>NW_022060266.1:774617-1374617 GCF_007364275.1 Archocentrus centrarchus | reverse complement strand
GTTACTGTCACTGAGTGTGTTGTTTCACAGTCTGAAGGGGAAACACACCAACAAGCTGTCCCTGAGGTTTGTGGATCCAGAGCTGGAGACACGTTTCTCTGTGGAGAAGGAGAAACAGAGTGGGGCTGCCTTCTGCTGTTCCTGTGTGGTCCTGCTCTTTACTGCAGTCACCGAGGCACTCATAGACCCCCGGTCAGTTCACAGGTGGATGGGAAATCTACTCCCATCTTACTAATTCACACCTTGGGCTGGATGGTGTATGTCACCCACTCCTTTGTTAGTGTGAACTGTCAGTAAGAACTGGTTATGTCCTCTGTGCTGGGACAGATCAACATTAGCCACACTGCTCTTTGCTGCAGCGCGCTGACTGCTCTCCCACTGTCTTCCTTTTGTTCTGGAACAGGCTGATTGCAAACTACATCACCTTTGCAGTGGGGGAGGTCCTGCTGCTCATCTTGACCATCTGTTCTCTGGCTGCCATCTTTCCTAGAGTGAGTTTTTCTATTTTTACAGTCTCGTTCAAATATCTAATTGGTTAAATATATGTTGAGTTTGTCTTCCTAAAGAAATATTGGCATGTATTGTTTAGTGTGCCTTTAGCTAGCTATTTGGTTAGCTTTAGGCACCCAAAGTACTTCATTAAGTTTAGGAAAAGATTGTTGCTTGGAAGGAGACCGGTCCCACTGTTGGGGTGGCATGGTGGTGCAGTGGGTGCCTCACAGGAAGAAAGTTCTTTGGTCTATC
Source organism: Archocentrus centrarchus (assembly GCF_007364275.1). Lineage (NCBI taxonomy): Eukaryota > Metazoa > Chordata > Actinopteri > Cichliformes > Cichlidae > Archocentrus > Archocentrus centrarchus. Next base: position 1,373,873 of record NW_022060266.1, on the reverse strand, counting down.
TGTGTGAAGCTTGTCCCTGTCTGGGTGTCCTCTGGGTACTCTGGCTTCCTCCTACAGTCCAAAGACAGGCGTGTTAGGCTAGCTGGGGTTCTAAACTGGTCACTGATCAGTGTTTACAGTGAGTAAAATAAAACGCTGAATGGATATTGGCTCACATGTGGCTCAAAGTCTAAAATACTTTGAGTGTTTAGACTAGAATATAAATGCCAGGCCATTTATACACACACACACACACACACATATAGGATGTGTTGCCTACTATCTTTAGAATAATAGGCTGGGGGTTCGAATCTTGGCCAGGGCAGGCATCCGCTAAGGGTCCCCAGGCAGTAGCCTTTGCTATATACATATACCTGAACCCATACCAGGTCAGACGTCACCCAGACACAAGGTCTGCGTGGGCTGTTGAGGAACCAGGCCATACTGAGGATAGGTGGGCTTCTGGAAGAAGAACACATTTAGCAAACCCCACAAAACGGTTCCTGTGCACCACAAGACCGAGGACCACAGCCTGGCACGTCCATGTGTCACTCCTCCTGTTGGCCACTAAAGCCAAATCTCCATACGGGTCGACTCGGTCAACACAACTCGGCACGGTCGTGTTGTGTTTCCATTGCAACTGAGGACCACCACAGTGTGGGTGGAGTCGATATAGCAGCGCGGGCAGTAGTCTCATGACGTGACTGACGTACGGCTCAAAACACAACACAACAATATATGAGCTAGAGACAAGCTAACAGCTAATGCCAGTTTAATATCATCATCATGCATAAGTCCCCCATACAATGAGTTAATGGATGAAGGTTATCATTGTTAAGTATAACCCTATACCCCCACATAATCGGCTCAGTGTACTTCAAAGAGCTGCCGTTTGCGGACTTACGGCAACAATTACTGTAATAACACCACAGTAATACCCTATACTGGTTGTGAAGTGCAGTTTCTCAGCTTTCAGAAACTGTTTGAATTTTTCCGATAGGACAAACGGTCGCGTTACTACAGTAACTCAAAGTTCCTTTGATCAGCCCTCTGTGCTAACCAGCTGTTCAGCTAGCAGGGGCAGGTAACGGTGCTTCAGCGGAGAACGTCGGGCAGTATAGTGTTATAATATGTATGCTGTGTGAGCGTTTCAGATGGCTCTCATGTTGCAAAACTACTGCTGCAAACTGTCGGTCTGGGGATTCAAACGGTGCTTTGTGCCTCCAGTTTCTTGCTGTGGGGTTTTAAAAATGTCAGGCTTGATTCTGGTGAAGGAGTCGCTCTCATGCCTCCGATAGTGACGACACTCCCTGGCCAATCAGTGGCATGCTGTCCTCCGCGTCACATTTTTGTATCGCCTCGTATCGCTCAGAACCTCGGGTGAGTGGGTACGAAAAAGTACCTGCAAACTTGTACCAGTTACTAATGGAAACGCCGTCAAACCGCGGCGAGTCGAGCCGACCCGTGCCGACCCGTGCTGAGGCGACCCGTGCCGACCCGTGCTGAGGCGTCCCGTATGGAAACGCGGCTTTAGAGACAACATTTACATTTACTTTGGCAGGAGTTCATCAGGGGCAGGAACTGGAAGATTTTAGACTGAAGGGAGACCCCCCCCCCCTCCAAAACAAACAAACAAACAAAACAATAACTGAAAGAGGCTGCGGGTAAAGCCTGGAAAAGCATCACGGAAGAACAATGCAAAATTGCAGTTATTGCAGATGTTTTACAGCTAAACATCAAGTGTCCTTCACTTGAATCTGTATTCAGATTCTTCTCTCAGTGGGTGGGTTTGGACAGCAGGTGTAAATACCTGAAAATAAAAGCTGAAATGTTGCTCTTTTGTCTCATATTGATTTTTATTTTTTGATGTCAAACCCAAATGTTTTCAGTCTACAGCAATAATAAAGGGACTGGCCTCATTGTTCCAACATTTCTGGAGGGGGGTGTATTCGTCATAAGTCTGGTTTTACTTGGCCAACCGACACAATTTAACAACTGGTATAAAGTGTGATGTCCACACTCTGCTGCTACATCACTTTAAATCAGTGATGTCACTGTGACACGCCGGCACGTCCGTCGGGGTTGTGATTTAGTGCCATCTAAATAAAACTGAATATTGATGTCAAATACCATTGACAGCCAATTAATATGCAAATAACAAAAGAAAGAGGGAACATGTAAAAAACTGTCTTAATGAGATTCTGAGCTATGCTTCAATCAGTGAATTGAATGATTGAATGCTGGTGTTAAAGTTGGGGTTAGGCAAGTTTGGCTGAGGTTTAACCCTCCGTGAAATAAATGTGCTGTCTTCTGAAGTCATGGAAACACCATTGTGTGTTCAGCATAGAGGAGTCAATAATTTTGATCCGAGCTCTTCGTGGAAAGTTGGATGTGTTCTGCAGGCAGGCCGGTATTGACTGCTGATGTCACAGGCTGTGTTCAGCTCAGCTCAGTGCAGGCTCACTGTAAACACTGCTTCAAGTGTCCCAGGGTCCTACAGGCCATAGAAGCTGTTCTCTCTATACTGTTACCCGGAGACAGATTTCCACACGTGACATCCTGACCTGTCCAAGCAAGAAAGATAAAGATATAAGTGATGACATTAGTAATTAATTTCATGTATGTGTCCCAGATGGGGGTGTGAAAGGATTGGAGATCCTGAAATGAACTAAGCGTCCATCGTTGTTGCTTTGTCCACCTTCCTTTGTCAGATAGTGTGTCTCAATTCAGTTACTTCCCTGAGTACACTTTCATGTAGTATACAATATACACTATGTACTCTGTGTAGTAACGTGAAGTTCAAATTTGTAATGTTGTCTCAAACACTGGGAGCTGTGTGCAGGTTCATGTAGCTGTACTCGTGTATGCAGACTTATGTTGGAAGTTTGAGTGTGTTTGATACAACACTTTCTTCACAATGCTCCTCTAATTGACACATTTAGGTCATGTGATTTGAACAGGAGTTGTGCTATATGCCATTTCTGATTTGAAAACAATGCCGTGTAACGAATCATTTGTGATTTCATTTCTTTATTACAAAATGGATGGTTTCATGTCAGGTCTTTGCCAAAAAGCTGGTGTCTTTCTCCACCTGGATCGACCACACACGCTGGGCTCGTAACACTTGGGCCATGACTGCCATCTTCATCCTAACCATGGCTGACATAATGGACATGGTGAGCTACTCTCTGCTCTTCCTTTCAACCAGAAAAAGGCCATTTGTTTAGAATTTGTTTCAGGAAGCAGTTTTTAGCATAAGAGCTGGAGAGAAAAACTCATTCTGGATCTTAGGGTAGGGTGACAGATGGCTTAGCTCAGACATTTCACTGTTGAAATAAAGGTAAACCTAAGCTCATGACTTTGTGCCTCTCCACTGTGCAGCTTAGTTGTCTGCCTCAAGTCCCAGACACCAGCACAGTGGCTCCCTCCTCTTCCTCCTCCACCGTGTCCAGTCTTGAAGGTTGCCTGAACAACCCCAAATATTACAGCTACGTTGCTGTGCTGGCACTGATGGCCACCACAATGCTGGTTCAGGTCAGTCACATGGTTAAGCTCACCTTGATGCTGCTCATCACAGTGGCCACTGGCATCGTTAACATCTACAGCTGGAAGGACATCTTTGACCGTTATGACATGGCCCGCTTCCAGGACTACAGGTGAACCAGAAAAGAAGCCAGTATCATCTGTGTAAAGCAGACTTTGGTGTGTGCCCAAGTCTCAGTTTCATGTCAGTATGTGTTTAGACTAAACCTTTATTTCATATAAAGGTGTTTTTAACCCAGGCCCTATTCTCCCATTTTGGTCCATTATTCAGACTGAAGCTGGCATTTGAGAGGTTTGCAGTATGTAGTGCTATGGGGCCGTTTGAGTGTAAAGAGCTTGTTCTGCCATTGATGACTGGTTCAGATTCTTACTCTGTTATGTGCCTGTTACAGTGTTTTCTTTTTTACGCCGTCCTGTGATAGGCTGGCAGCGTGTTGTCCATGTGACAGCGGGGGGCGGGCTCCAGCACCCCTCCACCGTGGATGGGGGATGGCTGTCATCATGCCTGGCTTGTACTCATGCTAGGCCAACATAATAACATTAGCCAATAGTTCCAGTGTGTCTGCAGGTCTGCGAACACTTTAGTATTTATTCATGTGGTCACTGCAGATATGATTGAAGCCACTGTAACAGTTAACATTTTATTGTCATCTTTTTTTGGAAGTGGTCGTGAACATTAGAGCTGGTATATTATAGCTAAGATACTGATCTTTATTCACTGTGATATTATTGAGATGTTTTGGCTGGGAAAAAAAAAAAAAGCCACGGTCGGAACAAAACTGGACCTTCAGCTCCTTAATGTGCTTATTCTTCAAATTAGCATCCTCCTGTTACTCAAAGCAGCTACGCTTTATGCATCATTTCATATGCATAATTTAGGGCACAGCTCTAATGCAGTAATCTGGAGTAATCTGGCGTACGGTGGCCGTTTGAGACGACAGCGATAACTTCGACCCAAAAAGGTCAGAAATGGGGTCTGGGTTTAAAAAATGAATGAGAAATAAACTACCGTGTCTGTCGTGTGTCGCTGTTACATGCTAACTTTGTACTATTCACCTCCAGGTACTAGCACATACTTCCCTCAGCTTTCCAAAAAAGCACCTCTACATGAATTATTTTCAGTGTTTGAGTCTTAATAATAGTAATAAAAGCAGTAAAAGTCCTAATAAAAGCAAATGACTGCATTACATGGCTTCATCTGACACTAGTGTGAGCCATAGAACCACTGCAACCACAGTGATAACTAATATGCAGGACTGAAATACACCAAATACAGACGTTACCATTAAATGACTGCAGTTTATTGCTGCAGAAATGCTCAATCTATCAATGCTTTTTTTTTTTTTTTTTTTTTGCAGGTCATACCTGGTGCCATCTAAATTTGCAATGACAATTATGATCTTCATTATGATGGTGAACTTCTATTACTTCTCCAGACATGTAAGTTAATGTCTCTTGTCTTTACTGTACCTGAGCAAAGGATTTATGTAGTATTGTATTATGTGGTACAGTAACAGTACTGTGCTGTAATGAAAGGACAAACTGAACTGCACACAAATCTCTTGTTCTGTCACATTTACCACTAAATATTTAAGACTATAAATATTATTGAAGGTTATTTTATGGTTACTGGACAATATGCACAATTACTAATAATTTCTGATTTCCAGTTTTCTGTTACTGAAAGCAGTGATGTGTATGACTAAAACGAGAGACTGTCAGGAGTCGTGATGATACGAGACAAATGAGCATTAATAAGATAATAAATACTTTATTTGGGAAATACTTTTTACAGCAGTGGAAATAATGAAGAAATAATATTTGTAGTAGTAGTAGCAATAATAATTACATTAAACACATTAATATGCGTATTATTATCTGGCAGATGGATACATTGATTTATAGAGGGTGACAGCATGTGGATTTCCTGTATCTGTATTTTTCTAATATCTCTTCTGCATGAGTCTGTTGAAGTGCTCTGCTGCCCCGTGATGACGAGGGCAGTCAGGGTTATTCATGCTGGATAACTGTGGCCTCCTCTTCACCACAGCTTCAGAAGTATCCAGTTTTTAGCCAATCAGAGGCAGCCTTCCTGATCACTTTATACAGTGTGTTGGTGTCATTAGCTCCAGTGCACTTGTCCTAACCGACTGTCATTGAAGGATAGAGCGTGTATCTCTTTTTTTATATATAGCCCCTATGTTGGTCTTCCAGTTCAGTCTGTTGTTAGTGTCAAAGCCCAGGTACTTGTACTCCTCTACCACATCCTGTCCCAGAATAGACGCGAGCTATGTAGCTGTTGTCTGTCCTCTGAAGTCGATCACCATCTTAATCACATTCAGAAGCAGACTGCTTACCAAAATCATCCACTAGAGCTCTGTACCCCTCCTGCTGCTCATCACTTCTACCTACAACCGCTGCAGTATCAGAGTATTTCTGTAGGAGGCAACGCCAGTCATACAGAAAAGTGTGAGGTGTACAAGGTAAACAGGAGTGGAGGCCACGCAGTACTTTCTGGAGTCAGGTAGTCAATAAATTGTTAAATTGCCAATATGTCTTTCTTCAGGCTTCAATCATTCAGTCCAATAAATAACACCAACCAAGAGGCAGTAGCAGAATAAGCTGTTGGGCATTGGCAGAGAAGATTTGGCAAGTTTTTCATGGGCACAACCCATACATTGAGCTCTGAGTTTTCCTTACAAATGTGGTGCCATTTAAGGGGCAATAAACAAGCTTTCCAACTTTATAAGATTTAATGCCAAAAAACATTGTTACAACATTGGGACTAAACACATATTTACTTTCTTTTTGTGCTAAGTTTAGATAGCTTACAGACCAAATCTGGGAGGCGATGGAGAAACTAACTGCAGAGGGTCAAGAGATGTTTTCACCTGTGGTCTTAGGTAGGCCAAGACTAGTCTCTCCAGCACCTTCCTCGCGTCATGGGAGGCTAATAGTCGTTAAGCTCCGATAGTGTCAGCTTCTTTGGTACAAGAGCTATACAGGATGTTTTCCCATAATACCGCCGTCTTCTCCTGCTTCATACTCTGGCTGTAAATGTTACTCAGGATTACAGGCAGCTGTCCAGCACAGGTCCTCAGAACCTTGTGGCTGATTCATCGGGGGCAGCAGCCTTCCTCTGCTGTTGTTTCTCCAGCTGACTTCTAACCTGGCCAGAAGTCCTAGTTAAACAGGAGAAGAAGGGGAGAAGGGTAAAGGAGAATAGTGAGGGTGTGTGGAGGCCAGAGTATTTGTTCAGTGATGCAGCAGAGGACTGTAAACTAAACCTGCTGAAAAAAATTGATCAGCTCATCTGCTGTCTCCAGGCTGCCCAGTGGTTGCCTGTCAGCTTACACGCAGTGATTTTCTGCATTTCACTCCACACATCCCAGCTTCTTCCTGTTGGAGGCCTTGCATTTCCTCAGCGTCATCCTTAGGTCAGGCTATACTCTTCACAGTTCATCCCTGTCCCCAGACCCGAAGGCAGGTTGGTGTTGAACAAAAGGACCGTACTTTGGTGTCAGCACTTTGGTTATGTCAGTTCTGCCAAGTGATGTGCAGATCTTGTACTCTGTTTTCTGTAGTGGTGCAACTGTACCTTTGTACTGTACTTTGCTAACATGAGACCCTGCTGCCGCCTGAAGGTGGAGAAGCTTGCCCGTACCCTTTTCCTCTGGAAGATTGAAGTTCACGAGCAGAAGGAGAAGGTGTATGAAATGAGGCGCTGGAATGAAGCACTGGTGACCAACATGCTGCCTGAACATGTGGCTCGACACTTCCTAGGTTCTAAGAAAAGGGATGAGGTAAGAGTTTCACTGATTTTTAGGTTCACAAGAACACATCAGATCCTTAACTCTGTGTCTAATAGACATACAGAAGTTATCCTTTCTCTACCTTAATAATCTGTTCTGTTCCAGGAGCTGTACAGTCAGTCATACGACGAGATTGGAGTTATGTTTGCTTCTATCCCCAACTTTTCTGACTTTTACACAGAAGAGAGCATCAACAATGGCGGCATTGAGTGCTTACGCTTTCTCAATGAGATCATCTCAGACTTTGACAGCGTAAGGTGCCTTTTTTCTTCTCTGTGTCATACAGGATGTATTTATTTATATTCTGGAGAAATCAGATTAGACAAACTCCCATCTATATTGCTCTGGGCATCTCATGTTGTATTTTTTCATGATACACGAAAATACTGCTTATTTATCCTGTGCTGCCCCTCACTTTGCTACTATGGAAGCTGTGCCCAAGAAAACTTAAAGACTAGAGATTTCTGGCACAGCGTCATGTGTTTCCAAGGTGCACAGAGGAAAACCAAAGTTCGGAGCGATGAACAAACTCCAGTAAAACTTGGAGAACAAACAACATCTTTGTTGCTTGACCAGCATGTTTTTGGCTTTTGGCCTTCATTGGGGTCATCACTGAACAAATAGACAGCATTTTAAATGGCATATGTATTGAGTGGAAAAAATATATATAAAACAACCAGTCATATTTGCCCAGTATACACCAATGAGGCACTGGCAAGGATGGGCTGGGAATATGGTATTTGTTAGAACCTACACTGGTGCAGTGGGTCCTGGGTCCTGGGTGCACAGCACTGCCCAGCTTCATGCAGCAAGAGTATGCAGGCAGTTTCTGGAGGATGAAGGAATCAATGCCACTGACTGGCCCCCATGTTCGCCTGACCTAAGTCCAATAGAACCTCTGGGACATTAGTTTGGGTCCGTCCAATGCTGCCAGGTTTCACCTCAGACTGTCGAGGAGCTCAGTGATGCCCCGGTCGAGATCTGGGAGGAGATCCCTCATGACATCATCTGTCTTCTCAGTAGTTGGTGTTGTCAGGCATGCATACATGCACATGGGGGCCATACAAACGACTAAGTATGATTAAAAGTGTAGTTGCTGCAATTAAGATCTGATGTGTTTTCAAAGTATTGGTTTAATTTTTTTGAGCAGTATATTTCATTACAGTGGCACCATATCATATAAGTCACCTGTAAAGCAAATGGACAGAATGGACAAACGTGGACAAAAGCTGCTGTTGCTGCCCTCCTGTTAAAGAAAGAAAAACCCACAGTGGTCACTGGAATAACTTGAAACTGACGAAAGTCATAAAAACAAACTAATGAAACTGGCCTGGACAAAAATGATGTCACCCCTGGAAAAGATTAAAAGTAAGTTGAGCGTAAGGACGTGAAAACTAAGGAGTGTCCTGTTTTTAGCTGCCATTCGCAGACTTCTGTCAGCACTTACCGTAATAACTCTATGTTGGGTGTGAAGTGCAGTTTTGATTGTTTCCGATAGGACAGACGGTTGCGTAATCGCGGTAATTCAAAGTTCCTTTGATCGGCCGCCTCAGCGGTGATACGCTCGGTGTTAACCAGCTGTTCACGGCTAGTAGGGGCAGGTAACGGGTGCTTCAGCAATGATCGATGAGGGTTAAAGGGTGAAAAGTAGCCACTGTGTCTGGTATCACGGTGTGTACCACACTGAGAATGGACCACAGAACGAGAGAGCTGTCTCAGGAGATGAGAAAGACAATTATTGGCCAGCATGTTAAAGCTAAAGGCTGTAAGACCATCTCCGAGCAGCGCGATGCTCCTGTGACTACAGCTGCTTAGATTATTCAGAAGGTTTATGAGGCTGTAGATAACCTCCCTGTACGTGGCCGCAAGAAGAAAACTGATGAGAAACTGAAGAGCTGGATAATATGAATGGTGCCCAAAGAGTCCAGAACAACTTCCAGACAGATCAGAGGTGGACTCCAAGGTCAAGATACATCAGTGGACGTCACACCATCCGTTTATGTTTGAGCTAAAGTGGACTTAATGGAAGTCTGAGGAGGACACCACTGCTGACAGCCAGTCATAAAAAAGAGAGACTGGGACACAAAACTTCTGGGAGAACGTCATTTGGACAACACAGCAAAACTCAGCTAAGAACATCCAGAAATGGCTCAGCACAAAACCCTGGACCACTCTGAAGAGGCCTCTGTGAGCCCTGATCTAAATCCTATTGAACAGCTGTGGAAGCAGCTGAAGCATGCAGGCTGGAGAGGGCACCCTTCAAACAGTTTGCTCACAGGGAGGAGCCAAAATACCTGTTGACAGGTGCAGAAGTCTCATTGAGAGTTAGAGAAATCACATGATTGCAGTGTTTGCCTCAAAAGGTTGCTCAACAAAATATTAGGTTTGTCCAGGCCACTTTAATTAGTTTTAACGACTCTGTTGAAGTACAATTCAAAAGCAACGTCTGATTCAGTCATTTTTTTAATTGATTGTTACTTCTAACAGTTTCAAGTAATTTCAGTCATCTTTGTGGGTTTTTCTGAAACAGTGTCCATGTAATAAACTATTAGCGACACAAACCTTTCTATAAAAGAACAGGAGCTCTAAGAAGACAATTGACACTACCAGTCTTATTATTTAGCGCTTCCATGAAAAACAATATCAGATTTTAAATTTTACAGGCACAGAAGTGGTTAAGACCAACTATAAAGGGGGTGACGTTAATTTTCTCAGGAAAAAGAAGGAAGCGCTTTATGTTTTTTATTTTAAAAGTTTGTTTCCAGGAGGTATGAATAAGGATTTCATAATCTAGTTTAATAAATTAGTTTGTAGTGGTTCTTGAGTATCTTAAGTGCCAAACATGGTCCACAAGCACTTTCTATTGGCCATATACCCAACCCATCCTTGATGTTGCCTCATTTTTGGGAAAAGAAAACAAAATTTTTTTATATATATATATATATAAATAAAATTATTTGTTTTTTGATGTTCATGAGGATCTTAGCTCATTCATTCTCAACCACCTGCGGGGCCACATTGACCTCGGGACTTCCGGGTCATACACATACTTGGTTATGGCGTTCCATGTATGCCCTGCCTGCTAGCATCTTGCATCCTGCTGTTATGTGCTGGATTGTTTCAGGGGCATCTCTGCACAGCCTGCACCTGGGGTCTTGCCTGGTGTGGTAGACCAACATCATCTGCAAAAAACAGAAATGAGATCCTGCAGCCACCAAATAGGAGACCTTTTGCCGCTTGGCTGTGCCTACAAATTCTGTCCATAAAACATCCTGAACCAAATCGGTGACAAGGAGCAGCCCTGGCGGAGTCCAGCAGAATGGATCCAACTTATTGACGATTACTTGGACCAGGCTCTCACTGTGGTTGTACAGAAATGGAATGGCCTATAAACGGGCCAGATATTCCATATTCACAAAGCACCTGCCATAGGATCCCCTCAAGGGATGCAGTCAGATGCCTCCTTCAACTTTACAAAATACATGCAGACCTGTTGCGCAAACTCCCATGCACCCTCAAATGGTCTTGAGAGGTTTCTGAGAAGTTGCACTTCACGCCCAACATAGGATGTTTTTCCTGAATCTGAGGTTCAGCCAGCCAAGGCCAAAGCAAACTCTCCTCTCCAGTACTTTGGCATAGAATTTTCCTTGGAGTCTGAAAAGTGTGATGGTCCTGTGGGATGCACTTGCCGGTCTCCCTTCTTGAAAAGAGGAACCACCAGCCTGGCCTGCCAATCCAAGGGCAATGCCGCTAACTTCCATGCAACATTGCAGAAGCATGTCAACCCCAGTCCCAGGCCCACAACACCCAGAACCTTGAGAAACTCCAGGAATATCCGCCTGGGACCTAACGGCAAAGAGTGACCTCAACTCCAGTGATGTGTGAGTTGTCCCCCTTATCTTTGCTTTCTCTACAGAAGGCATGATTATGGGATTGAGGAGATCCTTGATCCTCCACCACCTGACTATATCCCCACTTTACACTTTACGCTGATAGTTTGCCAGAATTGCTTCAAGGCCAACCAAAAGTTTTGCTCCATATCTTTCAACACCCAAGTTTTTGCTTCAGCTAAGTAAAGTAAGTAAAATTTTATTTATATAGCACCTCTCAAGACACAAATCACAAAGTGCTTTACAACAGTAGAACAAAAGTGGAGAGAGAGGGGAAAAAACCCTTACCCAACGCAAGTCTAAAAAGATGAGTTTTTAGCTGCTTTTTAAAAGACACCACCGAATCCACAGCTCTAGCACAAAGGGAGAGAGTTCCAGAGTCGGGGAGCTGCTGGAGCTGCTGGATCAGTAACGGTCTCACAGGAGAATAGTTGGAAGACTCCAAGGAGTTTTTGCTAAGACAAGTAAACAACATGTTACAGTAATCCAGATGAGAGGAAATAAGTGCATGGATAACAATCTCAAGTTCAGAATATGACACACTGGAACTTAACTTAGCAAGATTCCTTAATGGTAAAAACAAGAGTGAACCAGAGATTTGACTTGGACATCTAGAGTAAAAGGAGAGGCAAAGGTTATGTAAAGGTTTCTGATGGAGGGTTTAGCAAATTTGCCAAGAGGACCAAGAGCTTCGATCATCCTGGGCACAAGTCTATCAGGGGCACAAACAAGGACTTGAGTTTTTTTCTTCATTGAGTTGGAGAAAGTTATCAGCCGTACAACTTTTGATAGAGTTTAAGCATATAATCAGCATCTGTAACTTAGAGACACGTTCAGGCTTAAAGGAAATATATAACTGAATGTCTTGGGCGTAACAGTGATAAGAAATGCTCTCAAAGGTGCTCAGGATATGCTGTAAAGGGAGCAAATATAACAAAAATAATAGGAACCCTACAACAGAACCTTGGGGCACACCGCCAGGCGAGGGAAACCGAAGAGGACCTGTATTTAGAAGCAGCCACACAAAAGCGTCGTTCAGATATGTATGAAGTGAACGAATCTAAAGCAGAACCAGATACACACACTACACCCACCCAGTGTATCAGCCTATCAAGCAAAACTACTGCTAGAGCCACACTCTGCTTGGCCTCTCGAGACGTGCCAGCTGTCCACAAAGTCCCACAAGCTCCTTAGGGTGCCCTGATGTGACTTGCACGTATGAACACTCTTATACTCAATGGTGTTTGTTATAGACAAACTGTCCATGTCCCAGGATCTAGTTTATATCTGGGGATTGGACCGCTAGGGCTGACTCCAATAACACCTGACTTCTATGGCTTCTCCAGCAGGAGTTGGATCTGCAGTAGGATGGGCCCATGTTGCTTCTTTGGGGTGTGCCTAATCAAGCCCCATAGGCTGAGCACTGACCACCAGGCATGCTCTCCCTTGATCTGCCTCGCCGGGCCTTCCTCCATGGTGGGGCCCTGGTAACCCTGTCTGGAGTAGGGTTAACTGGGCCCTTGTTCCCTTCATCATAGGAGGTTATCTTTATATTGAAAATGTTGTCTGTAATATGTTCTGTGGTGATCCCCGTCAGTCAAGCAGTAAAGTAGTTCATAATACCACGCAGTACTATTGTTGCTGGAGCTTTAACCTTCCTAGGCAGACACACCCTATCTCTGGAGATTGGCTGTATTCTTAGACCTTCTCAGTTTTCTATTTGCAAAATGGAAAGCCTGAAGCAGAAGCCACATGACCCCCAACATAGCATGCATAGAGCACTGACAACAAGTATGACCTTGATACAATGTTAAAGGTGGGGCTGTGGTGGAGGTGGGTTACAAAGTGGCTTGGAGTTGTGCACTAACTGTTGCCAGGCTAAATCAGCTTAAATAATGCGCTCTATGTCACATTTACCAATTTAAGAATATCAGCTGAGAAATCAGACATTGAGATCAGAACTTTGATGGAAAAAATGTGAATGAGCAGAATTCCTGCTGTGATTCCACACTGATTTATGCACTAAGAAGGAATTTTTGATTAAAAAGACATGAAAAGTACAGTTTGTGTGTTATTACTTTAAGATTGTGTTTGTTTATAATTGTGACTTAGTTGGGGAGCAGATTGTATTTATAGGAAATCCATGCAGAAATCCTGCTAATTCCAAAATATTCACTGATGTTTTCTTGCAGCTGTATCCATAATAGACCTCTGACATTATAGTAATATTAAAAACAGTCACAAATAGCCCGATTGTCCTTTTTGTAGTGCGATTAAGTTGAAATGAATTGTCCTGCCTGATTTGTTCTTTAGCTCAGGGTACAGTGCTTTTAAAAAAGGGTTGGAGCTTGTCTCTCTGTGCTTTTGTTGCCAGTAGATGTAAATGTAACCTCCCACCTGTGTCCATGTCAGCTGCTGGATGAGCCTCAGTTTCGCTGCATCACAAAAATCAAGACTATTGGCAGCACGTACATGGCAGCGTCAGGAGTAACCCCAGATGTCAGCAACGGTTTCACCTCCACCAAGGTCAGTGCGACTTCTTCAGGCTTCATTGTGTGTCTTACTTTCAGAACCAACACAATTCACAGGAAAATAAGTGTGTATCATTGTTGAGTAGATTTGAGGAGCTCTTTTGCTGGTTTGGAGTGGCAGTCTTTGTGGAGCCTGTAACTGAATTATTGCCACGCCATGAAACTGAAGCCTTAATTAACAGTCAGCGTTCTGAAGGTTGCTTTTTAAATGTTGCCGGCTTTAAGTTATTTTGTGAGAAAATGAGTGATTTATCTGACTGACTTCATTGAAGTGATGCAAGTTGTTATACATGAAAAATAATTTTGAAATGGACAATAAAGGAGAAAAGACCTCACCGCAGTACTCAGCGAAGATTACACTCAAACATTTCTTAAAAGTTCTTTACTGTCATTTGAGTTAATATTGGAACAAATTAAAAGTATGTAAATCACAAGAACTCCAGCTGTGTAGGACAAATCTAACCTTTTATTCTATCGAGCAAATATTTTGTCATAAATGAAGATTTCTGCGTGTGCACTGATAATAATGGAGAGCTAAATTATATATAAATGATGTCTTGAGTCAGCAGGTAATTTATTTTATGTGACTGAGTGTGGTGACTGATTACATTACTGAGCCTGTCGATGCTTAATGTATTTTACTCTGTGCAGTCATGTTAGAGCACGTTACTGGTTCAGGAGCAAACATTTTTGAATTTTTAGCACCAAAAGGCGCCGTTGTTTGAAGACAGCATGTTCAGCTGTTAGCAGCCAGGTGCTCAGAGGAATAAGCAGTGTTGAGACTGGCAGGCAATGCTCAGTAGAAATCTGTCAGAAGTCAGAGGAGGGACTGCCTCTTCACTGTGCTCTTGCAGGCACACAGTGGCATGCTGTCACACACTGCAGCTCATTTCCACTGGATGTCCTTCTTCAAATGCCTCAGGGCCATGTAGTAGAACTCATTCTGACTCTTGGTGATGAGTCACCTCATGGAAGTTTGGTCAGTTCATGTTTGCTTCACAGTGAGGTCCATATTTGAGGTCCATGGTTAAATTGCCAAGCACACAATGGTCAGAATGCCAGAATGATCTAAAAGTGGGAGTGGCATTGGAGGAGTCCAGGGATGCACGAGAAGATAATCTGCAAAATTAAAATCAGCTAAAGCTTTTGGTTTTGAGGCCATGTTATGAGGCCAATATGTTCACTGCTGTTTTAAGTGGTGAGTGTAATTAATAACTTAACATTTAATTTGTAATTTAGTTAACTCTGTCGTGTGTAACTCCCATGTAGTAATAAGTAATTAAGCTTACTCTAACAGCTGGAATAAGCCTCAGCACCTCCACGACCCTGAACTGGACGAATTGCTGATAAACTCACCAGGGAAACAAAGACGTTCACTGCTAGTTATCTTGCCGTCTGCTTGGCTGTGGAGTAAATAATACAGACTTCCCAAGACAGTTCAGAGCCTCCACCAAAGCAACTGGAAAAGTGAGTTTGTCAAAGTTGTGTTTGTGTTTTGTGTGACAGAAGGAGGAGCTGTCTGACAGAGAGCGCTGGCAGCACCTGGCAGACCTGGCAGACTTTGCACTGGCCATGAAGGTTACACTCATGAACATCAACTACCAGTCCTTCAACAATTTCATGCTGCGCATTGGTACGTGCTAATCTTCGGCTCAGGGTGGGGGTGTTCACGTCTGTCAGAATCACAGAATTAAAAGTCCCAACAGGACTTGTGAAAATAAGAGGGCAGTCTTCTTTTATAAGAAGAAACATGGTCATTCATTGAATGACTGTCTTACAGCAAGTGCATTCAAACCAAGTAGAACAAACTCCACCATCATAAACTTGTTGAAAGCTGTGCCAGATGTGTAAACAACTCTGAAAAGTGCAGAAGTTGTCTGTTCTGTTTGTGCTTCAGCCCTGCTCTGTATGACTTGTACTATTTCAGCATCATTTAGACCTCTAATCACATTATATATATATATATATATATATATATATATATATATATATATATATGAAGGTATTAATTCATGTTTGAAGGCTTTTTAATAGCTTGAAAAAAGAATTTGCTCTCTGGTGTTTGGCGAGGAGATAAAGTGTGAGTGTTTCTCAGTTTAAATAACCACATGAAGTTCAACAGTAAAAATTATTTTAAAACGCTGGATTTAGATAAATGCTAATAAATGGCACAGTAAATGGAACCAAGCAGATGTTTTTATTTAACAAAGTAAAACAAAACAATAAAACAAAGGACCATCAAACACCCCCCCAATCCCATATACCACTGATAAGCAAGTAAATGTTTTCATGTAATACAGGATAAAGTGCTCAAAAATGAATAAATGAACAAGTCACCCCCCCCCCCAAAAAAAAAGCACAAAAAAAGAAAAGAAAACAGTTCTTACACATTGTTTGAGAAATTGAAAACAGAAGCAGGAGTTCAGC
The DNA here is from genome assembly GCF_007364275.1 of Archocentrus centrarchus. Classification (NCBI taxonomy): domain Eukaryota; kingdom Metazoa; phylum Chordata; class Actinopteri; order Cichliformes; family Cichlidae; genus Archocentrus; species Archocentrus centrarchus. The sequence continues at coordinate 1,357,691 of NW_022060266.1, read as the reverse complement.
CGGGTTACTGATGATGTGTGACGTCCTTCATCCACTGAGCAAACACTCGGCTCCTCCGTGTGAACAGGAGAAGTCTCCTGACTAACAACGAGCAGAGACCATCATATTCATGTGGGAGTTGGAGACACCTGCTGGAACTACCCCAAACAACAACGTTAACAGGGATGGTTCTGTTGATGAAAAGGCCTTAAAGATGGATCGCCAAAAATTATGACCAGAACAAGTGCAGCAAAGTGTCAGGAGCAAGTCTACATCAGACGTGAAGGCTGGGTCAGTATCAGCTGAATATGACCAAGTCTGTCCTTGGACCAGTGAAGACGATGAACTGAACCACAGAGTGTCTTCAGAGCCTTCGGAGTTTTAAACAGGCCCACTCCACCTCATCAAATGTCTTTTCAGCATCAAGTGTCAGCATCAGTCTCAGTATTTGAAGATTTGGGTGGAGAAGGGCCAGAGAGGATTTTCAACCCCTTATGTTATAAAAAGGAGTCCTTATAAACCCAATCTGATCAGGTGGGATAATAGATGGAATTACCTTCTCAAGGTGATGTGCCAGAATTTTTGTGAATACTTTGGCGTCAGTATTAAGCAACAAAATGAATGATATGAACTACAGTAGAGAGGGTTTTTATCTTTTTTAGGCACCACAGAGAGAGCTGTCCGATGCATCAGCAGAGGCAGCGTGTCTGCAGCAGAGGACCCTTTGAATACACTTTGTCATAAAGGGGAAACTGATCAGAGAACATTTTGTAAAACTTGGCTGGAAAACCATCTGGCCCTGGGATTTTCCTTTCTGCATGGCACCTGTTGCTGTAGATATCTCCATCATTGAAATATTCCTTTCCAACTCAGCACAGTGACTGATAAAATCTTGGAAATCAGGGGTTTATTCTTTCATTATTGGTGCATTTTAAACTAGGGTTGCTAAATTATGGAAAAAATCATAATCATGATTATTTTGGTTAATATTGAAATCACGATTGACCTTGTGGACGCACTGCATTTATTGCACTTAAAGAACAGTAAACATCTTGAAATGTAGTGCACTGCTACAATCTCTTGAAAAGTACAATTTTTTGAGTTCTAACTAGTGCAGGCTTGACTGTCAAGAAAACTTTAAAAAGTCATGATCCCACATCTGAATTTGAGTCCTGGCTTCACACTCTTGAAAGTCCTGTAGCTAACAGGCCCCCGTAGTCAGTGTGGGCAAAGGTAGCTTAGCCACCGTTAGCTCTCCCACAGCTGATTGACCAGCCAGAAATTCAAGCCACCTAGGTGACTGTGGAAGCATAACCCTTAAACAGCAGCCCGTGATATACTTCCAACCTCTGCACGATTCAAATCTATTTCCCCCACCCGCCATCAGCTGGTCCATCAGCTGTCCTGATTCAGGGCCCTAATAGCCTGCGGAAAGAAGCTCCTCCTCAGCCTCTTGAAACCACCTCCCTGACTTCATCAGAGAAGAGTCCATAGTTGGGATGGCTGGGGTCTTTCACACCACTCTTTGAAGAGCTTGTCTGTCCTGCTTGGTGCTGTTCCCAAACCAGACTATGGTGCTTTCAGTGGTGCAGGTGCAGAAGTTCGGCAGTACCTGGGAGGACAGTCTGAGGTGGTAGAGATGCTGGCGAGCCATCTTTGCTGTGGAGCTGGTGTGGCGACAGGTCCTGTGAGATGTTTACTCCAAGGTACTTGAAGCTGTCTGCTGTTTCTCCTGGGGCTCCATTGATCTGGACAGGCTGACAGCACCGCTCCCGCTTCTTGCTGCAGTCCACAGTCAGCTCCTTTGTCTTGCTGACACTGAGCAGAAGATTATTGTCCTGGCACCAGTTTTCCAGGTGTTTAATCTCCTCCAGGTAGGCCCTCACATCATTGTCTGAGATCAGGCCCACCACTGTGGTGTCATCTGCAAACTTCACAATGGTGGTAGAGCTGGAAGTGGCCAAGCAGTCATAGGTGCATAGTGAGTAAAGCAGAGGGCTCAGGACGCAGCCCTGAGGGGCGCCAGTGCAGAGGGTGAGGGTGGGTGAGACTTGATTGCCCACCTGCACTATTTGTGGTCTGCCTGTTAGGACGTTGGAGATCACAGGTCACACAGGGATGGATGGAGTCCTAGATCATCTAATTTGGTGGTGAGTATGGAAGGCATAATAGTGTTAAATGCTGAACTGTAGTCAACAAACAGCATTTTAACATAATTACCCCTCCTAATGTCCAGGCGGGTCAGTGTGGTGTGAAGCAGCTGTGTAATTGCATCGTCAGTGACAATATGCAAACTGCATAAGGTCCATGGTGTCTGGCAATGAAGAATGATGAAGCATCTGACCAGCTTTTCAAAGCACTTCATCAGGACTGATGTGAGGGCAACAGGGTGATAGTCATTGAGGCAGGTTGGCTGAGGATTCTTCAGGACAGGGATGATGGTGGATTTCTTGAAGCACGATGGGACGACGCCGTGGGTCAACGAGAGGTTAAAGATGCCTGACTCTTTCTCGCCGATTGATCTTTCTGAGTGAACTTTAGTAATTACTCTAAACCATCAATGTTTCTATTAGAACCCATTCCTACGAGAATGCTCACATTATACAGCATTAAGGTGGCTGTAATTAAACCTCTACTTAAAAAGCCATCAGTGACCCAGCTGTCTTAGCTAATTATAGGCCAATCTCCAACCTTCCTTTTCTCTCAAAGACTCTTGAAAGAGTAGTTGTAAAACAGCTAACTGATCATCTGCAGAGGAACGGTTTATTTGAAGAGTTTCAGTCAGGTTTCAGAATTCATCACAGTACAGAAACAGCATTAGTGAAGGTTACAAATGATCTTCTTACAGCCTCTGACAGTGGACTCATCTCTGTTCTTGTCCTGTTGGACCTCAGTGCAGCTTTGATACTGTTGACCATAACATTTTATTACAGAGATTAGAGCTTGCTATAGGTATTAAAGGTACTGCACTGCAGTGGGTTGAATCATATTTATCTCATAGACTCCAGTTTGTTCAGCAGCACCAGGCTCAGGGAGGGGCAGCACATCTGCTGTGACTGGTAGGGGGTGAGGGGAGTCACGACAAGTTAGAATAATAACTATTAGTTATTATTATAGTTAGTTATTATTAAACTCTTGCTCTCGTCCACAGTGTGTCTTTTATCCTTTCTGCTGCTCCTCATCACCAGCTGGTCGCCACAGATGGCTGCCCCTCCCTGAGCCTGGTTCTGTCGGAGGTTTCTTCCAGTGTTATTTTTGCCAGATCTAGCCCACGAGATAATTTAATATGGCTATGGTTAATGTCCCGCCGGTAAACATTGCTCCTACCACTTATACTACAAATCCCACAGTGCACTGCAACAGCTGCCATGCAGATCAAGACCTGTGCACTAACCTGTTCTCAATGACACATTGATCAGTGATCAGCGGATAAAAACATCAGTGAGCACTTTTTACAGCAAGCTGCCTGACCCCCAAAAATGACCAAATGAAAAGTGGACTTTGAAAACAGGTGGGACATCATCAAGATGAGATGCACGTAGCAAAACTCTGCTCAGATCAACCAACAACATTATGGTCTATTAAACACTCCTTGATCTATTCTTTCGTCTCTGCTGTGTACCAAAGGAGAGTAAAACTTTTGACTCATCTGTCGGCCCGCTGTGCTGCTTTTAGGAGGACAGCCTTATTTACCCAATGGTGTGACGTGGTGGATCGCCGGACAAGCCATTCGGGATGCAGCAGGACAAAAGTAAGACAAAACATGATGCAGTGAAAGGACTACAACAGCTGGAGCCTGGTGATGCCATAACGGACACAGTAAGCAGACAAATTGATGCACTATTCCAGGATTGTGGCTTCATTCGCAAAATCAGTCAACTTCTGGCTGACTTTCTGATTGAACCCATAAAGCGTGCGATCAGATTCCATTGCGGAATCTGTCAGACTCTTTGAGACATGAATGGAAATACATGAAGACAAAATAAACAAATTACAAAATAAATATAATGACAGTGAGGACGTTTTAGATTAGCCAGAGCAGTACTCCAGAAGAAACTGCCTTGTCATCTACGGTGTTATGACTGCGAAAACACAAACGACGTTGTAATGGGCATTATCAAAACTAATCTTAACATCGACGTGAGGCCTGGGGGCATTGATAGGACCTAAATCCAACAGAAGGGATAAACCAAGAGGAATCATCATCAAGTTCGCTCATTATAACATCAGAGACATGGCTTATAAGGCGAAAAAACAGCTCAAGGGGTCAACACCAAAGATGCAAAGGACAACAGTCTCCTCAGGAATAAAGCTGGCTCCGCCCCTTCCTGTACGGTGTGTCTGTGCACACCGACCAGTCCAGTTTGTCGTCCAGCTGCAGACCGAGGTACTTGTAGGTCCTCGCCATCTCCACATCAATCCCCCCAATAGAGACTGGCTGTGGGGGTGGTCCAGACCTACAGATGTCCACCACCATCTCCTTAGTCTTGGACGTGTTCAGCAGCAGGTGGTTCAGTTGGGGTTTTCTCTGTATTATTGTAGGGTCTTTACCTTTATAATATAAGCACTTTGAGGTGACTGTTGTTGTGATTTGGTGCTATATAAATAAAACTAATTGAACTGAGCATGTCACATATGTCAACACTCTCCTTTAGGTCTAAATAAGGGAGGGGTGCTAGCTGGAGTGATTGGTGCACGCAAACCCCACTTTGACATCTGGGGCAACACTGTAAACGTGGCCAGCCGTATGGAGTCCACGGGGGTGATGGGCAATATCCAGGTACTGCCTTACTTCAGCCCTCTGCCTTACTAAATATTGTTTACACAACTACCAAAGAGATTATTGTAGAAAGGAGGTTTAAGATGACGCGTTGCTGCTAGGCATCTTTAATTGTTTTATGTGTCTGTTCACATAAAATGACTCTAATAAGTAATCTTACTTTGCTACAATCAGTTGTTCACAGTAAATTTTCTAGACTAAATTTAATACATAATATCAAGAGGAAATTTAAGGTGTATGTGATCCAATTTTATATTGGAATGATTAAAAAGGTTTAATAATGCTTTTATTTGGAATAGGAACTACATATTTAGAAGTAATCATGTCAGTTTTCAAGAGATAAGATTTACTTTTCAGAAGGGACAAAGGTAGGGTCATGCTGACTTTCATGTGTGTCGATTAACAGATGAGTTGCTTTCAGCTTGTTTTGATTTCCAGTCCAGGACACATTTGGGGACTAGTTACTGAACATAGTTTAGTAGCTAAAGAGCCAGATATTTCCCTATGGAGCTGATCTGGACTAAACTGGAGCTTAAAGAACCAGAGGGCTGAACTTAGACTGAGCAGGTAGAGACAAACACAAGTCCAAATGAATAATAATGTGCTCTTTTTCTGCTGTGTGTGATCAGGCAGTTATTAACACATTTGTCATGACATCACAGCAATTTTAGGAACATGTTTTGGGTTTTTGCAGTTCTGCCTTCAAGTGGTAAAAAGCCAGTGAAAGCAGATTTTCCTGTGCAGATGCTTTCTTTGTAATAAATAACCTGACATGTGGACTGCAACTCAAAAAAGTGAAATACAGCTGCTTCATGTGTGTCTGGAATCACAGTTACATTAATTGCATTTCTAAAAGTGGTCCCTCTTTGTTTTGGATCATTATTTTGTATGCTAATATCTTCCTACAGCATGTTTTAGTTATGCTGTTATCGTAGTAGAAGTTCCTCTGAGCCTCCTGTGGTTCAGGAAGTAGAACGGCTTGTTACCTAAGTGGAAGATCATTGGAAAGGGCAAGCTACTGAAACCCTGATGCATCCACCCAAGTGTGACATTATGGGATTAAGTGTGAATAGAATAAAATGCTGTGTGACTGTGTGTGAATCGGTAAATGTAGCTTGTAGTCAAAAGTGCTTTGAGTGCTCAGGGTGGGAAAGAGTTATGTAAGTACCAGTCCTTTTAGCAGTCCGTACATGAGTTAATCAAATTATTTTTTATTCTATTTCGATTCATATTTTAAATTTGTAGATAGAAATTCTAAATTTTCTATCTACAAACGTGTCCTCGTTTATTCCTGCTAAACTGTATGGAAGTAATAGGATGTACTGTGTGCTTCCCCCAGGTGGTGGAGGACTGCTACAACATCCTGAAGGAGTACGGCTTCCGCTTTGTGAGGAGAGGGCCCATCTTTGTGAAAGGGAAAGGGGAACTGCTCACTTACTTTCTGAAGGGAAGAGACAAACAAGGCTCATTTATCAATGGCTCCTCTGTCACTCTGCCACATCAGGTGGTGGACAGCTGAGGACTGTATCACACACACACACACACACACACACACACACACACACACACACACACACCTGACATTATGACTCCATTTAAGTCAAATTAAAATACAAACTTCATAAACACCAATAATTACTGAACATGTGTTCTCCGTCTGTATGGAAAGATGTACAGAGGCTGTATCTGATGCTGAAGGTAATTTCCATATAGATTAGAGACTGAGTGCACCGAAGTAGAAGGGAGAATTAGATTGTGACTCTGAGGGTCTATGATTTGGTTTGAAATGCTGCTTAAATAAGGGGTTCTGTGGGCATTCATACCATTGGGTTAAACAGGCCATACAGGGGTTTCATAAGTAATTACCATAAAACAAATAATCATTTGGAGGTTTTTCTTCTTTATGCTTGTGTCTCCCTTTTGCTGAGAGGAGCATAATGAAACACTCTAGGGTCTAGGAGACACCGGTGTCTCCTAGACCCTAGAGTAATGCTGCAGGTCTGGTGCTCAGCTGTCACTGCTACAGCGCTGAGCCTGAATGAAGTGAGGGATCCCCTTTGTTTTGGATATCAACCTTTGGTGTGCCCGCTTTTTTCTTTTCACTAACTGGACTTAGCTTGGACAGACTTTGTTAGCACGACTCTTTAAAGGGACAGCTTAGGTCAGTTTTATGCTGACAGTGACACAGACTATCATGATGTGTGTAAAGGAATTGCTGCACTTGTTCCAACAAGAATTGTTAGCCTCAAACTTTTGAACATTTAGCTCTCTGTCTTACTCAGTGAGATCTCTTCTAGAATATTAAAATTGGATTTTAGCCATATTTAAGCAGGAAGTTAGTCAGAATACACACAAAGACACAGAAGAGACATGTGCACAGTTGCAACCAATCAGAGTAGACTTCTGTGGTATTCTTGCTGTAGTGACATGAGGCAGGCCCTTCCAGATGCTGTCTGAGTAATGGAACAGAGTGAAAGATTTTAAATTTTAAGATTTTAGATTTTAAATAAAGGATCCTAATTGTAAAATCAGGCAAACACGTGGACGGGCTGGAAATGAAGCGGACTCATTGTGGCCGTGTGAGGTGGAACTATCAGAACAGCAAACTGGACAAACCTGTGAGACAAATGAGAAGTGGTTTCAGCATTTCAACATGAGAATGACTAATTCAAGCTGAGGTTATTTAAATACAGTGATGGGCTTCATCTCTTTCCATAAAAAACCACACACACACACACACACACACACACACACACACACACACACACACACACGAGCCTTTATGCAAACATACCAGTTTTGATGCCGTTGTAACTACTTCCTGGTCAATCACTGAGTCCACGCTTCATACTGATGTTAATGAAGTTCATTTATTCTTCATGATGAACTCATCTTTAATGAACACCGTGAAAACTAAAATGAAATTAAAATTTCAATGAATCTTTTTATAACAGACAGATAATTTCCACATATTTAAATATACTATTCAATACAATAGCCTTGTATAACAATTCAAGTTGTAAACAAACACTGTTAGCTTAACAAGCAGTTATGAAGGTCTGACTCTTGTCGTGAATAATGACAACAGAATATCTCAAACAATAAACAACTAGCATTCTATGAGGAGTATGTGCTAATACACCAACAGCCTAGCGCAGGCTAGGTAGCTCATACTCAATAACGTACAATATACGATCGTTGTGCAAATCAGTGTTTCACACCACAACTCCGTATATGTCATCAAAGTAACAACAAAGGAACGTTGTTTTACCGTGTGCGCCCTTGACCAGTTGTAGAATGGCAGTCTTTCTCTCTCTTACTCTTTTCATTTCTCTCTTTTACTCTTTTCTCTTCTCTCTTTTACTCTTTTCTCTTCTCTCTTTCGCTTGTGTCTCTCCGATCCGTATCTCCGCGCTCTGCGCTGTTGTGAGCGTGACGGACCACTACTTCCGGTTTAACGATGTCAAAATAAAAGAACGATAAATAACAGGATGCATTCAAAATACACGCTTACGGTATTATTTACAGCCGTCTCTTCAGTACATAAACACTTAGTGGGTTTTGAATGCATGGCCTTTATATTGGCGACTGCTCCTCAGTTACCAAATACTTTTAAGTATGGAAGCCTCATAGACTGATCTAAGATCAGATTTTCTGCCTCTGATGAGGAGGAGGACTTGGAAGTGGTCTAGAGAGAAGCTCGAGTGTAATAATACAGACTGATTCACCACCTGCTGCTGCTCATCTGCAGTGCTGGGTAGAAGAGTGTGCAATACTTAGTGTATTTTTTTCACATTTGTAATATTCCTTTTTCCTTGATTCCAATGTGAAAACGGGTCAGAGCTTTCAGTACTGCTCTCCTCTCAGCCACACATTCACCGACTTCTGTATCTCAAAGCTGTGTTAACACGATGGATAACAAAAGCGTGTACAGTGTATATTAGAAGAGGGACAGGTGATGCGGGGTAGAATTGTTTCCCACGCTGTGGACTGTGGGTTGATATAAGTGCCTATGATAGCTGTGATCCCTTACTGGCTCCTTTCAGTGTGGAGCAGACGCCCTTTGGGGGGGTCGGCGTGTTTAAAATGAAAGACTTTGTTTCTGCAGTCAGGAGAGCTTCTGCTATTCCTGTCCCTCCATTGTGAAAATATTTTTTTAATTTAAGTACATGTTGTTTTATTTTTGTAGTTCTGGTGATGCATTTTATTGGTCTTAGTGGCCTGGAAAACATGAGGACATGAAAATAAGTCTAACAGAAACAGATACACAAACATCCATCCATCCATCCATTTTTTGCCACTTCCTGTTTAGTCTAAGCAGAGATGCCCAGACCTCCCTCTCTCTCCTGCCACCTCCTGTTGCTCTTCTGTGGGACACCGAAGCATTCTCACGCCAACCAAGGGAAATAATCTCTCCAGCATGTTCTACATCTTCCCAGGGTGTCCACAGAGTTGGACGTGCTTCAGATACCTCACCTAGGAGGCATCCTAATCAGATGCCCAAATCTCTTACTGGCTCCTTTCAATGTGGAGCACACACCTGTTGGTTGAAGCGCGCTCTCTCTCTCGTATCCACGTTCTCATTCTTATTCCCAGTTCCCACAGCTCAGTGAGAATGTAGATTGACCCATAAATACGCTCATTTTTACACTTGGCTCTCTTCACCATGACAGACCAGTGATGATGCATCTGTATTACTGCACCAATCCATCTGTCGGCCTCTTGCTCCCTTCTTCCTTCACTTGTGAACAACATACCATGATATGCTCCACTTGGGGCCATGTCGCCCTTTTTCTGCTGAGAGCCGTAACCTTGGACTTGGAGGTGCTAATTCTCATCCCAGGTACTTCACACTTGGAAGCAAACCACCCCAGTACAAGCTGGTGGTCTTAGTTTGATGACGCCAATAGAAACACATCATCTGGAAAAAGCATAGACAAGAGCCTGAGACCACCGAACCCAACATCCTTTGCCTCTGGGCTGCACCTAGAAATTGTATCCATAAAAATTATGAACAAAATCGATTACAATAGGCAGCCCTGGTGGAGTCCAGGACCCACCAAGAATGAGTCTGACTTACTGCCAAGTTCTCACTTCAGCTGTACAGGAAGTGAATACATGCAACAATGGGTCCCATACCCAATGGGTATGAGGGATGCGGTCTAATGCCTTCTCCAACTTGACAGAACACATGTAGACTGGTTGGGCAAACCCCCGTGTAGCCTCAAAAATCCTCAAGAGAATAAAGAGCTGGTCCAGTGTTCTGTGACCAAGGCAAAAACTCCATTGTTCCTCTTCAACCCAAGGTTCGACTAACTGATGGACTCTTCTCTCCAGTATTTTGGCATAGACCTTCCAGGGAGGCTGAGGAGTGAGATCCCCCTAAATTTGGAACACACACTCCAGTGGCCCTTCTTGGAAAGGGGACAGTCACCCCTATTTTCCAATCCAAGGGCACTGTCCCCAACTTCCACACCCCACAACATCCAGAGTTTTAAGAACTGGCTGCAAACTTCACCTACCAAGGGGCTCTGCCACCAAGTTGTTTGGCCTCCTCAGTGTCTTCAAGTTATGTTCAAGTCATCGCATGCTTTCCCAGACCCTGCTTCTTCTGCGGAAGGCGTGTCAGCGGGAATGAGGAGATTTTCAAAGTATTCCTTCCACCACTGACCATATCCTCAGTTGAGGTCACCCTCTCTCCTCAGTTTGCAGTGTGGGTAAAAAGCTTCTTCCTCCTCCTGAGTGGCCTGATAGTTTACCAGAATCCCTTTGAAGCTGACCACAAGTCTTTCCCATTGCCTGACTGAACTTATCCCACACCCAGGTTTTTGCCAGAGCTGGATTCCTGCTGCCTGCTGATATCTGTCAGCTGGGGGGAAACCCTAATCTATATGTAGCCAATATCTCTCAACCTCATGCACAAGCTCGGGGGCCTTCCCGAGCACATGGATGGCATTCAGTGTCACCTAAAGCCAGTTTAAGCGACCAGGGATTGGACTACCGTGGCCTCTGCCTTCGGTTAACCAACTTATTTAAAAGGGAAAATGAGGCAAACGGTAAAATTATGAACTGCCCTTCCTGTTCTTGTGCCCATAGTTGTTCTGTATTGTAAGGAATTTTTGGCATGAGCTTTATTATTATAACTTCACTTTGGGTTCAGTCTCTTAATAAAATGTTTTGTCTAGATACTGTGTGTGAAAGATGGCTCATGTTTTATGACACGATGTATTTACGTGACTGTACCATAGCTCAGTGTTTCTCTAGGTGAATGCAAATCTTTAATAAGCTGGAATTGTATTTTAACTGGATGAAGCAACATCACCTGAGCCCTTGTGGTTGTGTGGATATAGACAGTTTAGTTTAGATTTAAGTGGCACACCCTCTCACAGCTTCAGCTGAGCAAGTCTCGGTCATCTGAATCAGCTTAGTGGGTCTCCTACAGGTGGGAATGAGCTGGAAGGGATTGCTCCCTAATCAGCCTGCGCAGCAGAAAGGGTGCCATAGGTCAGCTGAAGCTGAGCTAAAGCTCTGTGACGTTTTGGAGCAGGTTTGGACTGTGTTTTAGGACATGGGAAGAAACAACCCCGTCTAATTATGAAGTACACGATGGCCTTGACATGACAGCAGTTACATGCAGGAGAACTTGATGAGCAGCAGAAATGTTTTTTGGGGTAAAGTATTTGTCATTGCTCTTTTCTCTGTTGATTGTAAAGCCTATTTGTGTCTGTAGAAAGGGATGAAAGTGCAATAGATTTTCTTAATTCCTTCCCCTTTAATTCATAGTTTTATAATGTCATGTTTTTGTTTTCTTTTTAAAAAAGGAAGGGGACAGGATGGAGTTGTGTTGTACATAGAGCTTAGACAGTGTTTATTGGTCAAATGTATTTATTGGAAATGGCAGGGACACTTTCCCCCTCCATACACAGACGTGAACGTGCCAATGATGAGAAGATGGTTTTCAGTGTAAAAGCCATCACATGGACTAAGGCTGCTTCCTGAATTGTATTTTTAAGAGTCTCAGGGTTGGGAACAAAGAAGCACTCTGAATACTGTATGAGCTCAACAGCTCCCAGCAGGCCCTGCTGATGGCATCGAAGTAAAGGAGGACGCACTCCTGCGGTTCTTGTTGGTACTGTTCACACTTTGGTTCCAAACCTGTATTCCTCAGTTTCCCAAACTTTTTGGTTTGTTTGTTTGTTTTGGGGTTTTTTGGTTAAAAGATTTCTTAATGTGCCCTCTTTCCTTGGTTATCACTAACTGATTAAAAAAATCTAATAAAGACCAGTGTCAGTGTCATGATTACTGAACAGACTAAACTGATTCTTTACTCCTCAGCATCTCTGCTTGGTGACTGAGTCTGAGCAGCGATTGACAAGCATCAGCTGATTCAGGAGTCAAAGTGAGTAGCAAACAATGTAAAAACGTTTACAAAAATGCAGATCAAAATCTAGGGGCTTATTTGAACCATAAACATCTGCAGTGACAACCTTCTAACATGTACCACACAATCACTAGCTAGGCTCCATGTTTGCAGTTTGTGGGCATGAATCTAATGTGCATAAATGGATGTTAAAAGTTACAAGAAAGCAGACTGATTAAAAACTGCATAACAGTTCCTTACCTTGACCACAGGGGTCAAAATTAATTTTAAGCTCTCAACTGGAAGACATACATTGTATTTATAGAATTACATTAAATATTCATGTAGAATGTGATGTCTTAAGTATACGATCACTTCCTGCCCAGTGTGGCAGTAGACGTGACACTGATCCAGACATTTGCAAATACAAAGGGCACAGAATGGATTTTTGAACAGCTCAGGACTAAAATGATCTGCTTATGAATACTAACTGTCACGATGAGGGGCTGTGTGCGGAGGGAAAGGACCCAAGTGCAGGACTGACGCAGATGTAAACTAAAAACGACTTTATTTCAAAAATACAAAAAAAATACAAAACTCTAAATCTCCACCAGGGCAGGAACAAACTAGAAGCCTGGGAGAAACCAAAAACCAAAACACACAGCTAGGAGGGGAACACTAGGGGGAAACAATGACGACGACGCAACAATGAACAAAGGAAGACTCAGGGCTTAAATACACACAAGGGGATTAGGGCAAGTGGAAACCACAGGGGATGACAGGTGAACCAAATGAGACTAATGACAAAGGGGAAGCAAAACTAAACACAAAGCACAAGGAACACAAGACTGTCAAAATAAAACAGGAACTGACCTAACCAAAAACATGCTGACTTAACAGACTGACAAAGGGAGTGAGAACATGACCAACTAAACCAGACCTGGGACAAAGGAGAGACACTAAGAAACACAGAACTAAACCAAAGGGAACCTAAATACAAGAGGGTCATGACTTACACACACACGGGAGTATAGGGAAAACCAGAACATGAGAAACCAAAACAGAAAACAAAGAAACTAAGATTCAAATACTAAACTATAACCAAAACCAGAAATAGAACAGAACTTCACAAATAGAAACCAAAACACTGGGCCACCGGCCCAGGACCATGACACTAACGATAGTGCACCCATCTCACAGAGAAGGTAAAGCCATGAGTTTTTGTTTGACATGGATCAACAACTAGCTTTGAGTTGTGCATTTCGTATATATTACGTGGTATTAAACGTGATTACAGCAGTGAACCGCATTATCGGTATGACTGTAGTCATTAACATGGAGTCTTTTAACGCGACCTGTTCATTTAAAATGAAAACAAACTAAACGCAGGAAATGAAACAGCGACCTCTAACGGTGACGCACAGCGCGAAAAAAGACGTGAAGGAATTTCCGTTGACGTCACTGCGTATGGCCATATCGGGGTTGCAGCTGTCTGGAAGCAACAATAACAAGCGCTATCGTGCAGCCTGAACGCAGCTTTAACGACACTGACAGCGTTAAATACCACCAAAATTCACAAAATGCGACTGTCGGAATAACGCCGAATTGAGTTTCTTCGTCCTCCGAGCTGACAAACGGGGCATCGTCGCGGCTAACGCCGCGAAACTAGCACGGAGACTCGGACGCAGGGCGAGCTGGGCAGTTCGCGGCTGCATCTGGGTCAGTGGGCCTGTCGCTAGCTTTACCGGAGGTTTAGTTATCCCCGTGTGACTGTCATTGCTTCACATACTCATCATCTGTATAAACCGTGGCAACATGGAGGCTAACGGAGCAGGACAGGACCGGGATTCAGAGCTCTCCTGCCGAAACGGTACTCGAAATGGTGAGTCGTCCTCCACCGTGGCAGCTCACTCCAACGGACTAATCTCGGTAACCAACAATGGCAACGCTGTCAGCAACAATAACGGAGTGGCAGCACAGCCTGTGTCCAACAACGGCAGCAACACGGCGGATGTCGGCTCGGGTGTCAAAAAGAAAAAGCGGCTGTCTCAGTCTGAGGAGGATGTCATTCGGCTAATAGGGCAACATCTACACGATCTGGGACTCAAGTAAGTGAGCCAGAGCAGACAGCTGGGAGTCAGTCCGCACTGCATCACGTCTCCATATCACTCACTAATACACAGGAGTTACTACGCAATGTCTTATATGTGTTACATTATTATAAGCAAGTCTCAGACATGGATTATGAAGCACTTTTACCAACTGTCCTAATATAAAGAGCACACGACTTAAGAACTGTCTGTGGGAAGCGCACTGGGATACATCCCAGCGCTGTAATCTTTGTGAACAAAGAAGTTTGTAAGTCTCAGTGAGCCGCAGTTTGTGCCAGTTAGAAACCTTTATAGTGTTTTTGAACACTGGTCACAACTGTAATCTGCAGGGATTTCCTGGCTTAGAGCGGCCTTTTGGTGTTTGAGTGAGAAGGAAGAGATCTGTCTTAGTTGACACACATTTGTGCATTTTCTTGTTACTCGCTATAATTTTTATATGAAAGAAGAAGCCTAATATAATGATCAAATCATCTGTAATTTGTCCCTTTGTTCACATGAGGCACTGTTAGATGTTTTACTTTCTAATCAATGTATCAGAAATCCTCATAAGTGACTGCCGATACCTCCGTAGTCATTCCTCATGACGTGAATGCTTTTTTCCTCCGTTTTTCACAGTCAGACGGTGGACCTCCTGATGCAGGAGTCTGGCTGCAGACTGGAGCACCCCTCTGCCACCAAGTTCCGCAATCATGTCATTGAAGGAGAGTGGGACAAGGTGGAACCAAGTTCACTCAAACGCACAGCCAATCTTTAGGAGGCTTTCACAATACTTTGTGCGCTGTGATGTGTAATGGTTTTCATTTCTCTTTTTCATATAGGCTGAGAGTGATCTGAATGAGCTGAAGGCACTGATGCATTCTCCCAGTGCTATAGTGGTGAGTGGATTGCCCAGCTTTCACCTCCTCAGTAACTGATGACTTATGTATGCAAAATGCAGTATGCACATGTACAGTGGGGGCAGTGTAGGTGTGTCCCAGTGTCAGCAACTACATGCATGTAGTTGCTGACACTGGGACACACCTACACTGCCCCCACTGTACATGTGTGTCCCAGTGTCAGCAACTACATGCATGTGCACATGTCACTGCAAATATACTTTTAAAAAATCAGGATGGAAAGCTGCAAATTATACTTCAAGCTTCATGAAATTTGGCTTGCTGGGTTTGCAGACAAACTGTGTTGTAATATACTCTCATTTGAATGCTACATTCACTGGGATTACACAGAGCTGTTTGAGGTAAAATGATAAAATAATTTTTCATATTGCTAACCCAGTTTGCTGCAGTTTTTAATGCCCTTTTCCCAAATTCAGTTTTCAGTTCACATCATTTTTACACAGTGAGCTTTTCATGTACAGTGCTAGTTTTCATTATAATGTAAAACACTAAATAAGCAGATGCAGTCGGTCTCTGACTGACAGTCCTCCTAAACTAGCTGGAAGTGTATCCCAGTCCTGCTATACTCAGAAACAATAGATTTGTGTAATTGTATAAATGTTGGATAACACACAGCATGGAAATATAATAACAAATGTCCTTGTTTTTGTTTTGGTCCCGTACAGCGGATGAAGTTCCTACTTCTACAGCAGAAATATCTGGAATATCTGGAGGACGGGAAGGTCCTGGAAGCTCTGCAGGTCCTCAGAGCTGAACTCACCCCTCTCAAGTATAATACCGAGCGTATCCACATCCTGAGTGGGTCAGTTCACCAGCACACAGAAGCTGAGTGTGGCTCTCAATGATGATGACAAAAGACTGAGAATAAAATGTGCTGGATATTTATGCCATAACACATTCAAATTTTGCTACAATTTGATGGTCAGATGTATAGTTTGTTAAAAACCATAATGCCTTTTATAGACGCTGCTGGCAATAAAGACAGTGGTGAGCTGCATCAACACTCAAACAAGAATTTCCCTTGGGGGATTAATAAATTGATGGATCACTTGGTGTAAGCTTACTGTAGACGCAGACGTGGATGTTTCTGACAGTAACTGTTATGTGGTTTTGTGTTTTGAAGGTACCTGATGTGCAGTCATGCAGAGGATCTGCGAGCCAAAGCTGAGTGGGAAGGCAAAGGCACGGCATCGAGGACAAAGCTGTTGGACAAACTCCAGAGTGAGTGCAGTCTGACTCACATGGCCACATGCTGTGTGTATGTACATTGACTTGAAAGCAAGGCAGCTGTGTGTAACTCATACACTGCACCGCCAACAGTATTCACTCGCCTGCCTTCACACACACATGAACCTGAGTAACATCCATCCTTAATCCAGAGGCTTTAATATGATGTGGGCCCACCCTCTGCAGCTACAACAGCTTCAGCTCTTCTGGGAAGTCTTTCCACAGGTTTAGGAGTGTTTATGGGAATTTCTGACCATTCTTCCAGAAGCACATCTGTGAGGTCAGACACTGATGTTGGAGAGAAGGCCTGGCTCACAGTCTCCTCTCTAATCCATCCCAAAGGTGTTCTATCAGGCTGAGGTCAGGACTCTGTGCAGGCCAGTCAAGTTCTTCCACACCAAACTGGCTCATCCATGTCTTTATGGAGCTGCTTTGTGCACTGGTGTGCAGTCATGGTGGAACAGGAAGGGGCCATCCCCAAACTGTTCCCACAGAGTTGGAGCATCAAACTGTCCCAAATGTCTTGGTATGCTGAAGCATTAAGAGTTCCTTTCACTGGAACTAAGGGGCCGAGCCCAACTCCTGAAAAACACCCCCACACCATAACCCCCCCTCCACCAAACTTTACACAATGCAGTCAGACAGGTACCGTTCCCCTGGCAACCACCAAACCCAGACTCCTCCCTCAGATTGGCAGATGGAGAAGTGTGATTCATCCCTCCAGAGAACACGTCTCCACTGCTCTAGAGTCCAGTGGCGGCGTGCTTTACACCACTGCATCAACACTTTACACCACTGCATCAACACTTTACACCACTGCATCAACACTTTACACCACTGCATCAACACTTTACACCACTGCATCAACACTCTGCATTGAGCTTGGTGATGGAAGGCTTGGATGCAGCTGCCATGGAAACCCATCCATGAAGCTCTCACTGTTCTTGAGCTGATCTGAAGGTCACATGAAGGTTGGAGGTCTGTAGTGATGACTCTGCAGAAAGTTGGTGACCTCTGTGCACTATGACCCTCAGCATCCTCTGACCCCACTCTGTGATTTTTACATAGCCTACCACTTCATGGCTGAGCTGCTGTTGTTCCAATCACTTCCACTTTGTTATAATCCCACTAACAGCTGACTGTGGAATATTTAGCAGTGACTGGACTTGTTGCACAGGTATCATCCTATCACGGTACCACGCTGGGATTCACTGAGCTCCTGAGAGCGACCCATTCTTTCACTGATGTTTGTAGAAGCAGTCTGCATGCCTAGCTGCTGGTTTATACACCTGTGGAAGAGACTGGAACACCTGATTCAGTGATTTGTGTGAGTGAATGATTTTGGCAGTATAGTATCTATGTAGTGCCCACTGTGAAATCCTGGTACTGCAGGAAGATTCCTTCCAGTGATAAATATGATCAAATGACAGTTTTGATAATTTTCCAAGGCTACATTTCCACCAGTCCAAATAGTAACACATTATTCTTAAGTACACTGCTCAAAAATATTAAAGGAACACAAAATTTCATTTCAGCAACTCAAAATGGTCCTCTGTAGTTTGTATAGCCCCCACGTGCTTGTATGTATGCCTGACAGCGTAAGAGCATGCTCCTAATGAGAAGATGGATGGTGTGCTGGGGAATCTCCTCCCAGATTTGGACCGGGGCATCACTGAGATCCTGGAGAGTCTGAGGTGCAACCTGGTAGCATTGGATGGACCCAAACATAATGTCCCAGAGGTGTTTTATTGGACTTAGGTCAGCGCGTGGGGGCCAGTAAGTGGTATCAGTTCCTCCAGGAACTGAGTGCGTATTCTTGCAGCATGAGGCTGGGCATTGTTGCACCAATGCCACTGCACCAGCGTAGGGCCTGACAGTAGGTCCAAGGATGTCCTGCTGATGGGTTAAGGACCTTCTACGGTCCTGTCCAGCTCTCCTAGAGCAACTGTCTGTCTCCTGGAATCCCCTCCATGCTCGGAGACTGTGCTGAGAGACACAGCAAACCTTCATTTGCTTCTTCAGGTGGCACATGTTGATTCAATTCAGTTTTATTTATATAGCGCCAAATGACAACAAACAGTCGCCTCAAGGTGCTTTGTATTGTAGGTAAAGACCCTACAATAATACAGAGAAAACCCAGCAGTCAAAACGACCCCCTATGAGCAGCACTTGGTGACAGTGGGAAGGAAAAACTCCCTTTAACAGGAAGAAACCTCCAGCAGTAAATACAGTACAACAAGCTGACCTGTTTATTATGCAGGAAACTGCAGTATTTTCATAGAATCTTTGAATTACACAAAGTCAGCATACCTCAGTTTGTTTTGCAGTCCTTACCTTTAAATCTAACCTCTCTTCTTCCTCTCCTTCCTCTTTCTCCATCTCTGAGTGAACTTCTCTCTCTTTGCTCTCCCTGAAATACAGCAGCTCTTCTTTTAGCTAGCAGACACACTGTGTGACAAACTGCACACACTTTGTGTGTTTGCTGATATTTGATGAGCATTTAGAAACGTTGCATTTAAAATTACCTGCCACACTTTACTTCCTTTATTTTTGCTCCTCTTCAGTAGCGCTAGCTACTAGCTAAGATGCTGAAGTACCACAGGCACAACTTACGGACATCTGTCCTCGGTCCGGCCCACTGTAACCCCTGATTATAGCGCTATAAACGATACAGTAATTATACGGTTTTGCCTCTTTAATGTCTGTGTATGTGATAAGCCCGGTGATGGAGGACACTCCAGTACGATTGTCTCTTATGTGTTATTGTTCCTTCATCAGATGGTTGGATGATTGAAGGCGCACTGACCGGAAATACAAACTTCTCTCTGATGTTAAACCTAAAGTAACGAGTCTGTTTGAAAATGTAACAAGTAGAAAGTACAGATACTTGTGTAAAAATGTACTTAAGTACAGTAACAAAGTATTTGTACTAGATTTAAACTTATAGAAGTGCAGAGATGCTGTGGATGACTGGGAACACAGACATGACAAAAACACCATGTTCTCATGTAGAATCTGAGGAGGAATTATGTTGAACATGAATCATATTTAAAACTTTATTTAGTACTTGATAGCTGAGTATTCATAATGTGATTTTCAACATTATAGCAGGATATAATATTAGAACTCATTGGATCAGTACTTTTGTCAGCAACAAGCTCCATGTTTGATTTGGCAGTTTTATGCCTGATGCCTTTCATTTGGTAGAGATCACCAGCTGGAATTAAACTACCAACATTTGCTTATTCATTGGTACAGTAGTCTAGACTCAAAGCATGTGAGTATTACCTTAAGAATATTTAACTAGTCAAACAATCCAGTGAGTACTAAACTATTTAAATATTCTTAAACGAGTATTCATGTGCTTTTAGTCTGCAGTACTGTGACAATTAAAGCTAAATAAGACACTATTGAAAGTTATGTTATGTGTAATGTTGTGTTATTTAATCTTTCCATGCAAAATAAAACAGGAGCATTTTGTCGTCATATCGTCCATCTGTCCATCCAGCCTGTCCGTGAGGTTTTATAGACTGCAGACCCACAAGGAGCTGAGCCATGAAATGTGGCAGATGTGTTCTTAATCTTTAAAGATGTTCAACACAATATTTTATGTTCCTGGATGTTTACTACCTTGTACACTTTGGCTGTATTTATCTGAAGTGGAGAGTAAACGGCATGGAGGATTTCAGGCTGCTAATGCTATTGTGTACGATTGGCTTAGTCTGATCGTGTGACCATATTGTGCTGTGAATGGCTATATCTGCTTGACCATTATTGACTGAAATGGAGAAAGTGGGGATTCTCCATATCTAGTAATTGACCTCGGGTCCTGACCAGCTGACAGTAGCTAGATAGTGAAAATCTGTGGAATCCCAAATTTCTGGGTAAAAAGCCAGTTTATTTATAGTAACGTCAGGTCTATAAAGGCTGCAGCCTCACTGAGTCATAAACTTCACAGGCAGGTTTTAGGACCCCAGTGCAGAACTCACGACGGGGACTGGACTTAAGCATCAGCTCTTATTTGCTGGAAAACTGAGGCCTGACAGGAGAGCACACAGTGGGCAGGAAGCCAAAGATGCAACAACAACACACAGCACTACAGAGATCTAGGGAAAATACAGACAATATATATACACACAGGCAAGCAAGGAACTAGGACACACCAGGGAGCACAGCTGAACAGAATCTAACAAACAAGGAATCAAAACTAAATACAGACCCCACAGTACAGAGGACTGTCAAAGTAAAACAGGAAATGACTAAATACACAGACCAGGACTGAGACACGTGAACTTGACACAAAGACAGAAGATAATACGAGAGAGGCTAAACGCAGGGACGAGACTAGGAACTAAGACATCTGAGCTTGATACAGAAACAAGACAGACACAGAAGACAAACGCAGACAGAAACAGGGTCAGTAAATATAACACAGGATGAAACCAAACCACAACCCAAGACTGTCAACAAGAAACAAACTAAGAAGCACAAAGAGGAAATATTACAAAAAACTCTGGGTCCTAGAGCCAAGGACCCTGATGTATTGGCTAGCCTGTGATGCCAGCTTCTGATTGGCTGAGCATTGTCTGTCCTGTGGGTCAGGGATGACGTATGGCCATAAATAGTACAGACTGTGACTCATCAATATTAAAGCCATACCTACTGCTTAGACTTGTTGTTCAACTGCAAACATCATGGTTGCATTATGTTTTGTACATGGTTACTTCATGGTTATAGTGATGTTCTACATAACGCAATGATATCAGCAGATTATTTTTTTGCATTTTTGGCCACAGCGGCTTTTACTGACAGTGGAGAGAGACAGGAGATGGGGGAAGACACGCGGGCAAATTGGCGACGGGCCGGGACGCAAACCCGCGCTGCAACGCGGCATGTGTATGTGGTTGCCGGCTTCACCACTAAGCCACCAGGCGCCCAGCAGATTATTTAGTATGGGTGCATTATGTAGTCATATTCTTGTACACACATGAGAATAATGTGATATGAATGCCTTGTATCTGGCTCATTTTTATAGATTATATAAACATTATGTAGTAAAAACCTTTAGTACAACAGTGCAGCGTGTACTTTCCCTGATTTGTTTCCCATGGAAACTTTGTGTCTGTTCTAGGATGCTGTTACCAAAATGTATTGGTAGAAATGTTAAAGATAATCAGAGAATATCAATCACTTACAGCATGCTTAAAATATTAAGTATTGTTTAATATTTAAAACATTTTTGCTGGAGTATGAATTATGTTTACTAACCCAGGGTGACTAAAAGAATTTGCATAAAAGTTTAGGCCAAGGCCTCCAAATTAGGGCCAAATAGTTTTGCTGAAGGTAGTGAGATGTCTGCTGTAATGTTATCCTGAGTATCTAGTTCTAAGTGAATCCACAAGGTGTCAAGAGCAGCTCAATTATAGTACGATAGAAGTTACATAGCATAAATCAAATGTAAGCACAATAATATGCATCCATATTATTTACCACGTGAATTCTCCTCCGCTGCATTGATCAGTGTTTACGTGCCACCATCAGCTGATGGGGCAGCTGATTGTGTTATCGTACACCCGGCTGTCACTGACCTACAGCGTAAACACCCCGAGGCTTTCATCGCCATCACTGGTGATTTTAACCATGTTAGTCTGGACTGCACTCTGCCAACCTTTCAGCAGTACGTGGACTGTAAAACACGGGACAGTAAAACTCTGGACCTTCTCTATGGAAACACCCAGAATGCATACAGCGCCACGCCCCCCCCCCCCCCCCCCCCCCCCCCCCCCCCCCCCCCCCCCCCACTCGGCAGTTTAGACCATAACCTGCTCCTGTTAACACCTCAGTACGTCCCTGCATTGAACTGCAGGGACGTACTTCCTGTTGCCACCAAGTCTGTGAGAAGGTTGAGTCAGGAGGCCAGCGAGGCCCTGCAGGTCTGCTGTGACACCACAGACTGGGCCGTGCTCTGTGAGCCACATGGGGACGACATCAACTGCATCACAGACTATATAAGCTTCTGTGAGGACACATCATCCCAACCAGAAGTGTGCGCTGTTTTCCCAACAACAAGCCCTGGATCAGCAGTGACCTGAAGGCCCTACTGAATGAAAAGAAGAGTGTCTTCAGGTCTGGGAACAAGGACGAGCTGAGAAGGATACAGCATGAACTGAAGGCGGGGCTGAGAAGGTGTAAAGATGGACAGAGCCTGGACAGAGCCAATGAGCTTTTTCTACAGGTTCAGTACTGGACCCACTGTTGCCCCTCCCCACACACACCATTCCTAACATCTCAAACCATCCACCACTCCACTGGCCTTAATGATTTCAGACCAGTTGCCTTGACATCACATGTCGTGAAGGTACTGGAGAGACTGGTTCTGGCCCGGATTAGCTTGCAGGTGAAACGTGCTCTCGACCCTCTTCTGTTTACTTACAGCCTCGTGTGGGGGGTGGATGATGCGGTTACTTACCTGTTGCAGCTCACTTTCACCTGGATGGTACTGGTGGCATGGTGAGAATCATGTTGTTTGGTTTTTCTAGTGCCTTTAATACCATCAACCACCTCTGCTGAGTGAGAAGCTGCTCAGGATGGTGTCACCACTTCTGCTGTGTCCTGGATTGCTGACTATCTGTCAGAGAGGCCTCAGTTTGGACAGCTGGGGGGGGGGGGGGGGCACCCTGTCTGATGTGATGGTAAGCAGTACTGGGGCACCACGGGGGACGGGCCTATCTCCATTCCTGTTTCCTGTGTACACCTCAGATTTCCAGTCCAGCAGTGAAACATGCCACCTGCAGAAGCTCTGTGATGATGCTGCAGTGGTTGGTGTATTAAGTGTGGGCAGGAGGAGCTTTGTGGAGTGGTCCAGCAGGAATCACCTCCTTCTCAATGTCAGCAAGACAAAAGAGACGGTGGTGGACTTTGGAGGAGTAGCCAAGTTTATTTGTAAAGCACTTTAAAAAACCGTAACCACTGACCAAAGTGCTGAATAAACTGAATGTTTAGTTTACATTCATGTGTTTATGTTTATAATAAGCCCATAAACATCTTGGAGAAGAGGTGCAAACAGTGGACAGCTACAGGTACCTGGGCGTTCACCTGAATGACAGACTGGACTGGAGCACCAGCAGTGATGCTGTGTACAGGAAGGGGATGAGCTGACTCTACTTTCTAAGGAGGCTTTAATGTGTGCAGCACATGTTGGAGATCTTCTCCCAGTCTGTGGTAGTGAGTGCCATCTACTCTGCTGGGGGCAGCATCAGTGCCAGAGATGGCAGCAGGATCAACAAACTGATTCATAAGTTGGAACCATCATGGACCACCACCTCACCCACTCCACTCCACACCACTGAGGCAGCAGAGCTCCTCCTCCCTCAGACTGATTCAACCATAAAGAACGCTTCAGGAAATCATTCCTATTGTTTTCCATAAAACTGTATAATAACTCTTCTCTCTGACAGGTGAACACACCTGTCAGGACACAAGCTCCCACACACAGATTTCTGTATTATATCTTCCTGTAGCTGTCTTTCAGATTCATAGTGTACATATCATTTATTAATGCACAATGTCAGTCTTACTCTTCTTTACCTACATTTATATATTTGATTTGGTGTTTATCACTGTTGTATATGTGTAGTTTTGCACTCTGTGCCTGCAGCACTTCTACTCTCACTTGTTATTCATTGCAGACTGTCCTGTTTTCTAGCTGTTGTAACATAATCATTTCCCTTGCTGGATCAGTAAAGCATCCTCCCTTTAGTTTAACAATAGCAGTAATTAAAGTAACCATGCAAGGCCTTTCTTAGACCCTTTGTAGAGCCTGTGGCGTAAACCTATGTAAGTGTCCCATGTTTATCCTTGTTTGTGTTGCATTATGTGTTAATTACCATGTGGTCCTGTGCCAGTGATTTATAATGCAGTGTTGCTGTACAGTATTGCCACATGCTAAAATTGAAACCTGAAATCTTTTCACCAGCTCCTCCTCCTCACTAAAAAATTGCACTGTTTTTTGCACTTTCCCTGAGCAGCACCTAAATGCTTACCATCATGGAGGTAGTACAGGTGCACTTGATTTTTCACACACTGCTTCTGGATTTTGTCTCGGTGTTAATGACAGTGTAATATGCTGTGTGTTGTTGATCTGTGCTAGTATTTATGCATGCCAGATTCTTGTGCCCCGATACCTAAAACCTTAGAATTGAAAGACAATGTACTTCATTTTTTACATAATATACGTAAACTGCTGGCACAGTGGGTGTGGCCTGCTGCAACGTATTCAGATCCCTTATTTAGGTCTGGACACACACATGCAGTCGGATTTGCCTGCTGTGTGAGCAAAGCTGTGATGACCTTTGTTGCACAGATACAGACTCACTGACTCACCCTAACTTATGGGTAAATGCCTCTTCAGGCCTATTCAGACTATGGAGGCTGAGCAGCTGTAGGCCACAGAAGCTCACACAGGAGACACACACCATCTAACATCACATGAAGCCTTCTGTCAGTTCAGTACAACGAGAACAAAAACGGCTGTGTAGAAGTTTATTTTTGTTGCTGTGGATTCCACCTCTGTGCTGAGCTAATTCTGTGTGTGTGTGTGTGTGTGTGTGTGTGTGTGTGTGTGTGTGTGTGTGTGTGTGTGTCTGTGTGTGTGTCTGTGTGTGCGTACGTGTGAACAGCTTACCTGCCTCCATCGGTGATGCTGCCTCCCCGTCGTCTGCAGACTCTGCTGAAGCAGGCTGTGGAGCTGCAGAGGGAGCGCTGCCTCTACCACAACACCAAACTGGACAGTGGTCTGGACTCTGTGTCTCTGCTGCTGGACCACTCCTGCAGCCGGTCAGTACACACATAAATTGTAACATACCTGTCCTGGGTTGATTGTGCTTCCCCCTGCTTTAAAAACAGTGCCTTCCTGTCCTGCTGGCAGAAACATTTAGTTTCATGAACAGTCAGTAATCTAGACAGGGATAAGTTGTCTGTATGTTTACATCCTTAGCATGAGAATCAGATTGGGTTTACTCTTTCCCATTATGCGCTAATCAAGCTAATCATCGCAGGCTTCTCTAACATCTAAGATGTTTGGCAAACCAGTGTATGTACCCATGTTTGCTGTTAGACTTTATGTACATTGTCTCTGTGTGTGTGTGTGTGTCTGTCCCTATAGAAAACAGTTCCCTTGCTACACACAGCAGATTCTCACGGAGCACTGCAATGAAGTCTGGTTCTGCAAGTTCTCCAATGATGGCACAAAACTGGCAACTGGATCCAAAGACACCACAGTCATTGTGTGGCAAGTTGACATGGTAATCAAAAATGTGCTCATCACGAGTTCCACTTCAGAGCAGAACAAATGAGTCAGTGTGGGAGCACAACAGAGGTAACTGCATTGCTGATGGTTTTGTGTTGTTGACAGGAAACCCAGCAGCTGAAGTTGTTGAAGACTCTTGAGGGTCATGCTTATGGTGTTTCCTACCTGGCATGGAGCCCCGATGATGCCTATCTGATAGCGTGTGGCCCTGATGACTGCTCTGAGCTGTGGCTGTGGAATGTACAGGTATGGCAGGCCCTCACAAGTGCAGAGGGAACCTTAGGGAGCTGCTTTACTCCTTCCTGATCCACTTTCAGAAAAACAGGAAGTGGTTAGTATTGTCTTCACAACATGAGGCCATCTCAATCAAAGAGGTTTGCATGTTTTCACTGTGCCCTGTGGGTTTCTTCTGTTTCCTCCTGGATTAGTGTTTAAGGATGGTGGATGAAAGCATTAAAAATCCATGTATCGTTTCAGAAGATATAACAAACTAAATACTGGTTCAACTCAAACAATTATCCAGACTTTCTGTTTTATATTTATCAAGCTCAAAAAGGGTTCACAGACCTTTCAGTTTTTTCCTCAAATGTGCCAAGAGGTTCATTTTGACCCTTTGGCATCTTAAAAATCATAGAACTCTTGTTAGAGTAAAACCCCATCATCTCATGTTTCATGACTTTTCCTAAAATGGATTTGTTCATCATATAGTGAATTTTGCAGTGTGTGGGATCAAAAGAAGACAAATTATGACCACTTATACCTATAAATGGCAATCAAGTCATTCTCACCACCACAGAAATCAGTGTGGGCACCACAGTGACCTGGTGGGTAGCACTGTGACAGGCTGCTGACCAATGTTCCCTCTAGATTTTCATGTGTCTGGGCATACAAAAAAGCTCCCTGAGCACACTGAGGACCACTGTGAGCAACATCAGATGTGCAGGCTGTGGCCACACACCTGTATTACACCTGTTATAAACCAGGGATCATAGCAAGTTACATGGCTTATTAAAAGAATCAGATTACAGCATTTCCATTAGTTTGCTTTTAATATAAGTGATTTGGCCCACTTAAAATAAAAATAAAAATCTTGTCGTTCATGAGATGTGAATCATGTTATTTGTGAGGGTCCTGCTCTGGAAGAAATGAGACATTACATCTTCCAGGCATAACTTTTTTTTCACAATAAAACATTCACATTTTGCACAATGTAATGTGTGCTGTAGCTTGTGATACAGTTTAAATTCCTGTGCAAAATGGTACGGAAATAATTTTTATTGGTCTAATTAGTGTGGCAGGAGTGTCAATCATATGAAGGGCCAAAATTGAAGACACAGAATTAAAAATCATTTTAATCAGCAATATGATTTGAATGGTCAGAATACAGCAACTTTTTCCTCAACACATTAAATCAAATATAAAATTATATTTTTCTTCAAAAATGTCATCAGGAAAATGAGAATAACGCTGCATAAACTGCACAGCTGTGTGTCCAGTTTATCAGAAAGTGCAGTTGCAAACACAGCGGTGGAGACCTGCTCTGATTTCCATCCCTGAAGCTGCAGGGACGAAGGTGCCACGTTTGTGAACTTTTACTGTGATAAACCCTAAATTGGATGTGAAGCGCAATTTCTCAGATTTCAGAAACTGAATTTTTCCGATAGGACAAACGGTCACAGAATTACAGTAATGCAAAATTCCTTTGATCAGCCGGCTCAGGTGATACACTCAGTGTTTAACAGCTGTTCACGCCAGGTACGGGCACGTAACGGGTGGCTCAGCGACGATCGCCGGCACTGTCTGTGTTACGGTGCTAATGACGCGTTGTGTCTTCAGCACTTTGCTTCACAGCGCTTCCTGCTGTGTGAAGCAGTGATGCACTGTCAGCTCACCTGTGCAGGTCTCCCTCTGCATCTTCTCCCCTAACTGTCCTTTCTCCCGCACATTTTTCATTTGGCCATTTTTGGGGGTCAGACTAGCTTATATGTACGTAAAAGTGCTGTCTGCTGATCAATGAGCCTGCAGCAACTGTTGCAGTGCGTTATGGGATTTGTAGTATAAGTCGTGGGAGCGCTGTTTACCGTTGGCCATCATTAATAGCTATATGAAATCATCTCGCGGGCCGTACGAAATTACATCGTGGGCCAAATCCGGCCCACGGGCCTTGAGTCGGACACACGTGGTTTACAGTTTATGTTGGATTCAATTTTTTGCCTGCATAGATTTTCTTGTGCACTGAGCATGTGCGAGTAGTGCGCGTTTGCGCAGCTTAGAGGGAACATTGCTGCTGACCCGTGCAGGTGTACCCTGCCTCTCACCCTATGGATGGATGGAAATCAGTGTTTGCAGTGTGCCTGGTTGCCTAGCAACATGTATTGTCTACCCATAATTTGATATGAAGGCTATTCTAACATGAGCCAGAGGAAGCTTGATGTGACTGATAAATATATAGGCTATACCTGTAGTTAGATGGATAATGATAAATATTTGCTGAACAGATCATGAATCAAGGCGGAGTGTGTGACTGGATGTGTGGAGAACCAGGCGAACCGCTGGCTGTCCAGAGCAGCGGAGGCTGAAGCTGAACGCAGTCCAGAGTGTGGTGTACTAATCTGTGCAGATAACGAGTGAAATGTGGAGTAGAGCAGTCAGATTGAGCCTGAAGAGCAGAGCTGCGCAGGGCTGCAGACTGAGGCAGAGCACTGTGGACGGCTTCAGGTCTGATGAAGAGGAGGCAGATGTGAATGAAATGATAAACTTTGACTCTTGTACTGTTACAGTTTATTAAAATGTGTTTATTTTATTGCAACCAATGGTGTGATCACTTAGACAGTGACCGGTTTTATTTCCAGGTATTTACATCTGGATCTGATGCACGGTTCAGAAGAGAGCACCTTTTGTCTGAACCCACCCATTTTTTTGTGAGCAAAAGTATTAGAACAGAGAAACTTAAACTAGATTAAAGTGGATTAGACTTGATATTTAGTTGCAAGGCCTTTGCCTGCAGTAACTGCATCAAACCTGTGACCTGCTGACATCACTGAACTTTAGCCTGTCCATCACGTTGGTAAAGGTTTATCTTTGTCTCATCAGTCTATAAAACTTTGTCCCAGAATTTCTGTCTCTGTACTTCTTGGTAACTTTCAGCCTGGTCTTCCTGGTGAAGCCTCTGTTCTTTTGTTCATGAAGTCTTCTGCAAACAGTAGATGGTGATACCTTCACTCCTGCCCTCTGGAGGTTGTTGCTGATGTCACTAACAGCTGTTTTAGGGTCTTTCTTTACAGCACTTAGAATCATCAGCTGCTGTTGTTTTCCTCGGCTGACCTGCTCTATGTCTGTTACTTAGTTCACCTGTGATACTTTCTTCTTCATGACATTCCAAATGTCGTGCAAATGCTTGTGCAGACTGGGGTTGTGCATTTGGGATTTTGCCTAAACCCAGTTATACACAGTACAGTGCACAGTAAAGTGTATTTTGTACCTGCAGCCAATAGTAAATAGTAAAAATATGTAAGTAAAAAGAAGTAATTCCCACATCACAGCACACAAGATGAAGTTTATATAAAGGGTAAAAAGGGGGCAGCAGCATAAGCAGAGAAGCCCAGACCTCCCTCTCCCCAGCCACCTCCACCAGCTCATCCAGGAGGACCCCAAGGCGTTCCCAGGCCAGCCAAGAGATATAATCTCTCCAGCGTGTCCTGGGTCAACCCCGGGGCCTCCTTCTGGTAGGACATGCCCAGAACACCTCACCCAAGAGGCGCCCAGGAAGCATCCTAGTCAGATGCCCGAACCACCTCAACTGGCTCCTCTCAATGTGGAGGAGCAGCAGCTCTACTCTGAGCCCCTCGTGAATGGCTGCACTCCTCACCCTATCTCTAAGGGAGAGGCCAGCCACCCTTCAGAGGAAGCTCATTTCTGCTGCTTGTATTTGCAATCTTATTCTTTCAGTCAGGTGAGGGTTAGAACGTAAATGGACCGGTACATCGACAGCTTTGCTTGTACACTCAGCTCTCTCTTCACCACGACAGACCAGTGCAGCGTCTGCATCGCTGCAGATGCAGCCCCGATCTGTCTGTCGACCTCTCATTCCTTTCTCTCGTCACCCGTGAACAAGACCCAGAGATACTTGAACTCCTCCACCTGAGGCAGGAACTCGTCCCTGAGCTGTAGAGGGCACTCCACCCTTTTCCGGATGAGGACCATGGCCTCAGACTTAGAAGTGCTGATTCTCATGCCAGCTGCTTCACACTCTGCTGTCAAGTGAACCGGATTGATTTAGACTGCACAGCGTGGTCTGGTACGAGGGGGGCCAGCCACGTCTCTTGTTCTGTACGTCCCTCTGGAACTGTTTCCCGGGCCTGAGTTTGTCCAGCTTGTTCTCTGGTGACGGGACATTAGCCAGCAGGATGCTCTGCAGTAGCATTTGGTGTGCTCTAGGCTTCAGCCTTTCTCTTACGCTGGCTCTTTTCCCTCAGGGCCTTGTGTGTGACCCGGGGCCCCGTGTCCTCCGTGGTTTGTGTTGACTCATTGGCTCAGGATGTCAGGACAAAAGACACACTGTGGAAGAGAGCCAGAGATTAATAATAATTAATGATTAAATGCAGAGTGGGGTATAAACAGAGTAAAAGAGGTGAATAAAAAGAAACAGTGCATTATGGGAACCCCCCAGCAGCCTAGGTCTATAGCAGCATAACTAAGGGAGGGTTCAGGGTCACCTGATCCAGCCCTAACTATAAGCTTGATCATAAAGGAAAGTTTTAAGCCTAATCTTAAAAATAGAGAGGGTGTCTGTCTCCTGAATCCAAGCTGGGAGCTGGTTCCACAGAAGAGGGGCCTGAAAGCTGAAGGCTCTGCCTCCCATTCTACTCTTAAGTATCCTAGGAACCACAAGTAAGCCAGCAGTCTGAGAGCGAAGTGCTCTGTTGGGGTGATATGGGACTATGACCCATAAGAAGTATTCTTTTAAGTTTTATTTCAGTTAAATAGAAAATAACCAAAAGACTAAATGTATTTTCTTTTTTAAACAAAAGTAAAAGGCAGCATTTATTAAGCTATCATAGGCAAATTCTGACCAATGAAAACAGGCCATTTGACATTGAGCAGTACTTTTTTTTAATCTGAGCAAGTGTGTCATGGTCAGAGGTTACAGTGGAACTTGATTTGATTGCATACTGCTTTGGATGCCATGTCTTGTGACATGAGCATGATGTTTAACTCAGTTTGGGGTTTTAGTTAAACTTTTATACAGTTCTCCTTTTGCTTGAGATATTTACATCAGAAGCCTCAGTTTTATTTTTCTCCTTGAAAGCAGAACTGGTTTCTATTGAGATAATGGATTTACAGCATAGTTGCCATACTCTTTCTGATATGTCAGTGTAACTCACACAAAGTCTCTTTTTCATGCCCTGTATTGGTCTTCACACTCTACAACAGAAAGAATAATGATAGAGTGGATATTGTTTCTTTAACTTATGGTAAATGGACTGCTACTTTCTATTCTGTTGACCACTCAAAGGGCTTTCTATTACAGTGCCATTCACACTGTAACTGGTATTTAATGTGTGTTTTTATCTTTCCTCTAAGACAGGGACTGAATTTAGGTGACTGGGGTCCAGTTTAATTTTGATGCAAAGATTTATACAGGTGTGAAAGCAGTATTTTATTTCCATGGCAGTGCAATAAAAAACATTTTGTCAGTATTGTCAATGAATAATCGTGACAAATAATCTCAGTATTGAATAAAATAATCATGATCATCTGCCCTACTGCTCTGTCTGCTATGTAAACCGTCTGAATGAACTCCAGACCTCCCGCTAGAATGTCTTACAGAAACTTAACATTTTTAATATAGTTGTATTTAATAAGCTACATCGATAAAATGCTGTTTTATACAACTTAATATCTAACCCCTTTTTGTATGCCATCTGCTCTATAAACCTATTATGGTGCCAAGTTTATGTCATAGGTAACAGCATAAAACAGGATCATGACCGAATGGTAATCAGTGCCACTTCCATAATTAAATTCCTCACATGTAAATTCAACAAGCTGCACATGTAGAACCCAGCAGCCATCACACACATGAGACTGTCTGCTTGATGAACACTGCAGGCAGTTCTGCTCCCAAAGATGAAGACCAAAGGAGGCCTGAGCCATCTGGTCACTTGGAAAGCAGTGATGCCAAAACCTCCTTGATTGACAGTTTTAGTCACTGTTACACATACACAAAAGTGCTGTATGGTATCATATTGGGTTATATTTTCAAAAATTAAATTTCTGCTGTTTAGCATTTGAAAAACTAATAAATATCACAGGATCACTTTAATGCTGAAAAAAAAAATTTAAAAGCTGGAGACTTCGAAGGCAAGCTCGAAGTCTCTGCTCTCCTGATCCATTAGTCTGCTATACAGTACTTGGGAACAATAAACCGTCAGGTCTGGTGATGGGGAAGAACTGAGGAGAGTACAGCATGACCTAAGGCTGAAGCTGGAGGCCAAACTCAAGCAGAACAACCCAAGGGGTGTGTGGAGTTGAATTAACAAAATCACTGGGTTTAAGGTGACGGTTAACCAGCTGACAGTCTGGAGTGAGAGCAAATGAGCTGAACAATTTCTTCAACAGGTTTAGTTCATAGTCCTCTGCTGCCTTCTGTACCACACACTGGCCTTCACACACCCTCATTACTTTCAGGTATTTATTTATTAACTTCCTCCTCTTCTTCCTCCCAAGTGACCTCTGATGATTAGACCTCCTAACACACCCTACTTGACTGTAGCTTCTAGAAAGGCTTGGAGACAGCTAGAGAAATGCTACCAGCACTGCTGCTGGCCCCGATGGGATCAGCGCCAAGGTTCTCAGGACCTGTCTGTGAGCCTGAGTCTGAAACAGGAGAAGATACCGGAAATATGGAAAACATCCTTTATGCACAGATCAGGCATAGCATTATGGCCCCTGACAGGTGGCGTGAATAACGCTGATTATCTCTTTATCATGGCGCCTGTTAGTGAGTGGGATATATTAGGGAGCAAGTGAATGTTTTGCTCTTGAAGGTGACGTGTTCGAAGCAGGAAAAATGGGCAGTAAGGATTTCAACAGCCAAACTGTAATAGTTAGACTGAGTTGGAGCATCTTCAAAACTGCAGATTTTGTGGGGTGCGTATGTTCTGCAGTAATCATCTATCAAAAGTTGTCTAAGGAATGAACAGTGGTGAACCAGCAATAGGGTCGTGGGTGGCCAAGGTTCACTGATCTATGTGGGGAGCGAAGTCCAGCCGGTGTAGTTTGACCCAACAGATGAGCTGCTCTAGCTCAAATTGCCGAAAAAGTTAATGCTGGTTCTAATAGAAAGGCGTCAGATACATAGTGCATCGTAGTTTGCTGCGTATGGGGCTGCATAGCTACAGTCTATACAGGGTGTCCATGCTGACCCCTGTTCACCACAGCAGGTAGCAACAATGGGCACATGAGCATCAGAACCGGACTGCAGAGCAATGGAAAAAGGTCATCTGGTCTGATGAATCACATTTTCTTTTGCATCACTTGGATGGCCAGGTGCATGTTTTGTTTTGTGCCCTGCCAAGAAACAAAAATGGTTCAGGAATGGTTTGAGGAGCACAACAAATTTGAGGTGTTGATTTGGCCTCCAAATTCCCCAGATCTCAGTCCAATCAAGCATTTGAGGGATGTGCTAGACAAGTAAGTCCAATCCATGGAGGCCCCTGTTCGCAGCTTACAGGACTTAAAGGATCTGTTGCAAACATCTTGGTGCCAGAGACCAATGCACATCTTCAGGGGTGTAGTAGAGTCCATGCCTCGACAGGTCTGGGCTGTTCTGGCAGCAAGAGGGGGACCAACACAATATTAGGCAGGTGATCATAATGTTATGCCTCATCAGTATAGTTCCTGTACCAAAGAAATTGATAGCTTACTGCCGTCTAGATAGCCCAACAGCATGGAGGAGGCTGGTTTAGTCAACCCAACTTCAATGGAGCCATACCTGGCAACTGCATACACTAACGACATGTGGACACGCATCCCTTAGGCAGTGTTATTAGAAAGCATTGCATACATTTTCATTGCTATGCAGATGATACTCAGCTTTATCTATCAATGAAGCCACATGAAACACATCAATTAGTTAAACTGCAGGAATGTCTTAAAGACATAAAGGCCTGGGTGACCTCTAATTTCCTGCTTCTAAATTCAGATAAAACTGAAGTTCTTGTACTCGGCTCCACTCTCAAACTGCTGCTCTCAGCCTGCTGGCTTACTTGTGGTTCCTAGGATACTTAAGAGTAGAATGGGAGGCAGAGCCTTCAGCTTTCAGGCCCCTCTTCTGTGGAACCAGCTCCCAGCTTGGATTCAGGAGACAGACACCCTCTCTATTTTTAAGATTAGGCTTAAAACTTTCCTTTATGATCAAGCTTATAGTTAGGGCTGGATCAGGTGACCCTGAACCACCCCTTAGTTATGCTGCTATAGGCCTAGGCTGCTGGGGGGTTCCCATAATGCACTGTTTCTTCTTCACTCACTTCTTCTCACTCTGTGTTTATACACCACCCTGTGTTTATATTAATTATTCTGAAAAAATGATTCTCCATATCTAGCAGCTGGCCTAGGTCACTGAACAGCTGGCAGTAGCTAGATGGTGAGAAACTGTGGAATCATACTTTTCCAGGTAAAGAGCCAGTCTATTTATGGTAACATCAGTTCTAAGCTGCAGCCTTATTGAGTAGCCTGTGATGCCAACTTCTGATTGGCTGAGCACTGTCTATCATTTTGGTCAGGAATGACTCGTGGCCATAAATAGTACAGGCTATGAGTACCCTTGGCGAGGATACTGAACCTCAAGTTGCTCTCCATTGTGTTCACTGGATTGTGAATGTGTGCAAATGGTAAATGGACTAGTTCTTATATAGCGCTTTTCTACTCTATCAGAGCACTCAACGCGCTTATACAACATGCTTACATTTACACATTCACACAGCACTTCCATATGTAACTAAGCTAAGTGCTTTTACTGTCTAACATTCACACACATTCATACTCCAATGCTTGCGCCAGATGGCAACTTGGAGTTCAGTATCTTACCCAAGGATATTTTGGCATGCGGCCCAGAGCAGCCAGGAATCGAACCGCCAACCTTCCGATTAGTAGGTGAAGCACTTAGGCATAGAAAGAAGCGCTTTTATGAGTGTGTATAAATGGGTGAATGAGGCATGTTCTAATTAGAGTAGAAAAGCACTGTATAAGAACCAGTCCATTTACCATTATATCTGACTTATTGTTATATATTATATAAATGTAAAGACATTATGTAGTATATACCTTTGGACAAGAGTGCAATATGTAGTTTC
This sequence comes from Archocentrus centrarchus, assembly GCF_007364275.1. NCBI lineage: Eukaryota > Metazoa > Chordata > Actinopteri > Cichliformes > Cichlidae > Archocentrus > Archocentrus centrarchus. The sequence goes on along the minus strand of NW_022060266.1, from coordinate 1,322,675 downwards.
TCAAATTTGTTTACTGTGGAATTTTTGTGTCTGTTGTAGGATCCTGTTATCAAAAAAGTATTTGTAGGAATCCGTCCCATTTTCTTCCACTTATAATAATCACAGAACATCAGTCTCTTCCAGCATGCTTAAATTGTTCTGATTTAATGAGTAGTGTTAATATTGAAAACATATTTTTGCTTGAATATGTATTATATCTTTACTAACCCAGGAGTGACTAAAATTGTTTGGATAAAAGTTTAAGCCAAGGCCTCCAACTTATGGTAAAATAGTTTTGCAGACGTTTTGATAAGATGTCTGCTCGAGGGTTTTCTGTTATGAAATGGGGCTGTAATGTTAACTTGACCTGTACATTTGTTTTATATTTTCATTAATGGTGGGAGCATATCTCCATCATTCATGGGCCTTCTTTTTTAATCCAGTCATCTTCCTGACCTGTTGCCAGTTAACTTAGTCACTTGTGATATTATTGAAAATAATGCATACCATTGTAGCTCTAAATGATAATGAAATTCTAGACCTCCATAAACCACTTGGTCTGGTTTACACTGTGCTGAGCTGGCTGTAGATTTATCAGAGCTATTAGAATAAAAGAAGCTGGTAGAAATCAGGTTGATATAAGAGGAGTTCATGCACAGAAAAACTAAACAATGAAGTAAAAGACCTAGTGAGAATTTAGTGCAGGTTAACTACACTGGACTCTTTCCACATGAACCTAAATTGATTAGTGCATTCTTAATGAGCCCTGCTCAGTACCTGCTGGTGCTGCCTTGTTCACAGTCATGTGAAACTGCACCTGAGCCTGTACTTGCAGACGTGCTTATTTAATGTTACCTTTTCCACGTCCACTCAAACCCGACAGAAAAGATGTTCAGTTTCTGTAAATCTGGAAAAGAAATTCATCTCTGTGTATTATAGTATATTTGGTGTCTGATCTTCTCTCTTCCCTCTGGGCTCTGTTGCATAGACGGGGGAGTTGCGGACAAAGATGAGTCAGTCTCATGAGGATAGCCTAACCAGTGTGGCCTGGAATCCAGATGGCAAACGTTTTGTCACCGGCGGCCAGAGAGGACAGTTCTACCAGTGTGTGAGTATCCTTCACAGCATGCACACTGTTCTCAGCGTCTGCAGGCTCCACACACAGCCCCGGATTAAGAGCAGTTCTCTAGGTGAAAAGGTCTTTTTATGTTGTTGTTCAAAAAAACCTGAATACATTTTGCCTTGTAAATTTAGGCTTCTGCTGGTTGTGTAATGTGTGGGCAATATTTATATAAATGATGGATATTGCAAAAACCCATACATTGTTTTGCAGTGAGACACCTCTCTGGTGGGGAAGGAGCTCAGGCTCCTTCCCCACCAGAGAGGTGACATTCCCTGTCCCGATAGCCAGGGATCGGTCCGCCAGGGTTTCCACCCTTGGCCACCACCCGACACACATTGAGCCCGACCCCTACGATGCCTCCTGTGGGTGGTGGGCCTACAGGAGGGCGGGCCCATGTCTTCTGTTTGGGCTAATGCCCGGCTACCAGACACTTTCCCTTGAACTCCCTCCCCAGGCCTGGCTCTGGGGTGGGGTCCCGGTAACCCTATTCCGGGCAGGGTAAACAGTTCCCTTGGTGACTCTTCCCTAGGGGTCTTTGGAAGCGCCCTTTGTCTGGCCCCTCGCCCAGGACCAATTTGCCATGGGAGACCCTACCGGGGGGACAAGCCCCCAGACAACATGGCTCCTGTGATCAGTGGGACACACAAACCCCTCCACCACGATAAGGTGGTGATTCATGGAGGAAATTGAAATCAAATTTTGATTAATTGCACAGCCCTAGCAGATACTACAGCACACCTTCAGGGGCCTAGAGGAGTGCGTGCTTTGATGGGTCAGGGCTGTTTTGGCAGCAAAGGGGGACCAACACAATATTAGGCAGGTGGTCGTAATGTTATGCCTGATCAGTGTACATACAGTGAAGTGTGTAACACATTTTCTCAGCCACTATTATTATTATTGGCTGCTCTTGTCCTCTGAAATGTAATTTTATGTCTTGTTAAACTAATTTTTTGTTTTTTGTCATTTTGTTTTTTCTTTTCACACCTTTGCTGCCATCCTTTGCTCAAAGCTCTCAGTTAATAACCTCTGTTTTTGTTCAGTGGGTTTTGCTCTGCTACTAACACCAGTACTGAGACTACCAAAATACCCCTTTATTTCCCCAACGTCTTTGCTGGGTATCACAGTTTGGGAAGTCGTCTTGTCCTTTCTGAGGTGCAAACAAAGGTTTTATATGAAAATGAATACATGTCTACATAGCTAAGGAAGGCAGTGGAAATCAGACTTAAGCACATGAGCACAATTTCAGAATCAACTTTTATGAAAAAAGACAATTAATAGAAAGATCTAAAAAAGAATCTGCATGGCAGTTTGTGCCTTGTGCGTTCACAGAATTGGATATAAAGGCACTCACTTTAGATCACCTTTGGAAATTAGTGAAATAGGAGACTCACAGTATTAACGAGGCTCCCTGCCTCTCTAGAGCAAAATCTCAGAAGTGTTTCTGGCATTTTGTTGAATCTGTGCCACACAGAATTAATTCAGTTCAACTGAAAAAGGAGAATCCGTCCTGGTCTGGCATAGTGTAATCACAAAAGTGGCTGGAGCGTGTATTATGGAATAATCGTTGATTTTTCTCAGGACTTGGATGGAAACCTTCTGGACTCGTGGGAAGGAGTTCGGGTGCAGTGCTTGTGGTGTCTGAGTGATGGCCGGACAGTCCTTGCATCTGACACCCACCAACGCATCCGAGGATATAATTTTGAGGACCTGACAGACAGGAACATGTAAGCCATCACTACCTTGACTAGATGAAGTAATTAAAGTATTTCCATGTGTTCGCTGTTTCTGGAGATGTCTCTGCGACTGTTTCAACTCTGGTTATAGAGATGCGTTTGTCTTCTACAATCTTAAATGAATAGATACAGTAGGTCTGTTCACAAAGTGTAAGTGTAGTGGAGCAATAAACTCTTGTTCCAGGAAATGAGCCTGTATGAGATGAAGATACTGAATTTTGGTTTACTTATTTATTGGCCCCTTTGGTACCAGTATGTTGATGACAGTCAACAAAGGCCAGTACTGGCTGATACTGATGTTTGGCCAATACATAAGGTATATTATAGTATGTGTATCTTCTGATAAGTTTCTCACAAGTACTAATTCCTTCTCATAAATCCACACCTGATCAGTTTGAAAGAAAATGTGTCAACACCTTTTCAAGCAAGAAACTTGGAGCTGTACAGTGCCATGAAAAAATATTTGCCCCTTCCTGATTTTGTAGTTTTTTACATATTTGTCACACTTAAATGTTTCAGATCATAAAACAGATTTTAATATTAGACAAAGATAAGCCAAGTGAATACAAAATTCAGTATTTAGATGATTATTTAATTTATTAAGAGAAAAAACTGTCCAAACCTACCTGGCCCTGTGTGAAAAAGTAATTGCCCCTAAACCTAATAACTGGTTGTGCCACCCTTGTGATAACTGGTAATGAGTCTTTGAATTTTGGCCCACTCCTCTATGCAGAATTGCTTTAAGCTATGGCCTGTTTAAGGTCATATCAAAGCATCTTAATCAGAATTAAATCTGGACTTTGACTAGACCACTCCAAAACCTTCATTTGGTTCTTTGAGCCATGCAGAGGTGGACCTGCTGATGTGTTACTGCTGCAGAAGCTTGAGCTTGAACTGATGGCCAGACATTCTCTTCAGAATTTTCTGGTACAAAAAACAGAATTCATGACTCCATCAATTGCAGCGAGTTGTGCAGGTCCTGAAGCAGCAACGCAGCCCCAGACCATCACACTTCCACCACCATGTTTAAGACAGCATTTCATAAAAAGAACATCATATCAACAGTCAGTTGTATGACAGATATAACAGGATGCAAACCTTCCAGAAAGTTTAGAAGGTGTCTCGTCAGTCCACAGTTCCCCCTTAATAACATAAATCATTATCTTTGTCTAATATTGGAAATAGTTCAATGATCTAAAACATGTAAATGTGACAAATATGCAAAAACCTAAGAAATCAGGGAGGGAACAGATACTTTGATGGCTTGAGCTTCAGTTTCCTTGTTGTTAATTTGACACCATAATAGCATATGTAGCTAGCATTTAACACATGTATTAATGATTGGAAAACCAGCCATTTACATAATAGTGGTTAACACATTCGCCTAAAATTTGAAAGCTGGACTTGTGAGTCCCTGGTTTTAGAACCGGTGGTTCTGCCTCCTGTAGCTCAGCAGGTCACCTACTGCTCGGGAGGTCGGCGGTTCGATTCCTGGCTACTCCAGGCTGCATGCCAATGTACCCTAAGTTGCTCTCCGACACAATGTGTGTGAATGTTAGATAATTTTTTAAAAAAGCACTTAGCTTAGTTAATCATGGAAGTGCTTGTATGAATGGGTGTGAATGGGGTAAATGTCAACATGTATAAGATGTATAATGTATAAGAACTAGTCCAAACATGCAGTTGTTTGTACTCAGATGCCAAATATGGTCTCAGCAGTTCAGTTCAATTGATTTCAATGCAGTTGTATTTATATAGCATCAAATCACAACAACAGTTTCCTCAAGGCGCTATATTGTGAGATACAAACCCTACAATAACACAAGAGATGCGTGGAAGCGGAGATGCAGCGATGTCTGTAATTTTGTATCGGATAATGTGTTGGGACTCTGAACGCAGTAGAAATAGTGTTGTGACTTACGCGTGTTTTGTTTTGTCTGGATCAGTTTGTGTATGATGTCATTCCAGAGTGCAGGAGGACCATCCCATCATGTCTTTCACTGTTTCCAAAAATGGAAGGTTAGCACTGCTCAATGTTGCTACTCAGGTGAGCGGCTCATTACTTCCTGACATTTCACACCACATTTCCTCTCATTTGGACCTCAGCTGCTTGCTAGATTACAATTCAGCTTTTTATTGATTCTTGAAATATGCCTCCTGTTGAATGCCATGTGTTTGCAGGGAGTGCACCTTTGGGACCTGCAGGACCGGGTGCTGGTGAGGAAGTACCAAGGAGTCACGCAGGGATTCTACACCATCCATTCCTGCTTTGGAGGGCACAATGAAGACTTCATTGCCAGTGGTAGTGAAGGTAAAGCATGATGTTCAGCTCAGCTTATTTCTGGATTGAGATTAAAGATTAAAAACATGTTCAAAACTAAAGTATCACTGTCATGGCATGGGCTGAGAAAAAGGCTTACAGTGCGAGGCAGAACACTAAGGATCAAGATGGAAATGTGTTAAGAAGTGAAGAGAGTGTGCTGAGGAGATGGAGGGAGTACTTTGAGGAGCTCGTGAATGTAGAAAATGAGAGAGAGGGTGGTGGATGAGAACAGTTAATGAATCAGGAAGTGTTGAACATTAATAAGGAGGAAGTGAAGGCAGCTGTGAAGAGGTTGAAGAGAAGAAAGGCAGTTGGTGACATACCTCTGGAGGTATGGAGGTGTCTGGGAAAGAGGGCAGTGGACTTTTTAAACCAGATTGTTTAACAGAATCTTGGAGATTGAGAATACCTGAGAAGAAGTAGAAGAAGTGTCCTGGTCCCAGTTTTCAAGAACAAGGGTGATGTGTGTAGCTTTTGTAAGCACACACACTCATACCATAAAGCTACAGGAAAGAGTTGTTGAAGCTAGGTTAGGACGAGGTGAGGCAGGAGTCTCTGATGTTTGCAGATGACTGTGATCTTTAGGGAGATTAGGGAACAGGTGGAAGATAGACTAGAGAAGTGGAGGTATGCTGTGGAGAGAAGACGAATGAAAGTCAGTAGAAGGAAGACAGAATATGTGTATGTGAATGAGAGGGAGACAGGTGGAAAGGTGAACATGCAAGGAGATAGTGGAGGTAGATGGGTTTAACTTAGGGGTGGGACTTTAACGCGTTAATTACCATTAATTAATTACAAGGAAACCGTGGAACGTTTCTCAGTGCAGGAGTCCAGACATACAGATTATATCGACGCACAATGTGATGAGCTGTGTCCAAATTCATGTCGCTTAATTGCAAAAAGTGCTCCGCCGTTTTCGGAGCTGTCCATTGCCGCTGCTCTACCAGCAGCCCGCCTCGTTAGCTGTCATCTGACCGGACTATCGAGGTTTGCTTTAGCCGGACGGAACGTCCGACTGCCATCACATCATTTTCAACCTCCCGCTGGTTTTCGCCGCTGAATGGAAGTTAAACACAGATATAACTCATTCAGACAGGGGCGTGGTGGCCATCGGGAGGTTTCCTGAACGACCAGTAATCAGAATTTTATTTTATTTTTTTACCCAATTAAGCACAGCAGCCTGGCTGCTGCAGCTCTCGTGGCCACAGGTGCAGTCCACACCTGCAAATAAAGTTCTCAGGTCTTAAAATTATGTTTGTCAGTTTGCCTCTCCAAACCAAGCTCCCGGGCTGAACTTTAACCCCAGCCCACCCCTGGTTGGAAATTAATCATTTAATCATTCACTTCCTTGATGTTGAAATGTGTTATGCTTATTTTAACAGCATATTTTGAATTAGATTTAAAATTAAACCACAAAAAGGAGAAAAGGTTCGTTCTCTGTTTAACCAGCTGCTTTTACACAGCTGTGCTTCGCACTCTCGGCTGCTAGGCAACATGAGCTACGCTCAGGTGAGGGCAGGTGATGCTGATATGAAGGTTAGATCGTCCAATTTCACAACCGGCCTTTGCAGTCTGCGTGGGCTGGGTCCTTAATGCCGCCCCTGAATGTGGACACAGCTATGGAGATGAGGGATGAGACTACGCTGGAGGATGGGAAATTTAAATACAAGAAACTTCCAGATGGAAGTACAAACAAAAATGCTGAGTTTGCTTCTCACAGGAGCTCTTCCACCCTTCGTTGGTCTGTGTAGCAGACTGGTGGGAAAATAAACAAGATTTTGAAGTGTAAGCTTATGTATATTGATTCATTCATCGACCAAACTTAAATCAATATTTCTCATGTTAAATACTGAAATGCGATTAAAATGCAATTAATTTCGATTAATTAATTACAAAGCTTGTAATTAATTAGATTAATTTTTTTAATCGAGTCCCACCCCTAGTTTAAATACCTGGAAAGAGTGAAAGGCAATGTTTACAAGATGATAATGAGCCCTGATCTGATGTATGGTGTGAAGACTGTGGCACCGATTAAAAAGACCGGATGTGAAGCTGGAGGTTTCAGACTTGAAGAGGCTTAGATTTTCACAAGTGACCAGGGTGGACAGGATCAGAAAATCAGTATGTCAGAGAGACAGCTCAGGCTGAGTCATTTTGAGACAGTGTTAGAGAAGGCAGATTAAGATGGTTTGGACATGTGCAGACAAGGGATATTGAATATGTTAAGAGATGTTGAAGATGGAGCTGCCAGGCAGGAGGGAAAGGGGAAGACCACAGAGAGGTTTCATGGATGCAGTGAAGGAGGACATGCAGAGTGTTGGAGTTAGAGTGAGATGGAGGCAAATGATCCACTGTGGCAGCCCCTAAAGGGAACAGCTGAAAAAAGATCACTGTCCTGGCACGACTGGTTAGTTTTTCCAGAGAGAGGCTTGGTATGGGTATGCTGCAGAAGCTTTCATAGGAGCAGATACCCACATCTGTTGGATTTAGGCATGCCATGTTTGCAAGCCTAGATTCATGTTTACTTTTTTCAGCTTTTACATTTACTGTGCATGAAAACATGTAATTATCATAGAGTATAAAACAGCAGTCATTCTTTAGAAGCTGCATTACAGTTTGATAAGTACAGCGCATGAGAGATTTTCTGTGTAAAACTAGCAGAGTTGCCCTTTTAAAGACCAGATTTGAAGGGGAGAGCAGTGGGTGTAGTCAGCTCTGTGGCTGATCTAATGAGCTTCCTCATTTGTAAGGAAAGATGTGGCCAGTTCATTTCACAGATTAATCTACTCACAAAAGTGATACCATGGAGGCACAGCTATGTCACACAGGTAACAGTAACAGTGTGAGAATTCACCCTGACATTAATGTCCCAGCACAAACGATCACCACCATATAAAATGGGCTCTTTTTTTTTGGCAATAACTTTGATGCCACAAATTGTGATCTCACAGATCGCCTGCAGCAAAAATCACGTTTGTATGTTTAATTTAAATACTCTTCTCCCCAAATTTTGCAGTATAAAAGGGAAATTACATATATTAAAAAAATATGCAATCTCAAAAGTTGTTTTTAATTTTAAGAGATTATTTGTGCTGGTGGAGATCTTAGTGTGATCCAGTAAATCTGATCACAGCTGATGAAGTCGTCTCTCTCCTGTCAGACCACAAAGTTTACATCTGGCACCGGCGCAGTGAGCTGCCCATTGCAGAACTGACTGGTCACACCCGCACAGTCAACTGTGTGAGCTGGAACCCCGCCCTGCCTGGACTGCTGGCCAGTGCCTCAGATGACGGAACCATCCGAATCTGGGGACCTGCGCCGTTCCTGGATGTCCAGGATGCAGAGGGACTCAATGGTATGAAAGTGAAAACTAGCATCTGTATTTGTATTGAAAAGATTTTGAAAGACTTTGAAGGGTACTAGTGTGTTGAATCGTAGTGAAGCCCATCCATTTAAATCACCATAAGCCATTGCTTTCAGGATTCTATGGTTATCCATCCATATAAGGAGGAGGATCCTCATAAACACATAAAGTTGACTTGAAAGGAAAGAAATTTAAAGTTGGTAAAATGAAGGTGGCAAACAGTCATTCCATTAAAAGTCACACCGGACCCTCTCAAAATCAGATGATTTATTGTACCACAATTTTTCACAATTTTCATTTAATGAAGCCTCACAAAAATTTTACCTTCATGCTATAAATATGCAGGCCTTCAAAGTACATGGGGTGATTCAAAATTTGTTGGTTGTTTGTTGTCACCTTATTATTTCCAGCCCTCATAATTTCATAGGTATAGGAGATATGTGCATGAAGTTTTCAGCTATGTTGAGCAGGCACAGGGAGAATACATGAGTAGGGCCCAGAAAGGAATTGGTACTAACACCAGAGGAGTAAAACACCAGCTACTGGAAAGTAGCGTAGTCACTTGAGACTGCAAGACCAGACTGACCAACTCGTACACCACCTGGATTGACTCCAAAAAAGCCTGTGACTCGATGGAATTTCTCTGCCAGGTGCTGTGCAGAGATGCCCCTGAGACAGTCCAGCACATAACAGCAGGGTGCAAGATGCTAGCAGGCAGGGCATACATGAAACGCCATAACCAAGTGGCTGGGATAGTATACAGGAACATCTGTACTGTTCTGACCTGGAAGTCCTGAGGTCAGAATGGGATACACCCCCAAGGATGACCAAGCTAAGATCCTGTGAGATACAGACAGGCAAACTGGTGATGGCTAACCAACCGGACCGTAGTGGTGGACAAGCAGAGGATGAAAGCCATAGTGATAGAGGTAGCAATACTAAACGACAGTAAGATGAAGAAGAAGAAACATGAGAAGCTCGATAAATACCAAGCACTGAGAGAGGATGTTGAAGGTGAAGGTAACAGTGGTTCCCAGGGGTGAAAGTAAGCCGGCACGGTCTGGTACTGCGTACCACTAAAAGATTCTGCACCAGTATGCAGTACCTGGAAGAGGGACGGCTGCTGTAATGCCATCATTCAGAGCCAGTCAGGGCTGCACTTTGGGTCAGAATAGAGCCGCTAGCAATAAGCAGTCTAAAACACGACTTAATCAGTTAATAAATAGCTTTTTTTTTCCTCATTTCAAATTGTTTCTGAGCTGTTCGTGCTATGCTGGAGCCTCACTTTTCTAGCTTCTCTCCCCTTGGAGCTAGGCTTTTGTCAGTGGGCAGCCTGTTTACTGGCTATGTTATGTATTGCTTTTTATATCTCAGGCTAGACCCTCCCATTTTGATTGGCAAGTCATTCGGCCAGTACTGTAAGTGGCCTTACCAAAATCACCTGAAAAAAACTAAGTGATGACCTCTGGTTATTATTGACTCTGGAAAACCCGTTTCTTAACATGATTGGCCGAATGAGGTGTCAATCAAAATGGGAGGGTCTAGCCTACCATATAAAATGCACTACATATGTCCCACGGACAGGACGTGGTCGGTTAACAGGCGACAACATGGGTTTTCCAGAGCCTGTTAACAGGTTAATGTCTGTCTGCTCGATACAAAATATCCCAATTTAAAGCAACGAGAGATGAACTAATTGTGTTTCATGTTATTCTCCTCAATTTCAACAACACAGCACAGCTAAAAAACACTGCCTATGACCAGAGATTTCATTTACACTACACAAGAGCGCATTCACCTCCAAAACATAGTGGCTGCCAAGGGGACTGAGGTTTGAGAAAGTTTGATTATTTCTTTCCAGACGTTTTGTATTGGTGGACAGAGGTGATCATCAGCTGTGTCAGTGTACAGTGTGCGCAAACAGTTCATTAACAACTGAAAAAATATATCCCACACTGTCAAGTGCTTATAATATCTGCCTTACACAGGTAGGCAACAGTGTGTGTGTGTGTGTGTGTGTGTGTGTGTGTGTGTGTGTGTGTGTGTGTGTGTGTGTGTGTGTGTGTGTGTGTGTGTGTGTCTGTCTGTGTGTGTGTGTGTCACTAGCATTGAGAGTGACATATTTTTTGTCCATCCATCCATTTTCTTCCACTTACCCTGGACTGTGTCATGGGGTAGCAGCTAAGCAGAGAAACTCCTACTCCCCAGCCACCTTCTACAGCTTAACTGGGGGAACACCTCAGTGTTTCCAGGCCAGCTGAGAGATATAAACTCACCAGTGTGTCTGGATCTGCCCCAGGGCCTCCTCCCAGTAGGACATGGCTGAAATATTGCACCCAAAAGGGATTCCTGCTCAGGTCTGCAACCCACCTCAACTGATTCCTTTCACTGTGAAGGAGTTGTGGCACTACTCTGAGCCCCTCTCAGATGGCTGCACTCTTCTCCCTGTCTCTAAGAGAGGCCAGTCACCCTTCAGAGAAAGCTTGTTCCTTTTTATCACCATGAGCTAGCTTTTCCAGCTGATACCTATGACCTTACACTTAGTGGTGCTAATTCTCATAACTGCGGCTTCACAGTTGGCTGTGAACCGCTCCAGTGTGAGCTGGAGGCCACCACCTGATGAAGAGAGCAAGACCACATCATCTGCAAAGCTGAGATAAGATTCTGAGGTCACCAAGGCAGAAGACTTCTGCCACTTGGCTACACTTATAAATTCTATCCATAAAAGTTATGAACAGAATCTGTGACAAAGGACAGCCCTGGCAGAGTCCAACATCCATTGGAAACAAGTCTGATTTTTTGCTGGCAGTGCAGCCCAAGGTTTCACTGCACCCCCCACAGGATACCCCAAGGAATGCGATTGAATGCCTTCTCCAAGTCCACAAAACACATGTAGACTGGATAGGCAAACTCCCACGCACACTCAAATATTCTTGAGAGGATAAAGAGCTGGTCCAGCGTTCCATGAGCAAGACAAAAGTTGCATTGTCCCCCCCAATCCGAGGCTCGACTAATGAACACACTGCCTGCCATAGACCTTCACGGGGAGAGTGAGGAATTGGAGCACACCCTCTGGTCCCAGTTCCACCAAGGCTGCCAATCCAGAGACACTGTCCGAGATCTCTACACGACATTGCAGAGACCCACTCTTGGTCAATGATAATCCTGCTGAGGCGTGTCAACTAAGATATCCAGAGCCTTCAGGAACTCAGGGCGAATGTAATCTACCCCAGGAGCCCTGCCACCAAGGAGTTGTTTAAGTACCTCAGAGTTGTCCCCAGACTCTACAGAAGGCGTGACAGTGGGATTAAGGAGGTCCTTGAAGTATTCCTTCCACCACCCGACTATATCCTCAGCTCAAGTTAGCAGTACCCCCTCCACAGTATACATTGTGTGAGTAGAGCACCACTTTCCCCTCCTGAGTTGCCTGACAGCTTGCCAGAATCACTTAAAGGCAGGCAGAATGACTTTTTCCAACCTTCCTCAGAATGCTGTCAAAGTTCTGCTGGAGGTGCGAGCTGAAGATCTCATGGACTGGGGCCTCTGCCAGGCATTCCCAGCACACCCTCACTATACATTTAGGTGTACCAGGCCTGTCCAGCATCCTCCCCTGCCACCTGATTCAACTCACCACCAGGGGGTGATCAGTTGGCAGCTCAGCTCCTCTCTTCACCTGGGTGTCCAGAACTTACGGCCACAGATCTGATGATACGATTACAAAATCGATGATCGACCTGTGACCTAGGGTGTCCTGGTGCCATGTGCATGTATGGACATCCTTATGTTTGAACATGGTGTTCGTTATGAACAAATTGTGGTTTACACAGAAGTCCAATAACAGAACACCACTTGGGTTCAGATCAGGCAGACCATTCTTCTTAATCACGCCCCTCCAGGTCTCATTGTCATTGCCCACGTGAGGGTTGAAGTCTCCCAGTAGGAGTCCCAGAGTCACCAGATAGAGCACCCTCGGGCACAGTGACTCCAAGAAGGCTGGGTACTCTGAACTGTCATTCTGTGCATAAGTGCAAACAACAGTCAGAACCTGTTCTCTGGCCCAAAGGCAAAGGGAAGTAACCCTCTCATCCACGGATAAAAACTCCAACATACAGGCAGCAGGGGATATAAGCCTGTCGCCTCTTGCCACTAGCACATGAATGCAGCTTATGTTTGTGGATCTATGCAAAACTTGCAACATAAAAAGTGTTTCAAAATTTCACATGCATGTGATCTATGCATATCATATCTTATTTAAGGATCTGCAAGTGAACAAGAAGGATATCAGAAATATTCTAAAAAGACCTTTGTTCAAACTTTTTGAAAGCAAAAATGATCAGAGGCCTGTAATATAAAGCAATTCAACATAACTGGGGTAGCTTTCCATTATTGAGAATCACTCACTTTAACACTGGCAATCAGGATAAGCCGTCACACAAAGCTGGTTATCAGCTTGCTAAGTTAACCCAGGGATTCACCTGTGTGGGGGTTTAGGGTCACCTGATCCAGCTCTAACTATAAGCTTGATCATAAAGGAAAGTTTTAAGCCTAATCTTAAAAATAGAGAGGGTGTCTGTCTCCTGAATCCAAGCTGGAAGCTGGTTCCACAGAAGAGGGGCCTGAAAGCTGAAGGCTCTGCCTCTCATTCTAATGCCATGTTGGCACATGGCACTGAAGAGCATAATAATGAAGGATTTAGATCCTTAAACCTAGTTACAGCACTTTCAGAAAGACTTGTACTGTAATACTTGTACTTGTGCTCAAGCAAACAGGCCTGTTGTGGGTTAACCCAGCCACGTTCTGCCATTGAAGTAATATAGCTTTAAATTTTGTTTAGACTCTTCCTCCTGTAGTTTGACCCAATCAATGAGGTGTCCTAGCTTGTTTTTATAGAGCAACAACATTTTAAGACTTGTACTGTAATAAAACTTATTCCCCACTGCTGTGTAATCCATTAAAGTAAATGTAAATGTTACTAAGAAATGATCAGACAGGAGGGGGCTTTCAGGGAATACTGTTAAGTCTTCAGTTTCTATGCCATATGTCAGGACAAGATCCAGAGTATGATTAAAGTGGTGGGTGGGCTCCTTTACATTTTGAGAGAAGCCAATTGAATCTAACAATAGATTAAATGCAGTGTTGAGGCTGTCATTCTCAGCATCTACATGGATGTTAAAATCACCCACTATAATGATTTTATCTGAACTGAGCACTAAATCAGATAAAAAGTCTGAGAAATCAGACAGAAACTCTGAGTAGGGACCAGGTGGACGATAGATAATAACAAATAAAACAGGTTTTTGAGTTTCCCAATTAGGATGAACAAGACTAAGAGTCAGGCTTTCAAAAGAATGAAAACTTTGTCTGGGTCTCTGATTAATTAATAAGCTGGAATTGAAGATTGCAGCTACTCCTCCTCCTCGACCTGTGCTTCGAGCATTCTGACAGTTACTGTGACTCGGGGGTGTTGATTCATTTAAACTAACATATTCATCCTGCTGTAACCAGGTTTCTGTAAGGCAGAATAAATCAATACGTTGATCAATTATTAAATCATTTACTAATAGGGACTTGGAAGAGAGAGACCTAATGTTTAATAATCCACATTTAATTGTTTTATTCTTTGGTGCAGTTGATGAAGCTGTATTATTTATTGTTTTTGAATTTTTATGCTTAAATAGCTTTTTGCTGATTTTAGCTTTGGTTTTTGGTGGTCTGGGAGCAGGCACCGACTCTATGGGGATGGGGTTTTGGGGGGATGGCAGGAGGAGAGAGGCTGCAGAGAGGCGTGTAAGACTGCAACTCTGCTTCCTGGTCTCAACCCTGGGTAGTCAGGTTTTAGGAGGGTTAATAAATTTGGCCAGATTTCTAGAAATGAGAGCTGCTCCATCCAAAGTGGGATGGATGCCGTCTCTCCTAACAAGACCAGGTTTTCCCCAGAAACTTTGCCAGTTATCTATGAAGCCCACGTCATTTTTTGGACACCACTGAGACAGCCAGCGATTCAAGGAGAACATGCGGCTAAACATGTGGCTCCTGGTCTGATTGGGGAGGGGCCCAGAGAAAACTACAGAGTCCGACATCGTTTTTGCAAAGTTACACACCGAGTCAATATTAATTTTAGTGACCTCCGATTGGCGTAACCGGGTGTCATTACTGCCGACGTGAATAACGATCTTACCAAATCTACGATTAGCCTTAGCCAGCAGTTTCAAATTTCCATGAATGTCGCCTGCTCTGGCCCCTGGAAGACATTTGACTATGGTCGCCGGTGTCTCTAGCTTCACGTTTCTCAAAACACAGAGCAGGACAGTGCGGACTCGGCTACACTAAGTTAGAAAATCCCTAAAGACACAATAAGTGAATACTATGAATATAATTTACGGGTGATTCGGCAGAGTGCAATCTTTACATGCTTTGGAAATGCATATGAAGATTGCACTATAAAATAAGTCGTTATCTATAGGTTTTGTAATTAAACAAGCTATACAAAACACCACATATCACAGGAACAGGAAGTGATACAGTACCATAGTGAGAGTGTCACAAATTTGGTGTAAGGTCAGCAAATACAAATAGCTGCTCTGTTTCATGATCATATAATAACACTGTTAGAAAAATAACATTGTTTTAAAATTGTTTGTAGACAGCAGGGAAAAAAGGAATAATGCTGCATAGAAGAAGCTGTGTTTAATACTGAAGCTCATCAGGAAAACACAGATGAGGCTCTCCTGCTCTCCGTGCACACAAGTCCAGGGGATCAAACAGTAATGGTCAAACTATTTTCTGGAGAAATGTTTGGTTAGTGATTTCATACCTGTTGATTTCTAATCTGGAACCTAACCTAAGGTTAGGTTCGCAGCATAAGTTTACCATAGAAGTCTACCCAGTAAGAAGTGATCAGCCTTTTCACCCAGGATAACCCTGACGTTTCCTGGACAGGACCAAATTCTGCTTCATACTGCAGGCCTCAGAGGTTTGGAGTTGAACTTAAAAATTTGTGTGTAGATGATAACTATTTATTAAGGTTTTGACGTAAGCATTTGTAAACTTGTTTTACATGTGTTCAAATTACTTGTATTTGTGTGTGGATTGGAGCATGCATTTCTAAGTACTCAAAATTACACACAAATCATTGAAATTTATGTATGTGGATCACATCAGACACATTTCGAACCATTTTGAGACTCCATAAAAATGGCAGAGAATAAAATGAGTATATTGTTGTTGGGGGAAAATGTCTGGATAACACTGTTGAACATCAGAAAATACAGTCCACCTCAAAGAAGGACAAGTGGCAGATTACATATGTAAAGGCAGCACATTACTCAGGGTGGGAAAATGAGGCCATCATATGAAAAAGGACCCACACACTCTTTCAAGGAGTTATTTTTGTGTCACAGCATAATAAAAAAAAATCATCTGGGTCTTAAAATGAGGTAATACAACATCGGCTTATCAAAAGCACAGACATATCACACTGTGCCAGTGTTTATTCAGCAAAAACTAAGCAGTGTGTGGAAAAAGTACACCCTTACTGCTTTCATAGGAATTAAGACAGTAAATAACAGCTCAGTGCTGCAAATCAAATGCATTTGACTAACTGAGCAGCTCTGTATAAGTTTGCTGGTCTGAAGCCTTCAGGTGTGCATTAACACAATGCCAAGGAAGAACGACATCAACTGTGATGGCAGAGAAGCAATTGTTGCTGCCCACCAATCTGGGAAGGGCCATGAGGCCATTTCTAGCAAAATTGAAGTCCATCTTTGTACAGTGAGAAAGATTATTCACAGATGAAAAACATTCAGGACAGTTTGGTAGGAGACGTGCGGTCACATTCATCTCAGACAAACCTCAGTGAGCGTGTTAAATGCAGTGTATGTGGGTTTATACAGCACTCTTCTAGTCTTACTGACTACTTAAAGAACTTAAGAGTAATTATACAGCACTTCAAACTGTACCACTTTATCTACCTCACACACGGGCAATTTAGAAGGACTAATTAACTAACGTGGATGTGTTTGGATTGTGGGGGAAGCCGAAGTACCCAGCAAGTCAACCCAGTCGGGCAACATGAACCAACAGCACAAAGAGCCCAGCCAGGGCTCAAACTGTGGGGTGACAGACCACTGCGCTGACCATGTTACTGCAATTGTCACAACAACATGCAAAGAATTTGGTGTAGTCGATATTAAGGGATTACATACACTATTCAGCTCCCAATTATGTTCATGGAAAAAGTACTTACCTTGAATTATTTAGTGTGAATTGTCAGAGATTAAAAAAAAATACAAGTTTATAAAAGTGAAAATGACAATGGAGAGGTTAATCCTGTTATTTTGTGGGATATGTTCTAAAAGGACAGCTTATAATTAAGCCTGTAGTCTATTAAAAAAGCCAAACAGGAAACCTATAAGAAAGACAAGGAACAACTGACTAGAAAATAACACGACCCCTTCCTGAAATTAAAGAAATAGCATATAGAATGAATGTTAAGCAGAGAAGCTGAAAATAAGATTTTTAAAGCCTATTATGAAGTGGGGCCAAGCAGGTTACTAGCAAAAAGACTGAAAACCAAGAACAATGGGCTGATAGGATTATTGATAAGGGAAGAGTCATGATTACAAATCAAGTAACCTATCGACTTAGAGATTGAAAGTAACTTCAAGAACTGTTACAGATGTTCGTATACCCAGTATCCAGAAGCTAGCGTTGACCAAATCACAGTGTTTGTGGTTTTTACCTGGAAGAACCAGAACGATGTCCTGACGTCAGCTCTTCCAAAAACAGAGAAAGCAGCGGATCCTCCCGGCAGTGACAGCCCACCAACTGACCAGGACGAAACACTGAGACCTTCTCGGTTTAGAGACCGCTATCAAGATTTACCAAACAATAGATTAGAACCCGTATACCTTAATTACAAAAAGATGTCAACACTGTAAATGACATTATAGATGAAGACAGGCTTCATTAAGGAACGTCAGACTCAAGGGAAAATAAGGAGAACTTTACATGTCATTGAACATCCATCCATCCTCTTATCCTGGTCAGGGTCACAGGGGGCTGGAGCCTATCCCAGCTGCCATAGGGCGAGAGGCAGGGTACACCTGTACAGGTCACCAGCCTCACACAGAGAGACAGACAACCATTCACAGCTATGGGCAATTTAGACACACCAGCTAACCTAACCCCAGTAACTGCATGTGTTTGGACTGTGGGAGGACGCCCACACAGACACAGAGAGAACATGCAGACTCCACACAGAGAGGGCCAAGGTGGGTTCAAACCCAGACCTTCTAGCTGTGAGGCAACAGTGCTAACCACTGTGCCACCGTGCTGTCATTGAACATATTAATAGTGTCTGTCTAGCCTTAATAAGTCTGCATTTCTATTCCAAGTCCTTAAGAAACATGAAATTCAGCTGAGATGGAGACACAGTAAAGATCACCCAGTTTACATCAAAACTGTGGTGTGTTTAATTTCAGTTAGAAGAATTACTCAGATGACTCCACTAAAGACAGACAATACCAGATAAATAACTGCATTGTGTACAGGAATAAAAGCTGTTCGTGACTTTTTAGGAGATTTAACAAAACTATACATTATGCAGCCAGGACTACTTCAGGTATTTATAATTATGGACAGTAAAGAGAACAGCCTAATGTAAATATAGACAGAAATGATGTCATTGAATCACAGCAGAAATCTGCAGTTTAACAAAATATAGACTGAATTATACCAGCAACTAATCAAGAGAGCAACAGCACGCTGTGCACAAGTCAATGGGTAAAAGAGCTAGGTGTGAATATAGATAATAAATAAAGTTTGGATACACCAATCAAAAAGACAGAAAATCTCAGAAGCTGTGTGTGTGTGTGTGTGTGTGTGTGTGTGTGTGTGTGTGTGTGTGTGTGTGTGTGTGTGTGTGTGTGTGTGTGTGTGTGTGTGTGTGTGTGTGTGTCCTCTCCCATCAGAGTGTTGCAGCATGGACAGCTGATGATCTGCTGCTGCCAGCCTGAGAGCCATTGAGACTCTGTAGACACTTGAATGGATGAGGGGGAAGTTTTGGACTGCTGCATCTTGGAGTTGTGGCCTGCGGTGTTGTGTGTCTGTGTGTCTGGGTGTCACAACACAGAGCTGTCGGACTCATCCACTGAGAGCAGAGCTGGCCTGGTGAGGCCAGACTCCAGGACCTCTGACCTCTGACCCACCTTCTCCTCCTCTCTGGACCCTTTACGTAGAACCACACAGGACCAGCCACCTCCTGATCTATTATGAAAAGCATTATTTATTCCTGAGTAGTTCACTGAGTAGTGTAGGTGCGTGGTGGAGGGTGTGTGCTTTCAGTCTTCTGTCAGAGCTGCTCACAGGAAGAAACTCTGTCGCTTCCTGAACCTTCTATGAGACTCTACCTGCAGGAGTTGAAGTCCCACTTGAAGAGAATCTTCTAACTGCTAGAGTTTGTTTGTTTTTGGTTTTATTGTTTGGTTTTTAATGCAGAGTACATTTTATGGCTTGTCTCCTTTGTGCTTTCCTGCTTCAATCCAGAGACAGAATTGTATTTAATGAGCATGTTGCGTAAGATTGCACAGTTTGATGGCTAACTCATGTTTTACACTCCCAGTATGTCCTGTTCAAATGTGCTGAGTGGTTC
Organism: Archocentrus centrarchus; assembly: GCF_007364275.1. Taxonomy (NCBI): domain Eukaryota; kingdom Metazoa; phylum Chordata; class Actinopteri; order Cichliformes; family Cichlidae; genus Archocentrus; species Archocentrus centrarchus. Next base: position 1,303,502 of record NW_022060266.1, on the reverse strand, counting down.
GCCACCTTGTGAGGGCGTGAAGCAGCTGATGTGTGATGTAGTTTTCCCAGCATTACCTGTGAGCCCTCACCTTTGACCTGTGGATTATGGTGTGTAGTTTCCTTTGTGCTGCCGTCAGTTTCTTTTTGATTTGCTCTTCTGTCTTCACTCTTTCTTCTGTTTCAGCTGCAGCCTGTTGCCATCTCTCCACCATACGAACAGTCTTTAGTTGTTCTCTCTTTGAAGTGTCATTTATTGTGTTGTCTGATTTCTTACAGCACCCAGGATGAGCTGTGATCACAGTTCAGTGCAGGGCTTTTGGGAGTGAACCCTTTGACACTATCAGAATTTCAGCACTGAATCTTCATCAATAGTGGTTTGATCTTCTGCAGGCAAACACAATCTGACTGAACTAAAACTGTTGGGCGGTCTTTATTGAACACACTAACGGCTCAGTGCAGGCTGGAGAGACGGGGCCACCTCTTGGAGGTCCTTTAGCAGCACAGACTGCAGCAGGAGCTGCTGCTTTCCTGGAGCCGCTAATCACACAGTTGACATTTGGTTTATTCCTCCTGCAAACATTTCCTGGCTTTGGCCCATTGTGTTGTTGCTCCTCTCAGCCTCTCCTACATTTCTGCTCATGCACTGCTGCGCTGACTTTCACCTGCAGAGCAGGGTGGCTGTGGTCCCGCAGGTAGCGGGGGGGTCATCTATAAATAGAAAGGCTTCTCCTCTGGTCCACACGTCAGGGTGTCCTTGGGCGAGCTACAGACCCACAGACAGTTGTTGGTGCATCATCAGAGTGTGTGCGTGATAGAAAGGTGAATGTGGTTTGTAGTAAGAAGCATTTAGAGTAGGTAAAGCTTCAGTGCAGCGGGCTCTGACGGGGCACACCTAAACCAGCTTTTGGGGAGCTTTGTGTGTTTTTACCCGGAACAGAGAACAGTCACATGGTCACCTGCAAACTTCAGATTTCTACCATGTTTTGGGGGGAGCACTGGTTTCCTTTCTGCTGGCCTTCCATTAATATAATAATTACTCCAACTGGACACATGGACACAGATTCCAGTGAGTTGTAGAGACTTCTTCAGGAATTCTGCTCTTGTTTTTGGGTTCTTCATGTGATCATTCCAGAATTTCCCACTCATGGAGAACAGTGACAGTCCTGACTTTCCTTCATTTGTCTTTCTTATTGTGGATGATGAACAGGTCTTCAGAGATGTATCTGGGACTTTTCGAGCTCCGTACATCTATGGACTGCTGTTATACACTATTTATACAAACCCAGTGTTCAGCACTTGTTTTTAATGGCATTTCCTGACTCCAGTAGCTTTTGCTGAAGTCAGAGCACAGAGGTTCACCTCTTTTTTTATGTGGGATTACTCAGTGTGTTCAGTAAAGACCTAAAAATGCAGTTCTTATTGATTTAGTCAGAAAGGCAATATTTTGTCGCCTTTATGTCTCAGAAGATTATCTTTAATATCATGTGAAACATTGTATCGCTATGGCTTAAAGGAAAATTTAATACTCAGATACATATTAGTAGGATCCATTCATAAATACATGAAATTTGCTTAAGATAAAAATAACTGACAGTGGCAGCCTGATCCTGTATGTTCAGTACATCAGTGGTGAGCTAAGGTAACACAGTAACAAAATGATGGAATGTCTTTAGTGTGCAACATGAAGCTACTCTGAATTCCCATGTTTCCTGTCGCGGGGTTAAGTCTTCCATGACATGTTGTTCTGTGTAGTATGTGCTGTGTAGTTGTATGTTGTAATGAGGCTGTGTACAGGTGTGTCAGGGTTCCCACGTCTCGCTTTCGCTCATTTAGACGTCCACACTGAGTGTTCTGACTGCACTGCTGTTCAGACATAAGGAGGCAACTTTATATCAACATCTGCTGATAACAGAAATTCAGTTTGAGATCCACAAACTAAGGTGCAGCTAAAATAACATTTTAATGTGCAGATTGATTTTTTTAATCCAAACCGCTTTTTATACAATCTGTTTCTAAGTTTATTTAAATCATTTGTAGTTGTGAACAATAATTGCAAGACTGTGGGAATCCTGTTTATCTGCCCAGATCGGACCGTAGCCATCACCAGCTCAGCTGCTCCATCACACAACACAGCAGCTGTGTCAGTCCCAGTGGAGCGCTCTGAGCTCCTGCTGCTGTGGCCCCGTCAGCTTCTTTATTTGGATCATTTCAGGCTTCTCTTCTTTTCTCCTCTCCACCGAAGAAGCCAAAGTAGTAACTGTGTTTGCTTGCAGGCAGTTTTTTGCCTGAAACCATTTTACATTTTAAATGTGTTATTACAAAGTGATTGTACTATTCAGTATAGTTCTGTAGGAGAATTGTTATGTGTGCATATTTTAAATAAAGCATTCAGGGTTTTAAAAAAAAAAAAAGGTTATAGTGTTCATCCTCCTTTACATGATGGGACACGTTTCTACCTGGGAACGGCGTGAAGCCCTTTAGATCTGCACACACTCCTGCTTGTATCCAGTGACAGTTTGGTTTAATAATTAAAACAGATCTACTAAAGTTAAACTGTCCCAGTGGTACTGTCAGACCACCAGCATTACTGTTTACATTGGTTCTTAGGAAGAAATCAATGAATTGTGATCAGTTAGTTTGAAGATATTTTATGTGGAGAAATTAGGATATTTTCAGTTGTCTGTCAGTTCAGACTACATATGGAACACAAAGCAGATGTCACTCAGAAGTAGCATTGCTTTTGAGAGAGTTTTCTATGTAAGCTGTATTTACCTGATAAATGTTATTGACAGGTATGAGAAATGGACTTCACCACTGTAATGAAATCAGCAACACCTGTGTTTCAATTCTCACAAGTAAGAGAGTGATTAATGACTGGGGGTGGCTGTAGCTCAGTGATAGAACAGCTCACCTGCTAATTGTAAGGTCGATGGTTCGAACCCCGAATGTTAGATCTGAGGCACATCAAAGAACGAGTGTGAATGGCGTGTTGTATAAAGGCCTTGGAGCGCTCAGGTAGAACAGTGCTGCATAAGACCCGGCCCATTTAAAGCTTACAAATAATCTTTCCAATAAAACTGATATGCTGAATCTACATATCTGTACTTGTGAGTTTCTCTGACATTTCCCAAATAATATTACTTTAGTTCCACTTAAATTTTATGATAGTTTGTTCCTAACAGACCACTTTTTTAAACTGGACATTCCGAAGTGATCACATCCAGCAGTTCTTTTAGATCCCCCACAGAACAAAAGATATTTGTTTTATTTGCAAATAATACTACTTTTAATGTATCAGATACTTTATAAATGTCATTTATATAAATAGTGAATAGTTTTGCACCCAGTACAGAACCCTGGGGGACGCCACATACAATGTCCAGCCACGATGAGGAATATTCTCCTGCCAGTTTCCTATAGCATTTGTAATCTCCTCTGTTGCTTAAAGGGTTAAATTAATGCTTGTGATGTTGCGCTGTTCAATCTGGATTCATACTTTATCTGAGAATACTTTATCTGAGGATTTGTCTAGTTGTTTATTGAACAGTTTTTATAGGATAAATATCAAATAAACAATGCATATTAAAGTGAATGAATTTCTATTTTTAAATGAAAATATAATATGCAGATAAATAAACATGGCCTCTGTCCAAATGACTTCAAATTAAATCAAAAAGATTTTTCTGTCCAAAACAGCTGAAACGTTTCCAGATGATTCAGTTCATGCAGAGGTTTATTATTCAGAATGAACGCTGATATTAATGTGAGGAAACAAACAGGAGCCATCGTAGCTGCTCCTATTGAACTTCACTCGTTAGCTAACATCACTGAAATGGTGGCGCTCAGCAAACATCATCCATGAGAGCTTGTTTCTGACAGGTAACAGAAACATACCTGTACAAACATTAACAGGTATCAGCGACGCACTGACGTACCATCCAGAGCTGACGTCACAGCTCCAGGGTTTTGGCAAAAACCCATTTGCATATCCTGTAATACCAGTTTTTAATGTTTTTATGTCCAAAAAGATAAAAAAACAACATTTGCTTCTTTTGCACTCATGTGACAGGCAAAGGAATTGTTTCCACTCTGCAGCCATTTCTCAGAAACCCTTTTTTTTTGTTTGCTACAATTTCTTTAAATCAACTGTCTTTTAATTACTGAGGATATCTTATTATGAATATCTTATTTAGAGCATATATGTATGAAGATCACTTGTCTGTCATCACTTTTCTTTGGCAATTTTGTCCAACAAATTGAGTACTATTCATAACAATGCCTAATGTGTATGTTGTAGTGTCTGTAACAGTGAATGACATACATCACAGGCTTATATGCAACACATTAATACGCATAAATGTTTGATATGTTTTCCTTAATTTTCAGATTTAAAAATACATGATTTTAAAAGTACAAATATTCAGATTACTGATATTCAGTAAAGTTTCATTTATTAGTGTGTACTTATATTCAGTGAAAATTACACATTTGATGTGGAACATCCATTATGCCAAGATAATATCCAAACTGTTGTTCTGAAAATACACATCTGCCAATTTTCCCAGAACAAAATGAGTTTACAGGGATGAACGGCTGGAGTTGTGTCTGTGACTGGAAAAAAGAATCCACTGTTCTCTTCAAAGCTGCATATCTTTATTAATCATGAACACGTCACAAACTTTTACACCTTATTCACAAGATGATAAAGTTGCAGAACCAATCATAAAAAGGAGCAAATACCAGAGCTGATTGTGGCCAATAATGCAAAGCTTTTGACTGTGGCCGACCCGAACTGCATAACAAAGATGCCAAGCTGCAGCCGTCCTGGTTCCCCCAGCTGCTGCTCCAGCTGCTGCTCATCGTAACACAAAGCAAGGCTGTGCTGTTTTTACCTGGGGCAAGAACTGTGCACGCTCCTCTTTAGGGAATGAAGTGTGGAAATGTGTGGGAATATCACACAGTAAAAATGTATTGATTAAACAACAGTGTGAGACTGCACTTCAGTTCTAACCAACACCAGAGACAGGAAGAGCAGTGATTGTCATTCAGAGTGGAGCAGCACATCACCGCAACAGACCAAAGGGTCTTATACTGAGAGATGACTGTGTGTGTCTGTGTGTGCAGCAGTAATGAGGTGCCATGCTGTGTGTCTGACTGTATGCAGACAAAGTCTCAGAACTGGATTAGTTATCAACTCCATCACAGATCTCTGAGGTCAACATTCCCTTTGGAAAACTTGGTAAATGTGTGTTTGCTGCACAGTGTAGGGATGTGAGGAATGAAGGTGCAGCAGTGTGAAGCTCTGCTGCACCCAGAAAGAACAGCACAGGTGAGGGCACACATGCACAAGCTGGGGGCTAAAATACATCAGCTTCCACTGTTACCTACTGCTGCAGAGGAACTAATGAACAAATATATCTGCATGTGATTCAGATTGTTGGATATTCAAAGGATTGAACATAATCCTATTCAAAAACACTGAATCTAATTATGTCTCAACATAAAACCAGGAATTCCAAACAACATATGAACATTTATTGAACAAAAAGCAGCCAATCAGAGACTCAGAGCCCTGAGTGAGCTAAATCAGAAACATCGTGTTAATGGGAGCTGCCGCCCACACGGGTCAAGATGCAGGAGGCAGGTCAAATATGGGCATCACACACTGATGCTCAGCAGGCACTAAACCTCAAAGTAGCTCCAACTAACTGTGTCCTTGAACCCACTGCTCTGATAAAGTCTTTACATGTGGCATAAACAACACAATTCCCAGGATCAACGGATCCTGGGAATTGTGTTGTCATTACATGGATGTTATCACGTTGGCACACAACATCTACCAGCTACGCCTTGTTTAAATAAACTCTTCTCAAGTATATACAGTATGAATGTGAAGCCAAAACAGGGATCCGAGCAAGAGGTGACTGCTTTGATTCAGTCTAATTTCTTCAAGCGCTTCCTTTACTGTGTTAGCAGCTGCTGTGTTCCCAGACCTTTCGAAGTCCCGAGAGCAGACTTTTAGCAAAGCAGCAAAGTGTTAAATACTCATGAGGCTAAAACTAGTTCATTATCAGGAGGACTTGGAAACATCTTTCTTAGTTTGCCTGAGAAAGATGCTGGAGAAAACTGGTGATCTAAGATCTTACTGAGCAAATGTCTAATGGCTGTCGAGGTTGAAATGACTCATTCTTAACCAGAGCCTGAAAGCTTTCACAATAAAATACTGTGGTTTCTGCTGGAGGTTATGTCCTGATGAAGGTGTAGTGCTGAAAGGTTAAATATTAACCATAGATTGTGTCAAACTCTGGAATTCAATACAAAAAAATCTGATGGTGCAGGTTTGTCTCTGCTGTTCTGAGACATGTGATGCATACAGGACAGGAGCACAGAACCTGGAGGGGAGGGGGGGAGGAGGGGGGCGTCAAACCCTGGAGTCTGGAATTTGGCAGCTGAAGGCAAAGGCTTGTTCCGGGCTCAGTCATTAATCAAAGCCAGGATCATGCTGGAAAACAAGAGTGGACACATAAGTGCTGATACAAACAGCTAACACAGCCCTGGGCCTGTCAGTGAAGTGCGCTTGTGTCACCTGTACAAGTAGATGAAGAAGCAGAGCAGATGGTAGCCCAGTTTGATCATGGCCTCCTTCATGTGTGATTTGAGCAGGCCTCGGTTGTGGATCTCAGTTGGGTCAAACACTCCCATATTTCCCATCGGAACCTTCACGTACCTGCAGGGCAAAAAACGGACAAGATGATGGACCCGGGAGTCTCAAAGCATCGTGAGTAGTAAACGAGCCCACGGGTGACATGCAGGAAATCTTCAGGGCACATTTCCTGTTAGGATGTCTGCTGTGTCCACGTTATGATAAAACTGGGTTTTAGAGACTTGGGAACATGAGGACAAAGAGCTTTTGTCACTTTACAGACAATTAATTTGTCACTCTGTAACAGTTTGCTTACTGCTGAAGCAATTTAAATATATAGGTGTCTATAATTACTTTCTAGCCAATGGGGACTTTTATTTTGGTAAGAAATTACATTTCCTTGGCTTTCTAGAGTGATGACGTAAATAAACCTAACAGACTGTTTCAGTGAAGAGGGAACTGAGCCAGAAGGCAAAGCTTTCAATTTATCAGCTCACCATTTCTCACCCTTGTTCATAATCAGGATTTCTGAGCAGTGACACAGAGAATGAGAGTACAGGTAACTTCTAAACCTGGATCACTGCACTGGGAGCCCACACTCAATCTTCCAGATCACGTAAGGAGTTAAGAGATCAGGTGGGAGATCAGGTGGGAGCTCAGTGTTGGCGGTCCGTGGACATTTTTCCAGAGTACCTGATGATGCATTTATAATTTCTGTAACTAAAGTTGTTCTCCAACAGGTCAATACTCACACCACCCAGCAGGTAACGGTTTTCAGCTACTTCTGGCTCTTAAAGTCGTGATATAGTGGTGTGAAAAAAAGCTCTCACAGAGACTGTATGGGCATACCTGTAAAGGTTCCAGGCTGCTACAGGCAGGTTGAGCAGGAAGATGAACCAGTGCATGGAGACCAACATGAGCATAGTGGAGAGACACTGGCCAACCATCTCTGGAATTACCCACTAAATATCAAACAAGGATCTAAATTAACAAATCAGAACTCTGAACACCAAAAAAGCTTTTTATAAAGTCAGTTATTAAAAAAATAAGAAGCAATCACAATTTCATAACTGATGTAACGTTAAAACAGCATCAATCACTGCAACTATCACTGAGAAAGACTTACTTTGTTCAGCTTGGAGCAGCAGGCTCTAGCATTAATGTAGTCACATTCTAGATCAGACAGGGTGATAATCTACATGTCAGGTTAAGGTATCACTGGCTGATGGGCTGGATGTGGCTCCTAACCATGACGGTCAGGTGCGTTCCTTTAGCAGGGGTTTCATTTCAGTTCGAGGCTCACAAACAGCAGGAAAACCACTGCCTACTAACCAACACCTACAAATACTTTAAAGAAGTTCAAGAACATATTTAATAAACCATCCATCTGGGAAACTTGAGTGCAATCTCAGGGTTTCACATGATCAGAAATGTCACCGTGGCGAGCAGCGGCTAGCACCCACATTAAATCACAGCTGCTGGCATGCGCAGGAGTTGGTGTCATGTCTCTATTTGGTGTCTCTGAAACAGTCCACGCATTTTCATACCTCTGCTCCACTCTTACACAAGGGTTTGTCTCAACGTCGTCCACCCTAGCCTGTCTGTGACGCTAATAACAAGGCGGCTAACAAGCTAGTTAGGTGCTATTATTATTGTGCTATTATAAAGATAAGGCTCCAGAGAACTAACCAGCCAGCTAACTGATTTGGCACAGATGTTTAACATCCCCCAGAGACACACAAACGAAAAGGATACAAAGTAAACGGAGAGAAAAATCAGCGCACAACAGTCCACAAGCGACAGAATGAACACTGCCGCTTCCATTTTTCTTCATCCGCAGCTAAATTGTTTTCATTTCCGGCCAGTTGCCGCTCGATATGGTGACAGTTTCAGTGTAGCGCTGCCATCTAGCGGACTGGGGTAGATTGCAACGCCAAGGTAACTGGACCCAAGCCCTTCCAGCCTCAGAGGTTAGTATCTTTGAAGCTTGGCATTGAGTTGCCTACAGCACTCCATCCAAAATCAGTACGAATGTTGTCCTTTCCTGCTAACACTGCCTGGGTGTTAGTGCTCTGGGACACTTAAAGCCAATTAATAGTCCAACATCACAGGACAGCAGGGGGGGGCCACCTTGTGGGCCATAGATCTTACGTGAGGCCATCGTCTTGCAGTTTCATGAGTGGGTATGTTATCACAGTTACCTGGAATGCAGTCTTTTGTATATGCAGGAAGGAGATCAATGTGGACACCTGATGTGAAGCCTCTCACGCTGAGTCCAGACACCCTTGTACATTTCATTGGTGGTAAGTTTAACTTTGAGTCTAATGAGCTGTTCTCTAGATGGATCAGTGGCACCCACACAGGAACCTTCATGGAGGCCCTCTCTGGTGGCACTGAGCCTCATGGCTGCCGAGGATTTGAAAGCGGGCTGACCGTTGCTGTTTGTTTTTCTCCTTGTTCATGAGCTTTGTAATTATGGAGACAGGTGGGGTGTCTTCCCTTGCATACATCACGGGGCGGCGATGATGGGATTCTTTGGTGCTGGCCTGGTCTGAGACACCTGTAGTGTCGTTTGTCTTCCTTGACATGCTTCCTTTTACACTTTAAAGGCAGCTCTCTGAAGTCTGGGCATCTGGGTAATGGATGTTTGTCATTTTTGCACCACACATATGGCAGTTTTACTTGTTACTGTTTACAGCTGTCTGGATGCTGAAAACATCTGCTTTATTTCCTTTTAATTCCTTTGCACCTCTCCTTTGATTGAACCAGTCAGATGTGTGAAGTGCATGTAATAAAGTGACTGGACTGTATGCTCTCTGTGATTCTAGAGATACAAAGTTACTGTCTCTGAGGGTTACTGTGACCCGGAGGTGCCAATGTGAAGCCAGCCAGCATCAGCTTCTGGTTTCCTTCACAATCCTTTAATATGTCTCTGCTTTCATGTGGGGCATCGTTTGTAAGCAGGCGTTCAGGAAATCGCAGAATGCTCTTAGCCCCTCTGCATCTCTGGAGAGTTTGTCTCTGAATGCATGCTGTATGACAAAGGGCCGGCCATGTCTTTCATCCTGTTTACTCCATGCATCTCTGTATGCCTCTTCACCATTTCTGAAAAGGTTCCCTCAAAGCATTTCTGACCTGTGCCGCTAACACATTTCTTTAAATAACACAGTTTGTCAGCTGAGGATATATTCTGCCGATGACAGACTGGAGTCAGGCTCTCTATTCATTGAACTGGGTTGCCACTAAACACTGCAGGAGGTGGAATTGTATTTGTTGCAATGCTCTCTTGAATTGCTTGGGCCAGATAGGAAATGTCAGTAGGTGGTGTCAGTGTGTCAGCGCGTGGAGGCTGAATGTCTGCAAATGCATTGAAAGTGTCTGGCTGTATGTGCTCGTTCTCCTGTTTGATTTCCTGATCTCGAGCTGCTTCCATCCTCTTCCAGCTTGTAAATGCTCGAGGTGTGCTCGCTACCTTTTACGCTGCACTTCCATTAATCTGATGTTTTCTTTTAGTTTTGTTTCCCCCTGTGTTGCCTTGTGTTGTGCTTCCTTTGCAGCGAGCTCTGCAGCTGCTTCTTGCAACTAAGCTTGATTCAGAATGATGACTAGCTCGTGACAGAGGGGCAGACCCATTTACAGAGTGGGCATACCTGAGGGCTAATAGCTGATGAAGATGGTACCATGCTTGCTCTTCATTAAACTCTCCATTTATCATTGTTAAACACTCCAGTATTATTTTTACAATGTCCTTTGTCACAGCCTCACATGCCTCAATTTTTCTTCTAAGCTCAGTAGATGGTGTGACTCTTTCTTTTATTATTTGTTCAATAATAACTGCCCTTCATCATGTGGTTATCCCAGCTGGGCTTTGATCAAATCAGTGAAGATGCACAGGAAACAGGGACCAACCAGGAGCACTGAGAATGATGAGAGGATCCACAATGTTATCCCGATGTGGCAGGTTTGTGAGAGAAACTCTGGAGAATTTTCTCCAAGCAGGACACCCCAGTATACTTCAGACCCAGTCACAATCTAAGGCAGAAACCAGTTCATCCCAAAGACAAACCCCCCAAACACAAGATCAGCAGTGTAGTGTCTGCTGTCCAGTGCAGTGCAGAGTACTCAGACCTCTACACTGGAGAAACCAAACAGCCTCTTCACAAACGCACAACATAGAAGAGCCACAACAACAGGACAAGACTCAGCTGTACATCTGCACCTGAAGATAGATAGATAGATAGATAGATAGATAGATAGATAGATAGATAGATAGATAGATAGATAGATAGATAGATAGATAGATAGATAGATAGATAGATAGATAGATAGATAGATAGATAGATAGATAGATAGATAGATAGATAGATACTTTATTGATCCCACAAGGGAAATTATTGTGTTACAACAGCTAGAAAATAGTACAATCTACAATAAATAACAAGTGAGAGTAGACGTGCAGCAGGAGTGCAAACCTACACATATACAACAGTGATAAAAACCAACTAAATAAAATATATACATGTAGGTAAAGAAGAGCAGGACTGACATTGTGCATTAATAATTTGCATTGATAAATAATATGTACAGTATGAATCTGAAAGACAGCTGCAAGAAGACATGACAGCTGGGACCCCCCCCCCCGAATAAAATGTAACAAAATCTACACTAAAATATACTATATACCAGGAACCAAAGTGATTGGTAGATGACCTGCTCTAGCTCCTGAGACATCAGTGGAAGAGTATTTGCACAGTTGTTCATTTGTGTGCTGTTTTAGCATCACACAACCTTTCCAGTCCTTTGGTGCTCCTGTGAAAGGTGTTAATATATCAAAAAGGCCATCCAAATTAAAATATGTATTAAATAAATCAAGTTATTAAATCAATAAATCTGAGTTGTGAAATTTGATTCATTCCGGTTGTACTATTCTCAACTAAATCTATAATTCAGCTTGCTGTCTCTTTCTTTCTTTTCTTTTTTCACTCTTAAGTGTTATATTGCAATACTTTTGTAAAGTATCGAAGAATTTTTGGAAATGGAGATGCTATTTGTCATGTGTGAGCGGTGTGGTGAGCAGGGTGGACCCAAAAGCAGAACTGTGAATGCAGGACTAAATGAAAATGATGACTTTATTAAAGAAAATCCCAAAATAAACACAAAACCAGGAGCATCAGTGCAAAACGTAACCACAGGAACCCAGTGACCAGTACAAACCACACCTCCATGATGGAGGACACAACAGAGAACAGAAGAAACACACGGGCTTAAATACAGAGAGGAGGTAATAATGGGAGAAAGGAAACAGCTGAACACAGGGCACAGGTGAACAGAATCTAATTCAACAGGGGAAGCAAAACTAAACACGACACACAGGAAACACCGGACTGTCAAACTAAAACAGGAAGTAAACAAAGACACAAACGCAGACTAAACAGACAAGAGGCCAGGAACTGACAAAACACTGAACACCGAGACGTGGGAAGACAAGAAAAGGATACAAAACCAACTCAAAACCATAACAAACTGAAGAGCCACGTGAAAGAAACCAAATAAACATAATCAGAGATATTACAAAACAACCAAAAATGATACAAGACACCAGGCCATTGGCCCAGGATCGGGACACTATTGAGAAGAGATCATATGTTGATTAGGTCTCCCTTTTAACCAAAAGTAACTCTTGACATTTATGCCCCCAATTAGATTAGATTAGATTAGATTAGATTAGATTAGATTAGATTAGATTAGATTAGATTAGATTAGATTAGATTAAATGAATCCCTTTTTGGGAGGGTTCTTCAGGGAAATCAAAGATATAACATGGGCTGATCTTACAGAGCCTGCTGTGTTTTTCTCCTTATTTAGTGACGTGCTTTAGGCGGATGTACGTATACATGGCCTATAAACCACAGAGCACGGTTTTAAGAGGAAGCAGCAGACGGCCTAGATTTGAGACTGACGTGTAAGGTGGAAGTGAAACTGGGGGCATTTTTCAGCAGCCACTCCTTTACCCAGCAGTCAGAGATGGACAAGTTTAAAACAATTCTGAACATTGCTGGCAAACAGACCAACCTTGGTTTTGGACTGGTCGCTCTGCTGACAGCAGGAGGAGAGCAGATATTCTCTACAGCAGTATTCAAGTGTCCCTGCAATGACCTGAACTTCATCTATGGAATGGTGTTCCTGCTGGTGCCAGCTCTGGCTCTGCTGCTGCTCGGTTACATCCTGAATAGGAAGACATGGAAGCTGTTGACGGGTCTGTGCCAGCAAAGGGGCGAGCCGTTGCGCTGCAAGAAGCTGGTTGCTGCCGGCATGATCCTCTTCCAGATCAGCACCACTGCGCTTGTTGCCCCTTCTAGTTGGATAGCTGTGGCTCTACTCAATGGAAACTACTATGAGTGTGCCATGACAGGGACCAATGTGAGCATTTACAACAAGCATGTGTGCAGAGAGAAGAACCAGGAGGCGCAGTGTGAGAAGGAGTTGCACAGGTTCCCCTGTGGGAAAGGACCACAAGCTGTTAGGGACGATGTTCTGCTCAGTCTCAGAGCTGAGTCTCAGGTAGGTGAAACACTCTTCTTCTTTTGACACCATGTTAAGCAGCTCTTTGGATCTTTTTTTAAACCTAAGAATCAGTAACTCATCAGTAAGCTGAGAGTTATTGTTTCAAAATACCAGCTGGAGATACCTATAAAGAAACAAAGCAGGAGCAGCAATAATAAGACATAACAAAATCCTAGGGCCTAGACCCAGTGACTGGGACAGAAGTCCTTGAACCCACTGTCAGGCCCCACGCTGGTGCAGTGGGTCCTGGGTTCCTCTTGGTGCACAACAATGCCTGGCATCATGTGGCAAGAGTGTTTAAGTAGTTCCTGGAGGGTGAAGGAATTGATACACCTGACTGGCCTCCACACACGCCCAATCTAATTCCAAATCCAACACCTCTGGGACATTATGTTTGGGTCTATCCAATACCATCAGGTTGTCCAGAAACTCAGTGATGCCCTGGTTCAGATCTAGAAGGAGATCCCCCAGGACACCATCATTAGGAGCATGCCCTGATGTTTGAAGCCATTTTTGAGCTACTGCAAGAAAATTTCAGCAAACTGGACTAACCTGCCACATAATTTTTTCACTTTGATTTTCAGGGGGTCTTTGAATTCAGCCCTCTGTAGATTGATAACACTGGTCAATGATGATTTTGCTACCTGGAGAAAAATACCTGATTTAAGGTATTTCAGATGTGCTGATTCCAAATCTATAATCAGAATTTCTCTAGCACGTCAGGTTCTTGAGTTATACACATGTCAATATTTAGCTCATGTATTGCTGTTCTGGTGCTTCTCACACAAATGTAGAGTGCTAAGATTTTCTAATTGTGAAACTGAACAGAATTTATTAATAATTTGGGTGATTCTGGGGCTGAATCCAAATATGTTCATTGAAATTCAATCAGCTAAAGTTTAACTGCCAATATTGAGGATCAATGATGACAGAAACTTTCAGTTTCTTACAGTGACTGCATTGATCTATCAGTAGATAAAAACAAAGTGTTAGTGCTACATCCAGTGATGAATAGAATTTCTGGGGTGGTCCAAAGTGATGCTAAGCTTAAAGCTGGATCTCTGATGGACCCCAAGTCTGTGAGCTTATTAGAGACAAAGACTTTCCCTCTAAGCTCAGACCCTTGAACTAAGAGCACAGGAATCATTAGTTCAGGTGGGACAGAATTTCTTGGACAACCACAAACTATGAAGAACTGGTTGCCGACATGCTCGTCTCATTCAAACATGGGCTGCAGAACATCACCTAAGATTCACTTCCTTCACTCTCATCTTGACTTCTTTCCTCCCAGTTTGGGTGATGTGAGCGATGAGCATGGAGAAAGGTTCCACCAGGATATCTCTGAGATGGAGATCAGGTACCAGGGGCACTATAATGCAGACATGATGGTGACTACTGCTGGTTTCTAGAGCGTCAAACTTCATGAAGCTCAAGAGCAAGTGTTTGTCACATTGTTTAGGCAGACTGACTGTGGATTGTATTAGTCCTCATATGATTGATTCTGGGAGCTGTGTCTTTTTTTTAAGATTCTTTTTGCCCTTTTCCGCTTAATTTGATAGTTTTCTAGTGGAGATGGACAGGAAAGCTGGGAGGAGTAACGGGGGAAGGCATGCAGCAAATGGCAACGGGCCGGGACTCAAACCTGCAGCGGCCGCACAGCCAAGCAGCATACATGGTCACCTGCTCATGCCCCGAGTTATCCTGGCGCACCATCTGTGTCTTTTTTCACCAGTTGTGTGTTCATGGTGCACTTTTGACGATTGGCATTTATTGGCGTAGTTACGTAACTCAAGATCCTGACGTGCTCGAGAAATTCTGATTATAGATTTGGAATCAGCATATTTGGAATCAGCATACCCACATTAGTAACAATCAGTTGTTTTTCCTCAGGTAGCAGACAAAAACGGTTTCTTGTTGTTGACCAGTGTAATTTTCATTTTCATTCATTTCTAACACAGTATCCAGTCCATATCAGTATAGAAGCACAACATTATTTTTTCCCATTGACCTCTGATGTGTTTTCAAAGTGTTCCATTAATTTTTTGAGCAGTGTATGTATTCTGGATAGTAATGCTTCAAGTACTAATTTTACTCAATAATAGGGGTTTGAAATAGAATTTTATTGGATGTTAATGGTGTGAATGATAATTTTACTGAATGATAAGCCAATCCACATAGATTGGGTGGTGGACAGAGGCGGAGGCCAGAATTGAAAGCGAACAACAGAGGGTTTCCTGTTTGGTGTCCTCAGTATCGCCTCTCTGCTTTGTGTGGATGGTGTTCTGATCTCATCAATAGGTAACCTCCAGCATGCAGAGGAACAGTTTGTAGCAGAATTGAAGAGCCAGGAATATGAATTAACACCTCTGAGTCTGTGGCCATGGTTCTCAGCTGGATAAGGGTGGAGTGCCCACTATAGGTGGAGGAGTTGTTGCCCCACAGATTAAGCATCTCAGGGTCTTGTTCCCAAATGAGGAGAGAGTGGAGCAGATGCTGTGTCAGTGGTGTTACAGACACTGTACTAATCTGAAGAGAGAGATGAACGGGAAAGCAAATGGTCGATCTATGTTCCAGCCTCTCACCTATTGTCATGAATTTGTGGTGACCAAAAGAATCAGAATCAGAATCAGAATCAGAAGGTTTTTATTGCCATATGGGTGAACAGGTTCACAGCATTAGGAAATTGCTGCGGTACTTCGTGCTTACAGAAAAAACAAATAAGTATAAAAACTATAAGACAATATACAAGTATACAAATTGCAAATATACAGAGATATTAGAGCTATAACTATAGCACAATATTACAAAATTACAAAATATACAGTGCAGAGACTAATTAAAGGATAAAAGAATGTAAACTATATTCCACTAATATGTACATCAGTGCAAACAGACAGGTGCATAAACATAGGGTCATCAGCATTTGTGGAGGGTGGTGGTAACAGTCTTAGGGTAATTGTTCATGAGTCCAACAGCAGAGGGGAAGAAACTGTTCTTATGGCGGGAGGTTGATATTAAAAGAATGATATTATGTATACAGGCAGCAGAAAAGTAAGGGTGTCTGGGCTCATTCTTAGAGACACGGTGATGACCTTAGCCATTAGGAGGGGCTCAGAGTAAAGCACCTGCTCCTCCACACTGAAAGGAACCAACTGGGGTGGTTTGGGCATCTGACAAGGATGCCTCGTGGGCACCTTCTAGTTGAGGTTTTCTGGACATGTCATACCAGAATGATGGTCAGAATGGTCCTACTAGGACATGCCCAGAGCAAATCCAGGACACGCTGGAGAGATTACATCTCTCAACTGGCTCAGCGTTCCCATTAGAAGAGCTAGAGGAGGTAGTCATGGAGAAAGAGACCTTGGTGTCTCTGTCTAGACTGCTAACCCTGTGAACATGGACCTGGATTAGCAGCAACTGGATGGACGGATGGATGGATGGATGGATGGATGGATGGATGGCACATAATCATGTGGATGATGCTTTCGTGGACAAACATTTAAGAGAAAGATAAGTCTGGATGCTAATGATACTAATCTTCCTACATAATCATGTGTGGATGGTAAGTTTAACAGATGATGATAATGGTTTGAATAATAATTTTACTGGATGACCATTCTAGTGGATGATAATGGTTTGGATGATGATTTTGCTGAATGGCAGTGGTTTGAAGTCTGGATGTTGCTTTCACTGGATGATAATAGGTTGAATTTTATAAAACATATAAGTCTGGATGACAATTGTATTGAATTATAATTGTTCAGATGACAGTTGACTGAATTCAAATAGTAGTTGTTCCCTTGTTTTATTTTGATCTTACTTTAATTGCCTCTTCAGTGTGTGACTAAATGGTGACTAAGTGTTTCTGACACATCTCTTACCACTGTGTGACCATAGATTCTGGGTTGGCTGCTCATCACTTTGATGATGGTGACAAACCTGCTGCTGACCTGTGTGGCTCGGTGCTCCTCCCCCATCAGTTACCTGCAGCTGAAGTTCTGGAAGGCCTATGTACACGAGGAGAACAACCTGATTGATTCATATGCAGATAAACATGCCAAAGCGCTCGCCGAGAGAAACCTAAAAAGCTTCTTTGAAAAGACACCACCTGAAAATTTCATCACGCCATCCAACCGAGACTGGGAGAAGATCTCGTCTCTCTACAAGTTCAGCACCAAAGACAGCTACTACAGCACTTTGCACCAATGTGTGGAGAACTTCCAGGAGACTGACAACAGGATGATGAAGATGAACTCCATCAAGTCAAATGAGTCTGCAGAATATAACCCTGCTATTCTTAATTTTGTAGATGATGGCAGGATGCCACTGTGAGGAGGACTTTGGCATTCAGCCAGTGCTGCCATCACCAAGTGTTGCCTGATTGTTGGGTTTTCTCCCTACACTGTAAATAATATAATAATATAATTGAACAAGCTGCATACTGCCCCTCTGTCATTTCTCTATATAAGGAAACATGTCTCTCAGCCCACAGGTTTTCAACCATTTTACAACAGCAGAAATCTGACAGGCAGAATCACGTATATACAAAGTAGCTGTTTTTATTTTCATAGCAATATTTCTTGTATGTTTACCTGTTCAGCTTGTGTACTAGTTATTTTGCTAGTTATTATTTTGCCAGGTTCACTGAATAACCAACATAATTATAATGTTTAATGTTGCTGACTAAGCTATTTGTGGGCTAAGCTAATGTCATATTTAGCATACAAATATTAAGAAATATGAAAGTAAAGATGTGTGTTTGATATTTTAAATAAATAAGTTTAAGTACTTTTTGACACAACAGGGTGTCCTTCACTCTGCTGTCCCTGTCCATCACTTCTGTCAGTGTGAGAGCAGCAGCACAGAGTGCTTCATGTTTCTTCAAACGTCTCTGTATCAGGTCTGAACGTCCATGTGGAGCAGCAGGCGCGGGAGCACTGCTGAGGAGAGCGGGCATTCCCCCAACTTGGGGCTGCCACGACGTGTTAATGGGGCTACTGCATCAGAAGGGTTCTTACAGAGTGCCCGGTAATAACCAGCCACGCACAGGAAGTGGGCCAGCTGGTTATTACCTCTATGTGTTCATTATACACATAGAGGTACTTTCAAAATAATTTTCACTCAAATCTGAGATGGTGACCTGGGGACCTATTGGTTGAGTTCATATAAATGACCCATTTGCATGTAGTTGCAATGGAGGCTGTAGGAGAGAGGGATAACGTCTTTGGAGAGACAAAGATCTGAGAGCATCATTGTATCCTCCTGCAGATATGCTTTTTCAGCACTGAGAGCAGAGGTCCAAAATTTATGATGTCATCTTTTAATTTTCAAACAGACACTCACTGATCCTGCAAGAGCAGGAATTTAACTACAGACCCTTGTAGCCCTCAGCAGGGTTGGTCCTTCTGCACTACAGCAGTGGTCACAGTGGCTGTTTTAAGGAGTTTACCCACTTCCTATCCCCAAAGGTGGGAAGTAACGAAGTACAAATACTTCGTTACTGTACTTAAGTAGGTTTTTCAGGTATCTGTACTTTACTTGAGTATTTATTTTTCTGAGTACTTTTTACTTTTACTCCCTACATTTTTACACAAGTATCTGTACTTTCTACTTCTTACATTTTCAAACAGACTCGTTACTTTTTAACACATCAGAGAGAAGTTTGAATTTCCGGTCAGTGCGCCGTCAAACATCAAACGATCTGAGCCTAAACGGAGGAATAATCGTACTGATGTATCCTCCATCCCCGGGGCTTATCGGGTACAAAGGGATTAAATACGCAAACCCACATAATTAATGTATCATTTATAGCGCTATAATCAGGGGTTACAGCGGGCCGGACCGAGTCCGTAAGTTGTGCTCGCGGGACATACCGAAGAGGAGCGAGCATAAAGGGAGTAACATGTGGCAGGTAAATGCAACGTTTCTAAATGCTCAACAAATATCAGCAAACACACAAAGTGTGTGCAGTTTGTCACACAGTGTGTCTGCGAGCTAAAAGAAGAGCTGCTGTATTTCCAAAGATGTAAGAAAGAGGAAGGAGAGCAGCAGCAGGTCAGCTGATCTCAGCCTGCACACCAACATCATTTACTGCAGCTACAATAGAAAGCTGTGATTCTTCTCCCCATGCAGAGACACTACAGCTGATCTTAGGGTTCCTCCACCTTCTGAATCCCACTGTAACCCCTGAGGATCCTCATGTTGGTGTTTAGGTGGAGGCACAGTCACCCTCTGCTATGGAGGACACAGAGAACAGAGCTGTGTTTAAATTCCCTTTCACAGTTTGTGTCCTACAGAACAGATTCAAGCTGAGTGCATTCATTAGAATTAAAATTTAGATTGGAGTAACATTTGTATTCTCATGTATTACATTCTCATGTATGTATCATGTATTATTTTACATTATTACAATAATATAGAATATAATATAGAATATATTATACAATAATATAGAATGATTTGCGTTACACAAAAACGTCCTCCAAAGAGCTACTTTTACTTTCTTACTTTGAGTACATTTCAGAGCCTGTACTTTTTTACTTTTACTTAAGTAAAGAAGTTGAACTAGCACTTCAACTTTTACCAAAGTATTTTTTAACACAAGTACTTGTACTTCTACTTAAGTACAGAATCTCAGTACTTTTGCCACCTCTGAATATCCCACAAAAATCAGCTGATCAGCCTCTGCATGAGAGCGAGGGTGAGCTGAGCAGCTCCTTCAGTCAGAGACTGAAACATCCTCGCTGCATGATGTCATGAGTCACTTGGACACTTTACCTCCACTGCCATCACTTCATGCATACAATACATATACATTTCTATTTATAACACCCTCGGCCATATAATGCATACTGTGTATACTTTACCGGCTACATATGTACATAGTGTTTTGATATCTGTATATAGTGTTCTGATGTATATGTGTGTATATGTATATATCGATATGTGTAGTGATATATATTCTATGTACACTGCTCAAAAAAATAAAGGGAACACTCAAATAACACATCCTAGATCTGAATGAATGAAATATTCTCATTAAATACTTTGTTCTGTACAAAGTTGAATGTGCTGACAACAAAATCACACAAAAATCATCAATGGAAATCAAATTTATTAACCAATGGAGGCCTGGATTTGGAGTCACACACAAAATTAAAGTGGAAAAACACACTACAGGCTGATCCAACTTTGATGTAATGTCCTTAAAACAAGTCAAAATGAGGCTCAGTATTGTGTGTGGCCTCCACGTGCCTGTATGACCTCCCTACAAACACCTGGGCATGCTCCTGATGAGGTGGCGGATGGTGTCCTGAGGGATCTCCTCCCAGACCTGGACTAAAGCATCCACCAACTCCTGGCCTGTCTCCTGGTAGCGCCTCCAGCCTCTGGACACTACGCTGACAGACACAGCAAACCTTCTTACCACAGCTCGCATTGATGTGCCATGCTGGATGAGACTGAAACGTTATTGGTACTTCCGCCATGCAAATACTGTGAATGAATGCATTTTAATCATTAATGCCAAGTGGTAGCAATGGAACGCACCATTTAAACTACTTTGTCCAAAAAAGATTCCAACGTTCTGTGGCGCCCTTATGACGACGGATCAAATATCAAAGGCAGTTAAGGTTGGAGCTGTAGCAGTAACTTTGTATCTGACACGTTTGCACTAAACTTGCTTGTTAGGACGC
Source organism: Archocentrus centrarchus (assembly GCF_007364275.1). Lineage (NCBI taxonomy): Eukaryota > Metazoa > Chordata > Actinopteri > Cichliformes > Cichlidae > Archocentrus > Archocentrus centrarchus. The sequence goes on along the minus strand of NW_022060266.1, from coordinate 1,282,620 downwards.
AGCATTCAGCAAACACAGACACTCTTTATTCTGGTTTTTTGTCACTTCCATAAAGGAGAGGCCAATGCACCTATCCATCCATCCATCCATTCGCTTCCGCTTATCCTGTTCAGGGTCGCGGGGGGGCTGGAGCCTATCCCAGCTGTCATAGGGCGAGAGGCAGGGTACACCCTGAACAGGTCGCCAGCCTGTCACAGGGCCAACACAGAGAGACGAACAACCTTTCACACACACATTCACACCTATGGGCAATTTAGAATAGCCAATTAACCTAACCCCAGTAAGTGCATGTCTTTGGAATGTGGGAGGAAACCGGAGTACCCGGAGGAAACCCACGCAAGCACGGGGAGAACATGCAAACTCCACACAGAGAGAGGGAGAGGCCTGGGCCAAGGTGGAAATGCGATAAGGCCCAGATCCAGTTCAGGCTCCAGTTATTTTGCAGCTCATCCAGTCTGGATCTGTTCATAATGGCTTCATCTTCCCGACACGATCTGCATTCTTTAATTAAAATGTCTCATCCTCCAAAATGTGCTGAATTTTAAAAGGTATAAAGCTGAGACATTTATCACAGCATGTTTGCCTTTACTGGTAAAACTTTACATTCATTACAGACTTGGAAAGCTGCTCTGAATGTTTTCAGCTAAATATGAAACTATGACTGACCTCTGACCTTTAACAGTAACTCAGTGAAACATCTCTGCTGTGGCTGTCAGAGAGCCGTCATCTATCCGTTGATCTTAGATCAGATTAAAATGGTTAAACTGGAAACATTAAAGCAATATGTCTGTGTAGATTCTCAGTTATCCAGGTCATAGTAGTCTCTGGAGCTTGAAAAAGGCGACTGGACTTCTTTTTGTTTCTTGAAGACGTTTCACCTCTCATCCGAAAGGCTTCTTCAGTTCTCAACCAAATGGTGGAGAGACCCAGGTATTTAAACCCCTGTGGGCGTAGTCCCCTGGAGGTGGTTGTGACCCTCTATTGATCATGTGCTTGAACACATGTGCCCAGGTGTGAAGGGGGCGTGGGTCATATTTAATCAGTGGTTTCAGTTGAAACCAATTTAGGACTCCGCTCCATTGTTTCCTGTGGCCTATTGAGGTCACTGGAACAAAGGTGTGAATGGGGGTTGAGACGTCTGGGAAGGGAGCTCAGGACAGCACTGTAAGCGGGGGAAAGTTGGTGACGTAATCCACCTCCTCTGTTCAATGATGGTTGTTCACAGTGGACATAGATGGCTTCTTTCACTCCTCTTTCAAACCATCTGTTTTCCCTGTCCAAAATGTGGACATTGGCATCCTCAAAAGAGTGCCCTTTTTCCTTCAGATGCAGATGTACTGCTGAATCTTGTCCTGTCGAGGTGGCTCTTCTATGTTGTGACATTCGTTTGTGAAGAGGCTGTTTGGTTTCACCAATGTAGAGGTCCGAGCACTCTTCACTGCACTGAACAGCATACACTACATCGCTGATCTTGTGTTTGGCGGGTTTGTCCTTGGGATGAACCAGTTTTTGTCTTAGGGTGTGACTTGGTTTGAAGTATACTGAGATGTCATGCTTGGAGAAAATTCTTCTGAGTTTCTCTGACAAGCCTGACACATATGGGATGACACTGTTGTTCCTCTTGTCCTTCCTATTCTCTGTAGTTTGTGTTTGGCCTTCATTCCTGTGCATCTTAGCTGATTTGATGAAGGCCCAGTTGGGGTAACCGCATGTTTTGAGGGCTTTCTTAATGTGTGTGTGTTCCTTATGCTTCCCAAAGTATAAGACAAGTAAGACAAAGTAATAAAGTTCAGTTCAAAATTATGCCCGAACAAGCATGCTGCGTGCTACTGAACACAACACATCTGGGCCCTATTCCAGGAAGCATGTTCAGCAAATTCTGAGTTGAAAATAAACTCTGAGTTGATCAACTCTGAAATCGATAACTGAGTTTCCCGTTCCACAATCGCTGATTAAAGTCAGTTCAATCAACTCTGAGTATGCGCGTGCGCGATATAAGGAAAGAAAGCCATCATCAATGGAGCTCCGATACAAGGATTCACCGTGGCAACGAGCATCCTCTATTTTAATCCAGTGGATCGAGGATTTTACTCCGCATTGAGCGGGACGTCAGCGCGTCCGCCAGATCTGCGCTGTAAACTAACACAAGTAAATGGACTGAACTTCCTTTATTTATTTATTGATTTGATTTGATTTTTTTGGTAAAATGATGTCACTGTGTTGGTGGTATGGTGACGGCTTGTAAAGACATTGTTGTAGGAGCACTATGTTTGAGTGACTCCAGGAAGAGTAGCTGTGATTGTTACAGCTAATGGAGATCAAATTAAAAAAAAAAAAAAAGCGCCTTTCTACAAAGTTCTTTAAGTTAATGCGTCTCATTCATACGTGCACGATGATATTCTGGGAAAGTGAGAGGCACCAAAAATAACGTAACTTTCTCTGATCATTATAAATGTTAAATACTCCACGTATGTTAGGATGCAGGCATCAGAGCAGCCTATGTATTTCTACTGTTTTTCTGTTACCAATGTTGTGACACTGTTACTGTAATCATGTCTACAATAACCAGATCTGACATGTAGATATAACATCTGCTGCTTTTAGGAATTTGAAAACGCATTTTTATTTTCAGTCATTTAAAAAAAAATTAAATTAATTAAGACACAGCAATAGACACTGATCTACTTCATATTTCACTTTCCTGAGACTGAAACGTTATTGGTACTTCCGCCATGCAAATACTGTGAATGAATGCATTTTAATCATTAATGCCAAGTGGTAGCAATGGAACGCACCATTTAAACTACTTTGTGTAAAAAAAGATTCCAACGTTCTGTGGCGCCCTTATGACGACGGATCAAATATCAAAGGCAGTTAAGGTTGGAGCTGTAGCAGTAACTTTGTATCTGACACGTTTGCACTAAACTTGCTTGTTAGGACGCAGCATTCAGCAAACACAGACACTCACCGTGAGTTTCCAGTTTGAAAGTGTATTCAGCAAACGATCTCTGACAGGTCCTACTTCCGGGGTTTGTGCCTGACAAAATAAAAGCAGTTGACTGCAATAACGCCGTAGCAGTGGTTTGCGATTACATTTTCGACAAGACAGAGCCTCAGATTGCTGCCATGTCCAGAGGAACCAGCTTTCCAAGAAGTGGTGAGGCTCCTCCTCAGTGGAGCACACGAGAACAGCGTCCTCCGCTTAGTGAAATTGACCGCCTCCGGACGGAAAACCGCAACCTCCGAGAGAGCACTTACAAGCTGAAAGGACGCATCTATGGGCTCCTAGCAGAAAGGAGAGAATTGGTCCACTTAAATGAAGTTGACTCAATCACCAAAAAAATGAAGCAACTTCAGGAAAGGAACAAAAAGCTGGAAGAGGAAAAGAAAAGTATGAAGGAACAAAATGTGAATGTGGAAGAGACATGGGACATAGCAAAACTGAAAGAGGCTCTCGTCCAAAGCAGAAGTCCAGAACAGATGGACAAGGAATTTGTGATTAAGAAGTATGCGGAAAAAATGCATGAAATGCTGAAGCAAAACTTTGTGAAGCGCCAGCAGAAGCAAGAATGGGAGAAAAGAAATCAAGAGATCAAGCAGAGGCAAGAAGTGGAGGATTATGAGGAACTGGTGAGGAAGCACCAAGAACTGGAGGCCAAACATGCAGAAATCCAGGAGAAAAACATGGAATGGGAGGAAAAATATAGGCAACTTGAAACAGAGCATAAGGGACTGGAGAGAAGAAAAGCAGCACTGCAGCAGGAGACCAAAGAAAACAAGCAGAAATACAGCAAGCTTGAAGAAAAATTCCAGGCAGTGGTTGAAGAGTTCAACAAATTCAGGGAGAAATGTAAAAACATTGAGGAGGAAAATGTCAAATTTGTGCTTGAAGTGGCAAATTTGGAGGAGAAAAACAGAGAGCTCGAGGAGCAACAAAAGAAAAAGAAAAAACGCTCCAAATTCTTCCGGTCCAAGTCAGGCGATGCAGAGGGCGAGAAAAAAGCCATGAAAGCCAAAGAAAAAGTGGATCAGGAAGAAGAAGCAGACAAGAAGAAAGGAGGTGGCTGGCGCTGGTTCACCAGATACAAGAAACATTCACATGACAGAAGTGTGGAAGAAGCTGCTGGTGGCTCTGCTCAGGCTGGAGGACAGTAGTTTCCACCGTGATCCTCCCTCCACCTCCACCTTCACTCCTCCTTTCCTCTACCCCTTTCCTTTCTTCTCTCTCCCTCTCTGATCCCTCTCCCTTTCCTCTTTCTTTCTCTCTTCACTTCTCTTCTCGCTCCCTTTACGGGCAGCATGGAGGCTCAGTCATCAGCCTCACAGAAACCCTTCTCTGTCCACCAATTGTATATATTAACCATTCAATAAATAAGCATAAAAAAAAAATCACATTTTTTCTGAACGCGTCTTCTTTTCTGCAGAACTGCAACTGTAAAGCCTGTTTGTCTATAAACTGGAAACCAGTACTAGTGTTAGGACTGGGTAATAATAATAATCTCTTGTAACCTGGTAAAACAGCAAGTGTACTTTGAGGGTTGTTAAAAAGGAAGACACCCTTTTGGGAATGATGAGGATGACGCAGCACTTCTGACCTTTCAGCTGCCTGTAGAAAAGATATCAGTGATAAAGTTACTTTGGATGATAAATGATTTGTCACAAGAATACAAATGTATACATCAGGCAAAAATAAGAGTCTGCCCTTCATTTCAGTGGCCTTAGATCACTTGAATGAAACTGCCATAGAAGTGGAGCTTCTGTTTAAGCTCCATAAAACACACAAACATGGTTCACACAGATGTCAGTTGCATCAAAATGGCACCTCCTTTGTCCTTGGGATTGTTTCTACTCATTCTTTATGATTTCTCACTCCAAAATCTTAGTAGTAGTTGTTCGGGGCAATGTAGTTAAGTCAGACTGACTTCATTGTTTGGAGGCTGGTTTCACGCGGGACTACAAGATTACTGCAACGTCTGCAAATTCTGTTTTCAAAAGATTTTAATGGCCAAAGACAATATTTTGTCATTGTTGTTGTTGTTGTTCATTCTTACCTGTGAAAGGTAAGCATGTGATCCAGTTTCAACTGTAAAACGCTTTGAACAGCTCCACGCAGCACCTGAATAATGCTCCTCTATTTATATGTTTGCCACATCAAATATGGCGGCAAAGTTAACGCTCAATGCGGCGTCTACCTATATATGTCTATGATTATAGCCAGTCATTTTGATCAGCTTGGTCCACTCTGTCATCATCATAGCATAAAAGTTTGATGTCAAATATATCATTTCTTTTACAATGTCTGTTACAATGTCATCATTTACACAACTTAAACATTTTTCTTAAACATCTGTCATTATTTCTAGCATTAGATAAAAATGCTTACTGGATAAAAATGCTGAGAAAAACTGCTTTAATATTCCTCAGTAGAAGCATTTCTCAGCTGATCTAATCTCAGCTTCACTGATTCATGATGGCTGTCTGACAACCACAGTGGAGATATTTCACTGAGTTAAAGGTCAGAGTTCAGTCACAGTTTCATATTTAACTGAAAACTTGTAGAGCAGCTTTCCAAATCTGTAATAGTGAATGGTCAATTGACTGGTTCTTATAGCGCTTTTCCACTCCACCTAAGCACTCCAAGCGCTTTATACAATGCCCAGAATGTAAAGGTAAATCAATAAAAGTCAAACATAAGAAATGTCTCAGCTTTATAGGTTTTAAATATTTCAGTACAGTTTTGGGAGGACGCGCCATTTAAAATAACACATGCAGAGCGTGTCAGGAAAAATGAAGCCATTATGAATGGATCCAGATGGGATGAGCTGGGAAATGGCTGGAGCCTGAAGTGGATCTATCCGGTCTGAATCCATGAGCGTTGTCTGCTTTGGATCCTTCCTTCTGTGGAGCTGGACTCGGACATGTTTTGCTGATCTGTTACGGAGCTGATGATCCCATCGGATGGATCCAGCAAAGCACCAAAATCACAGATTGAAGTCATTTTCAGTGGAAATTATGTTGTGATTAATGTTCTCAATTTCAGACACCACAACTTTCAAAATGATGACAATATTTAAGCCACTTCAAACACATTTAGCCTTAAAACTATTTCACTCTCATGTTCACTCAAATATTCACATGGTCTCCAGGATCCAGACATTTTTCCATCAGTGTGACCTTTTACAAAACAACAAATGATTGATCATTGATCAGTGTGTTCTGCAGCTGTTCAAATCAGTTTGATTTGAACAGGCTGACAAAGAGTCAGAGCTCTGTAGAGCCGAGTATTCCTTTGGCTTTAACTAGTAGTGACTTCATGAATTTCTTCACAAATAAAATTTTATCCATTAGAGAAAAAATTATTCATAACCATCTCAAAGACTTATCTTCATGTTCGGCTGCTTTCAGCACTGCTGGTATTTGTTTAGACTCTTTCGCTCTAATTGATCTTTCAGAGTTAACTTCAATAGTTACTTCCTCCAAACCATCAGCGTGTTTATTAGACCCCATTCCTACTAGACTGTTCAAAGAAGTCCTTCCATTAATCGATGCTTCAATCTTGAATATGATCAATCTGTCTTTATTAGTTGGCTGTGTACCACAGGCCTTCAAGGTGGCTGTAATTAAACCTCTACTTAAAAAGCCATCAGTGACCCAGCTGTCTTAGCTAATTATAGGCCAATCTCCAACCTTCCTTTTCTCTCAAAGATTCTTGAAAGAGTAGTTGTAAAACAGCTAACTGATCATCTGCAGAGGAACGGTTTATTTGAAGAGTTTCAGTCAGGTTTCAGAATTCATCACAGTACAGAAACAGCATTAGTGAAGGTTACAAATGATCTTCTTAGAGCCTCTGACAGTGGACTCATCTCTGTTCTTGTCCTGTTGGACCTCAGTGCAGCTTTGATACTGTTGACCATAACATTTTATTACAGAGATTAGAGCATACTATAGGTATTAAAGGTACTGCACTGCAGTGGTTTGAATCATATTTATCTCATAGACTCCAATTTGTTCATTTAAATGGGGAGTCTTAATTATGGAGTTCCACAGGGTTCTGTGCTAGGACCAATTCTATTTACATTATACATGCTTCCCTTAGGCAGTATTATTAGAAAGCACTGCATCAATTTTCATTGTTATGCAGATGATACTCAGCTTTACCTATCAATGAAGCCAGATGAAGCACATCAATTAATTAAGCTGCAGGAATGTCTTAAAGACATTAAGGCCTGGATGACCTCTAATTTCCTGCTTCTAAATTCAGATAAAACTGAAATTCTTGTTCTCGGCCCCACAAATCTTAGAAACATGGTGTCTAACCAGATACTTACTCTGGATGGCATTACTTTGGCCTCCAGTAACACTGTGAGAAATCTTGGAGTCATTTTTGACCAGGATATGTCCTTCAATGCACATATTAAACAAAGATGTAGGACCGCTTTTTTGCATTTGCGCAATATTTCTAAAATTAGAAACATCCTTTCTCAGAGTGATGCTGAAAAGCTAATTCATGCATTTATTACTTCTAGGCTGGATTGTTGTAATTCATTATTATCAGGCTGTCCTAAAAGCTCCCTGAAAAGCCGTCAGCTGATCCAAAATGCTGCAGCTAGAGTCCTGACAGGGACTAGAAAGAGAGAGCAGATTTCTCCCATATTGGCTTCTCTTCATTGGCTCCCTGAAAAAATGGGAATTGGCAGGTCTTTCAATTTGCATAAACAAAATAAGTTAATGCTACACAAGAGATTCATGTTTCATGTATTTACATGATTGAATTAAGTACCATTTACTTAATTATCAACAATAATGAAACTACTAATTTTTCTTGTGTTGATTTAACGTGACTAAATTAAATTACTAAAGCCATTGTAATCATGTTTTATCATTACCAGAAATGATGCAATATATCGAAAGACAAAAACTAAATACGATTGGACAATAATAAGAGCGTTTTTTTAGAGTCTTAACCAATAAGACGCCAACCAACATAATTTAAGAAGTTTACATTGACCGCGCAGTTTCCCACAGACCGTTCAGCCACAAGCACTTCTGGCAAAGCTTTAGGAGGCACACTGATTAGGTAAGTGAATTAAGTATTTTTTTTCTAGTTGGGCATGTTTCCACAAGATTATTATGCTGTATGTTGTACGAAAAGTCATCTGTAATGCATCTAAATGTTGTACTTTGCTTCTCACTTTGCTAGCTAACTTTGGTGTTAGCTACGTGGCTATAGTTTAGCAAAGTAGTCCACAGAAAGCAGTTGTTACTGGTCATACTTGGAATTTGTGTGTCTGAGAGAGCATGAGGACGTTTTTGACGGCTTAGTAAGCGAGTAAAAGGCCACTGAGTGAGCGCAACAGTGCTGTGTTACTCTTTTTCCCCATGGCTGCTGCAACTAATTAGTCTGGCTGTAGCCGCGAGAGTTTGCCAAGCTGGGAGCGCCACAGTGTGGTACATCTGCCGGTGCCACCTGACATTATTGGGACCATAAACAAAGTTAACTTTTATTTTATATGGAGGAATAAATGCCATTATATTAGAAAGGAAGATATGGTTAAAATCTATGAGGAAGGCGGTGTTAATGTAATCGATTATGGCTCCATGAAAGGTGTTCTAAAACTTAATTGGCTGAAATCCTTTTGTAACTGTTCAGTCTTTCTGGTTGGTTATCCCTAATTTTATTTTTCAAACTGTAGGTGGAATTGATTTTCTTTTGAGATGCGATTTTGACTATAATAAGTTACCGATCAAACTGTCAGATTTTCATCAACAGGTTTTGCTTTATTGGAAACTTTTATACAAACATAATTTCACACCACATAATACTCCAGTATGGAACAACAGGTATATTTTGTTGAATAGAAAATCTATATTTTTAGAGAACCTGGTTTCGAAAGGTATTTGGGCCATTTCACATTTTATGGATGACAAAGGTGATATATTAGCATTTAATGAATTTTGTTTGAAATTCAATCTTATTTTTGATGTCAAAACTTATAACAAGTTGATAAAAGCATTCCCAACTCCTCTTAAAGCTATGGTCAGAGAAGATGTGTGTCACTCAAAAATCTCCCCTGCTCTGAGTCAACTGTATATAGAAGATATAGACTTTAAAGATAAAAAAAAACGACAAACAAGTTTACTCGGAGAGTTTTACAAAAGGAATTGTACCCTGGTCAAGTTAAACGGCAGTATATTCTTAAAGGTTTTGAAATAGATACAATTTTTAAAATTAGGAAAAAATATATCTCTTTTCCCCTACCTCCAAAAGTAAAGGAAGTCCATTTTAAAATTCTAAATGACATTTATCCAACTAATGTTTTTCTAAAGTCTAAATTCAAATTTGATACTGCTGGATGTACATTCTGCCATAATGAAGAGGAGGATCTAGATCATCTCTTCTTTCACTGCTGTGTCATTCAAGACATGTGGAGCAGGATGTGGGAATGGCTCCACGCTCAGGGAATTGAACTGCCAGCACTGAGCCTAATGATAATTAAATTTGGTATATATTTGGTAGGGGGTGGCTGTAGCTCAGTAGGTAGAGCAGGTCACCTACTGATTGGAAGGTCAGTGGTTCAATTCCTGGCTACTGCAGGCTGCGTGCCAATGTATCCTTGGGCAAGATACTTAACCCCAAGTTGCTCTCCGACCGTTCCGTCGGAGTATGAATGTGAGTGAATGTTAGACGATTAAAGCACAAGCACTTAATTAATTAATCATGGAAGTGCTTGTATGAATGCGTGTGCATGGGGTAAATGTGAACGTGTTGTGTAAGCGCTTTGAGTGCTCATATCTGAGTAGAAAAGCGCTATATAAGAACTAGTCCTATTACCATTTATATTTTCAAAACTCCAACACAGAATTTTTAATTAATAACTTAATTTTATTGGGAAAATTTTTTGTTCATAAATGCAGATTCTTTAAAGTCAATCCAAATTTAGATAGTTTGAAGAATTTCCTAATATGTTTCTTTGAGTCTCTAAAGATGGTTAAGAGTAAAACTGCCCAACGACTTTATTCTTTGATTAGCAATTTTGATTTGTTGTAAACCTCGATGTTTGTTCCTTGTTATTTAAATGCCCCCCCCCTTTTTTTTATTTTTATTATTAATTAATTTTTTTTTCTTCCTGTTACTGTCTCTAATAATCTGCATATGTACCACTCAGCCTGTGAGATCTAGTTGATACTTTATTTTCGATATTGTTACCTTGATTTGTCTGTAAATCCTAGTTCTAAATAAAAAAAAATAAATAAGTTAAAAAAAAAAATTAAAAAAAACTCGTTTCAGCACAACCACGTGTGAAACGCTGCCCTCTGGTGGGGAAGTTAGGGTAACCACAAAAAGTACCTTTGACCCCAGAGCGGGTCACTCAGCTGTGTTTGGATGATGGCCTCCATGTGGCTCCTTTATTGCTTCTGCTGACTGTCCGATCAGGATTAACTAACTGTGCTTTCAGGGGAGCTGAACACTAAGCTGCTGTTCTTGAAAGTACCAAATATTGGTGCTCCTCATGCTCCTCTGTGCACGTGACCTTGATTATAATTATTATTTTTTCCTGAGGAGGTTAAAGTGCTGCAGACTTTCACAGCTGTTCTCAGGAGGATGCTCAGACAGTAAATGATTGGCAGTGGTAGTCGCAGTGTTATATTTAATCATTGGATCGCTCCGTGTTGCTTTCAGTCATCTCTGTGCTATAGATAATTTTCAGTTTTTTGAATCCTGCCGTCACAGTGGACAAAAAGGATTTTATAAGGAGAAAGTCTGATTTTATATGTGCTTCTCCATACTGTGATTGCCACTCTTTCCTAAACTTGATATGAATGAATGCCAATAAACAATCTGACTTTTCTAAGTTTAAAAAAAAAACAAAACAGTGTGGTACATTAATACTGGCCGCTGACACACAAAAGACGGCTCGCACTCAAGAGCGCCATTTTGTTGGCAAGAATGGACATTTAAACTGATACATTGAACACTGTCGTCTTGCGGCTCACTGTATGAAGCAACAATCCCAATTAATCCCAACTGTCGAATTAAGTTTTGTATTGAGGATTTTACAATATTGTCCTAACAAAAAAACTCCAGGGCAGGCTTGCCGAAACTCGGCCCGCAGGCCGCTTCCGGCTCCGCCCCCTACTTCCGGCCCGCGAATTGATGTCAAAAATAACATACAATTTGGCCCTTTAAGTTACTTTTTTGACATTTTGCCTTCCCCTCCATTTAAGAAGGTTAAGCGAAATGTCAAAGTGCCAAATTGTGTTATTTTTGACATCAATTCGCGGACCGGAAGTAGGGGGCGGAGCCGGAAGCGGCCGGCGGGCCGGGAATTTGGGCACCCCTGTTCTAGGGGAAACACTGGCATTCTTATGATTGAAAAAGAGCAAGACTCAATGAAACCATTATACAGCCCAGACTGGGCTGTATAATGGTTGTAAATTATACATGGCTCATAATTAGGTGTGTTCTTTTTTTGTGAACCTAGATTATTTAGTATAAAGAGAGAGTTTTGTGATGCTAACTTTCAAACTTAAGCATCCATGAATTTGACAGATTTGTGTCAGGGCTTTTGAGTTTTGGTACTCTGGACATGTTTGGTTTTATTTTTATCTCTAAAATGACCCACTGGATATTCAATGATTTGACTCTGGATTATCTTTGTGTCTTACAGGGTTATATGGCGCTGGTAACGTGGAGTTGTAAGGGGTGCTCAGAAACGGTGTCAAGTAGGTCCAAGGATCTGTGGACACAGATGTGTTGTCATCAAGTGTGTAACAAGCTCACGGTCTTCTTGGCCTGCTATCAAAAAAGCAAAGAGGGCAGAAGTGAACTTTTGCCCAACATATCCATCAGAAGAAACTGAGGAAAGTCTCGAGGCGATGCGGAAAGCTTTACTCTTGGACATAAAGAAGAGCAACAACAGAGAGTTGGTTAAACTCAAGATGGAAAAAACTTATGCATACAGAAGACATGAAATTGTTCGTGATGCACCGATGGTGGAGGCTTTCATGGCAAGATGGCCTGCTTTATTTGACATCCGTGAGGTAAGGCTTGTCTCATACAGGGTTTTCTTTTTTGGAAGTGGTGTTAATTTGACAGCCCACTTCTGCAGCAGGAGTGATTGTGGCCCTCTTCCAGGTGTTAAACATTTGAAACTCATTCCTTTGTGCTCATTTTTTCAGATCAACGCTGAGTTTAAGAGAATTACCAACATCCCACTTCAGTCAAAGTCTTTGTCTCAACTGGATCTCCATCTTGGCAACCTGGTGAAGCTGTTCAAAAGAAGAGGAGGACAGCTTGGACAAAAGCTGGCACAAATGGATGATGTAAGTGATAAAGCCTTAACACTCATAACACAACTAGGAACCTTTTTCCTTGTGATAAATGCTCCCATCTTGTATTATTACATCTGCTTGTTTTTGTTTAAACCTTCACTTTAACTTCATTAGTTTGTATACCTTTACTTTAAGAGCATTTGTGTAATCTACATTATTAAACTTTATAGTCGAGCACAAAGCCTGAAAGATGCTAATCGCATTAATTTCTCTCCAGTGTGAAGATGTTGATGCTGGACGCGAGTGTGTCATTAAGGGAGTGTGTGTCTACATGGGAGAAGATCCTGACCACCTCATCCGGGAGTATGTGGTAAGTGTGTGAGTGGGGGGGGGGGGGGGGGGGGGGGGGGGGGGGGAATGTTACTCCTTTGCTTTGTTTGTATTACATGTCCGTCCACTAGGGGCACGGTTATGCGAGGAGTGTTCATGTTTTGGGGGGTTCTGCCTGGTGTACAGGAAATGTTGTTTGTTCGGGTGAGTGACTACGCGGAATAAAGATGGAGTAAAGAAGCAAGTTATCTTTATTGACTAACATTGGTAGCAGAGGATGGTTAGTAACTACAGAGTTCTGCCAACGTTTGAAGAAGGGAAGCCTTACGAAAGCTGGAAGAATGAAGTCAACATTTGGACGAGAGTTACAGATTTGGAGAAGAAAAAGCAAGCGCTTGCTGTCGCCCTGGCGCTGTCTGGAAGAGCGCAGGACACGGCGATGGAAATTCCGGTAGACGATCTAAATAAAGACACGGGAATGACCACATTGTTTGCTAAACTAGATGGCTTGTTTCTAAAAGAGGAAAAGGACAGGATCTATGAGGCGTACTCGGATTTTGACCGTATCATAAAAGAAGTAAACATGTCGATGGCGGACTATATTATTGATTTTGAGCAGCATTACTCGCGCATGAAGAAATACAACATGGAGCTTCCTGACGCGGTTTTGGCCTTTAAGCTTTTGGATACCGCGTGTTTGGATATAACGGATAGACAGTTGGCTTTAACGGCATGCTCAGATGTAACATTTGCTTCTATGAAGTCCGCATTGAAGAGAATATTTGGAGAGAAAAGAGGTGCGGCAGCAGAAGGCATTAGCCAGGAGTCTGTATTTGTAACGGAGCAACGGCGGCAAAAGGGCAAGTACTGGCGGCAAAGTCCCCATCAGAAAACTCCGCAGCCCGGTACAAACCCGCTGGATAAGTACGGACGACGGTCAAAATGTGCAGTGTGCCAAAGTACTTTTCACTGGGCTAAAAACTGCCCGCACAAAGCTGATAGTGTTAAAATTGCTGAGGACACAAACGACGTGGAAGAGTGCAATTTAACTCTGTACACCAAAGAATCACCAACAGATGCAGAAATATTCATGACAGAATGTTTTGACTCGGCAATAATAGACACTGCTTGCACTAGGACAGTTTGTGGACAAGAGTGGTTGGACAACTACAGTACTATACTCCAAAAGAAAAGTCTGAAGATTATGAAAGAGACAGAAACACAGAGCCACAGGCCCTTCAAGTTTGGTGATGGAAAAATCGTCTACTCCATCAAAAAGGTAAAAATACCTGCTAAAATTGGCAACACAAAGTGTAATATAGAAACTGAAGTAGTACCTGTTAACATCCCGCTGCTTCTGAGTAAAACCTCATTAAAAAGGGCAGGCACTGTTTTGGACATGGATAGGGACAGTGCAGTGATGTTCAACCAGCCTGTCAAACTGGACTTTACCAGTTCAGGTCATTACTGCGTGAACATTGTGGACAGTAAAAATCTTATTCACTTTGATGAGCTATTAGAAACTACTGAGGAAGAAATACTGACTGCAACAGACAAAATGGACATAAGTGAAAAGATGAAAGTTCTGGAGAAACTTCATAAACAGTTTGGACACGCCTCTGCTGATAAAATACAGAGACTTTTGACTAATTCTGGCAACAAAGACACAGAATGTGGTAGCCTGCTGAAAATGGTAAATGGTAAATGGACTAGTTCTTATATAGCGCTTTTCTACTCAGTATGAGCACTCAAAGCGCTTATACAACCTGTTTGCATTCACCCATGCACTCCCATTCATACAAGCACTTCCATTTTTACGAAGCTAAGTGCTTTTTTAATTACCTAACATTCACACGCATTCATACTCCGACAGAACGGTCGGAGAGACACTTGGGGTTAAGTATCTTGCCCAAGGATACATTGGCATGTAGCCCGGAGTAGTCAGGATTCGAACCACTGACCTTCCGATCAGTAGGTGACCTGCTCTACCTACTGAGCTACAGCCACCCCGAAAAAGGGTTGTGGACCAGTGTGAAGTGTGTCAAAGGTATTGTAAGATCAAACCAAAACCTGCTGTCGGCTTACCATTGGCATCTACATACAATGAAACAGTTGCCGTAGATCTGCACGAACTTGAACCTGGGGTTTGGTACCTACACATTATTGACCAGTTTACCCGTTTCAGTGCTGGTAGTGTCTTAACCACCAAGAGGTCTTCTGAAATAGTCAAACGTTTTATACATGATTGGATCAGTGTGCATGGCCCACCACAAAAGTTGTTCAGTGATAATGGTGGTGAATTTAATAACGAGGAAGTGAGAGACATGGCCGAGAACTTTAATATTGAAGTTAAGACAACACCTGCTTACAGTCCATGGAGCAATGGACTGTTAGAGCGCCATAATCAAACTCTGACGGAGATCCTACTGAAAGTCAAAGCAAGTACTGGATGTGACTGGAGCACTGCTATGGCCTGGGCCCTGATGGCAAAGAACTCCATGCAAAGTGTCCATGGATACAGCCCACATCAACTGGTGTTCGGCCAGAATCCCAACCTGCCCTCTGTAATAACAGATAAAGCTCCAGCTCTAGAGGGCACCACTAAGAGTGAATGGGTTGCCAAGCACATTTCAGCCCTGCATGTTGCAAGAAAAGCTTTTACAGAAGCAGAATGTTCAGAAAGGCTACGCAGAGCACTAAAGAAACAGCTGCGGCCCGTAGACGAGCGATATCAAACTGGAGACAAAGTCTTTTACAAAAGAGTGGATTGTCCAGAATGGAAAGGACCAGGAGTGGTGATTGGTCAAGATGGTGCAGTTGTTTTTGTTAGACACGGAGGCATCTGTGTCAGAGTGCATCAACTCAGATTGAGAAAAGTTACTCACGAGAATGAAGCACCTCACTCTACGTGCAATGAAGAGCATAACCAAGGACAACATACAGTGGACATCATTGAAGAGAATGTAGGAGAAGACATTATTGCAGAAAATCCTGAGAATTATCCTTTGCCTGCTCCTGAAAATGCAGAGGCCAAGAGACAGCACAATGGGAACACCATCATAAAGACAGGTCAAATTGTGACATTCAGAAATGCAGAGGGGGTCTCACAAAAGGCCAGAGTTGTGGGGCGTGCAGGTAAAGCAACTGGGAAATACAAGAACTGGTTTAACTTGGTGCTGCTTGAGCCTGCAGAAGTGGCTGGCAAGAGTGAATCAGCTGATCTGTCACAGTTGGAGGATCTTCACGTCCAGGCAGATGCTGAGGATACGGATACGCACGGGAATGTTTTTGTGAGCAAGGACATGTCGTTTGATGAAGCAAAGGAAAATGAAATAAAAAGCTGGAAACAGAACCACGTGTTTGAAGAAATGGAGGACAAAGGACAAAAGTGCGTCTCCACCCGTTGGGTGTGCACTCTCAAAGAGACTGAAAATGGAATAATACCAAAAGCAAGACTTGTTGCACGAGGATTTGAGGAGCTACAAGCTTCTGACCTACAAAAGGACTCTCCAACCTGTGCCTCAGAGTCACTGAGACTTCTGGTGGCAGTTATATGTCAAAAACAATGGGAACTTCACTCTATGGACATTAAATCTGCCTTTTTGCAAGGTATGCAACTGTCCAGAGACATTTTCATCAAACCTCCCCCAGAGGCCAATAGAACAGGTGTGCTTTGGAAACTAAAAAAATGTGTGTATGGTCTAGCTGATGCTTCATTGTATTGGTATAACAGGGTAAAAAGCATCATGATGGAAGCAGGAGGCATCATGTCTAAGGTGGACCCTGCAGTTTTCTATTGGCTGGATGAGCACAAAAATGTATCTGGTGTACTTGCTTGTCATGTTGATGATTTTATTTGGGGTGGATCACACATGTTTGCAGAGTCAGTCATACCCCACTTGAGATCAAAGTTTGATGTCGGTCGTGAAGCACACAATAGTTTTTCGTATGTGGGGGTAGATCTTGTTACTGAAGGTCAGAAGGTACAAATACACCAAGAAACATACATTCAGCACCTGCAGTCCATACACCTCTCACCCTCACGAGCAGCAGAGTCAGCTTCACCTCTCACTGAAAAGGAGACAGAGCAGCTCAGATCAAAGATAGGCCAACTTCTGTGGGTGGCAAGACAGAGCAGGCCTGATGTCATGTTCGATGCTAGTAATTTAGCATCGGGTCTCAAGCATGCTACAGTACAGACCATTAAAGAAGCAAACAGAGTTGTGTGTAAGCTCAAGGCCAAGTCAGTTGAATTGAATTTTCAACACCTTGGGGAAGACAGTAACTTAAAGATGGTTACATTCACTGATGCATCTCTTGGAAATCTTTCAGATGGGGGTACTCAAGGTGGGCACTTCATTGTTTTAATGGGTGACAATGGGCGGTTCTCTCCCATTTCATGGCAGTCAAAGAGAATTAAGAGAGTTGTCAGAAGCACACTGGCAGGTGAAACACTCGCGATGTCTGAGGGGATCGATAATGCCATTTTTCTTTCCACACTCTTTTCTGAACTCAGTGACGGTAGTACTACTTGTCCTCCACCAATATTCTGTGTGACCGATAACTTCTCTCTTGTAGATGCTCTTAAGTCAACTAAGTTTGTTACAGAGAAAAGGTTACGCCTGGAAATCAGTTTGATTAAAGAGCTGGTGCAAACTGAGAAAGTTCAAGTGTTGTGGTCTCAAACAAAAGACCAACTCGCAGATTGTTTAACAAAGAGGGGAGCATCCACAACCTCACTCCTTAAGGCTCTTTATGAAGGACATTGGGTTCTTCCATAAATTTATTCGCAAGATGTTTCGCATTCTACCAGGTTGGAACTGGTCTAACAAAAGAAAGAAGAAAAAAAAAATCCTTAATGGTTGTGTTTTGTCATGAGTTTTAATATATACATCTTTGTTTCTTTTTCTTTTAAGAAAAGTGGGAGATTGTTACTCCTTTGCTTTGTTTGTATTACATGTCCGTCCACTAGGGGCACTGTTATGCGAGGAGTGTTCATGTTTTGGGGGTTCTGCCTGGTGTACAGGAAATGTTGTTTGTTCGGGTGAGTGACTACGCGGAATAAAGATGGAGTAAAGAAGCAAGTTATCTTTATTGACTAACAGGAAATATATATATATAGAGAGAGAGAGAGACACACACACACGTGCTTGTAATAAAATTAGAATGTCATGAAAAAGTTGAATTATTTCAGTATTTCCATTCAAAAAGTCAAACTTGTATATTATATTCATTCATTACACACAGACTGAAATATTTCAAATGTTTATTTCTTTTAATTTTGATGATTATAACTGACAACTAATGAAAACCCCAAATTCAGTATCTCAGAAAATTAGAATATTAAGACCAATACAAAAAAAGGATTTTTAGAAATGTTGACCAGCTGAAAAGTATGAGCATGTACTGCACTCAGTACTTAGTTGGGGCTCCTTTTGCCTGGATTACTGCAGTAATGCAGCGTGGCATGGAGTCCATCAGTCTGTGGCACTGCTCAGGTGTTATGAGAGCCCAGGTTGCTCTGATAGTGGCCTTCAGCTCTTCTGAATTGTTGGGTCTGGCGTATCACATCTTCCTCTTCACAATAGCCCATAGATTTTCTATGGGGTTAAAGGTCAGGTGAGTTTGCTGGCCAATGAAGAACAGGGATACCATGGTCCTTAAAGCAGGTACTGGTAGCTTTGACACTGTGTGCAGGAGCCAAGTCCTGTTGGAAAATGAAACCTGCATCTCCATAAAGTTGGTCAGCAGCAGGAAGCATGAAGTGCTCTAAAACTTCCTGGTAGACGGCCGCGTTGACCTTTGACCTCAGAAAACACAGTGGACCAACATCAGCAGATGACACGGCACCCCAAACCATCACTGACTGTGGAAACTTTACACTGGACCTCAGCCAGCGTGGATTCTGTGCCTCTCCTCTCTTCCTCCAGACTCTGGGACCTTGGTTTCCAAAGGAAATGCAACATTGACTTTGATCAGAGAACATAACTTTGGAGCACTCAGCAGCAGTCCAGTCCTTTTTGTCTTTAGTCCAGGCGAGACGCTTCTGACACCGTCTCTGTTCAAGAGTGGCTCGACACGAGGACTGAGACAGCTGAAACCATGTCTGCATACGTCTGTGCTGGTGGTTCTTGAAGCTCTGACTCCAGCTGCAGTCCACTCTCTGTGAATCTCCCCCACATTTTTGAATGGGTTTGTTCCACAATCCTCTCCAGGGTGCAGTTATCCCTGTTGTTGGACACTTTTTTCTACCACATCTGTTCCTTCCCCTCGCCTCTCTATTAATGTGCTTGGACACAGAGCTCTGTGAACAGCAAAGGGTCTGAATACTTATGACCATGTGATAGTTCGGGTTTTCTTCTTGAATAAATTTGCAAAATTTTCTACAGTTCTGTTTTTTTTGTTTGTTTTTTCTGTCAAGATGGGGGTGCTGATTGTACATTGAGAAATAAAATGAACTTTTTAGATTTTAGCAAATGGCTGCAATGAAACAGAGTGAAAAATTTAAAGGAGTCTGAATACTTTCTGTACCCACTGTATGTATGTTTTTTATTTATATATATATAATAAAAAAAAAACATAGATACACATAGATACACACTCGCGTGTGGGTTGGCATGAAATAACTTCATGTCTTCTTTTTACATAGGGCATGGATGAGGCTGCCATCAGTGAGGCCATTGAAGACACCACTGTTGGAACTTATCTTCTTAAAGAGGAGGCTTCAGCAGATGAACAGGAGATTGGAGTTGTTCTTGAAGGCATCAGGGTGATGACTAATTTGGATAATATAGCATTTGCTGTGGTGATGCTATTTGGACTAATATATGCACTGAACCTTGCATATCCTGCTGACCTTCGCTACACTTTTGAGGTGTTCCAGAAGATTTTGATGGAACTGGATGGAGGTAAACTCTCCAACAAGGTGCTAGCTCTCAAAAACCGCCTCTTTGAGTGAGTAGTCAAAGACTGCACTTGTGAAATTTTATTTTTTTTTCATTTTCTATTCAGTAATGTTGTAATCCTCAAGGTTTGTTTTTCTTCTTTTTTCCTCTATTCCTCATGACCCCACTGCAGGATAAAAGTATTTGTCCTTTTTGTATTCCAATGTTTCCAAGAAATGTTTAATGAGGGATTTTAGAGAGATGTTCTGGGCCAACCTTGAAGCTGCAGTAAGTAACTTTTATGAAAAAAATTTACATATTTGTTTAAACTGTCCCTAAGTCATTACAGTGTAACATGAGAGATAATCTGAAAAAAATAAGCTCTGTCCTATCATGCATTATCTTACACTGACATGACATAGTGACAGTTTTTGCAAATATGTATAAAAAACAAAAACATTGTTATAAAACTTGCATACTGCAGCTTTCATGTCATGTTCAAAAAGATTCATGTAGCTTGTAAGGGAGGAATTGGAACGCTGATTCTCTGGTGGCTGTTTGACGCTCGCCTCTGAGTGCCGGTCAGGGCACACACTGGAGATCGCTCGGTCGGTTATAGTGCTTTATTGCAGGTTTGGGGTAGGGGTGCGTGGGTGTGTGGTTTTTAGGTCAAGAACATACCACCACACGAACTGGACTGGACTGGTTTGCTCGGCATCCCCACTCCCATGCTCAACATACCTGCAAGTGAGTGAGGAGCACCACTTCCCCTCCCAGTCCAGTAGGTGGGGCGTTACTACACAACAAACGTCGTAAACAGAAGACACTAAATAGGTCCGGGCCTTTCTAACATAGGTGTTCAGGTTCAGTTATTTAACACTGTCATTTAAGTGTTTGCTGGTATTTTTAATGGCTAAATCCAAAAGATGTATTAGGATATGCAGTCCTTAGCAGCTTGCTGCTTCTTTTTTCTCTTAATTTAAGATGAAATTCTTTTAAATGGTACACATGTTCTATGCTTGTGACATTCACTGACATTCATAGCAGATTGTTGCTTTGTTTCTTGCTTTTAAAATTCAGTGTAACAGGAATTTTAGAAATCTTAAATACAAAACAAGTTATGCATCATTAAACCTGTTTATTCAACAATTTAGTTTAGTTTTATTCCTTTTGAATTTTACAAATGTTAAACCCAATTTATATGTAAGAGATGGTGGGATCATTTATAGGCACTTTTTATTTATTTGTAATATGTTTACAGATGTTTTCAGTTGTTTTTCCAGTTGTATTTGCAGTGAAGACTAAAAATCCCCAAAAGGTGTCAAAGGTTTTGTGGCTGTGATTTTTGGATTGTTCATGGCAGCTCTCTGCTTTTACTTCTGTTTAATAAAGGTGAATTGTTCAGCAGCACTTGTATTCTTTGCCTTTTTTTGGTCAGAGATCAGTTTATATTTAATTTCAGTTTTTCACATTAAGGTATGCATTTTTATAAAGTTAATTTGAAAAGTAGAATTTAAAGCTGTAACATGATTACATAGCCTTTACATTACACAATTCCATTAAGTAATCCTGGCAATCAAAAATAAGTTGGTGTTATCCATCAAAATATTGTTGCTGAGACAGAAAAAAAGATATTGATACCACATAATATATTTGCATTGTGGTAACAGATAAAAAGTTTGTATGTTCAACATAATTTTTTAAAGTAATCTTATGTAAATTAAATATGTTGATTTGACAAGCAGCACGTGCTTGAGGGAATGAGGGAAATGAAGTCAGTTTTACTTCTTTGCATTGTGTGGGACCGATGTACACCATACAATCAAGTAAATTGAACAAACTTTTTTTTTCAGCTGACCCTGAGCCATCCCTTAGTTATGCTGCTATAGGCCTAGAGGCTGCTGGGGGGGTCCTATGATGCACTGAGTATTTCTTTTCATTCACCTCTTTTTCTCTGTTTATACTCCACTCTGCATTTAATCATTTGTTATTATTAATCTCTGTCTCTCTCCCCTCAGTCCCGACCGGTCTCAGCAGATGACCCCCCCCTCCCTGAGCCTGGTTCTGATGGAGGTTTCTTCCTGTTAAAGGGAGTTTTTCCTTCCCACTGTCACCAAGTGCTGCTCATAGGGGGTCGTTTTGACTGTTGGGTTTTCTCTGTAATTATTGTAAGTCTTTACCTTACAATATAAAGTGCCTTGAGGCGACTGTTTGTTGTGATTTGGTGTTATGTAAATAAAATTGAACTGTGATGCTGCAGTAAAATACACTATATATTTTAGAGGCACTGACTAACAGTCTGACAGCTGCAGCTGGGCTGATTATAAATCTGTGATGTAATCGCTGTCTCTGCCATATTGACAATGACTATAAAAGCTCTCATGTTACGTACAAAAAATAAACTAATGTCTAACTGGGATTTCAGTGCTTACAAAAACATAAATGTCTGCAAATTAAGTTGCTCCTATGATGGCTTTGACAGCGACTTCATGAATGAGGAAATGAATTGGAACATTAAACAGGTGCTTCAGGTGCAGCAGGAGGGGAGGAGTCAGAGAGACACTCAGTGTGTTAGATAAAACATGCCAGTGAGATGGTTAGCAGCTAGCAGGTTAGGTTCACAGAGTCTGGAGCCCCACAAACTGAGCCAGAGTTGAAGTTAATGCTCTTTCTGAAAGTGAAAACCTGAGTTTTCCTCATTTTAGGGTTAGCAAACCCAGAGTTGTTAGCTAAAGCAGCTTCCTGAAATAGGGCCCCATTGCAGTCAAATGTAGAGGTTTACAAAGGAAACTAAAGAGGCGTCACTTTTCATTGACATAAATAGGTGCATTAAACCTTGCCTTACCTTATTCTGGCTGTTGGGTCAACTTCATGTTTCACTGTGGGCTCCAGTGGGCCCAGCTGTTATGCTATTTCAAATATGAAGTTAGCGCAGTTTGCTGCAGTTGTTGGTCTCACTCATTGTTCTTCTCTGACAGCAAGCTGGCCTAACATAATATTACAGTCTGGTTACTCCAAAAATAAAATACACAAACATTTCTTTCAAAAACAAAACAAAACTTTATTTTAAGCAAAATTTCCAAACACAAAGAAAAAGAAAACACTTCAGCAACTGACAGGATTTCATAAACCAATGGCAGGACATTTCTGAATACCAACCATAAGACAGCAGCACAAACCATGAAGTACAATCAGCACCAAACAACGATGGTGGCCACTGCAGTAAAAGCTCCATAGAGTCTGAAGTGTGTCTCTCCTTCTCTTACATATTCCATATTTTATACTGATTACTCATTTTGAATGATTAAACACTAATTAATGTTATTCCAGGACATTCCACTTTCATTGAAACTGACCAATCACATTTTTGTGACATAATGTGACACATTATATGTTTGTTTTATATATCTGAATTGTATACATTAAATATGTTACAGTAAGATTTCCTTCTTTCCAAACTTTCTACATATTCAAAACATCACATATGTGAGATCACAACACTGTGTGTCTGTGTGCATGGGTGTCTTGTATTGTTTGGTTTCATGTTATGTTTTTGTTTATGTCCATTTCAAAAGATTTAGTAGATATATGACCTCACACATCTACTATTAAAATGTTTGACATCTCTGGCATCTACCCCTGTCTAAGTTATGTTATAGAGTTTTTCTCTTTATTCTGGTTTTTTGTCACTTCCATAAAGGAGAGGCCAATGCACCTAAATAATCATAAACAGTATAAAAATGGGTATAGCAGAGATACTTTACAGAGTCAATGGTGCAAGAGCCCCATTTATTGGTCTGTTTAGGGTACTGCTTTACAGGAAATTTCAAGGCCTACTGACTTTTTATTGTATTGTATTGTATTGTATTTTGTTTTAGCCACACATTTTCTTAACTGGGGCCTCTTCCAGAAAGCAGGTTTAGCTAATAACTCCGAGTTTGTTAACCCTAAAATGAGGGAAACTCGGGTTTTCAGTTCCACAAAGAGAGCTAACTCCAGCTCTGAGTCAGTTACCGAGGTAACAGACTCTGTGACCCTAACCTGGCAGCTTTTATCCAACAACCTCTGAGTGTCTCTCTGACTCCGCCCCTCCTGCTGCACCTGAACCACCTGTCTGACACTCCCATTCATGTCCTCCTTCATAAAGACGCTGCAAAGCGATCAGAGGAGCCAATTCATCTGCAGACATTTGTGTTTCTACGAGCTCTGAAATCCCAGTTAGACGTTAGTTTGTTATTTTGTAACATGAAGCTTTTACAGTCGTTCGCTCGTCAGGCTGTAAGGACGGAGACAGCGATGATGTCACGGATTTATAATGAGGCAGCTGCAGCTGTCAGACTGTCAGTCAGTCCCTCTGAAACATTTGCTGTAGTTACTGCAGCATCACTGTTACATCACACTGATCTGGATGAAGCTGCTGACACAGAACACACTGTGGATGGAAACATGTCCGGATCCTGGAGATGATGTGAATGAGTGAAGATGAGGCTCAGTGGCGGTTTCTGATATGGGCGACATGGGCAGCCGCCCAGGGCGGCATTTCATCTAGGGCGGCATGACCGCCCCCCTCCCCCCAACGCATTGCGATCGCCGCAGCAACGCCTACCGCACTGCTCCACTTGTGGGGTAATGGGCGCCCTCTGCTTGCTGTGTATTGCATGTAGCTTTCTGCCATGGTCAGACAGGTTGTAACAGAAGAAAAAGGGCAGGCGGGGGATTCTCTCTCTGTCTCGCTGTCACTGCTTCACTCGATCGTCACACACACAGCGCTGCCCCGCCCCCTTCTCCTCTCAGCCTGGGGTGCGAGTCGAGTGAAGCAGTGATGGCGTGAGAGTGAGACTGTCAGCCGGGTTCATTCATTCATGCCTGTACAGTTTGGGCCTGGTTACAGCCAACAGTAACCGCTGAATTATAAATAAAGGCGACTTTTGCTGGCAGTCTCTCGCCAAACCTTTCATCCTCACGGACACTGCCATATCAAGATTAACGCGAAGTGTATGTCCTAATATTGAAAAGGTTTGCGAGATCTCGCAAAAGTAACTCAGGATCTCGCAAAACTTTTGCGAGATATGCAAAACTGACTCTTTTTTTTTTTTTTCCTCCCATGTTCCACAGAATGAATCTGTGCGTCTAATAAAATTAGATGCACACAACTGATAGAACACAAAGCCAATTTCATTTATAATACTGTAAATATGGTCATTAAATCACAGTATTTGTGTGAACCCGAATCCTGATAAAAAAAATAACACAAATACGAATCTAGACAGTTTGGACAAATGTTGGTGGATGGCGCAGTGTTGCCAGATTGGGCAGCTTGTGAACACATTGGGGTGGAATATTATATAGATATTTCTATATAATTATAAAATTATATAGATATATAATTTTACAATAAAAACTTCCTAAAAACCTACCAAATATGGTGAAAAGCAGCCAAAATTTTAACAAGTTACCCAAAGCTTGTATATTTAAATATATATCACACCTGGTGCTATTAACATGAGTTTCAGTGGAGGTTTTGTTGTGTTGGGCTGGCAACTGTCAGTCAGATCTGACAACCCTGGGGATGGGCGGTGGGGGTGGCGAATTGTGGCAGATGGAAAGGAAAAGGTCAAAGCCATCAGGTGCACAGTTTAGGAAAAAGAGAAAAGAAGAAGAGGAGAAACAAGCAAAGATAAAGGTAAGCAGAAGCTGTGTAATATTTCAGTTTCTTCCATGTTTTTTCAAATAAAAATTTAAAAGAAATTCTGAGTGTGCCTGTGATGGTGGGGGGACCTTCTGTTAAAGCCTGTCTGTCAGACCATGGCAGAAAGCTACATACACCACACAGCAGTCGCTCATTACCCCCCCAAGTGTAGTAGTGCGGCGATCGCTATTGTGTGTGTGTGTGTGTGGGGGGGGGGGGGGGGGGGGGGGGGGGGGGGCGCCGGCGGGGATGCTCGCCCAGGGCGCCAAACAGGCTAGGACCGCCACTGATGAGGCTGAAATAGTTGAAGACTTGAAAACTGAACTAAATGGATTTAAAGGGACCTAAATGATGTCATTTGGAAGGTTACGTTGTCTGAAATTCAGAGTGTGAATTTCCATATATTTTCCACTGAAAATCACCAAATCGCTGATCATAGGCTCTATAACGGATCCGCAAACTGTGTCCGAGTCCACGCGCGCAGCAGGAGGATCCAAATGGATCAGGATCACGGATTCAGATGCGATAAGGCCCAGATCCAGTTCAGGCTCCAGTTATTTTGCAGCTCATCCAGTCTGGATCTGTTCATAATGGATTCATCTTCCCGACACGATCTGCATTCTTTAATTAAAATGTCTCATCCTCCAAAATGTGCTGAATTTTAAAAGGTATAAAGCTGAGACATTTATCACAGCATGGTTGCTTTACTGGTAAAACTTTACATTCATTACAGACTTGGAAAGCTGCTCTGAATGTTTTCAGCTAAATATGAAACTATGACTGACCTCTGACCTTTAACAGTAACTCAGTGAAACATCTCTGCTGTGGCTGTCAGAGAGCCGTCATCTATCCGCTGATCTTAGATCAGATTAAAATGGTTAAACTGGAAACATTAAAGCAGTTTTTCTGCAAATCTCATTTTTATCCAGTAACGACAGAAATAATGAAATCCTCAATTAAATAAATGACTAGAGTGAGGTTGCTATTCCATCAGTAGATTCCATTTTTACTGTACAATTATTTAAACAAATAACCATAAACTGAACTGTCATAAACTGCAGCAAAACAGTTTTTATTAAATAAGACTGGCCTGAGGTCAGCTCTGCCCCCGGGGTCTGATGCTGTCTCAGTCTCTAACACACAGGTCGCTCAGTAAACTCAGTCTGAGCTGTTTCTCCACAGTTTTATCTTCACTTTCTGTCTCCTGCAGTTTGTCCGTCAGGCTGAATAACTAGATTTGATCAGTTTTATAAATCTAAACAGACCGCTGTTGGTAAGCTTTGTTTCTCAACTCAATTAAAAGCTGTTCATTTTCTTTATTCCAAGAAAATCTGGTTTCATCCCATCTTGTGTATCTTATTGGAACTCCTTTGTGCAGAATGTTCATTGGAAAAAGTTTGGTCTCTCCCACACAAGTTTTTTCTCACTAACAAAGTCAAAGAAGTTTCTTTAAATTCATTCATAAATTTTATCCAGCTAAGCACTTTCTCAGAAATACAAAGCTGATATTGATATTTCCTGCTCTTTTTTGTAAGCTCTACCCAGAAACTTCTGTTCATCTGTTTTGGAACTGTACATGCTCCAAGAAGTTTTGGAAAGACATTGTCGCTCTGATATCCAACTATATTCAACCAGATTTCCTTCTTTTTGTTGAAAATGTTTTGTTTGCTATCACAGATTTCAAGGCGAAAGATCCTCTCCCACATACCTTATCAATCTAATATTGTTGCTTGCTAAATTTCCTATTCATAAAAGTAAAATAATGCACAGGAAACCACTTTTTGACCTCTTCGTAATAGATGTAAAATTGTATCTTGACTCAATCTCAAACTCAATTAACAAAAAGGCTATAAAAACAATGAGTATTTGGAAAGACTTGATCAAAGACTTGATCAGAGTTGATCAACTCAGAGCAGGTTTCTAAACTCAGAGTTTGTTGAACATGCTTCCTGGAATAGGCCCCAGCTCCGCCTCCTCCTCACCGTACTTCCCAAACACAGGGCCACCTCACGTGATCACGATGGGCTCTATAATATAACAGTAATAATAATAATATCAACAGGCTAGTGAATAGATAGTGATTTACGTTATGGAGGCAGCTGTCGTTTCAATTTTCTAACTTGTTGAAATATGGATCATCTCAAGGCAAAGGATTGTGGGATATGTAGTTCTTTTTTTCACTTTCTTTCCCCTCATCCCTCAAATAACTGGGTATTGCTGATGAGTGCTGGTTCTGGCTGTCTCCAAAATCAGCACTCATTTTGGAGACAGCCACCTACTGCTGGTGAGTGATGCAGAAGACAAAGTAATAAAGTTCAGTTCAAAATTATGCCCGACCAAGCATGCTGCGTGCTACTGAACACAACACATCTGGGCCCTATTCCAGGAAGCATGTTCAGCAAATTCTGAGTTGAAAATAAACTCTGAGTTGATCAACTCTGAAATCGATAACTGAGTTTCCCGTTCCACAATCGCTGATTAAAGTCAGTTCAATCAACTCTGAGTATGCGCGTGCGCGATATAAGGAAAGAAAGCCATCATCAATGGAGCTCCGATACAAGGATTCACCGTGGCAACGAGCATCCTCTATTTTAATCCAGTGGATCGAGGATTTTACTCCGCATTGAGCGGGACGTCAGCGCGTCCGCCAGATCTGCGCTGTAAACTAACACAAGTAAATGGACTGAACTTCCTTTATTTATTTATTGATTTGATTTGATTTTTTTTGGTAAAATGATGTCACTGTGTTGGTGGTATGGTGACGGCTTGTAAAGACATTGTTGTAGGAGCACTATGTTTGAGTGACTCCAGGAAGAGTAGCTGTGATTGTTACAGCTAATGGAGATCAAATTAAAAAAAAAAAAAGCGCCTTTCTACAAAGTTCTTTAAGTTAATGCGTCTCATTCATACGTGCACGATGATATTCTGGGAAAGTGAGAGGCACCAAAAATAACGTAACTTTCTCTGATCATTATAAATGTTAAATACTCCACGTATGTTAGGATGCAGGCATCAGAGCAGCCTATGTATTTCTACTGTTTTTCTGTTACCAATGTTGTGACACTGTTACTGTAATCATGTCTACAATAACCAGATCTGACATGTAGATATAACATCTGCTGCTTTTAGGAATTTGAAAACGCATTTTTATTTTCAGTCATTTAAAAAAAATTAAATTAATTAAGACACAGCAATAGACACTGATCTACTTCATATTTCACTTTCCTGAGACTGAAACGTTATTGGTACTTCCGCCATGCAAATACTGTGAATGAATGCATTTTAATCATTAATGCCAAGTGGTAGCAATGGAACGCACCATTTAAACTACTTTGTCCAAAAAAGATTCCAACGTTCTGTGGCGCCCTTATGACGACGGATCAAATATCAAAGGCAGTTAAGGTTGGAGCTGTAGCAGTAACTTTGTATCTGACACGTTTGCACTAAACTTGCTTGTTAGGACGCAGCATTCAGCAAACACAGACACTCACCGTGAGTTTCCAGTTGAAAGTGTATTCAGCAAACGATCTCTGACAGGTCCTACTTCCGGGGTTTGTGCCTGACAAAATAAAAGCAGTTGACTGCAATAACGCCGTAGCAGTGGTTTGCGATTACATTTCCGACAAGACAGAGCCTCAGATTGCTGCCATGTCCAGAGGAACCAGCTTTCCAAGAAGTGGTTGAGGCTCCTCCTCAGTGGAGCACACGAGAACAGCGTCCTCCGCTTAGTGAAATTGACCGCCTCCGGACGGAAAACCGCAACCTCCGAGAGAGCACTTACAAGCTGAAAGGACGCATCTATGGGCTCCTAGCAGAAAGGAGAGAATTGGTCCACTTAAATGAAGTTGACTCAATCACCAAAAAAATGAAGCAACTTCAGGAAAGGAACAAAAAGCTGGAAGAGGAAAAGAAAAGTATGAAGGAACAAAATGTGAATGTGGAAGAGACATGGGACATAGCAAACTGAAAGAGGCTCTCGTCCAAAGCAGAAGTCCAGAACAGATGGACAAGGAATTTGTGATTAAGAAGTATGCGGAAAAAAATGCATGAAATGCTGAAGCAAAACTTTGTGAAGCGCCAGCAGAAGCAAGAATGGGAGAAAAGAAATCCAGCAAAGAAGGACAAAGAATTTGTGATTAAGAAATATGCGGAAGAAATGCACGAAATGCTGAAGCAGAACTTTGTGAAGCGCCAGCAGAAGCAAGAAGGGGAGAAAAGAAATCAAGAAATCAAGCAGAGGCAAGAAGTGGAGGATTATGAGGAACTGGTGAGGAAGCACCAAGAACTGGAGGCCAAACATGCAGAAATCCAGGAGAAAAACATGGAATGGGAGGAAAAATATAGGCAACTTGAAACAGAGCATAAGGGACTGGAGAGAAGAAAAGCAGCACTGCAGCAGGAGACCAAAGAAAACAAGCAGAAATACAGCAAGCTTGAAGAAAAATTCCAGGCAGTGGTTGAAGAGTTCAACAAATTCAGGGAGAAATGTAAAAACATTGAGGAGGAAAATGTCAAATTTGTGCTTGAAGTGGCAAATTTGGAGGAGAAAAACAGAGAGCTCGAGGAGCAACAAAAGAAAAAGAAAAAACGCTCCAAATTCTTCCGGTCCAAGTCAGGCGATGCAGAGGGCAAGAAAAAAGCCATGAAAGCCAAAGAAAAAGTGGATCAGGAAGAAGAAGCAGACAAGAAGAAAGGAGGTGGCTGGCGCTGGTTCACCAGATACAAGAAACATTCACATGACAGAAGTGTGGAAGAAGCTGCTGGTGGCTCTGCTCAGGCTGGAGGACAGTAGTTTCCACCGTGATCCTCCCTCCACCTCCACCTTCACTCCTCCTTTCCTCTAGCCCTTTCCTTCCTTCTCCCTCCCTCTCTGATCCCTCTCCCTTTCCTCTTTCTTTCTCTCTTCACTTCTCTTCTCGCTCCCTTTACGGGCAGCATGGAGGCTCAGTCATCAGCCTCACAGAAACCCTTCTCTGTCCACCAATTGTATATATTAACCATTCAATAAATAAGCATAAAAAAAAATCACATTTTTTCTGAACGCGTCTTCTTTTCTGCAGAACTGCAACTGTAAAGCCTGTTTGTCTATAAACTGGAAACCAGTACTAGTGTTAGGACTGGGTAATAATAATAATCTCTTGTAACCTGGTAAAACAGCAAGTGTACTTTGAGGGTTGTTAAAAAGGAAGACACCCTTTTGGGAATGATGAGGATGACGCAGCACTTCTGACCTTTCAGCTGCCTGTAGAAAAGATATCAGTGATAAAGTTACTTTGGATGATAAATGATTTGTCACAAGAATACAAATGTATACATCAGGCAAAAATAAGAGTCTGCCCTTCATTTCAGTGGCCTTAGATCACTTGAATGAAACTGCCATAGAAATGGAGCTTCTGTTTAAGCTCCATAAAACACACAAACATGGTTCACACAGATGTCAGTTGCATCAAAATGGCACCTCCTTTGTCCTTGGGATTGTTTCTACTCATTCTTTATGATTTCTCACTCCAAATCTTAGTAGTAGTTGTTCGGGGCAATGTAGTTAAGTCAGACTGACTTCATTGTTTGGAGGCTGGTTTCACGCGGGACTACAAGATTACTGCAACGTCTGCAAATTCTGTTTTCAAAAGATTTTAATGGCCAAAGACAATATTTTGTCATTGTTGTTGTTGTTGTTCATTCTTACCTGTGAAAGGTAAGCATGTGATCCAGTTTCAACTGTAAAACGCTTTGAACAGCTCCACGCAGCACCTGAATAATGCTCCTCTATTTATATGTTTGCCACATCAAATATGGCGGCAAAGTTAACGCTCAATGCGGCGTCTACCTATATATGTCTGTGATTATAGCCAGTCATTTTGATCAGCTTGGTCCACTCTGTCATCATCATAGCATAAAAGTTTGATGTCAAATATATCATTTCTTTTACAAGGTCTGTATGTCATCATTTACACAACTTAAACATTTTTCTTAAACATCTGTCATTATTTCTAGCATTAGATAAAAATGCTTACTGGATAAAAATGCTGAGAAAAACTGCTTTAATATTCCTCAGTAGAAGCATTTCTCAGCTGATCTAATCTCAGCTTCACTGATTCATGATGGCTGTCTGACAACCACAGTGGAGATATTTCACTGAGTTAAAGGTCAGAGTTCAGTCACAGTTTCATATTTAACTGAAAACTTGTAGAGCAGCTTTCCAAATCTGTAATAGTGAATGGTCAATTGACTGGTTCTTATAGCGCTTTTCCACTCCACCTAAGCACTCCAAGCGCTTTATACAATGCCCAGAATGTAAAGGTAAATCAATAAAAGTCAAACATAAGAAATGTCTCAGCTTTATAGGTTTTAAATATTTCAGTACAGTTTTGGGAGGACGAGCCATTTAAAATAACACATGCAGAGCGTGTCAGGAAAAATGAAGCCATTATGAATGGATCCAGATGGGATGAGCTGGGAAATGGCTGGAGCCTGAAGTGGATCTATCCGGTCTGAATCCATGAGCGTTGTCTGCTTTGGATCCTTCCTTCTGTGGAGCTGGACTCGGACATGTTTTGCTGATCTGTTACGGAGCTGATGATCCCATCGGATGGATCCAGCAAAGCACCAAAATCACAGATTGAAGTCATTTTCAGTGGAAATTATGTTGTGATTAATGTTCTCAATTTCAGACACCACAACTTTCAAAATGATGACAACATTTAAGCCACTTCAAACACATTTAGCCTTAAAACTATTTCACTCTCATGTTCACTCAAATATTCACATGGTCTCCAGGATCCAGACATTTTTCCATCAGTGTGACCTTTTACAAAACAACAAATGATTGATCATTGATCAGTGTGTTCTGCAGCTGTTCAAATCAGTTTGATTTGAACAGGCTGACAAAGAGTCAGAGCTCTGTAGAGCCGAGTATTCCTTTGGCTTTAACTAGTAGTGACTTCATGAATTTCTTCACAAATAAAATTTTATCCATTAGAGAAAAAAATTATTCATAACCATCTCAAAGACTTATCTTCATGTTCGGCTGCTTTCAGCACTGCTGGTATTTGTTTAGACTCTTTCGCTCTAATTGATCTTTCAGAGTTAACTTCAATAGTTACTTCCTCCAAACCATCAGCGTGTTTATTAGACCCCATTCCTACTAGACTGTTCAAAGAAGTCCTTCCATTAATCGATGCTTCAATCTTGAATATGATCAATCAGTCTTTATTAGTTGGCTGTGTACCACAGGCCTTCAAGGTGGCTGTAATTAAACCTCTACTTAAAAGCCATCAGTGACCCAGCTGTCTTAGCTAATTATAGGCCAATCTCCAACCTTCCTTTTCTCTCAAAGATTCTTGAAAGAGTAGTTGTAAAACAGCTAACTGATCATCTGCAGAGGAACGGTTTATTTGAAGAGTTTCAGTCAGGTTTCAGAATTCATCACAGTACAGAAACAGCATTAGTGAAGGTTACAATGATCTTCTTAGAGCCTCTGACAGTGGACCTCATCTCTGTTCTTGTCCTGTTGGACCTCAGTGCAGCTTTGATACTGTTGACCATAACATTTTATTACAGAGATTAGAGCATACTATAGGTATTAAGGTACTGCACTGCAGTGGTTTGAATCATATTTATCTCATAGACTCCAATTTGTTCATTTAAATGGGGAGTCTTAATTATGGAGTTCCACAGGGTTCTGTGCTAGGACCAATTCTATTACATTATACATGCTTCCCTTAGGCAGTATTATTAGAAAGCACTGCATCAATTTTCATTGTTATGCAGATGATACTCAGCTTTACCTATCAATGAAGCCAGATGAAGCACATCAATTAATTAAGCTGCAGGAATGTCTTAAAGACATTAAGGCCTGGATGACCTCTAATTTCCTGCTTCTAAATTCAGATAAAACTGAAATTCTTGTCTCGGCCCCACAAATCTTAGAAACATGGTGTCTAACCAGATACTTACTCTGGATGGCATTACTTTGGCCTCCAGTAACACTGTGAGAAATCTTGGAGTCATTTTTGACCAGGATATGTCCTTCAATGCACATATTAAACAAAGATGTAGGACCGCTTTTTTGCATTTGCCGCAATATTTCTAAAATTAGAAACATCCTTTCTCAGAGTGATGCTGAAAAGCTAATTCATGCATTTATTACTTCTAGGCTGGATTGTTGTAATTCATTATTATCAGGCTGTCCTAAAAGCTCCCTGAAAAGCCGTCAGCTGATCCAAAATGCTGCAGCTAGAGTACTGACAGGGACTAGAAAGAGAGAGCAGATTTCTCCCATATTGGCTTCTCTTCATTGGCTCCCTGAAAAAATGGGAATTGGCAGGTCTTTCAATTTGCATAAACAAAATAAGTTAATGCTACACAAGAGATTCATGTTTCATGTATTTACATGATTGAATTAAGTACCATTTACTTAATTATCAACAATAATGAAACTACTAATTTTTCTTGTGTTGATTTAACGTGACTAAATTAAATTACTAAAGCCATTGTAATCATGTTTTATCATTACCAGAAATGATGCAATATATCGAAAGACAAAAACTAAATACGATTGGACAATAATAGAGCGTTTTTTAGAGTCTTAACCATAAGACGCCAACCAACATAATTTAAGAAGTTTACATTGACCGCGCAGTTTCCCACAGACCGTTCAGCCACAAGCACTTCTGGCAAAGCTTAGGAGGCACACTGATTAGGTAAGTGAATTAAGTATTTTTTTTCTAGTTGGGCATGTTTCCACAAGATTATTATGCTGTATGTTGTACGAAAAGTCATCTGTAATGCATCTAAATGTTGTACTTTGCTTCTCACTTTGCTAGCTAACTTTGGTGTTAGCTACGTGGCTATAGTTTAGCAAAGTAGTCCACAGAAAGCAGTTGTTACTGGTCATACTTGGAATTTGTGTGTCTGAGAGAGCATGAGGACGTTTTTGACGGCTTAGTAAGCGAGTAAAAGGCCACTGAGTGAGCGCAACAGTGCTGTGTTACTCTTTTTCCCCATGGCTGCTGCAACTAATTAGTCTGGCTGTAGCCGCGAGAGTTTGCCAAGCTGGAGCGCCACAGTGTGGTACATCTGCCGGTGCCACCTGACATTATTGGGACCATAAACAAAGTTAACTTTTATTTTATATGGAGGAATAAATGCCATTATATTAGAAAGGAAGATATGGTTAAAATCTATGAGGAAGGCGGTGTTAATGTAATCGATTATGGCTCCATGAAAGGTGTTCTAAAACTTAATTGGCTGAAATCCTTTTGTAACTGT
Source organism: Archocentrus centrarchus (assembly GCF_007364275.1). Classification (NCBI taxonomy): domain Eukaryota; kingdom Metazoa; phylum Chordata; class Actinopteri; order Cichliformes; family Cichlidae; genus Archocentrus; species Archocentrus centrarchus. The sequence continues at coordinate 1,248,174 of NW_022060266.1, read as the reverse complement.
TCAGTCTTTCTGGTTGGTTATCCCTAATTTTATTTTTCAAACTGTAGGTGGAATTGATTTTCTTTTGAGATGCGATTTTGACTATAATAAGTTACCGATCAAACTGTCAGATTTCATCAACAGGTTTGCTTTATTGGAAACTTTTATACAAACATAATTTCACACCACATAATACTCCAGTATGGAACAACAGGTATATTTGTTGAATAGAAATCTATATTTTTAGAGAACCTGGTTTCGAAAGGTATTTGGGCCATTTCACATTTTATGGATGACAAAGGTGATATATTAGCATTTAATGAATTTTGTTTGAAATTCAATCTTATTTTGATGTCAAAACTTATAACAAGTTGATAAAGCATTCCCAACTCCTCTTAAAGCTATGGTCAGAGAAGATGTGTGTCACTCAAAAATCTCCCCTGCTCTGAGTCAACTGTATATAGAAGATATAGACTTTAAAGATAAAAAAAACGACAAACAAGTTTACTCGGAGAGTTTTACAAAAGGAATTGTACCCTGGTCAAGTTAAACGGCAGTATATTCTTAAAGGTTTTGAAATAGATACAATTTTTAAAATTAGGAAAAAATATATCTCTTTTCCCCTACCTCCAAAAGTAAAGGAGTCCATTTAAATTCTAAATGACATTTATCCAACTAATGTTTTCTAAAGTCTAAATTCAAATTTGATACTGCTGGATTGTACATTCTGCCATAATGAAGAGGAGGATCTAGATCATCTCTTCTTTCACTGCTCTGTGTCATTCAAGACATGTGGAGTCAGGATGTGGGAATGGCTCCACGCTCAGGGAATGAACTGCCAGCATGAGCCTAATGATAATTAAATTTGGTATATATTTGGTAGGGGGTGGCTGTAGCTCAGTAGGTAGAGCAGGTCACCTACTGATTGGAAGGTCAGTGGTTCAATTCCTGGCTACTGCAGGCTGCGTGCCAATGTATCCTTGGGCAAGATACTTAACCCCAAGTTGCTCTCCGACCGTTCCGTCGGAGTATGAATGTGAGTGAATGTTAGACGATTAAAGCACAAGCACTTAATTAATTAATCATGGAAGTGCTTGTATGAATGCGTGTGCATGGGGTAAATGTGAACGTGTTGTGTAAGCGCTTTGAGTGCTCATATCTGAGTAGAAAAGCGCTATATAAGAACTAGTCCTATTACCATTTATATTTTCAAACTCCAACACAGAATTTTTAATTAATAACTTAATTTTATTGGGAAAATTTTTTGTTCATAAATGCAGATTCTTTAAAGTCAATCCAAATTTAGATAGTTTGAAGAATTTCCTAATATGTTTCTTTGAGTCTCTAAAGATGGTTAAGAGTAAAACTGCCCAACGACTTTATTCTTTGATTAGCAATTTTGATTTGTTGTAAACCTCGATGTTTGTTCCTTGTTATTTAAATGCCCCCCCCCTTTTTTTTATTTTTATTATTAATTAATTTTTTTTTCTTCCTGTTACTGTCTCTAATAATCTGCATATGTACCACTCAGCCTGTGAGATCTAGTTGATACTTTATTTTCGATATTGTTACCTTGATTTGTCTGTAAATCCTAGTTCTAAATAAAAAAAATAAATAAGTTAAAAAAAAAATTAAAAAAAACTCGTTTCAGCACAACCACGTGTGAAACGCTGCCCTCTGGTGGGGAAGTTAGGGTAACCACAAAAGTACCTTTGACCCCAGAGCGGGTCACTCAGCTGTGTTGGATTGATGGCCTCCATGTGGCTCCTTTATTTGCTTTCTGCTGACTGTCCGATCAGGATTAACTAACTGTGCTTTCAGGGGAGCTGAACACTAAGCTGCTGTTCTTGAAAGTACCAAATATTGGTGCTCCTCATGCTCCTCTGTGCACGTGACCTTGATTATAATTATTATTTTTTCCTGAGGAGGTTAAAGTGCTGCAGACTTTCACAGCTGTTCCTCAGGAGGATGCTCAGACAGTAAATGATTGGCAGTGGTAGTCGCAGTGTTATATTTAATCATTGGATCGCTCCGTGTTGCTTTCAGTCATCTCTGTGCTATAGATAATTTTCAGTTTTTTGAATCCTGCCGTCACAGTGGACAAAAAGGATTTTATAAGGAGAAAGTCTGATTTTATATGTGCTTCTCCATACTGTGATTTGCCACTCTTTCCTAAACTTGATATGAATGAATGCCAATAAACAATCTGACTTTTCTAAGTTTAAAAAAAAAACAAAACAGTGTGGTACATTAATACTGGCCGCTGACACACAAAAGACGGCTCGCACTCAAGAGCGCCATTTTGTTGGCAAGAATGGACATTTAAACTGATACATTGAACACTGTCGTCTTGCGGCTCACTGTATGAAGCAACAATCCCAATTAATCCCAACTGTCGAATTAAGTTTGTATTGAGGATTTTACAATATTGTCCTAACAAAAAAACTCCAGGGCAGGCTTGCCGAAACTCGGCCCGCAGGCCGCTTCCGGCTCCGCCCCCTACTTCCGGCCCGCGAATGATGTCAAAAATAACATACAATTTGGCCCTTTAAGTTACTTTTTTGACATTTTGCCTTCCCCTCCATTTAAGAGGTTAAGCGAAATGTCAAAGTGCCAAATTGTGTTATTTTTGACATCAATTCGCGGACCGGAAGTAGGGGGCGGAGCCGGAAGCGGCCGGCGGGCCGGGAATTTGGGCACCCCTGTTCTAGGGGAAACACTGGCATTCTTATGATTGAAAAAGAGCAAGACTCAATGAACCATTATACAGCCCAGACTGGGCTGTATAATGGTTGTAAATTATACATGGCTCATAATTAGGTTGTGTTCTTTTTTTGTGAACCTAGATTATTTAGTATAAAGAGAGAGTTTTGTGATGCTAACTTTCAAACTTAAGCATCCATGAATTGACAGATTTGTGTCAGGGCTTTTTGAGTTTTGGTACTCTGGACATGTTTGGTTTTATTTTTATCTCTAAAATGACCCACTGGATATTCAATGATTTGACTCTGGATTATCTTTGTGTCTTACAGGGTTATATGGCGCTGGTAACGTGGAGTTGTAAGGGGTGCTCAGAAACGGTTGTCAAGTAGGTCCAAGGATCTGTGGACACAGATGTGTTGTCATCAAGTGTGTAACAAGCTCACGGTCTTCTTGGCCTGCTATCAAAAAAGCAAAGAGGGCAGAAGTGAACTTTTGCCCAACATATCCATCAGAAGAAACTGAGGAAAGTCTCGAGGCGATGCGGGAAAGCTTTACTCTTGGACATAAAGAAGAGCAACAACAGAGAGTTGGTTAAACTCAAGATGGAAAAAAACTTATGCATACAGAAGACATGAAATTGTTCGTGATGCACCGATGGTGGAGGGCTTTCATGGCAAGATGGCCTGCTTTATTGACATCCGTGAGGTAAGGCTTGTCTCATACAGGGTTTTCTTTTTTGGAAGTGGTGTTAATTTGACAGCCCCACTTCTGCAGCAGGAGTGATTGTGGCCCTCTTCCAGGTGTTAAACATTTGAAACTCATTCCTTGTGCTCATTTTTTCAGATCAACGCTGAGTTTAAGAGAATTACCAACATCCCACTTCAGTCAAAGTCTTTGTCTCAACTGGATCTCCATCTTGGCAACCTGGTGAAGCTGTTCAAAAGAAGAGGAGGACAGCTTGGACAAAAGCTGGCACAAATGGATGATGTTAAGTGATAAAGCCTTAACACTCATAACACAACTAGGAACCTTTTTCCTTCTGATAAATGCTCCCATCTTGTATTATTACATCTGCTTGTTTTTGTTTAAACCTTCACTTTAACTTCATTAGTTTGTATACCTTTACTTTAAGAGCATTGTGTAATCTACATTATTAAACTTTATAGTCGAGCACAAAGCCTGAAAGATGCTAATCGCATTAATTTCTCTCCAGTGTGAAGATGTTGATGCTGGACGCGAGTGTGTCATTAAGGGAGTGTGTGTCTACATGGGAGAAGATCCTGACCACCTCATCCGGGAGTATGTGGTAAGTGTGTGAGTGGGGGGGGGGGGGGGGGGGGGGGGGGGGGGGGGAATGTTACTCCTTTGCTTTGTTGTATTACATGGCGTCCACTAGGGCACGGTTATGCGAGAGTGTTCATGTTTTGGGGGTTCTGCCTGGGTACAGGGAAATGTTGGTTTGTTCGGGTGAGTGACTACGCGGAATAAAGATGGAGTAAAGAAGCAAGTTATCTTTATTGACTAACATTGGTAGCAGAGGATGGTTAGTAACTACAGAGTTCTGCCAACGTTTGAAGAAGGGAAGCCTTACGAAAGCTGGAGAATGAAGTCAACATTTGGACGAGAGTTACAGATTTGGAGAAGAGAAAAAGCAAGCGCTTGCTGTCGCCCTGGCGCTGTCTGGAAGAGCGCGCAGGACACGGCGATGGAAATTCCGGTAGACGATCTAAATAAAGACACGGGAATGACCACATTGTTTGCTAAACTAGATGGCTTGTTTCTAAAAGAGGAAAAGGACAGGATCTATGAGGCGTACTCGGATTTTGACCGTATCAAAAGAAGTAAACATGTCGATGGCGGACTATATTATTGATTTTGAGCAGCATTACTCGCGCATGAAGAAATACAACATGGAGCCTTCCTGACGCGGTTTTGGCCTTTAAGCTTTTTGGATACCGCGTGTTTGGATATAACGGATAGACAGTTGGCTTTAACGGCATGCTCAGATGTAACATTTGCTTCTATGAAGTCCGCATTGAAGAGAATATTTGGAGAGAAAAAGAGGTGCGGCAGCAGAAGGCATTAGCCAGGAGTCTGTATTTGTAACGGAGCAACGGCGGCAAAAGGGCAAGTACTGGCGGCAAAGTCCCCATCAGAAAACTCCGCAGCCCGGTACAAACCCGCTGGATAAGTACGGACGACGGTCAAAATGTGCAGTGTGCCAAGTACTTTTCACTGGGCTAAAAACTGCCAGCACAAAGCTTGATAGTGTTTTAAATTGCTGAGGACACAAACGACGTGGAAGAGTTGCAATTTAACTCTGTACACCAAAGAATCACAACAGATGCAGAAATATTCATGACAGAATGTTTTGACTCGGCAATAATAGACACTGCTTGCACTAGGACAGTTTGTGGACAAGATTGGTTGGACAAACTACAGTACTATACTCCAAAAGAAAAGTCTGAAGATTATGAAAGAGACAGAAACACAGAGCCACAGGCCCTTCAAGTTTGGTGATGGAAAAATCGTCTACTCCATCAAAAAGGTAAAATACCTGCTAAAATTGGCAACACAAAGTGTAATATAGAACTGAAGTAGTACCTGTTAACATCCGCTGCTTCTGAGTAAAACCTCATTAAACAGGGCAGGCACTGTTTTGGACATGGATAGGGACAGTGCAGTGATGTTCAACCAGCCTGTCAACTGGACTTTACCAGTTCAGGTCATTACTGCGTGAACATTGTGGACAGTAAAAATCTTATTCACTTTGATGAGCTATTAGAAACTACTGAGGAAGAAATACTGACTGCAACAGACAAAATGGACATAAGTGAAAAGATGAAAGTTCTGGAGAAACTTCAATAAACAGTTTGGACACGCCTCTGCTGATAAAATACAGAGACTTTTGACTAATTCTGGCAACAAAGACACAGAATGTGGTAGCCTGCTGAAATGGTAAATGGTAAATGGACTAGTTCTTATATAGCGCTTTTCTACTCAGTATGAGCACTCAAAGCGCTTATACAACCTGTTTGCATTCACCCATGCACTCCCATTCATACAAGCACTTCCATTTTTACGAAGCTAAGTGCTTTTTTAATTACCTAACATTCACACGCATTCATACTCCGACAGAACGGTCGGAGAGACACTTGGGGTTAAGTATCTTGCCCAAGGATACATTGGCATGTAGCCCGGAGTAGTCAGGATTCGAACCACTGACCTTCCGATCAGTAGGTGACCTGCTCTACCTACTGAGCTACAGCCACCCCGAAAAAGGGTTGTGGACCAGTGTGAAGTGTGTCAAAGGTATTGTAAGATCAAACCAAAACCTGCTGTCGGCTTACCATTGGCATCTACATACAATGAAACAGTTGCCGTAGATCTGCACGAACTTGAACCTGGGGTTTGGTACCTACACATTATTGACCAGTTTACCCGTTTCAGTGCTGGTAGTGTCTTAACCACCAAGAGGTCTTCTGAAATAGTCAAACGTTTTATACATGATTGGATCAGTGTGCATGGCCCACCACAAAAGTTGTTCAGTGATAATGGTGGTGAATTAATAACGAGGAAGTGAGAGACATGGCCGAGAACTTTAATATTGAAGTTAAGACAACACCTGCTTACAGTCCATGGAGCAATGGACTGTTAGAGCGCCATAATCAAACTCTGACGGAGATCCTACTGAAAGTCAAAGCAAGTACTGGATGTGACTGGAGCACTGCTATGGCCTGGGCCCTGATGGCAAAGAACTCCATGCAAAGTGTCCATGGATACAGCCCACATCAACTGGTGTTCGGCCAGAATCCCAACCTGCCCTCTGTATAACAGATAAAGCTCCAGCTCTAGAGGGCACCACTAAGAGTGAATGGGTTGCCAAGCACATTTCAGCCCTGCATGTTGCAAGAAAAGCTTTTACAGAAGCAGAATGTTCAGAAAGGATACGCAGAGCACTAAAGAAACAGCTGCGGCCCGTAGACGAGCGATATCAAACTGGAGACAAAGTCTTTTACAAAAGAGTGGATTGTCCAGAATGGAAAGGACCAGGAGTGGTGATTGGTCAAGATGGTGCAGTTGTTTTTGTTAGACACGGAGGCATCTGTGTCAGAGTGCATCAACTCAGATTGAGAAAAGTTACTCACGAGAATGAAGCACCTCACTCTACGTGCAATGAAGAGCATAACCAAGGACAACATACAGTGGACATCATTGAAGAGAATGTAGGAGAAGACATTATTGCAGAAAATCCTGAGAATTATCCTTTGCCTGCCTCCTGAAAATGCAGAGGCCAAGAGACAGCACAATGGGAACACCATCATAAAGACAGGTCAAATTTGTGACATTCAGAAATGCAGAGGGGGTCTCACAAAAGGCCAGAGTTGTGGGGCGTGCAGGTAAAGCAACTGGGAAATACAAGAACTGGTTTAACTTGGTGCTGCTTGAGCCTGCAGAAGTGGCTGGCACAGTGAATCAGCTGATCTGTCACAGTTGGAGGATCTTCAGTCCAGGCAGATGCTGAGGATACGGATACGCACGGGAATGTTTTTGTGAGCAAGGACATGTCGTTTGATGAAGCAAAGGAAAATGAAATAAAAAAGCTGGAAATAGAACCACGTGTTTGAAGAAATGGAGGACAAAGGACAAAAGTGCGTCTCCACCCGTTGGGTGTGCACTCTCAAAGAGACTGAAAATGGAATAATACCACAAGCAAGACTTGTTGCACGAGGATTTGAGGAGCTACAAGCTTCTGACCTACAAAGGACTCTCCAACCTGTGCCTCAGAGTCACTGAGACTTCTGGTGGCAGTTATATGTCAAAAACAATGGGAACTTCACTCTATGGACATTAAATCTGCCTTTTTGCAAGGTATGCAACTGTCCAGAGACATTTTCATCAAACCTCCCCCAGAGGCCAATAGAACAGGTGTGCTTTGGAAACTAAAAAAATGTGTGTATGGTCTAGCTGATGCTTCATTGTATTGGTATAACAGGGTAAAAAGCATCATGATGGAAGCAGGAGGCATCATGTCTAAGGTGGACCCTGCAGTTTTCTATTGGCTGGATGAGCACAAAAATGTATCTGGTGTACTTGCTTGTCATGTTGATGATTTTATTTGGGGTGGATCACACATGTTTGCAGAGTCAGTCATACCCCACTTGAGATCAAAGTTTGATGTCGGTCGTGAAGCACACAATAGTTTTTCGTATGTGGGGTAGATCTTGTTACTGAAGGTCAGAAGGTACAAATACACCAAGAAACATACATTCAGCACCTGCAGTCCATACACCTCTCACCCTCACGAGCAGCAGAGTCAGCTTCACCTCTCACTGAAAAGGAGACAGAGCAGCTCAGATCAAAGATAGGCCAACTTCTGTGGGTGGCAAGACAGAGCAGGCCTGATGTCATGTTCGATGCTAGTAATTTAGCATCGGGTCTCAAGCATGCTACAGTACAGACCATTAAAGAAGCAAACAGAGTTGTGTGTAAGCTCAAGGCCAAGTCAGTTGAATTGAATTTTTCAACACCTTGGGGAAGACAGTAACTTAAAGATGGTTACATTCACTGATGCATCTCTTGGAAATCTTTCAGATGGGGGTACTCAAGGTGGGCACTTCATTGTTTTAATGGGTGACAATGGGCGGTTCTCTCCCATTTCATGGCAGTCAAAGAGAATTAAGAGAGTTGTCAGAAGCACACTGGCAGGTGTGAAACACTCGCGATGTCTGAGGGGATCGATAATGCCATTTTTCTTTCCACACTCTTTTCTGAACTCAGTGACGGTAGTACTGCTTGTCCTCCACCAATATTCTGTGTGACCGATAACTTCTCTCTTGTAGATGCTCTTAAGTCAACTAAGTTTGTTACAGAGAAAAGGTTACGCCTGGAAATCAGTTTGATTAAAGAGCTGGTGCAAACTGAGAAAGTTCAAGTGTTGTGGTCTCAAACAAAAGACCAACTCGCAGATTGTTTAACAAAGAGGGGAGCATCCACAACCTCACTCCTTAAGGCTCTTTATGAAGGACATTGGGTTCTTCCATAAATTTATTCGCAAGATGTTTCGCATTCTACCAGGTTGGAACTGGTCTAACAAAAGAAAGAAGAAAAAAAAATCCTTAATGGTTGTGTTTTGTCATGAGTTTTAATATATACATCTTTGTTTCTTTTTCTTTTAAGAAAAGTGGGAGATTGTTACTCCTTTGCTTTGTTTGTATTACATGTCCGTCCACTAGGGGCACTGTTATGCGAGGAGTGTTCATGTTTGGGGGTTCTGCCTGGTGTACAGGAAATGTTGTTTGTTCGGGTGAGTGACTACGCGGAATAAAGATGGAGTAAAGAAGCAAGTTATCTTTATTGACTAACAGGAAATATATATATATAGAGAGAGAGAGAGACACACACACACGTGCTTGTAATAAATTAGAATGTCATGAAAAAGTTGAATTATTTCAGTATTTCCATTCAAAAAGTCAAACTTGTATATTATATTCATTCATTACACACAGACTGAAATATTTCAAATGTTTATTTCTTTTAATTTTGATGATTATAACAACTAATGAAAACCCCAAATTCAGTATCTCAGAAAATTAGAATATTAAGACCAATACAAAAAAAGGATTTTTAGAAATGTTGACCAGCTGAAAAGTATGAGCATGTACTGCACTCAGTACTTAGTTGGGGCTCCTTTTGCCTGGATTACTGCAGTAATGCAGCGTGGCATGGAGTCCATCAGTCTGTGGCACTGCTCAGGTGTTATGAGAGCCCAGGTTGCTCTGATAGTGGCCTTCAGCTCTTCTGAATTGTTGGGTCTGGCGTATCACATCTTCCTCTTCACAATAGCCCATAGATTTTCTATGGGGTTAAAGGTCAGGTGAGTTTGCTGGCCAATGAAGAACAGGGATACCATGGTCCTTAAAGCAGGTACTGGTAGCTTTGGCACTGTGTGCAGGAGCCAAGTCCTGTTGGAAAATGAAACCTGCATCTCCATAAAGTTGGTCAGCAGCAGGAAGCATGAAGTGCTCTAAAACTTCCTGGTAGACGGCCGCGTTGACCTTTGACCTCAGAAAACACAGTGGACCAACATCAGCAGATGACACGGCACCCCAAACCATCACTGACTGTGGAAACTTTACACTGGACCTCAGCCAGCGTGGATTCTGTGCCTCTCCTCTCTTCCTCCAGACTCTGGGACCTTGGTTTCCAAGGAAATGCAACATTGACTTTGATCAGAGAACATAACTTTGGAGCACTCAGCAGCAGTCCAGTCCTTTTTGTCTTTAGTCCAGGCGAGACGCTTCTGACACCGTCTCTGTTCAAGAGTGGCTCGACACGAGGACTGAGACAGCTGAAACCATGTCTGCATACGTCTGTGCTGGTGGTTCTTGAAGCTCTGACTCCAGCTGCAGTCCACTCTCTGTGAATCTCCCCACATTTTTGAGTGGGTTTGTTCCACAATCCTCTCCAGGGTGCAGTTATCCCTGTTGTTGGACACTTTTTTTCTACCACATCTGTTCCTTCCCCTCGCCTCTCTATTAATGTGCTTGGACACAGAGCTCTGTGAACAGCAAAGGGTCTGAATACTTATGACCATGTGATAGTTCGGGTTTTCTTCTTGAATAAATTTGCAAAATTTTCTACAGTTCTGTTTTTTTTGTTTGTTTTTTCTGTCAAGATGGGGGTGCTGATTGTACATTGAGAAATAAAATGAACTTTTAGATTTTAGCAAATGGCTGCAATGAAACAGAGTGAAAAATTTAAAGGAGTCTGAATACTTTCTGTACCCACTGTATGTATGTTTTTATTTATATATATATAATAAAAAAAAAACATAGATACACATAGATACACACTCGCGTGTGGTTGGCATGAAATACTTCATGTCTTCTTTTACATAGGGCATGGATGAGGCTGCCATCAGTGAGGCCATTGAAGACACCACTGTTGGAACTTATCTTCTTAAAGAGGAGGCTTCAGCAGATGAACAGGAGATTGAGTTGTTCTTGAAGGCATCAGGGTGATGACTAATTTGGATAATATAGCATTTGCTGTGGTGATGCTATTTGGACTAATATATGCACTGAACCTTGCATATCCTGCTGACCTTCGCTACACTTTTGAGGTGTTCCAGAAGATTTTGATGGAACTGGATGGAGGTAAACTCTCCAACAAGGTGCTAGCTCTCAAAAACCGCCTCTTTGAGTGAGTAGTCAAAGACTGCACTTGTGAAATTTTATTTTTTTTTTCATTTTCTATTCAGTAATGTTGTAATCCTCAAGGTTTGTTTTTCTTCTTTTTTCCTCTATTCCTCATGACTCCACTGCAGGATAAAAGTATTTGTCCTTTTTGTATTCCAATGTTTCCAAGAAATGTTTAATGAGGGATTTTAGAGAGATGTTCTGGGCCAACCTTGAAGCTGCAGTAAGTAACTTTTATGAAAAAAATTTACATATTTGTTTAAACTGTCCCTAAGTCATTACAGTGTAACATGAGAGATAATCTGAAAAAATAAGCTCTGTCCTATCATGCATTATCTTACACTGACATGACATAGTGACAGTTTTTGCAAATATGTATAAAAACAAAAACATTGTTATAAAACTTGCATACTGCAGCTTTCATGTCATGTTCAAAAAGATTCATGTAGCTTGTAAGGGAGGAATTGGAACGCTGATTCTCTGGTGGCTGTTTGACGCTCGCCTCTGAGTGCCGGTCAGGGCACACACTGGAGATCGCTCGGTCGGTTATAGTGCTTTATTGCAGGTTTGGGGTAGGGGTGCGTGGGTGTGTGGTTTTTAGGTCAAGAACATACCACCACACGAACTGGACTGGACTGGTTTGCTCGGCATCCCCACTCCCATGCTCAACATACCTGCAAGTGAGTGAGGAGCACCACTTCCCCTCCCAGTCCAGTAGGTGGGGCGTTACTACACAACAAACGTCGTAAACAGAAGACACTAAATAGGTCCGGGCCTTTCTAACATAGGTGTTCAGGTTCAGTTATTTAACACTGTCATTTAAGGTTTGCTGGTATTTTTAATGGCTAAATCCAAAGATGTATTAGGATATGCAGTCCTTAGCAGCTTGCTGCTTCTTTTTTCTCTTAATTTAAGATGAAATTCTTTTAAATGGTACACATGTTCTATGCTTGTGACATTCACTGACATTCATAGCAGATTGTTTGCTTTGTTTCTTGCTTTTAAAATTCAGTGTAACAGGAATTTTAGAAATCTTAAATACAAAACAAGTTATGCATCATTAAACCTGTTTATTCAACAATTTAGTTTAGTTTTATTCCTTTTGAATTTTACAAATGTTAAACCCAATTTATATGTAAGAGATGGTGGGATCATTTATAGGCACTTTTTATTTATTTGTAATATGTTTACAGATGTTTTCAGTTGTTTTTCCAGTTGTATTTGCAGTGAAGACTAAAAATCCCCAAAAGGTGTCAAAGGTTTTGTGGCTGTGATTTTTGGATTGTTCATGGCAGCTCTCTGCTTTTACTTCTGTTAATAAAGGTGAATTGTTCAGCAGCACTTGTATTCTTTGCCTTTTTTGGTCAGAGATCAGTTTATATTTAATTTCAGTTTTTCACATTAAGGTATGCATTTTTATAAAGTTAATTTGAAAAGTAGAATTTAAAGCTGTAACATGATTACATAGCCTTTACATTACACAATTCCATTAAGTAATCCTGGCAATCAAAATAAGTTGGTGTTATCCATCAAAATATTGTTGCTGAGACAGAAAAAAGATATTGATACCACATAATATATTTGCATTGTGGTAACAGATAAAAAGTTTGTATGTTCAACATAATTTTTTAAAGTAATCTTATGTAAATTAAATATGTTGATTTGACAAGCAGCACGTGCTTGAGGGAATGAGGGAAATGAAGTCAGTTTTACTTCTTTGCATTGTGTGGGACCGATGTACACCATACAATCAAGTAAATTGAACAAACTTTTTTTTTCAGCTGACCCTGAGCCATCCCTTAGTTATGCTGCTATAGGCCTAGAGGCTGCTGGGGGGGTCCTATGATGCACTGAGTATTTCTTTTCATTCACCTCTTTTTCTCTGTTTATACTCCACTCTGCATTTAATCATTTGTTATTATTAATCTCTGTCTCTCTCCCCTCAGTCCCGACCGGTCTCAGCAGATGACCCCCCCCTCCCTGAGCCTGGTTCTGCTGGAGGTTTCTTCCTGTTAAAGGGAGTTTTTCCTTCCCACTGTCACCAAGTGCTGCTCATAGGGGGTCGTTTTGACTGTTGGGTTTTCTCTGTAATTATTGTAAGTCTTTACCTTACAATATAAAGTGCCTTGAGGCGACTGTTTGTTGTGATTTGGTGTTATGTAAATAAAATTGAACTGTGATGCTGCAGTAAAATACACTATATATTTTAGAGGCACTGACTAACAGTCTGACAGCTGCAGCTGGGCTGATTATAAATCTGTGATGTAATCGCTGTCTCTGCCATATTGACAATGACTATAAAAGCTCTCATGTTACGTACAAAAAATAAACTAATGTCTAACTGGGATTTCAGTGCTTACAAAAACATAAATGTCTGCAAATTAAGTTGCTCCTATGATGGCTTTGACAGCGACTTCATGAATGAGGAAATGAATTGGAACATTAAACAGGTGCTTCAGGTGCAGCAGGAGGGGAGGAGTCAGAGAGACACTCAGTGTGTTAGATAAAACATGCCAGTGAGATGGTTACCAGCTAGCAGGTTAGGTTCACAGAGTCTGGAGCCCCACAAACTGAGCCAGAGTTGAAGTTAATGCTCTTTCTGAAAGTGAAAACCTGAGTTTTCCTCATTTTAGGGTTAGCAAACCCAGAGTTGTTAGCTAAAGCAGCTTCCTGAAATAGGGCCCCATTGCAGTCAAATGTAGAGGTTTACAAAGGAAACTAAAGAGGCGTCACTTTTCATTGACATAAATAGGTGCATTAAACCTTGCCTTACCTTATTCTGGCTGTTGGGTCAACTTCATGTTTCACTGTGGGCTCCAGTGGGCCCAGCTGTTATGCTATTTCAAATATGAAGTTAGCGCAGTTTGCTGCAGTTGTTGGTCTCACTCATTGTTCTTCTCTGACAGCAAGCTGGCCTAACATAATATTACAGTCTGGTTACTCCAAAAATAAAATACACAAACATTTCTTTCAAAAACAAAACAAAACTTTATTTTAAGCAAAATTTCCAAACACAAAGAAAAAGAAAACACTTCAGCAACTGACAGGATTTCATAAACCAATGGCAGGACATTTCTGAATACCAACCATAAGACAGCAGCACAAACCATGAAGTACAATCAGCACCAAACAACGATGGTGGCCACTGCAGTAAAAGCTCCATAGAGTCTGAAGTGTGTCTCTCCTTCTCTTACATATTCCATATTTTATACTGATTACTCATTTTGAATGATTAAACACTAATTAATGTTATTCCAGGACATTCCACTTTCATTGAAACTGACCAATCACATTTTTGTGACATAATGTGACACATTATATGTTTGTTTTATATATCTGAATTGTATACATTAAATATGTTACAGTAAGATTTCCTTCTTTCCAAACTTTCTACATATTCAAAACATCACATATGTGAGATCACAACACTGTGTGTCTGTGTGCATGGGTGTCTTGTATTGTTTGGTTTCATGTTATGTTTTTGTTTATGTCCATTTCAAAAGATTTAGTAGATATATGACCTCACACATCTACTATTAAAATGTTTGACATCTCTGGCATCTACCCCTGTCTAAGTTATGTTATAGAGTTTTTCTCTTTATTCTGGTTTTTTGTCACTTCCATAAAGGAGAGGCCAATGCACCTAAATAATCATAAACAGTATAAAAATGGGTATAGCAGAGATACTTTACAGAGTCAATGGTGCAAGAGCCCCATTTATTGGTCTGTTTAGGGTACTGCTTTACAGGAAATTTCAAGGCCTACTGACTTTTTATTGTATTGTATTGTATTGTATTTTGTTTTAGCCACACATTTTCTTAACTGGGGCCTCTTCCAGAAAGCAGGTTTAGCTAATAACTCCGAGTTTGTTAACCCTAAAATGAGGAAACTCGGGTTTTCAGTTCCACAAAGAGAGCTAACTCCAGCTCTGAGTCAGTTACCGAGGTAACAGACTCTGTGACCCTAACCTGGCAGCTTTTATCCAACAACCTCTGAGTGTCTCTCTGACTCCGCCCCTCCTGCTGCACCTGAACCACCTGTCTGACACTCCCATTCATGTCCTCCTTCATAAAGACGCTGCAAAGCGATCAGAGGAGCCAATTCATCTGCAGACATTTGTGTTTCTACGAGCTCTGAAATCCCAGTTAGACGTTAGTTTGTTATTTTGTAACATGAAGCTTTTACAGTCGTTCGCTCGTCAGGCTGTAAGGACGGAGACAGCGATGATGTCACGGATTTATAATGAGGCAGCTGCAGCTGTCAGACTGTCAGTCAGTCCCTCTGAAACATTTGCTGTAGTTACTGCAGCATCACTGTTACATCACACTGATCTGGATGAAGCTGCTGACACAGAACACACTGTGGATGGAAACATGTCCGGATCCTGGAGATGATGTGAATGAGTGAAGATGAGGCTCAGTGGCGGTTTCTGATATGGGCGACATGGGCAGCCGCCCAGGGCGGCATTTCATCTAGGGCGGCATGCCCGCCCCCCTCCCCCCAACGCATTGCGATCGCCGCAGCAACGCCTACCGCCCTGCTCCACTTGTGGGGTAATGGGCGCCCTCTGCTTGCTGTGTATTGCATGTAGCTTTCTGCCATGGTCAGACAGGTTTTAACAGAAGAAAAAGGGCAGGCGGGGGATTCTCTCTCTGTCTCGCTGTCACTGCTTCACTCGATCGTCACACACACAGCGCTGCCCCGCCCCCTTCTCCTCTCAGCCTGGGGTGCGAGTCGAGTGAAGCAGTGATGGCGTGAGAGTGAGACTGTCAGCCGGGTTCATTCATTCATGCCTGTACAGTTTGGGCCTGGTTACAGCCAACAGTAACTGCTGAATTATAAATAAAGGCGACTTTTGCTGGCAGTCTCTCGCCAAACCTTTCATCCTCACGGACACTGCCATATCAAGATTAACGCGAAGTGTATGTCCTAATATTGAAAAGGTTTGCGAGATCTCGCAAAAGTAACTCAGGATCTCGCAAAACTTTTGCGAGATATGCAAAACTGACTCTTTTTTTTTTTTTTTTTCCTCCCATGTTCCACAGAATGAATCTGTGCGTCTAATAAAATTAGATGCACACAACTGATAGAACACAAAGCCAATTTCATTTATAATACTGTAAATATGGTCATTAAATCACAGTATTTGTGTGAACCCGAATCCTGATAAAAAAAATAACACAAATACGAATCTAGACAGTTTGGACAAATGTTGGTGGATGGCGCAGTGTTGCCAGATTGGGCAGCTTGTGAACACATTGGGGTGGAATATTATATAGATATTTCTATATAATTATAAAATTATATAGATATATAATTTTACAATAAAAACTTCCTAAAAACCTACCAAATATGGTGAAAAGCAGCCAAAATTTTAACAAGTTACCCAAAGCTTGTATATTTAAATATATATCACACCTGGTGCTATTAACATGAGTTTCAGTGGAGGTTTTGTTGTGTTGGGCTGGCAACTGTCAGTCAGATCTGACAACCCTGGGGATGGGCGGTGGTGGTGGCGAATTGTGGCAGATGGAAAGGAAAAGGTCAAAGCCATCAGGTGCACAGTTTAGGAAAAAGAGAAAAGAAGAAGAGGAGAAACAAGCAAAGATAAAGGTAAGCAGAAGCTGTGTAATATTTCAGTTTCTTCCATGTTTTTTCAAATAAAAATTTAAAAGAAATTCTGAGTGTGCCTGTGATGGTGGGGGGACCTTCTGTTAAAGCCTGTCTGTCAGACCATGGCAGAAAGCTACATACACCACACAGCAGTCGCTCATTACCCCCCCAAGTGTAGTAGTGCGGCGATCGCTATTGTGTGTGTGTGTGGGGGGGGGGGGGGGGGGGGGGGGGGGGGCGCCGGCGGGGATGCTCGCCCAGGGCGCCAAACAGGCTAGGACCGCCACTGATGAGGCTGAAATAGTTGAAGACTTGAAAACTGAACTAAATGGATTTAAAGGGACCTAAATGATGTCATTTGGAAGGTTACGTTGTCTGAAATTCAGAGTGTGAATTTCCATATATTTTCCACTGAAAATCACCAAAATCGCTGATCATAGGCTCTATAACGGATCCGCAAACTGTGTCCGAGTCCACGCGCGCAGCAGGAGGATCCAAATGGATCAGGATCACGGATTCAGATGCGATAAGGCCCAGATCCAGTTCAGGCTCCAGTTATTTTGCAGCTCATCCAGTCTGGATCTGTTCATAATGGATTCATCTTCCCGACACGATCTGCATTCTTTAATTAAAATGTCTCATCCTCCAAAATGTGCTGAATTTTAAAAGGTATAAAGCTGAGACATTTATCACAGCATGGTTGCTTTACTGGTAAAACTTTACATTCATTACAGACTTGGAAAGCTGCTCTGAATGTTTTCAGCTAAATATGAAACTATGACTGACCTCTGACCTTTAACAGTAACTCAGTGAAACATCTCTGCTGTGGCTGTCAGAGAGCCGTCATCTATCCGCTGATCTTAGATCAGATTAAAATGGTTAAACTGGAAACATTAAAGCAGTTTTTCTGCAAATCTCATTTTTATCCAGTAACGACAGAAATAATGAAATCCTCAATTAAATAAATGACTAGAGTGAGGTTGCTATTCCATCAGTAGATTCCATTTTTACTGTACAATTATTTAAACAAATAACCATAAACTGAACTGTCATAAACTGCAGCAAAAACAGTTTTTATTAAATAAAGACTGGCCTGAGGTCAGCTCTGCCCCCGGGGTCTGCTGCTGTCTCAGTCTCTAACACACAGGTCGCTCAGTAAACTCAGTCTGAGCTGTTTCTCCACAGTTTTATCTTCACTTTCTGTCTCCTGCAGTTTGTCCGTCAGGCTGAATAACTAGATTTGATCAGTTTTATAAATCTAAACAGACCGCTGTTGGTAAGCTTTGTTTCTCAACTCAATTAAAAGCTGTTCATTTTCTTTATTCCAAGAAAATCTGGTTTCATCCCCATCTTGTGTATCTTATTGGAACTCCTTTGTGCAGAATGTTCATTGGAAAAAAGTTTGGTCTCTCCCACACAAGTTTTTTCTCACTAACAAAGTCAAAGAAGTTTCTTTAAATTCATTCATAAATTTTATCCAGCTAAGCACTTTCTTCAGAAATACAAAGCTGATATTGATATTTCCTGCTCTTTTTTGTAAGCTCTACCCAGAAACTTCTGTTCATCTGTTTTGGAACTGTACATGCTCCAAGAAGTTTTGGAAAGACATTGTCGCTCTGATATCCAACTATATTCAACCAGATTTCCTTCTTTTTGTTGAAAATGTTTTGTTTGCTATCACAGATTTCAAGGCGAAAGATTCCTCTCCCACATACCTTATCAATCTAATATTGTTGCTTGCTAAATTTCCTATTCATAAAAGTAAAATAATGCACAGGAAACCACTTTTTGACCTCTTCGTAATAGATGTAAAATTGTATCTTGACTCAATCTCAAACTCAATTAACAAAAAGGCTATAAAAACAATGAGTATTTGGAAAGACTTGATCAAAGACTTGATCAGAGTTGATCAACTCAGAGCAGGTTTCTAAACTCAGAGTTTGTTGAACATGCTTCCTGGAATAGGCCCCAGCTCCGCCTCCTCCTCACCGTACTTCCCAAACACAGGGCCACCTCACGTGATCACGATGGGCTCTATAATATAACAGTAATAATAATAATATCAACAGGCTAGTGAATAGATAGTGATTTACGTTATGGAGGCAGCTGTCGTTTCAAATTTTCTAACTTGTTGAAATATGGATCATCTCAAGGCAAAGGATTGTGGGATATGTAGTTCTTTTTTTCACTTTCTTTCCCCTCATCCCTCAAATAACTGGGTATTGCTGATGAGTGCTGGTTCTGGCTGTCTCCAAAATCAGCACTCATTTTGGAGACAGCCACCTACTGCTGGTGAGTGATGCAGAAGACAAAGTAATAAAGTTCAGTTCAAAATTATGCCCGAACAAGCATGCTGCGTGCTACTGAACACAACACATCTGGGCCCTATTCCAGGAAGCATGTTCAGCAAATTCTGAGTTGAAAATAAACTCTGAGTTGATCAACTCTGAAATCGATAACTGAGTTTCCCGTTCCACAATCGCTGATTAAAGTCAGTTCAATCAACTCTGAGTATGCGCGTGCGCGATATAAGGAAAGAAAGCCATCATCAATGGAGCTCCGATACAAGGATTCACCGTGGCAACGAGCATCCTCTATTTTAATCCAGTGGATCGAGGATTTTACTCCGCATTGAGCGGGACGTCAGCGCGTCCGCCAGATCTGCGCTGTAAACTAACACAAGTAAATGGACTGAACTTCCTTTATTTATTTATTGATTTGATTTGATTTTTTTGGTAAAATGATGTCACTGTGTTGGTGGTATGGTGACGGCTTGTAAAGACATTGTTGTAGGAGCACTATGTTTGAGTGACTCCAGGAAGAGTAGCTGTGATTGTTACAGCTAATGGAGATCAAATTAAAAAAAAAAAAAAAGCGCCTTTCTACAAAGTTCTTTAAGTTAATGCGTCTCATTCATACGTGCACGATGATATTCTGGGAAAGTGAGAGGCACCAAAAATAACGTAACTTTCTCTGATCATTATAAATGTTAAATACTCCACGTATGTTAGGATGCAGGCATCAGAGCAGCCTATGTATTTCTACTGTTTTTCTGTTACCAATGTTGTGACACTGTTACTGTAATCATGTCTACAATAACCAGATCTGACATGTAGATATAACATCTGCTGCTTTTAGGAATTTGAAAACGCATTTTTATTTTCAGTCATTTAAAAAAAAATTAAATTAATTAAGACACAGCAATAGACACTGATCTACTTCATATTTCACTTTCCTGAGACTGAAACGTTATTGGTACTTCCGCCATGCAAATACTGTGAATGAATGCATTTTAATCATTAATGCCAAGTGGTAGCAATGGAACGCACCATTTAAAGTACTTTGTGTAAAAAAGATTCCAACGTTCTGTGGCGCCCTTATGACGACGGATCAAATATCAAAGGCAGTTAAGGTTGGAGCTGTAGCAGTAACTTTGTATCTGACACGTTTGCACTAAACTTGCTTGTTAGGACGCAGCATTCAGCAAACACAGACACTCACCGTGAGTTTCCAGTTTGAAAGTGTATTCAGCAAACGATCTCTGACAGGTCGTACTTCCGGGGTTTGTGCCTGACAAAATAAAAGCAGTTGACTGCAATAACGCCGTAGCAGTGGTTTGCGATTACATTTTCGACAAGACAGAGCCTCAGATTGCTGCCATGTCCAGAGGAACCAGCTTTCCAAGAAGTGGTGAGGCTCCTCCTCAGTGGAGCACACGAGAACAGCGTCCTCCGCTTAGTGAAATTGACCGCCTCCGGACGGAAAACCGCAACCTCCGAGAGAGCACTTACAAGCTGAAAGGACGCATCTATGGGCTCCTAGCAGAAAGGAGAGAATTGGTCCACTTACATGAAGTTGACTCAATCACCAAAAAAATGAAGCAACTTCAGGAAAGGAACAAAAAGCTGGAAGAGGAAAAGAAAAGTATGAAGGAACCAAACGTGAATGTGGAAGAGACATGGGACATAGCAAAACTGAAAGAGGCTCTCGTCCAAAGCAGAAGTCCAGAACAGATGGACAAGGAATTTGTGATTAAGAAGTATGCGGAAAAAATGCATGAAATGCTGAAGCAAAACTTTGTGAAGCGCCAGCAGAAGCAAGAATGGGAGAAAAGAAATCCAGCAAAGAAGGACAAAGAATTTGTGAGTAAGAAAGATGCGGAAGAAATGCACGAAATGCTGAAGCAGAACTTTGTGAAGCGCCAGCAGAAGCAAGAAGGGGAGAAAAGAAATCAAGAAATCAAGCAGAGGCAAGAAGTGGAGGATTATGAGGAACTGGTGAGGAAGCACCAAGAACTGGAGGCCAAACATGCAGAAATCCAGGAGAAAAACATGGAATGGGAGGAAAAATATAGGCAACTTGAAACAGAGCATAAGGGACTGGAGAGAAGAAAAGCAGCACTGCAGCAGGAGACCAAAGAAAACAAGCAGAAATACAGCAAGCTTGAAGAAAAATTCCAGGCAGTGGTTGAAGAGTTCAACAAATTCAGGGAGAAATGTAAAAACATTGAGGAGGAAAATGTCAAATTTGTGCTTGAAGTGGCAAATTTGGAGGAGAAAAACAGAGAGCTCGAGGAGCAACAAAAGAAAAAGAAAAAACGCTCCAAATTCTTCCGGTCCAAGTCAGGCGATGCAGAGGGCAAGAAAAAAGCCATGAAAGCCAAAGAAAAAGTGGATCAGGAAGAAGAAGCAGACAAGAAGAAAGGAGGTGGCTGGCGCTGGTTCACCAGATACAAGAAACATTCCCACGACAGAAGTGTGGAAGAAGCTGCTGGTGGCTCTGCTCAGGCTGGAGGACAGTAGTTTCCACCGTGATCCTCCCTCCACCTCCACCTTCACTCCTCCTTTCCTCTAGCCCTTTCCTTTCTTCTCTCTCCCTCTCTGATCCCTCTCCCTTTCCTCTTTCTTTCTCTCTTCACTTCTCTTCTCGCTCCCTTTACGGGCAGCATGGAGGCTCAGTCATCAGCCTCACAGAAACCCTTCTCTGTCCACCAATTGTATATATTAACCATTCAATAAATAAGCATAAAAAAAATCACATTTTTTCTGAACGCGTCTTCTTTTCTGCAGAACTGCAACTGTAAAGCCTGTTTGTCTATAAACTGGAAACCAGTACTAGTGTTAGGACTGGGTAATAATAATAATCTCTTGTAACCTGGTAAAACAGCAAGTGTACTTTGAGGGTTGTTAAAAAGGAAGACACCCTTTTGGGAATGATGAGGATGACGCAGCACTTCTGACCTTTCAGCTGCCTGTAGAAAAGATATCAGTGATAAAGTTACTTTGGATGATAAATGATTTGTCACAAGAATACAAATGTATACATCAG
The DNA here is from genome assembly GCF_007364275.1 of Archocentrus centrarchus. NCBI lineage: Eukaryota > Metazoa > Chordata > Actinopteri > Cichliformes > Cichlidae > Archocentrus > Archocentrus centrarchus. The sequence goes on along the minus strand of NW_022060266.1, from coordinate 1,226,350 downwards.
GCAAAAATAAGAGTCTGCCCTTCATTTCAGTGGCCTTAGATCACTTGAATGAAACTGCCATAGAAGTGGAGCTTCTGTTTAAGCTCCATAAAACACACAAACATGGTTCACACAGATGTCAGTTGCATCAAAATGGCACCTCCTTTGTCCTTGGGATTGTTTCTACTCATTCTTTATGATTTCTCACTCCAAAATCTTAGTAGTAGTTGTTCGGGGCAATGTAGTTAAGTCAGACTGACTTCATTGTTTGGAGGCTGGTTTCACGCGGGACTACAAGATTACTGCAACGTCTGCAAATTCTGTTTTCAAAAGATTTTATTGGCCAAAGACAATATTTTGTCGTTGTTGTTGTTGTTGTTCATTCTTACCTGTGAAAGGTAAGCATGTGATCCAGTTTCAACTGTAAAACGCTTTGAACAGCTCCACGCAGCACCTGAATAATGCTCCTCTATTTATATGTTTGCCACATCAAATATGGCGGCAAAGTTAACGCTCAATGCGGCGTCTACCTATATATGTCTATGATTATAGCCAGTCATTTTGATCAGCTTGGTCCACTCTGTCATCATCATAGCATAAAAGTTTGATGTCAAATATATCATTTCTTTTACAATGTCTGTTGTCATCATTTACACAACTTAAACATTTTTCTTAAACATCTGTCATTATTTCTAGCATTAGATAAAAATGCTTACTGGATAAAAATGCTGAGAAAAACTGCTTTAATATTCCTCAGTAGAAGCATTTCTCAGCTGATCTAATCTCAGCTTCACTGATTCATGATGGCTGTCTGACAACCACAGTGGAGATATTTCACTGAGTTAAAGGTCAGAGTTCAGTCACAGTTTCATATTTAACTGAAAACTTGTAGAGCAGCTTTCCAAATCTGTAATAGTGAATGGTCAATTGACTGGTTCTTATAGCGCTTTTCCACTCCACCTAAGCACTCCAAGCGCTTTATACAATGCCCAGAATGTAAAGGTAAATCAATAAAAGTCAAACATAAGAAATGTCTCAGCTTTATAGGTTTTAAATATTTCAGTACAGTTTTGGGAGGACGAGCCATTTAAAATAACACATGCAGAGCGTGTCAGGAAAAATGAAGCCATTATGAATGGATCCAGATGGGATGAGCTGGGAAATGGCTGGAGCCTGAAGTGGATCTATCCGGTCTGAATCCATGAGCGTTGTCTGCTTTGGATCCTTCCTTCTGTGGAGCTGGACTCGGACATGTTTTGCTGATCTGTTACGGAGCTGATGATCCCATCGGATGGATCCAGCAAAGCACCAAAATCACAGATTGAAGTCATTTTCAGTGGAAATTATGTTGTGATTAATGTTCTCAATTTCAGACACCACAACTTTCAAAATGATGACAACATTTAAGCCACTTCAAACACATTTAGCCTTAAAACTATTTCACTCTCATGTTCACTCAAATATTCACATGGTCTCCAGGATCCAGACATTTTTCCATCAGTGTGACCTTTTACAAAACAACAAATGATTGATCATTGATCAGTGTGTTCTGCAGACAAAGAGTCAGAGCTCTGTAGAGCCGAGTATTCCTTTGGCTTTAACTAGTAGTGACTTCATGAATTGAATTGAATTGAATTGAATTGAATTGAAGTGGTCTGTGGTCCCCACCTGCAGAACCACTCCTTTATTGAGTGGGTCTTGCTAATTGCCAATAATTTCCACCTGTTGTCTATTCCATTCCAGCATGTGAAATTGATTGTCAATCAGTTTGATTTCACAGAAGTTTGATTTACTTGGAGTTATATTGTGTTGTTTAAGTGCTTCCTTTATTTTTTTTGAGCAGTGTATACAGTGTTTTTGTTTTCTATTTCATTTTTTTCATCCTTTTCTGCACTGAGCTGCTGTAATGCACAAATTTCCCTGTGGTGGGATCATTGATGTTTTTTATCTTATCTTTGGATCAATATTTAGCAACACTTTTCAGGGTCCTGGACATTTTACTGATATGTAAAAGACCCAAAAGAAAAGTTGCAGTCATGAAAACATATTGTCCACAAGTTTATGTTCATGTGTTGTAATAATTCAACAATTATTATTTTATAAAAGGAAATAACAGGAGTGCTACTGGTGCCTCAAACCATTTCTTGTTGCTCAATAAATGCTTTATTTTGATATGTGTGAGTCTGCTGGTCCTCCGTGCTCATCTGGTTTAAAAATCCATCCACTTACCCTGTTCAGAGGTGCTGGAGCCTATCCCAGCTCTCATAGGGCGAGAGGCAGGGTACACCTGTACAGGTCACCAGCCTGTCACAGGGCCAACACAGAGAGACAGACAACCACACACACTCACATTCACACCTATGGGCAATTTAGAGTGACCAATTAACCTAACCCCAGTAACTGCATGTCTTTGGACTGTGGGAGGAAACCCACACAGACAGGGGGAGAACAAGGTGGAATCAAACCCAGACCTTCTAGATGTCATTCTAGCTGTGAGGCAGCAGTGCTAAATTATGAACTACATTATTATTAAATCCAGACAGGGAAGGAGGCCCCCTGCTGCTTCACTGAGATCAGCAATAGAGTGTTGGAGTAAATCTGTGAGCTGACTCTGCATCATGGACCAGGTTCTAACTGTGAATGATTCAGTGAATGATGCTCAAGTCAGAGTTGATCTTTCCACACAGGACTGCGGCTGCTCTTCTCCATCAGTCCGTTACAGCTGCAAAGCCAACAAACCCTCCCAGTAATATTTCTTAGAGACTCTTCACAGCACAGCTTTCCACCTGCAGGACGTCACAGACAGCAGGCTCGGTGCACAACTGCAGTTCAACAAGTTGGAATAAGAAGCTGCAGTAGGGAATCTTTGTAGGGAATTCTGATGTAGATGGTCATGCATGTGTTTGACACTTGGTAGGAATATTTCTAGGATTTTTTGGAGACTTTCATTTAGATGGTGCTAATTTGTGGCATTGAAGCAGGGGTGATGTAATGGTCACATAATGAAAAGCTGGAACAAAACAGGATCGTTGCCCTAAAAATGTAATTCCTACCAGCCTGGGACTGCAAGCACTGACAGTGAAACACAGCAGTAAAAATCTGAGGCTGATTTAGTCACAACAACAAGGAAGAATGAGCAGGGATTTATAGAGGCTGGCCTCCATACTTTAGGAAAATTAGACCTCACTTTGAAAGCCCTCCACACTAATTTTAGGGGCCGTGGACACAAAGCTTTTTGTTTATAATACTATTTTTAACCAGGCCTTATCAATGGGAATATTCACTTGTGACTAAACTCAGCCACTTTGTGAAGAGTCTGACCTGAGCGTCTAACTGGTCACAGTGATGTTTTCAATGAACCTTCACTGCGATCTTTCCTTGTCCCGTACTTCCCTAAAATTTCAAAGCCTGGTTTAAAATCCTAAGAACACTGACAGTGGTTCCTGCTCTTAAAAAGATTTAAGTGATGGATACAAAACTCAGACTCCACTTTTGAATGTTTCAGTGGAGCCCAGCTTTGAGGAGAATCTCACTGTGCCGACCCAGCTGCTGTAAAAAATGATCCTAAGGTACTGATGATTCTTCCCCATGACTTCATTCAGTGGAACTGCAGCAGATTTTGGATGAAAATACTGGTACGTGAGAGAGACATGTGTATACAGGTACAGTGTATCACAAAAGTGAGTACACCCCTCACCCCTCAGATATTTTTACCTCCACCAAGGAGGTTATGTTTTCGGTCGCGTTGGTTTGTTTGTCTGTCAGCAGGATTACTCCAAAAGTTATGAACGGATTTCGATGAAATTTTGTGGAGTGGTTGGAAATGACAAGAGGAAGAAGTGATTAAAATTTGACAGTGATCCGGATCACGATCTGGATCCGGGAATTTTTTTAAGGATTCTTCACTATTGCGGGATAGGAGGTTATTGTTGTCTGGGAAAGATGAAAGATTATTTCACAGTATTTAGATACACGTATTACAGTGTCAGTGACCCTATGGCCTTGGCGGAGGTTTGCACTCTCTGAGTGCTTCTAGTTAAGTATATCTTTTCATGGGAGAACACAAAATGACACTTTGACACAATGAGCAGTAGTCTGTGTGCAGCTTATATAACAGTCTTCATGCAGAGCAACAATTCGTCTTTAAGATCCTCACAGAGTTCTTTGCCATGGTGGAACTTTCAGTGAGCAGTATGAGAGAGTGTGAGAGCTGCACTACAAAACTGAACACACCTGCTCCCTGTGCACACCTGAGACCTGGTAACACTAACGAGTCACATGACATTTTGGAGGGGAAATGATGAGCAGTGCTCAGTTTGGACATTTACAGGTGTAGTCTCTTAGGGGTGTACTCACTGTTGTTGCTGCTGGTTTAGACATTAATGGCTGTATATTGAGTTATTTTGAGGGAAGAATAAATTGACACTGTTATATAAGCTGCACACAGACTACTTTTCATTGTGTCACAGTGTCATTTTGTCAGTGTTGTCCCATGAAAAGATATACTTACATATCTGCAGAAAGGTGAGGGGTGTACTCACTTTTGTGATACACTGTATGTATGTCATCATAAACATGACAACAGGTTCAGTGTCCTGCTGAAGGGCACTTCAGGAAAACAGCACAGGAGGAGGCAGGAACAAAATATTAACATTAGTAGTTTTTTATTTTGAAGTACTGCTTTTTTACCATCACATCACTGGAGATTTTGCCAATTCAAAATATTGATAAATTATCTTACATTCAGACCTGGATGAGTTAAAAATAGAAAGAAAATGCTCATATAACTGTAAAACATAAGTTTTATTATAGAATTGCAAATTCCCAGCCGGCAAGCGAAGGTCCAGAAGACATTCAGTTCCCTGAGAGTCTTCTGTTCAATGTTCAGCAAATGATGTTCAGCGAACGTTTGTTCATCATGGAAATTGTTTTTGCTGTGATTTTATTTCATCAGTTGCTATATATTTTACATCTGCATATAATTTTTGACCAAATTTACACAGTGCACCTCTGACGTTCTCTGAACATCGTGTGAACGTTGGGAAATGATGTCTGTTGCTGTAAAATGCGGTTTATATAAATGTTAGTGTTTAAATAATTGTTAAGATATCTCAGATATATGCACAAATATATGAAATAAAAAAGTTATATAGTACATTAAAACACTACTAAAATACAACTGTGCAAGTACAGAATAATCACAATAAGATACCACACAAATTTTATGGCTGTAGTAACATGAAGCTCTCTTCACTTATAGGTTTCACTGACTTTAACTGTTAGCTATCCTGCAGTTCCAGCTGTGTAAACCCCAGAGAATACTGGCCTTTGTGAATAATTTTAATATTCACTAAACTATAATGTTTAAGTCATGTCAAACCTGAATCACAAAGCTCCAGAGTCCAAGCCTGTCACTGTGACGGCTGCCCTCCCTCGAACTTTTCCGTCCTTTTGTGGCTGTTGCTCCTGCAATGCATTGTAGAAGAAACACCGAAAAACTCCTGTAAATAACTCATACGAAAATTCCTTCATATTTAAGCAGTACATTGCCCTGTGTTTTTACATAATTTTTTTATTGCGTTGAAAAGTATCAACATCAATCTTTCAATCAAAATGTAACTCTGCACCACAAAGGAAACATTTTCCATGCATCATGCACACATTTAACTTATGCACCATAAAATTTTCAAAGGAATATTACGTTGTCCAAAAAAACCAAAACAAAAAACAGTTCATTAATCTGATTCAAGCAAAAGGTGATATTTTCCTTGTTAGGACATTTACATGTAAAAACAATGCTAGGAAAGTAACCAGCACAATTCAGTTAGACTAAAGAGAAACAGTCAGTAATCCTGTCAGCAGAGGGGCTTACCTGTCCGAAGGTGGACGCAGATCTGAGAGTCCCCGTTGGTGGGAGTCCCCCCCTCCTTCTCCGGGGGCGTGTCCATTTTCCAGTATAAACACGCACTTTTGAGTGTCACCGAGAGGTGGCGCTTTCTCCACAAAAACCTTGTTTCAGATTGTTTTGAAAGGTTTGTTCTCCTGCTAAAATATAAAAACTTAAAGTTAAAAATGGATCAAACTTTGGTCATTTTCAACTGCAAATCACCAGAACTACTCCCAGCAAACAGGTATTTGTTCATCCATTCCTGGTTAATTCAATAAATATATATTTGCACACAAAGTTCCTCAGACTGCAGATCCAAATGCAGATGTGCAGGTTGTGTCTGATACTGGCAGAACCTAATTTTGATTTATTGTTTGCTGGAATGTCCTTTTTTTCCTGTCGGGTTATATATTGATATATATTATATATTATTTATGCTATATATTAGCATACATATAAATATTTCTATATTTAGCTGGGATAGGCAATGGCTGCATGGATGGATGAATTACATCCAGCAGTGCTGTCAAAGTTCATTTATCAGCATCTCACAAACACTCTGCCAATGCAGTAAAAGCGCACCTGGATAGAAAAACACACAATGGAACAGCATCAGTGATGGATCGGCCTCCCGGAGCTCAGCGTTCCTGTGTGGGATCATCCTGACAGACAACAGAACCAACGGCAGAAACATCCAAAGAAGAGCTTTGACTGTCCTTCAGGAAGCCTGGAGAACCGTTCCTGAAGACTGCTGAAGGATCTGACAGGAAGCTGCTCAGAGGCTTCAGGCTGTGCTGAAGAGCAAAGGAGGTCACACCAAACACTGACTGTAAAGATCTTTTAACCTTATAAACAGGTATGTTTGTACATTTCAATGAATGGCTTCACCTATTTCCTGTAAAATATGAAGAAATGAGAGATTTTGTCAGAGTACTGAACCACCAAATGAAAGTGTATTAGACCAGTGCTAACTTCAGGAACAGGTCTTTGTAATGTAAATGTGACAGCAAAGCTCAGAGCTGGGAAGGAACAAAGTACAAATACTTTACCATTACCTTGGTGGTAAAATCTGTTTTCAGAGATAAGATGTTGGTGAGGTGTTTGGAAAAGTTGTAGGTGACTGAGTTTATACTGCTGATAATGAGTCGGAGTGGGACTCCTTCTTTGTGGATCTTCAGCATGGAGTAGTTTCTCCAGGGTACAGAAGGTAGTAAGTACCATACCATACCAATTTACTTATAAAGCACCTTCAGAACAACAACAGGGCTGGCCAAAGTGCTGTACAACACATCAATCACAGCAACAAGCACAGACATCGGACAGAACAATATAAATAACAAACACGGTATTAAAAATGTAAATACTTAAAGTATCAAAAAGTTTTAAAAATAAGGAACTACAAAACAGAAAGTTAACACCACAGTCACAGTCTCACACTGGGTCCAAGGCCAGGGAGTAAAGATGTCCTTTTGAGTGAGATTTAAAAACAGTAAGTAATTGAGCCTCTCTTACTTATAATGGCAACTCGTTCCATAATTTTGGAGCCGCAACTGCAAAAGCTCGATCTCCTCTGAGTTTGGAGCACACAGCAGCATCTGGTCTGCTGACCTAAGGGAACGAGATGGAGCGTAAGGGAGCAGCAGTTCAGACAAATACAAAGGAGCGTGACCCTGTAAGGATTTAAACAAACAAAAGAATTTTAAACTGGATTCAAAATCAAACTGGAAGCCAGGGAAGAGAAGCCAAGACTGGGGTGATGGGCTTCTGATTCCAAACAAAGGCGCATTACAGGAGTCAAGGCGAGACGTTAAGTGGGACGGTCAGTGGCTTTTTCCTTTTCGAGTTGTTGTAGGCAGCAGGTGACTTTTTTCTTGTAGGGATCTTGTGGGATCACGTCTCAAGATGTTGTCAGTAGTAATTTTGGAGCGTGATCAGCTGAATTCACAACAACCAGCCGAAAAGGGGAGGCGCACCGCTGTTGTGCCTGCTCCCAGTACCCGTCACGCTCTCTGGATCAGGTGGAGCCTGACCCCACAGTGAGTGGAGCTGTGCAGCCACATGTGTACAGCTGTGTTTCACTGAGTCCCATCTAACAGCAACATGAGCATCTTTCTATTTGCTCACACTCTGATTATGAACACTGTCCTTTTTCTCACGTGCTTCTCAATATGATGACTATTTTAAATCACAAAGGTACTTGATGCTGTATGTATCAGTACAACATGAGCTGTCCAGTCTCATTAGGCTCTGCCTAATATTATTATTATTATTATTATTATTATTATTATTGCATTAGTGATACAGTTGTGCAGATTGAAGCCCAGTGTATTTAGACTGTGAGGAGCAGAGCTCACTTATGTGAGTTCATCATTCTCAGCTGACATACTGAAAGCACACCACTCACGTGCTTCCTGTACATCGATTTAAGTGGAGAAGCCTCTGCCTGATGTATTGGAAGCCTAATGTTGCAGCATCTGCTCCATTAACAGTATATGTCATACACTCTGAGCTCAGAGTTAGACCTTTTACTGGACCAGGATGAGCAGTACAGCTTACATGTGTGACTCAGGGGTGCACTTGTCTCCTGCTGTAGAGGTGGGCCTCTGAGTATGGGAGGTTCTGTTATGGAGCCAGCTTCTGCAGTGGCTTCATTTTTCAGCCTATGACGTTGCTGTTTAATCTGCAGTGGTGGACCGACCACAGAGCCGCAGACAGAAACCAGGAAGCTGATTCTTTTCACGTGATTCAAGCAAAGCTAGATATGGACACTAACATTTTTGTATTTTTGAAGACAAGCTTCACAACATAGACACAAGCAGCTGAACTAAGACAGCTCAGTGATGAAAGAGAAGCAGCATAGCTAACCTCAGGATCTTCACCAGACAGGAAATGTGTAATCTTAATACACTGAAACACTTCCTGTGGACTGCTGGCAGACTACAAAGATGTTCAGTTTGCATGCAAACGCTGGTCACGTGCAGGTTTGTCATGTGATGCTGAGTTCACACTCCTCGCCCACACAATACAGCCAGCTGTGGCAATGCTGTCAGTGACGGCAGATGTTGTCTTATACATGAGCAGGAGGTTTCTGTGTGTGCAGTAATAACGCACTGCAGTCGTGCACTCTTAACAGCTGACTGTGTGGTGTTCTGTGTTACTACAGGCTGCGCTGCTGCTGTGTTCTCCAACAGAACGCTCTGGTGCTGCCTGTTTGTCTCTGTTTGGCGTGTTCTGTCATGTTTCTGCTGCTCGTGTGGAATTTGGCCTGTTTGTTGTGTACTGCTGAGTTCCTCCTGTATGAAGGGAAATCCGTCACACTTGTCTTTCTTACACATTACGGTGAATCAAAACAACCTGTGCTCCCACTGGTGCTTTGTTTTGCCTGTTTTGGCCCGTACGAAATGGTTTGATGATGGCTCAGGGACACAGAGAAACTGGAAGAGCCTGATTTTCTCACTGACTGACTGAACTGGAAAGGGAAGCATGTACAGGGGTAAAAGTGAAGTTCTCCAGTTCTCCACAGATGGAGTAGATATGGTGATGAAGGAGGCAGTGGGTGGGAGGAAGTGCCGGCTGACCGAAGGAGGAGCCTGAAGAGGAGACAGAATGCCAAAGGGAGGGGCACACATGGGCTTGGCAGATGAGCTTTTGTCTCACTGTGTAAAACAGCACAGAGGAAGTGACTCCAGGCTACAGTGGCACTTGGCTGCTTCCCCTTTTTATCCTCTGCTCTTTCAGCTGGGCTTCTTTCTGTGTGTGTCTCAAACCCTTGGCTGACATCATGGATAACTTGAGGACTGTCTGGCGTTTCTTCATGGACCAGAAATCCACCATTGGCTACAGCTTCATGGCTCTGCTGACTGTAGGCGGGGAGCGAGTTTTCTCCATGGTCTCCTTCCAGTGTCCCTGCAACCACGACCAGAACTTTGCTTATGGTTTGACGTTTCTGCTGGGTCCGGCCGCAGTGCTGCTGGTCTTTGGCTTTTTGTCCAGCACCAGATTTTGGAGGCTCTACACCGGGTGCTGCCTCGATCCCATGAAGCTTTGCCCCCGTGGGAACTGTTTGGGCTGTTTCAGGGTGTTCCTGAGCGTTTTTACTGGGGCTTGTGTGGCTCCTGTGATGTGGCTCTCTGTGGCCCTGCTCAATGGAACCTTTTATGAGTGTGCTGTCAGCGGTCTTGATGATAATCTGGTGGTCAATCTCTTCTGTAAAAACAAGACTCTGACGTGTCGGGAGGAACTGGCCCGGGTGCCCTGTGACCGGTCCAAACTGTCTAGTAATGAGCGCATGGAGCTGCTACTAATGCTCAGGTCCCAGTCTCAGGTAAGAGAGACACAGAAAACTGAGTCATACTGCAGTTATAACTGCAGTATGACTCAGTTATACTGCAGTTATAACTGAGTTATACTGCAGTTGTAATTGAACATTATAGAGCTGTACGGCTGCAGAGAAATGAACTGTGATGATTTCACAGTGATCACTCTGAGATCTGATATTACAAAGTTAAAACACAAAGCCCCACAGACTGGAAATATGGAGTCGATTTGTGATCTGCTCAGGTTTAATGAGAAAGATCACAGCCAGGTGCATTATGGGAAATGTAGGATCCAGTGGGGTTTCCAGTTTAAACAGCAGGCTACTACTGAAAAATGTTGACCTCTGACCAGTCTGTGTGCTCTAACTGGAGAGTCATTGGCTGAACTGATTGACTCAGCTCAGACACTTTTTACAGTGTATTAGTAAATCTTAGCAAAGCAAACGGCTTCACTTAAAATTTGGATTCTTTAACTGAATCTGAAATCATATACACTGAGCAGACATAATAATAAAACCTATTATTCAAAGTTTAAAGTGAATCTTTATTCATTTTGACTGACAAATATATTTTATAAGTAAATAAAAGTATTTTCAGGCAAATATGGGGATTCTTTAAGTTGTGAAGTTCATGAAAACTTTAAGTTTGGGAAGTTTATTGATGGTAATCGTGTCATTTTCTGAGCACAGTAATCATATTCAGTCTTCTTTGCTAGCACAACCAATTAGTAAATGAATATGTATCTTATTGCAGTCCTAAACTGCTACAGAGGCTCTTCTGATGATGAACACAAACTCATACGTTTCACTGCTGAGGTGAAACTCTGAGGCTGTTCTGTGCTATAGGCTGTTCTTAGAAATCCAGAGGAGACACAAGTTTACTGTAGTATGTGAGGGCAGATGCCCCTGCTGACCACTACCTAATAAATGGCTTGACAGCATCTTTTGTTTTGCCTTTGCAGATTCTCGGCTGGTGCATTATCATTATCACAGCTACTGTCGGCCTTCTGGGGACCTGCTGCAAAAACTGTCGCTCCAAAGTGAGCTACCTGCAGCTTAAATTTAGGAAAATCTACATAGAGAAAGAAAAGGAACGCTTTGATGCCTTCGCTTTAGAGTACGCCACCAAACTGGCTGAGAGAAACCTGCAGAGCTTCTTTGAGAACAAGAAGCCTCAGCCGTTCCCTTTTCCCAACCACAAAGCCTGGGAAGAGATCTCTGCGCACTACACGTTTTCCAGGAGCGAGCAGTATTACAGCAGCCTGCAGCGCTACGTGGAGAGAGGAGACAGGGACTTCACACCGGAGGAGAGACCTGTCATGGACTTGGAGTACGGGATAGAGATGAACTAGAAAGCATCTGCCAGCAGATGTTCAGGGAACTGACCGATGATGAAGAGACTGTATCTTCTTCATCACTGTTTTTGTTCAGGACTCTATTGTGTGTGCAAGTCTGACCGAGGGAAAGCTGGCACAGCTGCCTCAGTGTGTTAAACAATGAATGTGGGCTTTAAAAGACTGATATACAACCTTCTCTAACACATGAAGGTCATAAGAGGTGTCAGGACCTGCTCAACTGTACAAAGGTGTCAGGAGCTAAGGCTGACAGGTATAAAGAAGTCTGTAACACAGTGACGAGCTTTATTACGACTTTTTATTTAACTCTGTTTAAATGTTAGCTTTGTTAGACCAGAACACCGTTCTAACCGTCGCTGTTTAAAGGGCTGCGTGGTGGGAAAGAGGCAGCAGGTGAGTGCAGGTGAGAACAGGTGCGGTGTTGTTAATCACCGCAGAGCTTTGTTACACAACAATTGGAGCAGCTTAACCATCTTGTAGGTGTAAGTTTTAAATGAAAACAAGCGTCTCAGGGTCCAGGAAGAGGCTCAGATAACCTGCAGCAGAGGAGCCTCAGTAACAGGTCAGTTTTACTGAAGCCAGTATGAAAGGCACATGTTCATGCCCACTGTCTATACTTCAAAATGTCAGTCTGTAAAATAAAAACACTAAGATTAATGTGTTTCAATAACCTGTTTCTGCCTCTGCACATAAATATTAACTTGCTCACAGATTCTGACTTTGATGAGACTGGATCCATAAAGGTCACGTGACCAGTGAAGGAGTAATGCACCACTCACATAACAACAGAGAGATTATATCAGCTCAGTCACTACAAAGACATCACAGTTCAGACTCATCCTCATCATGAGGAGTCCTTTGCTTCTATATAAGGCCCACGGCAAATTAAAGGAAAACCACCTCAGTATCAGTGCTCCTCTCCTGGAAGACCTGATATACAATCCTTCAAAAAGCCCTTTCTTAATTTGGTGTTTTCATAGTGGTTCAGAGTGCTGTCATATTTATCGTATCATATCATTTTCCTGGTCCACAGACAGCCCACAGTGGGTCAGAACAGTCCTTCTGTCAGTGTATATATATAATATATATTTTTTGTGTATCTGTTGCTTGATTCCTTTGTTATAGTATGGGACCATGGGGGGGAGGTCTTTATCAGTAGGTAAAGCTCATGAATATACAGTTAAGTCATAAATTCATGCCCTCCTTCACATTTTACAAAGTTGTCCAGTGGCCAGATTGGAGTCTTTGCCAGGCCATTTCTGACTACTGAGCCTTATGTTTAACACCCCTGCCTAAACTCATTTAGTGTCACCTCCTGCCATGTGGATGGTGGTCTCCTCATCCCATCAAGACAGAAATACTTCATCATGGGTTACAGGAAATCAGAACATTTGGTATTAACAGCACAGCAGCTGCACTATTAAAAACTGCTCGTCTGAGAGATGCAGTCAACAAACACTTGAACTTCAGAGAGTCAAACTATGCAGCTCAGCTTCAGCTCTTGTTCTTGCTGCATCTCCCTCTCCTGCGCTTCTTTCTCTCTCTCTCACACACACACACACACACACACACACACACACACACACACACACACACACACACACACACACACACACACACACACACACAACAAACCGTGGTGTTGGATCGAGGCCCGAGGGCAGCAGAGCAAAGCTCTCCACCCTCAGCTGTCCCAGCCTCTGCATCGGTGCATACATGGTACCTTCATCACTCTTCCTCCTACTGCAGACACTCTGTAGCCTTTGTGTCTCTACTGCTCACACATGTTCATTGCTGTAACAGCTGCCATTATCTGAGGAAGGTTTATAGATTTATGTATAGCATTATGCAAGGCATTTGGACATAACTGGCTTTTTGATGTTGATTTGAATGGTTTGGCAATAACACAGAGTAAACCGCTGTCAGCTGACAAAGTCCCGGTCATGCTTTTACATTTGATGCTGTCAATTCAGTCATGACTGTAAATTAAGCTGAGAACTGAACTTAGAACAAAAAGGAAGTAAATTTATGTTTTGTTGATTATTTCTTGTAACGATGCTCCTTGGCAATAAATCTGATACCGCTGGTTTATTTGCCCTTAAAGGGTTCCACGTTTGTAAGGAAATGCATTTGTGGGTGGAGTATGTGAGCTGTGGCCGTGACAACCTTCCCAAATCTTCTCTGGCGGTGCCACTGGATGATTGGAACACGAGCTGATTTATTAGATATGCTATTTTTTTCCCACCACAGTGAAGCAGGGATATGGTTGAAGAGTCACACTTGTGGTTATAGTAGAGCTGTTTCCTGATCAGTATGCTGGTGGGATGGGAGCAGGACGGTTTGCAGTTTCCACACTGCTGCTGATTCATGTTCCATACAGTGTGGAAAAAAAACAAAAACATTTTTATGTCATTTTTCTTAAGCTAAAAACTGAAAACGGGTCCCACAGACCCGGGAGAGGGTTAAGACAGTCCGACTGGTTTCCTTAGTTTGGTTCATGTAAACAATGATTTTGAGCTTAATTGCTTAAAACCGATGTGTGAGTGTCTGAACTGTTGTTGAAGTGTTTTAGATCAATAAAGTTTTTGCCGCAGTTTATGAGCATTTCCTTTATGAAGTCATTGTTCAGTGAACATCACACTGATGGGCTGCAACAAACTCACTTTTTATTGAGGATTTCATTATTTCTGCTTGAAATGCTTTAGAAGGTTTCCAGACAGAAACATCAGCTTTGCTTTAATGTAAACATTTATAATCTGATCTAAGATCAGCTTCACTGATCGATGATGGCTCTCTGACAGCCACAGCAGAGTGAACATTAATATAAACCCTCTCTTACTCTTTAACAATGAAGTCAACACAGCCGAGTTTCTGCTGCTGTTTGTGTATAAAAACATTTTTGTTCACACTATATTTGAACATGTTTGAATGAAATCAACATTTAGCAGCAGATCTGAAAAAACTGGATGAGTTGTGAGTTACATGTTGTGTGTAGTGAGTGCTGCTGTCAGTAACTCAGCTGTCAGTGAGCCGGTGAGAAGCTTCCATGTCACTCCGGAGGAGGCTGGAAAACTTTGGAAAAGGAGTTCAATACAAGTGAGTGAAGCTCTGCTGAGCAGTGATACTGAGGTGAGCTGCTGAGGACGTCCGGACCTCTGTGTCAGCGAGCCCTGCTGTTTCTGCTGCTGTTAGTGGATCACTGACCTGCAACACTTGGAGAATAAACTCATACGAATGTGGCAGTTGGTGCTGAAGGGAAAAGGGGGGGGCCTTTAATTAGTGCTTCCAGGGATAAATGCAAATTCAAAAGTTTGTGTGGGGACACTTCATAGGATCAGTAAATACTGTGATACACAACTGTGAATAAAATGAGTTGTACACCATTAATGGAGCCATGAGCACATACACACGAAATCATGAGCTTCTCTCGTCCTGTTGTACATACTGACAGAAACCTTTCTTTAGATTGTATTCATTTATTATATCAAGACGTCACAACAACAACAATACAGTTCAGCTGCACTACGTTATGAAGTGTAGTGCTCAAAAAGTGAGTTCAAGAAAAAATAAAGGTAAAAAGGAAACTAAAAACTGTGAGCAGGCTTCAGCAGCACTCAAACTGCTCAGCAAGTCTCAGTAAGGCTGAACATTATTTCACAAGTATATTGGTCATCTGCTGAAACGCACAGAATCTTTGATCTGATCCAGTAAGATTAGTTTTTGTCTGGTTTTCATCACATTTCACATGAAAACATCACTGTGGTTCCCAGACATCTCCTCTTACCTGTGCTGCAGGTGGAGGCTCGGACCCTCCTCCTCCCCAAAAACAAACACACCAGTCGTCCCATGAGCTGATCCTAACTGTGCAGTGACCGAGCTTCAGTGCAGCGATGTGGACATGCATGACTTTTATGTTTTCACTTTGGACTGATGTAGTTGTCTTTGCTGGACCACTCTGGATGTTGTTGGGCTGATGTTCAGTTCAGCCATGACCTTTGGCCTCTACTCCTTCAAAAACAGCATGAAGGCACTGAAACTGAACATGTGACGTCTGTGGACGAAAACACATCTGGAGGACTGAAATATGCAGGTGAGTAATCAGCACGTGTCTGCTGAGGCTCACAGAGGTCAGGAATATGTGGGAGACCACAGTGTGAGCTTACTGGGTTTGAAGCTTCACACCACAGGTGTACACAGGTAAAATACAAGGAAGGTGACCGCAGACTGTTCTCTCTCATCTGGCCTGAAGCGTCCAACAGTTTGAAGGTGCCTGCAGCCAAAAAAAAGCTTCTTCTTTGAATAAAAGAAACATCCATATCCTGCTTTATAGTCCAGGCCTCAGCTCACCTGTCACATGGCTGCGCCTTATTACCCTGGCTTCTGTTTAATTATAATATTTCCCGAGCATTGCTGCCTGAAGTAATATTATGTGGTGGCTACACAACCCTTTTCCAACCTCTGTCACTGAGGAGGGCATGCAGTAAGCTCTGTAGTTACTAAAATGATATGAGAAGTGTGACGCTAATGAATGAAGCATCAAAGTACTCCACGGTACTGTGGAGTACTTCGATGCTTCAAGTATGATAACCTACACGTGGCATCGGCTCAGTCTAATAACCAGCCCAGGAGATGGCGGTAATGTACGTTTGAGTTGGTTTGCCGACCGCCGCTAAATATGAACGAAGAAGAAGAAGCGGCTCCTCCGTCATCGGTCACGGACGGCGAACAGGCAGCAAACACGGTGTTAGCCGGACTCATTGGTGATGAATGTGCTAACTGCTAGATAACCTGTAGCTACACAAGCATGACAGACTACGCCGAAGAGCAGAGGAATGAACTCGAAGCCATAGAGTCTATCTATCCAGACTCTTTCACAGGTCTGAACTGCACCTCCGTAACGTCAGGCAGGAAAGTAGGAGCTAGCTCATAGCTAGCAAGTAGACTACACGTCCTTTAGCTAGCTGTGCTCTTGTACTTGTGAAAGAATAAATCCAGCCGTGGTTCCCACCGTTATTTTCATTGGCACTGGTGGGAAAAGCAAAACAAACAGTCTCTGTATATGATATTTGTGTTACTACTATTGTAGCTATCCAAATGTTTTATTATTTACAGTGTGATTACTGATTAATTAACTATTTTTCTGTTGTGCTATTATTTTCTTAGTTTTTCAGATATTTAGGTTTTTTGCATTTTTTTTAAACAATGGGGGTGAGCTCTGAGCAGTTAGTGGCTTACAGTGTTTTGGAAAACTAAATAATCACCAAAAGGCAGTAAGAAAAAAATGACTAAGTTGTTATTGTTGGTAGTACTACTACTACTAGTAGTAGTAGTAGTATTCATTTTAAAGACTTGTGTTTCCTTAGGCACCCAGGCTGTCCATATGCACGGTCAGAGGGACTCCTAAATAAAGTACAAACAGATGTGTGTGAGAAACATTCATATGCACAGATTTGTGCAAACGCACTGTTAGTAATTAAGGTCCATTGAGCTTTCCAAAGCAGAGTAACTTAGAGGATTTACAGAAGGAGCCTCAGTGTCTGCTGTCCCCTTGAAGTTGGCTGCTCCCCCTTGAGCAAAGAGGAACATTTAAAACTGATTCCTTGGTCACTATTGATGTTTTCAGTACTAAAAATAAGTCTGTGTACTACTTCAGCCAGGCCTCAGTCACACAGGCCTAGAGACCAGTTGGCAACCCTGGCTACCTCTGCTTGTCAAGAAGAAAATGTGTATTCCCAAGGTTTCTAGCTAGTGGTTGATCGCCCTGGCTGAGGCACAGTCGCTCCGGGCTGAGCGTGTGAGCTGTTAGGAACGGATTGCCTTCATCACAGTCTGCAAGCGGGCGCAGCCATTAGCATTAGCAAGCATACCGCTGCAACCACCACGCTTTAAAAGGGACAACTTTGAAGTTTTCAGTTTGTGTTGCACACAGTTTAACTGTCCTGTTAAACTATCTTGTCAACATCTTCCATGTGAACTAGCAAACAGCAATTTCAAGCACATTTTCTGTGCGCCATCATCATATACCTCTTTGTGTCTAATTTGACTTAGTGACTGCCAACAACCCCATTTTACTCTACAAACCTCAAGCACTAGCTCCCTTGAGTTTTTTATTCAACAAGCAACAGCCTTGAGTGGTTAGGATAAAAAGTCTCGACACTGGGCTCGTTCCACCTCAGTTATTATGACCTGACAATGGGAATGACCCTGTAGGTTCTTGGGGTGGTGCTCCAGGTGGGTGTATTAGCTTTGTAATAAATGTGACTTTTCACATTTACACAAAGTAAGTAGCAGTGATTGGAATACAAGATTAATTAGTTTATTGTACTGTACTGGTAAGTGAGTAGCATTGTCTCTAATTAACATATTAGGTCATAAAGGGTGCAGTCTTTACAGCAGGCATCATGAGATTTCTTTAAAACTGCTAAATGAAGGAAAATCAATCAAATTGTAGGAAATCTGTGTACTAATAGTAGTAATCTGTGTGTACTTGCAGTGCTCTCAGAAGATCCCACCAGCTTCACCATTACGGTCACATCAGATGTAGGGGAGAACGGTGAAAGTAAGTAAACTGATGCTATTGATTATTCAGTCAGCTAATCAGATAACAAGTACTTCTTGTCTTCTTAATGAGCAATAATAATTAAAAATGCACAGGTCTTTTGAAATTAACTGCTCGTTGGGTTTAGAAATATAATGTGGGCAGCACGGTGACACAGCGATGGTTAGCACTGCTGCCTCACAGAAGAAGGTCCTGAGTTCGATTCCACCTTGGCCCGGGCCTCTCTGTGTGGAGTTTCCATGTTCTCCTTGTGTCTGTGTGGGTCTCCTCCAACAGTCCAAAGACATGCAGTTACTGGGGTTAGGTTAATTGGTCTCTCTAAATTGCCCACATGTGTGAATGTGAGTGGTTGTCTCTCTCTCTGTGTCAGCCCTGCGACAGGCTGGTGACAGGTGTACCCCCCCGCTCGCCCGATGACAGCTGTGATAGGCTCCAGCCCCCCCCCCCGTAACCCTGAAAAAAGGATAAGCAGAGGAGCATGGCTAGATGGAAATGATAATTTTGTTTTTAATACTTTAACTGCATACATCTGTTAGAAATAAAATAAAGTATACATTTAGGGATGTGCGCGACTAGTTGACTAATCCTCACTATTGTCAGCAGTGGGTTAGCCTAATTATTAAGGTTAAATTGATGCCCAGTGCTGTAAATGTTTGTCCTGAATATTATGCAGCCATCTGCCACCAGATGGAGCTGCAGCCCTGACACCGTTATAGAAAAATGCCATAACTCTGTTAATCCTGGCCTGATATTTTTATTGGGTCTAATATTATTAGTTATTTTTGAGGTTTTACAGTAACCTGAAGCGCACCTCCTGAGAAACGCCGTTGTTTCCTTCATTTCCGGCTCCTTCCCCGAGTTCGTACAAAGAAGCAAAAAAAACTAGAGGGACAGATGAGTTTGCACCTTAAACTGACCACAGCAGACAGAAAAGTCCAGCTTTTTATGTTTCTGTCAGCCGGCACCTTACCTAAAACACCGGGAGATGACCGATAGGTAATTCATACGCTCCACACACCTGCACAGGTATAAACGCGGTAACATCAGCCACTTACGTAGGTTACGTCATAGCAGCTGAAGTCTGAATCAGGGGGAAGCTGGAGGAGGAAGCTGGGGGAGAGGGAGGTCTGGGCTCCCCTGCTCAGGATGCTGCC
The DNA here is from genome assembly GCF_007364275.1 of Archocentrus centrarchus. Taxonomy (NCBI): domain Eukaryota; kingdom Metazoa; phylum Chordata; class Actinopteri; order Cichliformes; family Cichlidae; genus Archocentrus; species Archocentrus centrarchus. The sequence continues at coordinate 1,207,101 of NW_022060266.1, read as the reverse complement.
CCCACCCTGGATAAGAGGAAGAAAATGGATGTTGTGTTGAACTGATGGGTGTCGTGAATTGTAGAGCAGCGAGCATCGTTGATAATGCGCCACATTTTTAAGTCTCAGTTTATTAGTTTTACAGATGTTTTTTTCTCAGATTCAGTGATGTGTGAACATCGTTTGCAGTAACGCGTTTTCATATAGTTAACATCAATTTAAGTTTATTTTTTCTTTGTTGTTGGAGCGTCAAGTGCAGTGTTCATAATTCAGTTTAAAAATACTCAGCAGTAATATGTAATGTAACTATGCATATAGTTACATATTTACATAATGTATTCATTTATATAAAAGGAGCATTAAAACTGCTAACAGGAGGTGGGTAGTTTGTGGTATTACTCTGACCTAAAGGTACTGTTCTGGTATTGAAGTGTGTGTCCCAGTGGGTCACATATTGGCATTAGCACTTTACATATGACTGGGTAATATTAGCAGTTTATAGCCAGCATTTTGAAGGAACTGCATCACTTGTATGTTTATGAGAGTGAAGGCAGGCTTCTAGCCAGGGAGATTTCACAGGCCGGCGCTATCACATGACTGTGGGAGCCACTGTTCTAATCCTTTCAGATGCACTAGTAAAGTTTGATAGCATGAGCTCTCTGTTGTCTCTTTGCAGCCGTGGAAACAACTTTAAAGTTTACATATGTAGATAAGTACCCAGATGAGCCCCCGCTGTGGGAGATCTACTCCCAGGAGAACTTGGAGGAGAATGACACAGAAGACATCCTCACTCTGCTGCAACAGCAGGTTTGTCACTTGATTTATTTGGGTGGTTGTGGGTCAGGTGGGTTGACAGCTAATTGCCAGGTTGGTGGTTTCTTGCCCCCTCCAGTTGCTCTCAGTGGGACTCCAGTGCCTTGCATGACAGCTTCACTGCTTGTGTTATTAGTTTGTCTACATTTGTGACTTGGATGAAGCCCAGACCTTATTAGGGAATCAATTAAGAAATCCCAGTAAATCCAGAGTCTTAGGACTCTTTCTTGAGGGAATAGCACCCTTAAAATCTAACCTTGGATGTGGTTAAAGTAACACTGCAATGAAATTTTAAAGTCTTCTTTGTATACAGTCTGTGTTCACTGAACTGTACAGTGATGCATATCAGACAATTAGCAAGATGTAGACTAATTTAAAAGTTGATACAGCATTTAAGAGGATTGTTTTATGCTAGTAATATTTTTATTGTAACTCCAGAGTATATCTGATTGACAGAAGTTGTATAAGGGTCATGCTGTCTCAGTTTTAAAAAAACACCTGACCATCGTAGGTTTGCTGGGGGAGGCAAAAATACACTTAATAAAATATGCACACAATATCAGACCCCTCCTGTCATTTTACTGTTCTTACACATCTTTCTAGCATTGCTCTTTGATGGGCCATTATGTAACAAACTGGTTGAGCTAGGTAACTGCATTATTTTGGTTAAGTGTCAGGTACTGTGGCTTTATGAATGTGGACTCTGAGGAATGCAGCCAAGTTACCACAGAGTGATCGAGGCTTCAGATCGGTCCTATAAAAACACTGTTGTCTTTGCACTTTTGATCACGTGGGTTCAGTTTGACACATTTTAAAGGTTGAATATGGGGGAGGGACAAAACACATTTTCATCCAGCTTCAGTGTGATATTTCCTATAACTGACACCATGCACTGAATCCAGATGAACTTCTTTAACCTCCGGGAGGATTTTGGCAACATGCTGTCCGTCTGTGAGATTTTACCTTTCCAAACCCACGAGTCGAACCATGAAATCTGGCATGTTCTTTACTTATCCAGCATGATCGATCCAGCTCTATTTATTTATTTTTTCAGGCAAATCTGATCTCCACTCCACTCCAATGGTTTTTTTTTCCACTCCATAAAACGATTCTTTTTAAAAAACAGAGTTTATGATCGCTTACCTCTGTGTGGGGTTTGTTTCAGCCTTAGCTTACTGTAGTCGTTTTGGCCCTCTGGAGAAAACGTTGGCCTCCCTGCTGCAGGAAGTCCACAGCTGTGCCCAAGAACAGGAATTTATGAGTCACCACTGAGGTCATGATTGACCGAACCTCTGTCCATCTCCTTACTGCAGACGAAGGAAGCCAAAAATAAAACTATATGAACCAATGGAGGTGTTACACTTGTTGGTAGTATTTGATTGGCTATCAGCACTGTGTGTTTATGTTCACTCTACAGGCAGAAGAAAACTTGGGTATGGTGATGATCTTCACCCTGGTGACTGCTGTGCAGGAAAAGCTAAATGCGATTGTGGATGTGATGAAAAACAGGCAGGAAGAGGAAAAGCGTCGGAAAGAGAGAGAGGCAGAGGAAGCTGAGAAGGTAGAGTCGGGGCTGCTGATCGACTAACTGACTGTATCCGCTCTCAGCGTCTGCATTCGAGACACTGAGCTCAGTGTTACGTGATGCGTGTAGTCAATGAAAGCTGTCACGAGAGTAGGTAGGTGATATAACAGTGCGTGTGTTCAACAGGTGGCTTTCCAGGGCACAGTGGTAACCATTGAAAATTTCCTTTCATGGAAAGCGAACTTTGAGCTGGAGATGGCCGAGCTGAGGAGAAAGAAGCAGAAAGAGGAGGAGCAGGCGGGAAAACCCAAACTGACAGGTAAACAGTGTTACTCAAAGACACCTCTGTCTCAGGGCCAACATCTGGAAAGTTGACCACACATGTTCAGACTGAAGAGGTGTAATCTGTTCATCACCAGGTAAACAGCTGTTTGAGAGAGACCACAACCTGGACACGTCTGACATCCAGTTCCTTGAAGACGGTAAGGAGACCAGTGCTGCTACAAAGGCTTCTTCTCAGACGGGATCAGCGGTTTTTAGCAGATTCATCACTGCATGCTTTTAAACCCCACAGTATTTGATTGAATCAATTCAAACGATACAAAAAGCTACAAATTGAAAACAAAGTAAGCATATGGTTCCATTTGCAACCCATGTGTTTATATAGATATAAAGGATGAAATTCTTTAGAAATTATTTTTATTTGCACAGAAGTATTTCAGGAAAAAACAAAGTTCCAGGGTCAGTATAGAGCCTGAAAAGTTGACCTTTTCATTGAGCCATAGCATAAACCTCTGCTGTGCAGTGATGGGCTTTAACGCTGTCATGCTCACAGCTTGTAAAATCATATTAGATCTGAGGGTTTGAGCTGTCCCCTCAGCAAGCATCGTGCCAAAAACGTCCTTTTACGCTTACAGACCCCCGCGAGGGACATGGGAAAACACAAGGAAAAAAAAGAGATGCACTTTTGCGAGATCTCGGAAAACCTTTTAAGCCTGAATAATCCTGATTTAGTCTGAAGCTGGACGTGTTTGCTGTGTGCTTGTGTGAAGTATGTCACCTGCCTCTCCTTCACCCTGCTCTCATGTCCCAGCTGCGACTTGAAACTGTGTCTTGGCACATTAAATCTTTATGAATTATCGATCATCGGCACAGCCTAAGTGCACAGAGAAAAGCATGAAGAATTCCTAAGAATAATATTCAAAATGAACACCAAAAAGCTCCCAGTGTATTTACTGTGGAATAATTGTATTGTACGAAGTTTCTGCTAACAGTGCCATTGTTGTTGTGCAGCTGGAAACAGTGTTGAGGTGGATGAGTCACTATTCCAGGACATCGAGGACTTGGATCTGGATGAGAATGACCCAGACTTTGACCCTATAGAGATGGGCAGTGATGAAGACTAAAAGAAGGGAAGGACACTGGACTGCAAGGACCTGTGGGATCATGCTGCTCCTGTCCTGGACAGGATCTTCAGACAAGTGCATTTATTTTGAAAAGACTCTGAGTGGATGGAGAGGAAATAGTTTAAGAATAAACACAGCAATTAGTGTTCATTTCACCTGCCTGAAGAGTTAAAACTGTCATAAAGATGCTTGTCCTCCCTGTTTGAGGTGATGCAGTGTCAGTGATGTTCTGTGTCCAGGAGAGGGCATTAAAACATCAGGCACGGTCAGAGAGTCAAAGTCTTGCTTTGCTGAGGTAAAAGAACTAGAGTAACACAGTAACCTGATATCCAGAAAAATTGGGCTGTTTTTCAATATGCAATTAAAATTCTGTGACATTAATTCACGTGAACCTTTATTTAACAGTACAGGAAGATTTTCAGTTAATCTAATTTGATGACTGCAGCGCCCTCACACACTCGGGCATGTGTACCAGTGTATTGCATAACTTTAGATCATTTTAATTTGGAAGTAGCACTTCACAGCCATAAGGTCGTGGGTTCAGTCCACTGGCCAGGTTCTCCCCATGCTTGTGTGGGCTCCGTCCAGATACTCTGGCTTCCTCCCACAGTCCAAAGATATGATGTTAGCTTAATTAGCCACAGGTGTGACTGACCTGTCCAGGGTGTACCCTGCTACTCACCCTATCACAGCTTGGGGCAGACGCACACAGACATGCTTGCTTAGTTTATTTCTGTCATATTTGGGCAATTATTTTGCTGCAGCAGGTGAAATAAAAAAATGTTTCATTGTCATGATGGCTGCTCCTTCCTGAGCCTGGCTCTGCTGGAGGTTTCTCCTCTCTCAAGAGTTTTTCTTCCCACTTTCTCCAAGTACTGGGGGGGTCATCTTTTGGGGTTTTCTCTGTACTGATGGGTCGTTACCTTACAACATAAAGCAATCAACAGTTGCCTCAAGGTGTCATCCACTCCATGGAGAACAATGGAAGGAGGGTCATGTTTTAGGGCTGCTGGAATAAAGAGTCCTGAATGAGTCCATGCACTGAAGCTTAGAGTTTGAGAGATACAAGATGACAGTGAGCCAAAACACAATAAATCAACAACAGAATGGCTAAATGATATTAACCAAAATATGAGGGTGTACCCTGCAGAAGGTTATTCAATCAAGACATCCCAGAAATGCTGGTGAACCGAAACAGCTGAGTAATGGTCTAAAAGTCCTCTTTGTTTTGCCACTCTTGGGGAGCAGACTTCATTAAAGTGAGGGATCATTTTCAAAAATGCAAAAGACCAAACATCAGATTTTTTATGAGGATTCAGAAATCCTCCATGGATTACTGTGTACATTTTAAATGTAACTGTAAATGTAGTGCAGCCAGTATTTGAACTGCTTTACCCACCTCAGCGATGTGACAGCTGTAGTTAGTATTTACACCAACATAAAACACATGTTGTCCTTAACAAACCTCTATGATGATACATTTTTGAGAAAACAAACTCATTCCAAATCAAACTGAAACAGTTCTTTTCAGATTAAAATGACTTGTTGACAGTACTGCTTAACTCCAGACCTAACCCAACTGGCTGCATGTGTTTGGACTGTGGGGGGAACCAGAGAGAACCCACACAGACATGGAGAACATGCAAACATACACCCGGGTCAGACGGTGGGTTTGTACCCATTTCAGCTGTTAGCCTTTGGAGTGGATTGCTATCACCACAGCTTGTAAGCAGGCACAGCCATTAGCACTAGCGAGCAGTTGTCTGTTAACAAGGAGGACCCACCCACCCCCGCCCAATAACGCTGGCCTGTGAAGTTTTCCTGGCTGGGAACCTGCAGGGTAACCACACAGGAAACAGCTGATGGTGGGATAATACATCCTGTTGATTTAAATGAAGATCTCCATCAAAGGACAAAAAACCATAACCAAAGGATTATGAGGGGCTGGCTGTGGCTCAGGAGGAAGAGCAGCTCATCTGCTAACTGTAAGGTTGGGGGTTTGATTCCTGACTCCTGCATGTCAAAGGCAAGATACTGAACCCCAAGTTGCTCTCTGATGCAAGCAGAGCATGAATGAGTGTAAAGGTTAGAAAACAGTGCCTGTGTGAGTGGGTAAATGTGTTGTATAAAGCACTCTGTAAGAACCAGTCCATTTAAGTGCAAATAATTGAAGCTTTCAGCACTACAATAAACTTAATTTCACATTATTATCTATTTAATTTTTAAAAATCCTTTAAAGCTTTTAACTGAAGTAATTCAATTTACACCTCAGTCACCATAACAGCAGCTTCAGGGCGCTTTGTATTGTGGGTAAAGACCCTACAATAACACAGAGAAAGGCCAACAGTCAGAACGACCCCCCATGAACAGCACTCTGGCTCTCCTCCCCAGCTGCCATGCTGGGGAGGAGAGCCAGAGATTAATGATTAAATGCAGAGTGGAGTATAAACAGAGTGAAGAGGTGAATGAAGAAATAATACATAGAGTGAGTAATGATTTCAGCCAAAGTTATTGGAGTTTTTTACTGTGGGCTACAAGAGGGTTTATTACAACAAACTGTTGGTAAGGATGAAAGGCCAACACAACACGTCCTCAGTGCATCAGTGTTTAATATGAACAACAGTCATAATATTGGCAGTATTGTCAGTATTAACCTGTTCCTAATCATGTGGCATGTCACATGCTGAACACAGTTATTGGAATAACCACTGCCTCAAACATTCCAGTAATACTTCAGGAATATACAGTTGTGTTCAAAATAACAGCAGTGCACTCAAAAGCATGAATAAAGCTCAGAATCCTTATAATAGTTTTTATTTCCAGGCTTTGGGGATGCTTCACATTATATTCTAAATCAAAACATGAAGAAAAATGTTTAATTTTTCCAATTACTTTACAGGAAATGAAGAAAACTTAATGTTGGGCTGTTCAAAAAAATCGCAGTGTCTGCATTTTTCTTTGTAAACTCAAATATTCACTTTATGAACTGAAAAATCTTTAGGAATTAGCATCCCTGTCAATCACTAAACTAATATTTAGCACCGTAACCACTGTTTCTGAGAACTGCTTCACATCTGTGTTGCATGGAGTCGACCAACTTCTAACACCTGTGAACAGGTATTCCAGCCCAGCAGGATGTGACAACTTTCCACAGTTCCTCTGCATTTCTTGGTTTTGCATCAGAAACAGCATTTTTGACGTCACCCCACAAGTTTCCTATGGGATTAAGGTCCGGGGATTGGGCTGACCCCTCCAGAACTTTAATTTTGTTGGTCTGGAACCAGGATGCTGCTGCTCACTGCTGTGTTTGGGGTCGTTGTCTTGTTCAAACACCCATTTCAAGGGCGTTTCCTCTGCAGCATAAGGCAACATGACCTCTTAAAGGATTCTGATATATGCAAACTGATCCATTTTCCCTGGTATGTGATAAACAGGCCCGACACCACAGTAAGAGAAACATTTGAATATCATGATGCTTGCACCACCGTGCTTCACTGTGTACTGTGGCTTGAATTCAGTGTTTAGGGGTCATCTGACAAACTGTCTGGGGCCCTTGGACCCAAGGAGAACAATCTTAATTTCATCAGTCCACAAAATGTTTCTACATTTCTCTGCAGGTTAGTCGATGTGCTCTTTGGCAAATTGCCACCTCTTCAGCACATGCCTTTTTTTTCCACAGTGGGACTTTATGGGGGCTTCTTGCCAGCAGATTAGTCTCACACAGGTGATGTGTTGGCTTCATCCTTAAATAAGGGCCACCTGATTGACCCCTGTTTTTTTTCACAGAAGGAATGACCTCACTGACTGGACTCTACACTGCTATTTTTTCGAACACGCCCCTTTCAATTAATTATTCAATTACACAGACTCAGGAGCATGCATCTCATCAATGTGGGGTCTGTTGGTTTTCTATGATTCTGCTACACCAACTGGTAAATTATTTTCCAATGTAGTAATATGATTTCTACCAAAGATATTGATTGATCTGGTTAATCATGTTGGACTTCTATTATTTTGAACACAACTGTAAATGCAAACAATTCAGTGTGTTTACATTAATATATCAGGGATGTTATTCAGTACACATGAATATCAGAGTTATACAGTTGAAAGAATGAGCTGCAGAGGTGGAGACTAAGTCTGTCATTAATAAGTTTATTATCTCAAAGTGATGACCCCAACAAACTGCAGCCTCCATTAAACTGCAGGGATCAATTTTAGAATTACCAACAGTATAGTGTACTACATTGTTCACAGTATTAAGAACTTTATACGTGTTAGAGAAATCAGGTGTGCTGGTCCATGGGTAGCTTCACTGTGGAGAATCATGTGAAGTGCCTCTGCCAGGATCAGGAGGTAAAGGTGTATTTGTCAGTGCGGACCTGCAGAGTCTGCGTGTGCTTGGATAAGGTGCTGTCATTCAGTCCAAGCTGCTGCTGCTGAAAGCAGAGTCAAGCTGCACATCCTCAGACAGCTGGCACGAGTCATACAGGCAAAGACAGTGGACCCGAGTGCACACTGACAACACACACTCTCACCATATGGACTGCACACCAATTAGGAACACCGCTGAAACCACCTGTCTAATATTGTTCAGGTCCATATGAGCTACCAAACACATCTGATCCCCGGGCTGTGGGCACAGAGCCTCTGAGGTGTCCTGTGGTACCAAGACAATGGCCGTGGATGTTTTTGGGTCCTGTGAGTTGCCTTCGTGGATCAGGCTTCATTCAGTGCATGCTGTAGATACTTGATCGGATTGGAATCTGGAGGCCAGATCAGTGATGCACGTTTTTCTTTTTGTTGTTTGTCAAGCGTTTTCCTCAATAGTTATTCAGGGTGGTGGTGCAGGCCTCCTCTGCTGGGGAATCCTGTTGGGACTGGTGATGTAAGTCGGCCTGCAACAGTGATTATGTGGGTGGTGCATGTCAAATAAACATCTGCATAAATGCCAGGTTTCCCAGCAGAGCATTACATTGATATAAAATGATTGTAATGGTTTTAATGTAATGTTAATATACCCGCAGTCATGGAGCAGTTTGTTTTATCCCCTTTTAATGAAGAAACCACACACACAAGCTCTACGCAGCATTTTCCTCATTTCCTACAAATCCAAGGTCACATCTCCTTCCACTACAGCGTGAAACTGAACATGTGTACACCTCATATACCGTTCAGTAGGTTAAAGCAACTGTGTAATGGTATCTGTGGTTTATCTGATTATTCTGTGCGGTTTTTAAAAAATCCTTGTGAGGGTTACAGAAGCTGTAAGTTCTTTGCATATTGATATTTCACATGCAGTTCTGTTGTTCTGAAACAACCACGTGTCTGTTGGCAAACAGCAGCAGCAGGGTGTGAAGTGTAACCTGTTTGAAACCACAAACATGTCAGTCAGCGTCTGTGACGTCCCAGGTGAACGACAAAGGAAAGTCCTTCATCTCTCTGTGGAAGAGGTCATCAAACCTCTCGCTCTGGGCTACTGTGAAGTGATTCTTCCAGTCACCGATGGTACCTGATGAGAACAAAGACCATGAGTCAGCATACTAACTGCATCACACCAGGGCTTATGTAAGGAGCAGTACTGCATCTGTCAGTAGTAGTTTAAATAACTGACTCCTAGTGGGTGGAGTCACTTACCTCCACCTTCCTATTTTAGAACATGAGGAGAAGAGACTGGATGGATGGAGCACTACAGTTAGTGCACTGAAGTCATCGCTCCATGTGATGACCTCACAGAGCCACTAACAGCTTTCATTTTAGCTTCCTTACATTTCCTGCACAGCAGCCTGCAGCTGGCAGACGGGACTGCAGGACAGCTGGTGAACATGTGGAGCAGCTGGAGACACACCCCGAGCTCAACCTGTGACGGCGCCTAACATGTTCACATACGTGCCCCCCCTCACGCTGCTCATACTGTTATTGTGTAGTGTCCAAAATTTGAACAGATCTGATTCTGAGGCTGTGCTTTTTCTTAAAAATGTAATTCCAATAAAGTCCCTTTGAAATCCATCCATCTTCTTCCACTTATCCTGTTCAGGGTTGTGGGGAGTGGAGCCCATCCCAGCTGTCACAGGGCGAGAGGCGGGGTACACCTGTACAGGTCGCCAGCCTGTCACAGGGCCAACACAGAGACAGACAACCATTCACACCCACACCTGTGGGCAGAGTAGAATGAGGGAGGAGACCCACGCAGACACGGGGACAGCGTGCAGACCCCACACAGAGGCCCGGGTCGAGGGGGAATCGAACCCAGGACCTTCTACTTGCTGTGAGCCAGCAGTGTAGAGCTGCAACCACTGATTATTCAATAATCCAGTATTCTACTGATTATTCCATCCATTAATCAGGTAATCAGATAAATACTTTTGTCTCATTAATGAGTAACAGTAAATATTAAAGAGGTCTGCTCAGTGTTTTCAATAGTGTAACTGCAAACATCTGTCACACACTAAAGCCTTTCACTGTATTTACAGGTCATATTAACATCATATTTTTAAAGAAAACACGTCCTTCATAGATAATAACAGACGAATAATCACGAGTACAGTAATGTCAGATATAATAAGGTATTCAGCCCTGCTGACTGCAGCCATCACTGCCATATAAAGCTGCTGTGTAGAGAGCAGTGGGGGTTTGGAAAAAGGTGTCGGCGATGATCCGCTCGGAGTTAAAGGAGAACTTTAATGCTGCTAATGAGGGTGAAACGCTCCACTCACCTGGAGACACCTGAGCCGCAGAGTTTAAACGAAGCATCGAAGCAACAAATTTGTGTCGAGGACTTTTATAATGGAATTATTGGAGTTACTCAAGGAATCGTCGCAGCCCCACTTTAGTGCTAACCACGCGTAACCATTTGAAATGCACCTGTGCAGCTGAAGTAGGACTCTTACCTTTTCTCATAAATCTTCCCATTTGGTGGCTGAACAGGTGACTCGGCACGTGCTCGTAGCTGGCTTGAGGGATCTTCTTCATGTTTTTGAAGGTGCTGTGTTTCACCACACTGGCCAGCTGCTCATCACTCAGGTCCTTACCCAGGAACGACGAGATCCTCTCCACAGCTGACTTTAAGTCCTGAATGAAAACACAGTAACATGGCCTCAAACCATATGTTCAAACCATTTATACAGACTGAGAACACAGGCCTACGGTGCTGTGCAAAAGTCTTGAGCCAGCCCTCATTGCTTCAGTTTTGCTCCCAAGGAGCCAGATTTTCTTGTTTTCCAGGCCCTGAAAGTCTGTCAAATGTTTTCTTTGGCCAAGAATACATCATCCGTTCCCATTTCTTTAGTTCAATCTATGAAAAATGCAAAATATAACAGTTTGACAGCCATAAAATAGTATTTTGATCATAGTTCTATATACCAAGAAAACCTGGCATGTTTTGGGATGGTGTGCAGTGTTCCTAAAAAATGTGAGGAAACTGGAGAAGGAGAAAACAAAGTGTCAGGCCTAACAAATGATGTCCAGCAGCTGAACAGTATCAGAAAGTCCTGTCCTTAAATAGGAAATCCAGGAAAACTCCCACACGGGAGCTGAGAGATGCACCTACAGGTGCTGTTATTACAGAGACCCACAAAGATGACTGAAATGACTCAAAACTGACCAAAGTAATAATAAATAAGATTTACTGAAAATCAGACATCTGAACTGTGGTTCAACAGAATCATTTAAAAACGAATTAAAGTGGCCCCGACAAAAATGATGGAAGCATCAACCTAATATTTTGTTGCACCTTTTGAAGCAATCACTGCAAAGTGATTTCTATAACTCAATGAGACTTCTGCACCTGTCGACAGGTATTTTGGCTCCTCCCTGTGAGCAAACTGTTTGAAGGGTGCCCTCTCCAGCCTGCATGCTTCAGCTGCTTCCACAGCGGCTCAATAGGATTCAGATCAGGGCTCACAGAGGCCTCTTCAGAGCGCTCCAGGGTTTTGTGCTGAGCTGTTTCTGGTGTTTTTAGCTGAGTGTGTTTGGGTTATGATCCTGTTGGAGGACTGAGGCGGCTTTCCGGGCAGCACATTTTGCTCCAGAATGCCTCGATGGTCTTCACATTTCATCGTACCTGCACAGATTCAAGACGCCCGTTACAACAAAGCAGCAGCAGAACATCAGCGAGCCTCCTCCATGTTTCACAGTAAGTACAGTCTTCTCTTCTTTGTATGCTTCATTGGTGCATCTGTGAACACAGAGCTCACAGCTCCAGCTTTGTCTCATCTGTCCAAAGGACGTTCTCCCAGAAGCTTTGTGGCTTTGGAGGAATTATGAACGCAGAAATATATCTCAGACTTTGGTCCTTCTGGAAAGCATCCAATTGAGAATGGCTTCATTTTTCAGCAGGACAACAATTGTAAACACAATGTAGCGAAAGCAGAGCTGGATAGAAAAGCACACAATGGAGTAATATCAGTCACCGGAGAGCTCAACATTACTGAAGTGGGATCCAAGCACACTGTCCAGAGGAAAACTTTGGAATGTCGATCAAGAAATCTGGAGAACTGGTCCTGAAGATTACTTAAAGAAATGACAAGAAAGCTGCCTGAGACGGTTCAAGGCTGTGTACCAAAAATTGAATTTCAAGCTTGTTAGAACTGTATGAAAACTGTTTTTGTCACATACACTGTTTGTCACTGCGCATTTCAATAAATCTGTGCACACATTTCCCTAGAAAAATATAAAGAAATGAGGGGCAGCTCAAGACTTTTGCACAGAACAGTACAGTTGATGCACACTGCAATGATTTGGGCTCCTACTTGGATCATTTCTTCAAACGTCATGAACAGCATGTTCATGTCATCCTTGTGTGAGTACCAGCTCTTAATGTGCTTGAACCAGCTGCACCCAAACACTGCAACAAACAATACACAACGTCACCACCACACCGCCAAGTATGACACACAACATTCTCTCTTTATTTCAGGAGTCTAAGAAGACAACAGCTCTTACCATCTCCTCTAATGAATTTCTCAAAGAAGTCATCAAAATCCTTCGGTGTTTCCAACATGTTTGCAAGCTTATGGAAGTAGAAGTAAGACACGAGGACATCTTTGGGATTTCTCGCCACATAGATCACCTGGAAGAGGTCAAGCCTGGGTATCACTGATTTAGGTCTCCGTACCTTTTACAGGCTGAAACACATTACAAACACATTGCTGCCTACAGTTTTAGGAGCAGGTACAAACACCCTTGTTTTTGAAAGAAAAGACATTTGTTTCATATTTAGAATAACCCATCCAGCAAACATCCTTGGCCTTCATGCAGCACAAAGACCCTAAAGTCACTAACAGAGATGCATGAAGGAACAAAGTCAAAGTAAGCCCACTTCCACTGCAAACAACCTCCCTGCAAAGATTTTAATGTCTTTGTGGATGGACAAAAGTTCTTCCATAATTTAGGTCTCCACAAGTTTTTTTTAAGGATTTCAGTAATACTAATTACACCTCACAACCAACTAATCAACAGGAGAGCCATAACAGAGTTTCTTCAGCAGAACGTTAACTTCAACACACCAGAGAGCTTCTAGAAACACGCCTGCAAAACCAAGGACTCATTTCACTTTCATCCCTCCCAAACACAGAAATCTGACAGATACTGCACACTAGAAGATGCCTCTAATTTATTAGGCCACAAAAAGATACAAAATGAGACAAGTTAACTAAATAACTAACACTGCTTCAAGTAGGTTTGGGAGTTGATCTTGAGTCCATCTTCTCCAAAAAGGTCCAATGCACTCATCTTCAAGAACAGCAGCCCATACCAGTATCCCACCTCCACCTTGCTGGTGGAACTCTGTGCCCATTACTGATCCAGGCACAGGTCCATCCATCTGCTCCATCATGAGCCACTCTCATCTCATCAGCCCATAAAACCTTTGAAAAATCTGTCTTCAGATATTTCTTGGTTTCGGCTTGCCTCTTGTTCAGTGGTGGTCAGGCTTCTGCCTTCCTTACCTTGGCCATGTCTCTGAGCAGTGAACACCTTGTACTTGTGGGGAGGTCAGGTAGGTGCAGTGCTGGAATATGACAGCACTGGAGGATAATGGGTTCCTGGCAGGTTCACGTTTGATTCTTCTTAAATCTTTGGTACTTCATTTCTCTTTTTTTCTCAACACATTTTTGTGACCCTGTTGACTATTTGCAATGAAATGTTTGCTGGTTCTGCGATCACGCTACAATCACTTTGTAATTCCAGGAGTTACAATTACTGCTTTTTAGTCCTAAACAGTTGCAGCTAAAGACGTCTCAGTGAAATACACCTGCTTAGACAGCTGACCTTTCCCTTCTTTTGGCTCAGAGCGCGAGGCATGAATTGGTACTGCAGATGGGTAACCCTCATCCTGGGTGATGGAGCTGTAATGAACGCCTCTCTGCTGCCAGTCACCTCAATCCAGGGCACGAGCTCAGCATTAGAAGAGCTGCTGAGCTTACTGATGGCTGTCACATCTCCCTTCACCTCAATGAGCAACAGGATCTGCTGCATCCAGATGGTTCCTGTCAAACAGAGCAGACAGGCCACATTTCTTGAAAGTTGTAAAACAGCTAACTGATCATCTGCAGAGGAACGGTTTATCTGAAGAGTTTCAGTCAGGTTTCAGAATTCATCACAGTACAGAAACAGCATTAGTGAAGGTTACAAATGATCTTCTTAGAGCCTCTGACAGTGGACTCATCTCTGTTCTTGTCCTGTTGGACCTCAGTGCAGCTTTGATACTGTTGACCATAACATTTTATTACAGAGATTAGAGCATACTATAGGTATTAAAGGTACTGCACTGCAGTGGTTTGAATCATATTTATCTCATAGACTCCAATTTGTTCATGTAAATGGGGAGTCTTCTTCACACACTAAGGTTAATTATGGAGTTCCACAGGGTTCTGTGCTAGGACCAATTTTATTTACATTATACATGCTTCCCTTAGGCAGTATTATTAGAAAGCATTGCATCAATTTTCATTGTTATGCAGATGATACTCAGCTTTACCTATCAATGAAGCCAGATGACACACATCAATTAGTTAAACTGCAGGAATGTCTTAAAGACATTAAGGCCTGGATGACCTCTAATTTCCTGCTTCTAAATTCAGATCAAACTGAAGTTAGATTCAGGAGACAGACACCCTCTCTATTTTTAAGATTAGGCTTAAAACTTTCCTTTATGATCAAGCTTATAGTTAGGGCTGGATCAGGTGACCCTGAACCCTCTTTTAGTTATACTGCTATAGGCCTAGGCTGCTGGGGGGTTCCCACGATGCACTGACTGTTTCTTTTCATTCACCTCTTTTCACTCTGTTTATACCCTACTCTGCATGAGTAATTATGAATCTCTGTCTCTCTTCCACAGTGTGTCTTCTGTCCTGTCTCTCTCCCCTCAGCAGATGACTGCCCCTCCCTGAGCCTGGTTCTGCTGGAGGTTTCTTCCTTCCCACTGTCACCAAGTGCTACTCATAGGGGTCATTCTGGTTATTGGGTTTTTTCTGTATTATTGTAGGGACCTTACAATATAAAGCACCTTGAGGTGACTGTTTGTTGTGATTTGGTGCTATAGAAATGAAATTGACTGGAATTGAATTTCCATCTCTTGGAACTGGTACATAGAGAGGCTGCAAACAGGCCAACACTGTGTGAGTACACCACTCCTCTTCTTTGTCTTGTCTGCACGGGCCTTTGTTCTGATTTCTCTTGCAGTGTTTCCACAGCAAACATTTCTCTAGCTGATCACATCATACCCTGCTCTCTGCTGAAGCCAATTCTCACCACACAAAAGAACAGAAAACTCATCTGTACATAGTAATCGGTCTTGTTCCTCCTTCTCTGCTGAGAACTCCAAAGGTCATGCTGAGCTTACTGCAGGAACCTTATCTGACAGGAGAGTCTGGACTCTGTGTACAGCAGGATTGGCAGCTTTACTTCCTCTTACCGGATTTTGGGTATGTGACGACAAACACATCAGAGTCTCTGATCTCCAGGTCGTATATCTGGTCCACATCATCTGGATCATGTGTCCCTTTAATCAGCTTTATGCCTCTGTGTGGCACCAGTTCATGATTAGGAGCCTCGACATGAGTTAAATCCATGTTAGCCAACACCAGAGAGAAGATCAGATGTGCTGCTGCTCTAGAAAGCAAGTAAATGGTAGCATTAATTTTGTCTGAGTTAAACTCCAACTATTATTATTATTATTATTATGTCGCAAGAAAAGCTATGACAAACGGACCTTTGGTCAGAAAGGAAGGTGTAGTAGGTTATCCAGTTAGTCTCTTATAAAGAAGCTGTGCCCGTATCTAAACGCGTAGTTCTGCCTCCAGACCGTGTTATTAACCAAGTACCTGCTCTCTCCTCTCTCCACGTCCTTCAGCGCTGAAGACGCTCCGTCCACTGCGACTGTAATCAGATCTCCAGCGCTCGCTTCCAGGAAATGCCTCGTCCGAAGCCAGTTTATCGCTATAAATACGAGTAGGAGGTTCCACCGCTGTGGTTAGCTGGCAGCTGGAGGTCCCTCAGCAAACTGAAGGATGTGAGCGCAGAGGAGGAAGGTCAGCCAGGCACAGCGAGCTGCGCTGCTAACGTGCTGCCCGAGGTCAAAGGGCAGATAGCAAGTAACGTTTGGATTCTGATATTTTATTCTGTAAAAAATGTATTCACGTCGGCAGTAATGACACCCGGTTACGCCAATCGGAGGTCACTAAAATTAATATTGACTCGGTGTGTAACTTTGCAAAAACAATGTCGGACTCTGTAGTTTTCTCTGGGCCCCTCCCCAATCAGACCAGGAGCGACATGTTTAGCCGCATGTTCTCCTTGAATCGCTGGCTGTCTCAGTGGTGTCCAAAAAATGACGTGGGCTTCATAGATAATTGGCAAAGTTTCTGGGGAAAACCTGGTCTTGTTAGGAGAGACGGCATCCATCCCACTTTGGATGGAGCAGCTCTCATTTCTAGAAATCTGGCCAAATTTATTAACCCTTCTAAAACCTGACTACCCAGGGTTGAGACCAGGAAGCAGAGTTGCAGTCTTACACGCCTCTCTGCAGCTTCTCTCCTCCTGCCATCCCCCCAAAACCCCATCCCCATAGAGTCGGTGCCTGCTCCCAGACCACCAAAAACCAAAGCTAAAATCAGCAAAAAGCTATTTAAGCATAAAAACTCAAAAACAATAAATAATACAGCTTCATTAACTGCACCAAACAATAAAACAATTAAATGTGGATTGTTAAACATTAGGTCTCTCTCTTCCAAGTCCCTATTAGTAAATGATTTAATAATTGATCAACGTATTGATTTATTCTGCCTTACAGAAACCTGGTTACAGCAGGATGTTAGTTTAAGAATAGGAATAACTTTATTGATCCCAGAGGGAAATCACATGTGTCACACAGCTCATCTGTATGAGAACTGAAAGGCTGCTGGCTGTGGGTGTGTCTCAGCAGCAGAGAGAGGAGTGCTCCAGCACTGATGGGTTTTTTTTTCCATACAGATGTTAGAAAGTGGCTGATCAGAGTTGTTCAGCTTCTAACATCTGGTCCATCTCCACCACCTCTCCCAGTGTGTCCAGTCTGGCTCCAGTTACAGAGCCAGTGTGTCCAGTCTTCTTGTTGCAGACTGATGGAGGTTTTAGTTTTCTTAATAAAGAGTGATGGGCTGCCCTGTTTGGAATAGTTTGTCTGTATTCAGGGACCAGTTCACGTTGTTATCGAGGTCTAAACCAACATTTTGTTACCACCTCTATGCCCACCCCACAAACTCCCACGGTCCCACAGTCTTCAGAAATCTATTATTATTATTATATCTTAGAGGTGTTCAATATGAGGGGGTTTTGTGACTCCAGTTACTGAAGGCATTAACAGATTTGTGTCCATTCCTGATCCGCGCCACAGTGGCAGCATCATCTGTATTAGTATTTCTGGGTGTGGCAGGACTCAGAGTTGTATTTGCAGTCTGCTGCTAAATGTGAAAAGGAATGGAGCCGGGACAGAAACACAGAAACCGGACCAACTGTGGCCTTTCTGTAGTCTGTGATCCAGGACACAAAGGAAGACTCTGCACCGTCTCTGTGAGCTGCTCTTTGTGTAGAGTTGGTATTGAAAAAAAATCACAGAACATAACTCTCACATAAGCTCCAGATTGCTCCAGATGAAGCATGTAGAGCATCCTTTACTCTGATGTGTTTGAATGCACACTGCAGGGGATCGAATCAGTGTAGAATCAGCTGTTCTTTCCTGATGTGCCATGTAAGGACCACTGCTCTGTAGTCATTTAGTTCAGCTGGACACTTTGTCTTTGGCTCTGGTACTGGAAGACTGAGGAGCAGCAGCTCCTTCACCCATAAGTGGCTCTAAAGCAGCACACCGTCTCTGTAGGTATGACTATCTCTGCAGAAGTTGATGTATTCAGTGCAGTAATCCTCCTGTCCGTCAGTGTCCATGTCTCATCTGTTCCCAGCAGCCCCTCAGAGCCTCAGTGCCATCAGGTGTCTGTTTCCTGACTGTGGGTAGTTGTGGGCAGTCTCTGTACACAGGGTTTGTGGCCAGGTTGTGGTCTGATTGCCAGGCGGTGGTAAGACAGCAGCTCTGTGAGCTTCTGTGACGTGGGTGTCCAGCAGATGAAGGCGTTTATGACTGAGGTCTCCTGAAGTTATGAAGAGTGCCTCTGGATGTTTAGTCTGTGTCCTAGCAACAGTTTCACCTCACATGGAACTTGAGCTGTAGCCTTGGGTGGGACGGACACAAGTATTGTTATATGACTGAATTCTCTCAGTACATATTAGAACAATTCCACATCAGGCCATCACATCTTCTCCTTAACGGTGAGATGTGCAGCATTACATCATCTCTGGCTCACAAACAAAGCCATCTGTGTGTGAGTGTATGAGGGTGAAACCAGGTAGCTCCACATGTTTGTATTCAACCTGTGAGACTGCACAGGCAGAAAGCTTCTATCTCCACTTCCAAGCCTCCACCTTTGCACCAGCAGGGCAGCCACAGAAACACCTCTCGATCTCAGCTGGGACAGGTGGGAGCTTCCACATTTGCTCCATTTCAATGAACAAGGCTCTTCTGAGTAAACCCCTGTCCCCACAGAAGGATCCATCAGCACTTCATCAAATCAAATCTACAAAATTACAACAAAGCTAAAATAAGGAGAGCAGAGCTACCACCCTGTGCTGCTACCAGTTTAATGTTCTAGAGTCACCACCCCAGAGTCATCATATTTTCAGTGTTTGGTACAGTTTTTGTCTTTTGTGAAAAACCTGAAAAAATGACTTAGGTCATTATTTTAAGATGGTGATGATACTATTACTGCCTTTCCTGCTTCCCAAAGAACACATGGTGATATTCCTGAATAAAGGATCACTCCTTTTTTGATTGGTGGGGTGACTCTTTTCAGTGTCAGAGACACCGGTGCATGATCACTGATAGGCTGAATCTGAGGGTCTGTGATAGCCATCATCATGAAGCTGCTAAGTAGTCTGAGTGAGAGTGATGTACTGGTGAAATCCCTCAGAGTGGGGTGATGTGAACACCAAGCATCAAAGACCAAAATCCTTCATGTACTGTTTAAGAATGTCTGCAGAGTTCCTTTGGCTCACTGCTGAGCCTGTCACTATCAGGATTAAACACCTCCTGTCATAAGTGTATAAGTGTGGAGTCAGAGTGATCAGAGAGTGAAGAAGGTATGAAAGGAGGAGGGGTCATCAACATTTGGGCTGTATATACAAACCGGATGCCAAAAAAGTTGGGACATGAAACAAATTGTGAATAAAAACTGACTGCAATGATGTGGAGGTGCCAACATCTAATATTTTATTCAGAATAGAACTCAAATCACAGATCAAAAGTTTAAACTGAGAGAATGTATCATTTTAAGGGGAAAATATGTTGTTTCAAAATTACATGGCGTCAACAAATCCCAAAAAAGTTGGGACAAGGCCATTTTTACCACTGTGTGGCATCCCCCCTCCTTCTTACAACACTCAACAGACGTCTGGGGACAGAGGAGACCAGTTACTCAAGTTTAGAGATAGGAATGCTCTCCCATTCATGTCTAATACAGGCCTCTAACTGTTCAATCGTCTTGGGCCTTCTTTGTCGCACCTTCCTCTTTATGATGCGCCAAATGTTGTCTATAGGTGAAAGATCTGGACTGCAGGCTGGCCATTTCAGTACCCGGATCCTTCTCCTACGTAGCCATGATGTTGTCATTGCTGCAGAATGTGGTCTGGCATTATCTTGTTGAAAAATGCAGGATCTTCCCTGAAAGAGATGAGGTCTAGATGGGAGCATATGTTGTTCTAGAAGCTGAACATAGTTCTCTGCATTAATGGTGCCTTTCCAGACATGCAAGCTGCCCATGCCACAAGCACTCATGCAACCCCATACCATCAGTGATGCAGGCTTCTGAACGGAGCGTTGATAACAACTTGGGTTATCCTTGTCCTCTCTGGTCCGGATGACATGGCGTCCCAGTGTTCCATAAAGAACTTCAAATCGTGACTCCTCTGACCACAGAACAGTCTTCCATTTTGCCGCACTCCATTTTAAAAGACCCCTGGCCCAGTGCAAACGTCTGAGCTTGTGGAGCTTGCTTAGAAATGGCTTCCTCTTTGCACTGTACAGTTTCAGCTGGCAGCGGCGAATGGCACGGTGGATAGTGTTCACTGACAATGCTTTCTGGAAGTATTCCTGAGCCCATTCTTTTATTTCCTTGACAGTGGCATTCCTGTTTGAGGTGCAGTGACGTTTAAGGGCCTCGAGCATCCAGTAGTTTTACGGCCTTGACCCTTATGCACAGCGATTGTTCCAGATTCTCTGAATATTTTGATGATGTTATGCACGGTTGATGATGATAACTTGAAAGTCTTTGCTATTTTACGCTGCGTAACACCATTCTGGTATTGCTGCACTATCTTTCTGCGCAACAATGGTGGAATTGGTGATCCTCTTACCATCTTCAGAGAGACACTGACACTCTGAGAAGCTCTTTTTATACCCAATCATGTTGTCAGTTGACCTAATTAGTGTTCATTGGTCTTCCAGCTGTTCATTATATGCTCAATTTCCTTTTTCCAGCCACTTATTGCTACTTGTCCCAACTTTTTTTGGATTTGTTGACGCCATGTAATTTTGAAACAACATATTTTTCCCTTAAAATTATACATTCTCTCAGTTTAAACTTTTGATCTGTGATTTGTGTTCTATTCTGAATAAAATATTAGATGTTTGCACCTCCACATCATTGCATTCAGTTTTTATTCACAATTTGTTTAGAGTCCCAACTATTTTGGAATCCGGTTTGTACTAGCAATCCATAGATCTATATTCTGGATGGATATGTATTATAAATCTACCTTCTGGATCTATGTTTAAACTAAGCGATGGAACACTGTGTTTTCACTAAAGGTGTGTGTGCTGTATGCTGGTGTGTGTGTGTGTGGCTCAGGAGGCAGAGCAGGTTGTCTGCTGATCAGAAGGTTGCACACCAAAGTAGCCCGTGCATGATATCGATTCCTGAGTTCAATAAATGTTTGCCAATGTTATCTAGATAGAAAAAGCACTTAGCTGCAGAAACAAGTGCTTGTATGCTGTATAAAGTGCTGTGAGTGCTCGAGGAGAAGAACCAGTCCATTTACAGTGTAGTAAACTGCAGCATTAAAGGTGAAGTAAACAAACTGCTGAGCGAAAAGACATGAAAAAGGTGATAAAAGTGAAATTAAACTAGTTATTGAGAACAACAGGAAAACAATAATTATTCAATGTGTAGATATGTCCATTAGATCAGTGGAAAAGGAGGAGAGCAGGAAAGAGAGATGAATCAGAAAAAACATGGATACAGACCACCTGGTCGATCAGTACAGTCGTGAGGGATGTTTTAGTCGTGGCAAAGCGGTCTGCTGTCGTAAGGTTCATCGACGGATGGCATGAACTTTATAGCTGGACAGTTTTTTTTATGGACTCCAAAATGTCCACCATGTCACTGACAGGTGGAGAGGCAGGCTTCTCTTGATGGACCAAGTTCCTTTACTGCTGGAGGGAGATGGCACCTTGTCTGGTTTCCCAGTGACAACTCGCTCAAAACATTCATCAACATAAATCTGTGAAGTGTCCAGATCATCTTCAGCACCCTCCAGAGTGCTAACATAATTGGAAAAATATCCAGAAATATTCTTTATTACCTTTAATGGTGTAAAAGTCTGGATTCAGTAGTGTGTGCCATGTTCAATACTGCCAAGTTGACATCTGGCATCACTACAGCACAGCACCACACACACACTTTATGACACCCCAGATTCATGCTAATTGTCAGAATCCCAAGCCGAGGAGGAGGAGTACCTGCAATCTTTAATTCCAGCTTATTAATTAATCAAAGACAAAGTTTTCATTCTTTTGAAAGCCTGACTCTTAGTCTTGTCCATCCTAATTGGGAAACTCAAAAACCTGTTTTATTTGTTATTATCTATCGTCCACCTGGTCCTTACTCAGAGTTTCTGTCTGATTTCTCAGACTTTTTATCTGATTTAGTGCTCAGTTCAGATAAAATAATTATAGTGGGTGATTTTAACATCCATGTAGATGCTGAGAATGACAGCCTCAACACTGCATTTAATCTATTGTTAGATTCAATTGGCTTCTCTCAAAATGTAAAGGAATACAATATAAAGAAACTGAAGACTTAACAGTATTCCCTGAAAGCCCCCTCCTGTCTGATCATTTCTTAGTAACATTTACATTTACTTTCATGGATTACACAGCAGTGGGGAATAAGTCTTAAAGTGTTGTTGCTCTTTAAAAAAAAAACAAAAAAAACCCTCTGTTAAGCTAGGACACCTCATTGATTGGGTCAAAGTACAGGAGGAAGAGTCACCAACTAAACAAAATTTAAAGCTATATAACCCACAACAGGCCTGTTTGCTTGAGCACAAGCCGTTCCAGTTCTGATGAGGTTTCAGGTTTTGTTAAATAGAAAAAAGTTATGTATATGATTTGATGAAGCTCCTTCATGGTTCAAAATAAACAACACACATATGTTTAACAGAAAGTACACAATAGTATTTATATAAAACCAGGGAAGTAATCTTGGGAAAGAATTTGATTAAAGATAATGTCACTCATACGATCATGGAACAATGCACTTAAGAGTAAATTATTATTCTTTCACCTGCAGCTATCCAGCTCTCGAGCTCATGTTTCTGAGGTTTCTGGCCACACCTCTGTGATTGGCGTTTATGGTTCCATTGTTGTTTCTCTTTTTGCTTTAACCTCGCCCCTGCTGGGTCAGGCACACGGCTCTTTAATGACAGTCGATCATTAACAGCTAAATAACCAGGCAGCATGGAGAGTTTGTTAAAAACACTGAAAACATTTATTCACAAATTAATAAACAATAGTTCCAGAAGAAAGACCTCAAAAAAATAAGAAGCCACTTTTGGCAGCTCCCCGGGCACAAAGGTCACCACAGCAGGCAGCACCACATGTTTGCTTTACAACTCCAGAGGAGGGGGTGTTAACCCCTGCACTACTGGAGGCACAAAGATATCAAATAAATAGGAAAAAGAACACTTTTGCTCATGGGATCCTTTCAGCACACAATATCCTGGAGTTCAAGATCCTCATCTGTAAAACAAACAAACAGGTTCATGGAGCAGGTCTTGTTTTTGAGCGGCACAAACAAGGTTCAGTCAATAAGTAAACTTCCCATTTCTGTTTGCTTCATGATTCCTAACTAAATGAATTTCATGGACCTGCTCTTCCTCAGTAGCAGCAAGGTCGTTGTTTTGTCCCTGCTCTGTGTGTGGAAGCATCCTTGGACACTCAACCTCTAATAAAACAGGGTCTGAGTAAAGAGCTTAAAGTCCACAGAATGCACTAAAGGCTGAACTTGACCTGTAGTGTAAAATTACTTAAATAGGCCACAGAACTCATACATAAATACCAGTCAGCTTACCCATGGTACACAATATCATAACGAGAGGTTCCAGGAAATCACTGTACACAAGAAATAAACTGAAGACCAATAAATCTCCAGGTAATCAGGCGGCACTGCTGCCATGACCACAGTTCATTTCTGCATAATGCACGTAAACTCTGTACTGTACAGAAAACAGCTGACAAAAAAACCAGCACCACCTCCTCTGGCTCAGAGCTCACTCAACATGGACTCAAGTGAGGCGGAAAACTGTCCCACAGTCCGAGCAAACACGGAATCATCTATGCTTGATCTAATGGACAGATATCAGCACATAGCATGCATGATGGCATGAGTGCATATGGCACCACTTAACTTGCACATCTGTGAATGCAACGCATGGCCATTGATAACATTTTAGAATATTACAGAGTGAAAATATAACAGAAGGGTCCCTAAACGGCTAAAATCCTGCACCAGGCAAGAAGGGAAATTATTATTCAAATTCAGAATGAGCAGGTATTTATCAAAGCATTTCTTGGTTTACAGCTTTGATTTACTGTTTGTATAATTTTCAGTGAAAGAATGAAATTATCTGCAGATCTGATTAGATGTACTTTTTTTTTTTTTTAGGAAACTACAACTGTGCCTCAGTAATAGATGCTTGTTCTGTCCTTTTATTAAAAATATCTAACATTTTGCCTAACAGATGCTGTTTTACCACACTGGCTGGACTTCCTCTGTCAGCCAGTGTGAGTTAACCCTCAAATCACAAAACACTGTTCTTTGTTCTCTGAAACAGCTCACCTGCTTCTCTGCAGCTGACAGCACCCCCTGTGCTGCCACCACCTGGTACTGTTTGTGCTTTAAGCTTGTGGGGAACTTCCTGATGCTGCGGATGGCTGTGGAGACGGTGTCCCTGCTCAGAAGCTTCCTGGTGTGTGATGGTGAGGAACCGGGATCCAGCAGCAGGAGGCACAGGCTTCCACTGTTCTTCTGCTCTAAGCCAATAATGGAGCGACTATGACCTACAGCAGGAGACATAGTGAAGAGAGAGGACCAGTGAAGAACAAGCTTGTAGAATGGCTCTTTTAGGCTTATCTAAATACATTCAACAGCCAACAAAGGAAATAAGGAAACCTCCATTTAAATACTGACATTCCTGGATGGCCTTTCATAGAAGACAATCACAATGCTGGTCATGTTTACACGCAAAGAGCCAAAGACAATAAGCCTCAGCTTGTTTCCCACCTCACAGACTGAAGTGTTGTTACTGGAAAGTTACAGGAATTTTCACACTGAAAAAAATCATCCTTATTAACAAACGAATGAAACACTGAAGATGGAGGGTGCCCACCTGACAACCCTCACCTATCAACCTTATGCCACCCTTAATAATCCCATGCAAGTGTAACACCTCTTGGCAAAAGGGATTGATTAAGACCTCATCCTGCTGATCTGAGACCTTCTCCAAGAGGCAGGTGCTGTTGGCTGATAGGGTGCTGCCTCAGATGGCTGACTTAAACCAAACAGAGATGCTCTGAGATGATTTGGAGGAAAGTGAATCAAGTCGGTTTATTTAAAAGGATGTTTAAAAACAAATGCTGACTAATATCCTGAACAGCCTAAAGAATAAAAATTAGTTTAAGGTTTTGAGTGTTGGTGAGGTCCTAACAGGTTTGTGAGTCATCTGCATAACAGTGAAATGAAATTCCATGTTTTTTGAAAATGAATCCTAATGGGAGCATATAAACACTTATCAGCCAACAAGTGCTCAGTGTACATAGTGTGTTCTTTCAATTCAATTTTATTTATTTCTAAGGTAAAGACCCTACAGTGATAACAGAAAACCCCAACCATCAAACAAGCACTTGGTGACAGTGTGAAGGAAAACCTCCCTTTAACAGGAAGAAACCTCCAGCAGAACCAGGCTCAGGGAGGGGGGGTCATCTGTCCAAGTTCTTCTCCAGTGTGTTTAAACTGTACTCTTTTCACCTGATTTTTCTCATTTCTGAATGTTAAGAACAGACACACAAAAAAGTATACATCCGGTCTCGTTCCTCATCTGATGCTCTGCTTGTGGAATTTTTATCCAAAACCTGCCTGGCCCTCATCACCGGCACAGCAGTGTGAGTTCTATGGTGAAATTAAAGTGCAGGTGTTTGAAGCCATCTGGAGATGACCTTGAATGGGAGATCAGCTCTGCTATTTAAAAAATAATGTTACAAAGGCTCCAGCTGCCGACCTCATGAAGCTCACTGAGAATGCTCTACAGTTATGTACGCTCCTCAAAGTTAAAACTGTGCCAAAAGTCTTATTGGCTGAGAGGACTGCTGTAATCAGGAAACAGGTAAAAACTATTAATGTTCTCCCCAAAATGCCTTTCAGGTAGACTGCTCCATAATCATACCACAGTGAAAACCACTGCCCACATTATTGACCTTTCAGTTCAGGTCACAGCACAAACATGAAAGGTGGTGGTGCTCTTTACCTTCGTGCTGCAGGTAAAGTGGGGGCAGGGTGGTCTGGATGAGTCGAGATGGAAGTCTGCTGCCCCTGCTGGACTGACTGAAGTACTGCTTTACCCAGTCAAACAGCTGGGGGTGGGTATCACCAGGGCCCGTTGGCATGTGGAAGTCAATGATGCTGGCACTGAAAGCACAATTAGAACAAGTTTACTTTGCATAATGTGTTACTGATATGTTACCCGGTCCTTTGTGAGGGTCCATAAAGCAGGTTTAAGCTCTCAACAACAATGCTTAGCCTTAGTTATGCTGCTATAGGCCTAGGCTGCTGGGGAATTCCCATAATGCACTGTTTCTTTTCAGTCACCATATTTACTCTACACTCTGTATTTAATCATTAGAATTACTAATCTCTGGCTCTCTTCCACAGCAAGTCTTTTGTCCAACCCCCCTTTAATTGAGCCCCAGCGTCTCCGTAATCTCAAACTCTCAGTATCCCACACACAAAGATGATCACAGCTCTCATCCAGAGCCAAGGAGAAAGACTCAATTGTCAGTTTTGCTTTTCAGCTGAAGCTCCAGTTTTCCCACAATGTCTTTGATTTGTCTTGTTACGGTTTTCCTGAAGAGGGGCACATTCCCGAATGCTTCTTTTTCTCCCAGGGCAGATTGGTACGCCAAACACACTCTGAAAAACTCCCCGTCACAGAATGGCTTATTGTTTTTTGTGATTTTGTAGGAAATCATAAAGCGGTTGACATAAGACCAATACAGCTTTTTTTAAACCCTTGGTATTGTGTTGTATGTTTTAGCACAGCCTTGCTCACCTGATTCCCAGGGACGTGCGGAGGGCGTAGATCTCTGTGGCGCCGATCCAGGCTCGTGTTCCCTGAAGCTGCTGGTTGAAGTGAGATGCACCTTGTGGATCTAGTCCTTCTTTCCAAGCCTCCTCAATCAGACTCTGCAGCTGAGGGATACTAGGCACTAGCCTCTCTAGAAAATAGGACCGGAGCAACAAAAACATTAAATACATTTCTCGTGGCAAATGTCAATCAAAACAAAATGCAACATGTAAATAATGTGGGGCCTGATCAAATTTATTTGACAACATAAAAACATAATATCAGATGAGGGAAACTGGCCCCTGTCCCAGTATCTGCTGCCACTAAAAAAGGCTGTTTCACCTCCTCCTCCTCTAGTCAACACTTTTTAAAATGGGAACGGAGCACACCAGCTGCTGTAGTTTTAAAAGCTTTTGTGTTTGCTCAGCTGCTACGGACTTCTCTTGATATATTTTTGTTCAATAGTGTTTTCAAGTACCTGTGTTTTTGAAAAACTTGTAAGTAATAAAGAAAGGAAAACTGCTGGTGTTCGCTCTGAGACGTCACCCATTCTACCATCATATTTCAGGGTGGATGTGGCTCAGTAGGTAGAACAGGTCATCTACTAACTGGAAGGTTGGTGGTTCAATCCCTGGCTGCTCCAGCCTCCTTTGGCAAGATATTGAACCTGAGTTGCTCTCAATCCATTAGTCGCAGTGTGACTGTGTGAATGTTAGATAGAAAAAGTGTTTGGGTGAATGAGGCATGTTGTATAATGTGCTTTGAGTGCTCGAGTAGAAAAGTGCTATACAAGAACCAGTCCAATAATTATTCAGTGGCTCCACAGTGTTGTGGTTTACACATTCACTGAGCAAGCAAAAGGTCACGGATTCATTTCCAGCCAGAGCCACACATCCCCGCTGGGGTTGCATCAGGAAGAGCATCCGATGGAAAAGTCTGCCAAATCGAGCCTGCAGAGCTACCTGCTGTGTGACGGGAGCAGCTGAAATAAGCTTTTTAATCAGTCACTGATTAATGCAATCATCCATTTAATGTTATTTCAAGTGAAACAAATGTGTAACTAGTCCATTGCTAAGTTGCTCCAAGGTTTGTTTATATAATGCAGGTCACTGTGCACCTTGTAGGGAGCAAGAATACGAGTCTATTCTGTGCAGAGCGGAGAACAGCATCTGGAAGTTCCTGTATCCACAGCCCCAGCCTTTATCCCCCGCTGAGGAGCAGTAGTGATCGGTGTCAGCGCTCAGCCACACGTGAGCCACATCTCTGCCTTCGGTCTGATAGTAGTTACATAATGCCCCGATCACACCTGCACAGACAGGTGAACAGAACGCATGTCAAGGTCAGCTCAGTTTATTTTCAGCAGCAGCTAAGTAGCAGTGTTTCAAAATAATAATATTTATGGAATTAACAGTGACACACAATCAGTGTAAAACACTTCAACAGCCGCCACAGCTGGTCAACACACAGTTATGTGTGGGTCTCTTCTTTGGTGTGCCAAAGAAATCCACACAGCAACAAGGTGATGACCCGGGCTGTAACGGTACAAAATTCCACAAAGAGGATGGATGGATGGACGGATGGATGGATGGACGGACGGATGGACGGATGGATGGACGGACGGATGGACGGATGATTAAAGTGGTGGGTGGGCTCCTTTACATTTTGAGAGAAGATGACAAACACTGTCCTGAACTTTTGACATCTACAGTCAAGGCATTCCATTTACTGTGAATTTCTCCCTGAAAGCTAAAATTTCATTCCATTTTCTAGAGGTGTTCACAATCTCATTCTAGAGACCTACAGATGTATTTAGTGTGCACTGGAAATCCAGTGCAATCATAAACCCCAGCAAGACTGCATAATAGGTCTGATGCCATTCTCCCATTTATAGGAGCTTTCAAAAAGCTTTAGTTTGACCTGGTATATAATCAGAGGACCCAGAGCAGAAGCTACAAGTCACTGTCATCTTCCAGCACATCTGAGAAACCATAAGCAGTGGGATTGAAACGAGTGCAGGGAAAAAATGTGATTCCATGAAAGTTATTTTACTGGCAAACTTAAAAAAAAAGAAGAAATAGCACTGCCTGAACAAATAAGGAAGTAGTCTGTATGAGTTCATAAAGATGGGAGACAAAAGCACTGGCTAATAGCTGCAGGAAGAGCAGTTCTACCAATCAGTAGGTGTTTAACTCTGCACAAGGACCAGGTATCCAAGGTCTATTGGTTCATATGTTCATAATCCACAATTAATTGCATCCTTTTGTCATTCAACATAGTGGTAATATTAAATGCCAAAGTCAGAGTGAACAACACAGACAGAACCTCCTTCATCAGCATTGGCTCAGTGCAGCAGGAGTCGTGGTTCCATACCCTGAGTTCTGGTTCTGCCATCATCAATGCCAGAAGCCAGAGACTCCATCATTTCAGCCCTCTTCCTGTGGAACTCTACAGGAGCCAGAATGCCACTGGTCACAGCCCTCTCCATGCTCATCTCCATCTGTCTGCGGTAGCCCCCTCTGCCATCCAAACCAAACTGCCTCTGAAAGGGTAACAGAAATGGCAGTGCAGGAGGAGTCACTGCAACGTGGAAGACTTCGATAATGCCATAAAAACTGTGGGTTATGTTCAATTCAATTTTATTTATACAGAGCCAAATTGTTTGTACAGTATGTGTTTTCACCTTTTATTTTAAACAACTATATTTAGACGTAGGCCCATTTTTCCCATTTGTTTCATCTCTTTACAGTAGATTTAACTTATTGTACAATGCAAACCTGCAGCTTCTTGAACTCTTGCCTCTCCCGCAGGGCCTCTTCCTGCCTCCTCCTGTGCTCCTCCTCCTGCTGAAGCTGTTTGGCCAGCTTCAGGTCTAAGGCAGGGCTTCCTGTGGCATCAGAGGGAAACCAACGTTTAGGAGGTTTAAGCTGACAGTGGAAAAGATTGAAGAAAAATGCGTTTTAAATATTAGAGAGCTAAGCTAATTTTATACAGTAAAGTACCTGCACCGCTCACAGCTGCCCTTTGGTCTAAATGTAGTTCTACGTGTTCTTGAAGAGAAAAGCTGTCACTGCAAACCACAGAGCACACGGGGCACTCAAATCTCCTTGCTTCTACAAAACAGATTAGAAGCTCTATTTAAGTCAAGCAACCTTTGAATACTTGAATATAAACACACTGCAGAGGCCGGTCACTGAGACAAACATGCTAAAAAGGCTCTCCTCTGGTCTACCTGTAGACACACCTTAAAAAGTTAGTCTGCAGCATTTTTCCCTAAGATGAAAATTCCAGTGGAAGCCCTTCATGCAACACGTGCCTAAAAAGGGTTACATGAGACGAACAGGCCTTTTTTTGTTGATTATCTCATCTGCTGTGATGTTACTGAGGGTCAGGGAGCCTAGCTGCCACAGAAAAGCAAGTACAAGTAATACTGAAGCTAGTGTGTAAGCACACACTAGCTTCAGTGTGTGCTTACACACACACTGAAGCTAGTGTTTGACCTGGACCTAAATTGGTTGTTCAACCTACAGTATTTTCAGTTTGTAGTTTGAAAAAAGTGTATAAAAACCCAAGAAGTGTCACTGAAACACCGACTGGCCCAACTGTGCAGAGCAGCCACAGGGTTAAGAGGTGGATTGTGAAAGTGGGAGAAAAACCCATTCATTATTAAATGGCACATGACAACTTGGCAGGAGTTTTTCAATGGGCTGAATAGCTCTTAGATCTTTAGCAGGAAAATTCTCTGGTCTGAAGACACAAAAATTGGAATATTTGGACACAATACCAGGAAATGAAAATTATTTAATTATCTTCATTCCCACAGTGAAACAAGGTGATGGCAGCATTGCATTTTTTGTTTCAGGGACTAGACCAGTATGGATGAAAGAAAGATGGATACAGAAAAACAAAGCTCAGTGAAAAGCTTTGTCCAGAATGGTCAGGCTCTCAGGAGCAAAGTTTTACACTTAGTCAGCATGTTGAAGTAATTTTGGGCTAGTCACTAAACCCTGAGATATTCTCCATGCATCCCAGGGTTTTCTCTAAGTCTATGCAAAGCTTGTATGGGTGAATGAGACTTATAGTATGAAAGCAATTTCAGTCCTCAAATTGAGTAGAAAAGTCCATTTACCATTTGCACTTCAACAAGACCATGGTGAGTGGAAAGCTTCTGAAAGCCCTGGTGTCAGCAAGACAGACTTCAGACCAGAACCCAGTGGACCTGACCTGAAAATGTGTACCAACACTCCCTATCCAACCTGGTTAAGCTGGCATAATTAACTAAAATAGAAAAAAAACTCAGATTTGTGGGGCCGAGTACAAGAACTTCAGTTTGATCTGAATTTAGAAGCAGGAAATTAGAGGTCATCCAGGCCTTAATGTCTTTAAGACATTCCTGCCGTTTAATTAATTGATGTGTGTCATCTGGCTTCATTGATAGATAAAGCTGAGTATCATCTGCATAACAATGAAAATCGATGCAGTGCTTTCTAATAATACTGCCTAAGGGAAGCATGTATAATGTAAACAGAATTGGTCCTAGCACAGAACCCTGTGGAACTCCATCATTAACCTTAGTGTGTGAAGAAGACTCCCCATTTACATGAACACATTGGAGTCTATGAGATAAATATGATTCAAACCACTGCAGTGCAGTACCTTTAATACCTATAGCAAGCTCTAATCTCTGTAATAAAATGTTGTGATCTGTAGAAATATAATATTAAATGGGATGGAAAAGCAATCAAATACCTGGCAGAGGTAAAATTAAAAAATAAACTGAAATAAACTTGATAAAACATTTGATGCCAATTAATTACCAAATTGAAGTAGTAGTAATTGTAACTGTGAAGTGAAGTAATTAAGATGAATGTCCATTCCATAAATTATTCCAGAAGCACAATACAGAACATGGGACAAACTGATATCTCGATTCATTTGGGTTGGCACAAAACTGAGGGTCAGATACCAAAAACTCCAACTAAATAAAGACAAAGCAGGAATGTCTACCAGATTTGAGGTCCATGCTGTCCATTGCATCAAGCAAGATGGGAAGACACAGAAATGAACATCAGGACTTTTCAAGTACAAACATTAAGCAGATGATGAAAATATTGGGTATAATTATAAAACAACATAATACGGAGGGTGACATTAAGCTCCTAAGCTGGCCTGCCCTGGATCAAACCAAGAATAAGTGATATCCGTTTCAAGCAGTGGTGGAATAAAGGTGAAGCATTAAACAGATTAATGGGAAAATTATCTATAAATTATACCAAGGCCTTCAGAAACAGAACGTAATTAAACCAAGTAAATTAAAACAAAATGGGAAAAAAGAGTGTTAGCTCTGTGACAGGCTGGCGACCTGTTCAGGGTGTACCCTGCCTCTCGCCCTGTGACAGCTGGGATAGGCTGCAGCCCCCCCGAACAGGATGAGCAGAAGCGAATGGATGGATGGGAAAAGGAATTAATTGCAGAAATAGCTGATGAGGATTCGCCTTTTATGGTGATGACAACATATGTCAACAAGTTCAAGGAAATGGTGAAAATTTGGTAGGAAAATAATCTAATGTGCTTTGTTGTTACATCTTACATCAAAAGAAAGCCATCTCAGTCACCACAGCAATGCTGGAGACAGTGTGGTCACATGACTGCCAAGTACTCCTACGTATTTTGGACATGCAGTAAAATTAAAGAGTTTGTAGACAGCATGTCTAAGAAAGGTGCTAGGTTATGAAGTCGTTGTAGTGGTATTGTACCTGCCAGTAGTTAAGGAGGAAGGTGTTGTTAAAAAGGACTGGTATTTATGCAAAATATTGCTCATTGCTTGTTAAAAAATATATGTATATCACAAAGAAGTGGCATAAACCTGACCCTCAATTCAATTCAATTTTATTTATATAGTGCCAAACCATCGCTTCAAGGCGCTCCAAGTCTTAAACCACGGATGGAGATTGTGAGGGAAATGATGGAGAGGACGACTCTCACCAAGGTCTCAGGGACATGCCTTTTTACATAAGTGAAAGAAATGGATCGGCTTCTTGTCACCCATAGAGGATTCTAGCTTCTTCTAGATGTTATGGACCAACTGGGACAGTATATTCTGACAATGCAATGATGTTTGCAGTAGCTCACCTGCTTTGTGTTCTTTGGTTTAAAGTCACCATAATGATTACTTTATCTGAGCTAAATCAGATAAAAACTCAGAGAAATCAGACAGAAACTGACTGAGGGCAACACAAGAAGCAAATGTCAGTTACCTTCAGCTGAGCACTGATCCTGCAGATGCAACTCTACATGCTCCTGCAGGACGAAGCTGCTACTGCAGACCAGGTTGCACATAGGGCAAGAGAAAAGCCTCTCTGGAAAGAATGCAAGGCAATTCAATTTGATGCTGGCTTCAAAATCTCACAAAGGATTTGAAAAAGTGTCACCTTTTCTTGAAAGAGGCAGCTCCTTCAGTTTGACTGCATTCTCGTCAGATTCGACCGACTTCTGTGTTTCCAAAATTGAAGTGATAGATGCTGGCTTCCCAGGAGATGAGTATGCACCACCTGGCGTGGTTTTGTGTCTAGGCTGCACTGAGTCTGTTGGGACACTGACACAGCTGTGTATTCCATCACAGCTGTGTCCAGCTGAGCCTGACTGACAGGCCTGGGAACTCTTGCTCGCTCCTGCAGCAGAGTGTGTTGCGGAGCGCTCTGTCCTGGATGTACGGTGAGCCTGTTCTCGGTGACGTTCCTCTGGATGTGCAGATGTGATGTGGAAACAGAGTTCATCGAAGGAAACCCCAGACAAGCAACAGAGTGGGCAGCACATGTCATTTTCCAGGTGACTGAGAAGGAGATGTGTCTTCATGTCCTCCTCTAGCAACATCTCCTCACCACAGATTTCACACGTCAGCATGGCGGCTGCCTGCAGAGAGTCCACAGATAAGCTTGTTATCACACCGAACAGTAACAGAATTGTAGAAAGTGTAGGAAATGTATTGCTACTTTCATCCAGCACATATACTTTTCCCCTAAGGTAGTAGTGGGTACTTGCCTCTATACATATATTCCATTCACTGCCTGTACCATTCTTCCCTTCACAGTCCCTTATACTCTCTATACCAGGGGTAGGGAACTCCAGGCCTCGAGAGCCTGCAGGTTTTAGATGTGTCCCTGATCCAGCACACCTGAGTCACATATAGAAGTCATTAGCAGGACTCTGGAGAACTTGACTGCAGACTGAGGAGGTAATTCAGCCATTTGATTCAGGTGTGCTGGATCAGGGACACATCTAAAACCTGCAGGACACCAGCTCTCGAGGCCTGGAGTTCCCTACCCCTGCTCTATACTGTCTCTCCCCTCTTTGAATTCTTACCCTTTATATACTCTTTGTACTGTTTGAACTCTCCCCCCTTACACTGGTTGTACTTTCTCTCTCTCTCCTCAGGTGTCCTTGTATACTGTTTATACCCTTTCCCCCACTATTAGCAGTAATTATTCTTCACTTGTGTAAAAAGGGACTTTCCCTATTTGTTAGCAGTGATTTACTCACGTGGTAGAGTGTGGCTTTAGAATGGGTCTTAACTCTATTAATCACTATATACATTTATTATTATATGGGGATATATTTACTTGTATTACTCATTACTTATATTTGTAGTGTTATTAGTTTTATCACATGTGCACATATTATTCTTACACCTTATATTACTTTCACATAAACGCCTGGGGTTGTTAGTTTTATCTTAAGTACCAGGCGCCACTTTTAGGACACACACACACACACACCAGCGTGCTGAGTGCTTTATGTTTTTGGGTCACTGAGGTGGGGATAGGACCTGTGTGTGTGTTTGGGGCCTTTGAAGAGTTGCCCACTTAAGCACTGTCTTATTTGACACTTGTACCCTATCGTCATGTTTCAGTCCAGTTTTACAGCAGGTGCGCTCCCAAAAAAGGGAGCTCTGTGGGCCCCTTGCAGTTTTACAGCCAAAAGAGGGGGAAGGAATAAAAACCTGCCTAAGTGGGGGACTGGTGATCTTATCTTAATGGATGTTTGAGTAGAAAAGGTTATCATTGGTGACCTCTGTTTGAACTGTTGTGACCGAAGAGCTAGACCTGTGAGGTGCAGCCGTAATCATGTGTCCTAAAGTGAGTCAAGGGTGCCCAAAAGTTGATGGGGTGAGGATCAAATATCAAAGGGAAACAACTTATGCATATTAATTTGGGGTGGAGGAAAGTCCCGTGGACAGGGTATAATTGCCCTGTTTTTCGCCGTTGGAGCAGCTTTTTTCTCTGCCTGTGCTGCTTCTCTTTTTGATGGACTAACCGCTTAAGGCTGTACACTTGCTTGCTTTCTTGCTTTTTGTAACACTTTGTGGGAATAAAACTTTGAAACGAACCCTACTCAAATCCAGTGGATTATTTCAGGAAAATGGATTATTTTGATTTTTGTGGATTATTTCAAAAAGTGGATTTAAAATTTCCAGCCAGGGCCACCCTGAGGGTAAAAAGGTAAAAGGGGAACCTGAACCACGACCGACAAAAGCCTCACAGATCAGCTGACATTTGCCTATGACAGACATACACTCATCAGGAACACCTGGTGAACTGCTCATTAATGCAGATATCAGCAATTACACAGCAGCAACTCAACACACTGAGGCATGTGAACGTGGTCAGGCACGCTGCTGGAGTTCAAACTGAGCTTCAGAATAAAGGTGATGTGTCTTTGAACATGGCGTGGTTCCTGGTGCCTGGGGTCTGGGGTGTCCTCAGCACCGTCTGTAGCATAATCAGCAGAGTATAATTAACCAGGTCAGGGGCAGGCTGGGAGCACCATATTTTAACAGATACTTTTATTTGCTGCAAGTATGAGGATTTTTTTTTTTTAATAAGAAACCTATTGAGCCATACCAATACTACCAAATGAAGCTTTGTGTATGTGTCACATTGTCATGAGAATTGGCATATCTGCTGCCACGTGTCTTTTACACTGCTAGCATTGCAGCTGATTTGTAGGTCGTTTATTACTAAGAATATTCAGTCTTACTACTCATCATTAATTGAAGAAAATAAGAACAACCCCAGGTTTGTTTTCAGCACTGTAGCCAGGCTGACAAAGAGTCAGAGCTCTGTAGAGCCGAGTATTCCTTTCACTTTAACTAGTAGTGACTTCATGGATTTCTTTACAAATAAAATTTTAGACATTAGAGAAAAAATGATTCATAACCATCTCAAAGATTATTCTTCATGTTCGGCTGCTTTCAGCACTGCTGGTATTTGTTTAGACTCTTTGGCTCCAGTTGATCTTTCAGAGTTAACTTCAATAGTTACTTCCTCCAAACCAGCAACATGTTTATTAGATCCCATTCCTACTAGACTGTTCAAAGAAGTCCTTCCAATTATTGATGCTTCAGTCTTAAAAATGATCAATCAGTCTTTATTAGTTGGCTGTGTAGCACAAAACAGCTCACTGATCATCTGCAGAGGAACGGTTTATCTGAAGAGTTTCAGTCAGGTTTCAGAATTCATCACAGTACAGAAACAGCATTAGTGAAGGTTACAAATGATCTTCTTAGAGCCTCTGACAGTGGACTCATCTCTGTTCTTGTCCTGTTGGACCTCAGTGCAGCTTTTGATACTGTTGATCATAACATTTTATTACAGAGATCAGAGCATACTATAGGTATTAAAGGTACTGCACTGCAGTGGTTTGAATCATATTTATCTCATAGACTCCAATGTGTTCATGTAAATGGGGAGTCTTCTTCACACACTAAGGTTAATTATGGAGTTCCACAGGGTTCTGTGCTAGGACCAATTTTATTTACATTATACATGCTTCCCTTAGGCAGTATTATTAGAAAGCACTGCATCAATTTTCATTGTTATGCAGATGATACTCAGCTTTACCTATCAATGAAGCCAGATGACACACATCAATTAGTTAAACGGCAGGAATGTCTTAAAGACATTAAGGCCTGGATGACCTCTAATTTCCTGCTTCTAAATTCAGATAAAACTGAAGTTAGATTCAGGAGACAGACACCCTCTCTATTTTTAAGATTAGACTTAAAACTTTCCTTTATGATCAAGCTTTTAGTTAGGGCTGGATCAGGTGACCTTGAACCCTCTTTTAGTTATACTGCTATAGGCCTAGGCTGCTGGGGGGTTCCCACGATGCACTGACTGTTTCTTTTCATTCACCTCTTTTCACTCTGTTTATACCCTACTCTGCATGAGTAATTATGAATCTCTGTCTCTCTTCCACAGTGTGTCTTCTGTCCTGTCTCTTCCCCCTCACAGCAGATGACTGCCCCTCCCTGAGCCTGGTTCTGCTGGAGGTTTCTTCCTTCCCACTGTCACCAAGTGCTACTCATAGGGGTCATTCTGGTTATTGGGTTTTTTCTGTATTATTGTAGGGACCTTACAATATAAAGCACCTTGAGGTGACTGTTTGTTGTGATTTGGTGCTATAGAAATGAAATTGACTGGAATTGAATTTCCATCTCTTGGAACTGGTACATAGAGAGGCTGTGTTGTAATTTCTACAGCCTTCTTGGCTAGATTTCCCTTTTAAAAGCCATTTTTAATGTTAATGACAGTCCTGATGAATAAAAATATAAAAGTTCCTTTGGCAAAAAGTGGTTGCAACGTTTACTGTGTGACAGAAATGTTGCTTCTCACTCAAAATGGCTTCATTCATGAGAGATGTTTGACATGTTTCACAGATTATAGGTCAAAAAGTCATTTACAGCTGTTTAAATAGAGAATCATTTTCTGGCAAATACCGGAAATCACTTTTTGGCACAACACCGGACACTTACGTAGGTTACATCGTAGATCTACACAGACCCAGCACTGAACTGTGAATCAGGGGTAAGCTGGAGGAGGAGGCCTGGGGGAGGGGGAGGTCTGGGCTGCACTGCTCAGGCTGCGACCCTGCGACCCCGCAACCCCGCCCCGGATCAGAGAAGGAAATGGATGTTTGCACTGTTTCATTATCATTTTAGATTTGAACTTTTATTAAGAGGTGTGTCATAAATTGCAGAATAACGAGCATCGTTCATGATGCGCAGCACAATAGGCCACACTTTTCTCATATTTTAATGATGCGTAAACATTGCTTGCAGTAAGCTGTTTTCATATATTTAACGTGCAGTGTTCACAATGCTGCAAAGTTACGCAGCATTTAAAGTGTGAGTCATTACAGAAGAATGTGATTATTAATGGTCTCAGATATTTTAACACTGTCCATTGAACAGGCCTAAAATGTAACGTCAGATCTGAGTGCGTCATACTTTCAGATCAGTCGGTCAGTCCCATTTTTCCCCCCAGGAACAGTCCGAGTGTTTACAAAGCTAACGAGTCATCGTGATTTCAGCGTTGACCAAAATAATTGTGGTAATGATTTTTTCCATGATCAAGGAAGCCTTGTGTATTGAACAATAGATATTTTGGCAGGTGAACAAACACACTGCTGAAAGCCAAGTATGGTTCTCTCTAACAGAGTATGATCAGTAGTGACAGCATCTTTAAAAACACAAATAAGACGTCACCTGGATGAAAACAATCAGACCAACAGTCCTCTTCTACTAGATATTTGAATCATTTGCCTCCACATTGAATCACTGTAACAGGCTGCCAGTCAAACTGTTATATAATATGCTGTTTCTTTCAGCTCTGGCTGGGATTCAGCGCTTTGGATTTGACATCTTTTATATGTCAACAGGGAGTTACTTTAATGTCTGTCCGCCCAATCATCAAAATATGATAACGAGAAGTGTGCCTTCTTTTTTTTTTTTTTCTCCCCATCAATACAAAAATGCAGTTTTGTACAAACTCACACTTATATAAGAAGAAAAAAGGGAAAAAAAACAAAAAAAAAAACAATGACCATTTCACATTAAAACATCTTTAAGAAAATAAATCTTAAATAATACCTCCTTACAAAATTCAGATTTTGATAACAGGATAACTATAATATACAAATATTCACATGGAGCTATTAGTATCTATAAGCAGAAAGAGATCACAGTATAATTATGAACAGAAACAGAACCCGAGGTTTATAACAAATCAGATTCTTCTATAAGTGAGAAAAGGGGTTGTATTAATTTTTTTTTAAAGATTTCAAAAATAATGAAAAGTCATTTTTTAATGCTTTTTTGTTTGGAATCGATTTTGTGCAACGACATTTATGGATGAAATACTTGGCAAACTATATAACATAACTTATTCAGCGTTTTTGTTTCTTATTGATATAACATATTTGATCCCGTTCCAGGTAAAAGTAACTATGATTTAGACAACAACCAGTTATGTATTTCTTTCCAAAAATTACACACAACCTCGCACTGAAAAAACAGATGTTCTGTTGATTCCAACAATGATTTACAAAGATAACAAATTTCAAATTTGAATATTCTTTTAATAAATTCCTGCGAAGGATAAATTTCATTTAAAATTTTAAAATGGATTTCTTTGACTTTAGGAGGGATTGGAAATTTCAGGAATTTAGTTCTGATGGATCGAATTTCTTGTTTGTTAAAGTTTTTTTTAAATAATGTGTTCTTTTAGAAGATCCAAGATAAATCTCACCAATTAAACGTTTTCTCAAAAATAGGTTATTACATTTTTTCTCTACAAAGTTTATGCCATTGATGATCACTTTATACAATCTGGGGGTTGGGGTCTGATCTAAGTTATTTCTAAATTAGACTAATCATTGCAGCTGGATTATTGTCAACTACTCTCTGGAGCTTGAAAAAAAAAACGTCTTCAAGAAACAAAAAGAAGTCCAGTCGCCTTTTTCAAGCTCCAGAGACTACTATGACCTGGATAACTGAGAATCTACACAGACATATTGTCAACTACGTTTCTATAATCATCAGGGCTACAGACTATTTTATATTTATCACTAAATTCCTCATACTTTAATAGATCCCCCTTATTTAACAGATGAACAATTGACCAAATTTGTTTTTCCATCCATGCTTCCATGAATATCGATTTTCTTCTCCTTAGAATCACCCTGTTGTTCCACAGTGGGACATTGTGTGGACTAAAGTTATGTTTGTAAATCATTTTCCAGTAAAACAGAACTTGTTGATGGAAGGCACAAAGTTTCACTGGTAACTTAGAAACCTCAAAGTCACATTTCAAAAGAAAATCTATGCCGCCTAATTTTTTAAAGACAAACTTGGGTAAAGAGAACCAATATCCTCGCTGCATTTTACTGACTGCAGCCACCAGTAGTTTCAAAGTCAACTGCTTTTATTCCTCCTCCTTCAAAACTTTTGATCATGTCGGCTTTTCTAATATAATGATGTTTATTTCTCCAAATGAAGTTGAAAATGAGGGAGTTTATTTCTTTTATGTTTTTTGTGGACAGGGGTGCGAAGTTTGCTTTCTTTAATGCGGAACTCCCCGTGGGGCAGCGTTATTTGGTCACGTGAGCGAAATAGTGTTCTCTGATTGGTCAATCCGTTTCCGTTCCTCGCCATGCATTTTCAACTGTTTTCAAACAGTTCTTTTAATTAAAATTACTGTATATTGGAATTTGCTTAATATAATCTCATAAGCTCACAATAAGATTTCCAATGGCACCACAATCATTAAATTTGTACAAGAAAGAAGACATTTATTTACAGTCAGTACGGTAAATCACATTTTACTGCCGGGTCACACCGTCTGCTGTTTACCAGTAGCTGAAGAAACGGCACTTTCTGCTTAAAACTGTGATAACTTCCTTATTTATTGTCCCATGAAGCTGATCTTGGAGACACTGAAAGTCTTTTCAGGAGCTTTTCAGTGGATCCACGTTCATAATAATCCACTGAGTAATCGCTCACATGAAGCATTTTAACAGCCTTTCGGCGGTGTCGGTGTGTATGCTGAAGAAGCGCAGGTCTACTTACGGTGATGTGAATGAACGCAGCGTTCACAGGGATGTGGCGAACACAGACATGTATACATATAGATATATATATACATATAGATATATATATACATATAGATATATATATGTCTATGGTGGCGGAGACGCTCTGCCTTCCTTCCCCCGGCGTCCAAACACAGAATTCATGCAGCGCAGTTAAACCACGCCTCCAGCTGTCACGACTTCCGGAATCAAAATTTCATAATAAAATAATTACCAAATTATTAAAAAATACCAAAAAGTTGGATAGAATCCTCTTTACGCCTCATAATTATGACTTACTCTCTACCTATATCTGCACTTTGTTTCAAGTGGCAAAAAGAGTCTTCAATACATGGGGCCCAGGGAGGGCGCGAGATTGAAACTATTACAAACAAACTGACGGTGTTCTGAGTTTGGATCGCGGACTCTGGCATACGCTGGTCTGAGACAGGACGAGAATGTCGTCTCAGGTAGAGGACCATGGACACGTCTACGTAGAGGACAGGGTCAGGAGGAGGGAGGAGCAGAGGAGACGATGGAAGTTTGGTGCGGACACAGAGCAGCCAACACTGTCAGAGAAGAATTCAGCAACATCTCCTCTCCAGTTAAGTCCAATAGTTTTTCAAGACAACTAAAAATAGTCTGGAGAGGTGACACTATCTAAAATTCTCAGAGACCATCTGATCATGTTACAGTGGAGAGCCAAAAGTTAAACAGTAAATGGACAAGAGTTTAAAGGATTTATCAAAAGTTTCTGAAAGAAACCAGAGAGATATCAGAGAAACCAGTCCTGGACCCATTCTAGACTTTGCTATTAAAGAATATGAGAATGTATGGAGAGACGGGGGGAGGGGAATGGAAGAGGGTGCATAACATTCATAAAACAGGGAATTCAGTATAGAGCCTATGGAAAAGGAACACTCAGTATATCATAATTGAAACCTGGACAAGAAATGTAAGCATCAAAGTAGTACTACCAGGTAGGCTGTCATTGGAATCAATGGAGGAACTTGGGGGACTTTTATGGGGGGAAAGTAATTTGGTGTGGTGGTAGGGATGTGCATGACTAGTCGACTAGATGACTAATTGTCCCTATTACCACTAGTGGGTTAGCCTAATTATTCAGCACAAACATTTACTGTTTGTGCTGAATGTTTTGCAGTCATCAGATGGAGCTGCAGCCCTGACATCGTTATAGAAAAAATGCCATAACTCTGTTAATGTTGGCCTGATAATTTTATTGGGTCTAATATTCTGTGCCTGGTTACTTCCCCCATGTTTGTACAAAGAAGTGAAAAAACTAGAGGGACTCACACAACGTACCTGCGCAGGTCTTTTTTTGGGGTCAGGCAGCTTAAATGTCTGTAAAAAGTGCTGACCGATGTATATCCGCTGATCACTGATCAATCGGCAATATGGAATACCGGTTGGTGCACAGTTCTTGGCCTGCTGGCAGCTGTTGCAGTGCATCCTGGGATTTGTAGTATTTACGCTATTTACCCGCGAGCTGTTAATAATGAAATCATCTCGCTGGCCTTATAAAATTAGATGCAGGCCGGATGTGGCCCGCGGGCCTTGAGTCTGACACGTGACAGAGAAAAGCTGCAGTAAGTTAAAATGTGCAGATGAATTGTTAATACAAAAATGATTTCTCATCCGATTACTTGACTAATTGATGGAATAATCGATAGAATACTAAAATAATCGATAGTTGCACCCCCACTTGTACTGAGACAGCTGGGCTAAAAAAAATTTCTGGCTAGAACCCTGCACATCAACAAATCACTAGTCACAACTACAAATTTAAAAACACAACAACATATTCAAAACACTACGACATCTTACAAAAACACAACAGTATTAACAAAACGGAAGA
The DNA here is from genome assembly GCF_007364275.1 of Archocentrus centrarchus. Lineage (NCBI taxonomy): Eukaryota > Metazoa > Chordata > Actinopteri > Cichliformes > Cichlidae > Archocentrus > Archocentrus centrarchus. Next base: position 1,164,395 of record NW_022060266.1, on the reverse strand, counting down.
GGTAGGTCCCAGTGGGAAACCTGAGAAATCACTGATCGGACGATGCTACTTTTGTTTTATATTGGCTCATTTGTTTGTTTTTGTGTGTGTGTTTATATATATATATATATATATATATATATATATATATATATATATATATAAAAGCATTCTAAGCATTTACACACATGTAAATAGTAACAATTACTTCATTAGTGCATGAATGGGTCCTGTGTGGTAAATAAAGTGGGAAACACGTGTACTGTTTTTGATAGACAAAAATAATTTTTGTTTCTTTTTTGCTGCTCATAAGGAGGCTTTCAAAACACTACTCTGTGACGTAAAATACGTCTTTTTGGCGTGTTTTTTTTTTCCAGGCATCCTGCCTCTACTGATGGTGATATTTACATAATTCTTTAACACACGGGTTGAAAAAGTGGCAATACTTGACTCACTGTGGCGAAAGTGAGATGTTTGGGCCTTCGGCTTTCCGTAGTACAGCGTCCGTAGGCGGAAGCGGCGTGAGGCGTTGTTGACGCGCGGGGTTTGCTGGGAAAGTTTTAGCTTGTCGCCATTTTGGACTAAGAAACAGAGGGAGTAACAGAAGTTGTAGGTCTCAAACAGCCGCGCGTGTTTTCAGGTACATAACCTCTTCACTGCGTAGGAATCGGGGAGGGGGGCATGTGATAAGGTTAGTGTTATTAACGGCCCTGAAATTACAGCGGAGAAATTGGCCACAAGGTAGCATTAGCTTCTGAGCTAGCCGGGTAGCTCATTTACGGACTAACCAGGAATAACGTAGCCCAAATCCGTTTGGTTGTGTTGCATGGATCGAGGTTAGGTCCTGCAAGCCAGCAAATCGTTGTGCTACAAGTTCGAATGTCACGTGTAACTCGTGTATTCAGTGTTCGTATTTTCTGTTAAATGTGTGCATAAACTTCGAGGAGTGCAGCATTACCTTGCAAGCCTAACTATTTTTTTGGACAGGAGTTAGCATGACCTCCTTCCTGACCGGGAAAAACAGCTCGTGTGTCCAAGTGCTTAATAAAGAAATTCTCTACATGTACTAGTTTAGGAGTCTCTGTAGCTGTCCTTGTTTACATCTCCTCAGATTAATTGTAACGATTCGGACAATTCCTGACGTTATCTCGCATTATGTGCTGAAGTCTTATTTTCACCTTCTCTTTAAAATGTGGGGTAAGAGAAGTCACATTAAAGGGGGTGATTGCTGTGACCTAAAGTACTCTCCAGTTTCCTAGTTGTGATGCCTGTCTTCTCTGAGTTGCGGGATAATATTCCACATAAATTAGAGAAACCCAAACTTGGTGTAGCTCTAAACATTGGTTCATCTTAAAGCAAGTGTTATTAAAACAAAACTTCTGAGCATGTGAGTCATTTTGCTGTGGACTTGCTACAGTGTGCAGGGCCTTGAGGCGACTGTTGTGATTTTGGTGCTGTACAAATAAAATTTGAATCGATGCGCCGTTTTTCACAAATCCGGTGAGACTTGGGCATTGTTCCTGTTTCTGCCACGCTGCCTTTTGTGGCTAAAGTAATCCACTGGATTTTTTATTCTGCTTACTGCATTCTATGAAAGCTTTAAGATAGATGTTGTTAATATTGGTTGCTTTTTTAAACAAGAAAGGGTTTTAACAGCATGCTTATCACGTGACTGCAGCTGTAAAAAGTAGGTGTGTTGGGAACGCCCAGCATCCCTTGGGACAACAGTTTCATACATAATATGTATTCCTGTCCAGAATCCAATTTGTGTGGAAGTGTACAAATGGGGTGGCATATTAAAGGAAACTCGGCATGAAGTGAGGAAGCGTTTTGTTTTCATAGTGGTGTTGGAGAGTGTTGCCTAAGGTCTAGACTGTATTTCTTGCAGAGAACCATACAAAGTGACCATTGTGAATGACTTGTTGTTTTTGCACTACTACTCTATAGTCTCATTCTGTGACATTTGCAGGGCACATGGTCACACATGTCAAAGTGCCTAGAAAATGTACCATTTCGAGAAAGATTTTAACTGACTTTGAATTTGATGGCCACAGCAACATGTATCAAACTGCTGGGGCAGGGCCATGTTTACCAGTGTGTAGCTTTCCTTCTTCTTTTAACAACAGTCTGTAAATGTCTGGGAACTTAGGAGACCAGCTGCTGGACTTGTGGGAGAGGACTGTTGTTCCATTCTTATTTGATATAGGAGTAACAGTCCTCGGTCTGCTTTGTTGTATTTTTCAGTACACGATGCTCCAAATGTTCTCAGTTAATGAAAGGTCTGGACGACAAGCAGGCCAGTTCAGGACCCGGATTCTGCTGCCAAGCCAAGCTGGGGGTCAGGCCAGAAAAAAGATCACGGCCTGGCAGTATCCGAGTATCGGACGACCGCAGGGGGAGGGGTTGCCCTGGGCATTGAACACCCAATTGCTATTTGTGGTATTAGTGAACGGTTCCAGTAGCGAACCAGTGAAATTCTGAGCCCGGTGCAACCTCAGCGCAGAGTGATTAACTGCTGGCTAGAACCCTGCATGTTGTAATAGGTGCAGTATGCGGTTTAGCATTGTGTCGCTGAATTATTCAAGGCCTTCCCTGGGAAAAAATGTCTGGATCAAGGTTGTTATAGTTTTGGATTTTACATGATAGTTTAGTTTAATTTAGTTAGTTTGAATTGTTTTTTAGAGTGGTTTGGCTCATTTTTATTAGTTTAATTTTGTTTGTACACACTTTGGGCTGATCCACCACCATTCTCATGAGCATCCTCATCCCATGGAGCTCCAGACTGAGAGAGATTGATGGTCATTTTATGTTTCTTCCTTTTCTAAATAATCCCTCAAACAGCTGTCACCTTCTCACCAGGCTTCTTGCTGATGGTCTTGTAACCCAGTCCAGAGTAGTAGTTTTCCATGTTGCAAGTACATTTTACATGAACTTTGGCTCAGAGAAGATGGTGCCGTGTTTGGATGGTGTTCACATGTTTTTCTTTTTTGCATGATTGAGTTTAACCTGCATTTGTGGGTGGCACTGCAAACTGTGTTCGGACAGTGATTTCTGGAAGTGTTCCTGTGGGGATTTCCATGACGCTCATGCTTGTGTGCTGAAGATCCCGGCATTGGGCATGCACACAGCCATTTCTCCTGATTCTTGGACTCTTTTGATGATATTATGATGAATAGTGAATAGACTGGTTCTTATATAGTTTTCTACTCTACTTTGAGCACTCATATTTATGCACACAAGCACTAAGTGCAACTTGGGGTTCAGTATCTTGCCCAAGGATACTTTGGCAGACAGGAGCAGCCAGGGATCAAACCACTGACCTTCCAATTAGTAGGCGCTCTACTTCCTGAGCTAAAACCATCCCATTATGCACTGTAGATGATGATATTCAAAGTCTCTGCAGTCTTAGATTGAGGAACATTATTGTGCGATTGTTCCATAATTTGCAGATGGTGAATGTTTTCTTGAGAAACTGCCTTTTCTGTTTGAGATGATTCTTTTATACCCAGTCATGTTTCTGAGCTGTTGCCAGTTGCAATCAGCTGTCTCTTTTTCATACCACTTGCTTTTCCAGCCTCTTGTCCCAACTTTTGAGATGTGGTGTTGCTATCAAACTCAAAATGAGCTAATAATTTTCTTAAAATGTTATATTTTCTCTGTTTGCACATTTGATATGTGTTCTATTGTGAATGAAATATTGGTTTGAGATTGGTAAATTATTGCTTTCTGTATTTATTTATAGTGTCCCAGCTTTTTGGGAATTGTTCTGAAATTAGCTCTGGTTATGGCCATATACCATGACTCACATTATGTTCATACTAATCAAACAGTTCAGGGAGTCATTGTACTGTATGGACCACTTCCATTAAGATAGAGATGTTTTCTTCATAGGCTGACGACGATCACCTAGAATAACTTTGCACTGGGTGGCAGTGACCCTCTGAGGCACCAAGACCATCCAAACCATGCCAGTGAATTGTCCCCACAGTATAACAGAGCCTCGGGGTACCTAAACTTTGCTCCAGTTTTTCCTTTGAATTTTCATCTTGTATGAAGAACTCTTAACGGACTTGTCCTGCTAAATTGTGTAATTACACAGTCATTACTTGCTAATAAGATTGTAACGGTAATTCAATATAAAACATGATATTGATGTCCAGGTAAATTCTCCATTGTGAGGAATTTTGGGAGGGGGGGTTGTCATAAATAAAAAATACAAACCTCAGTAATGACACTATATATACATATTACAGTAACATCAGTGTAAGGTGTGCAAAAATCTCGAGCCACCCCAACTGTGAGTGTAATGATCTTTTTGGTTTGTTAAAAAACAAAAGTATTTTCTCATTTAATAATTTAATATCTGTAGCTGTTCAGTACTGACGGGTTTTTGAAACGGGAGCTTTACTAACCTCAATTCCTCAGTTCATTGTTCATGACATCATCTGCTGTTCAGCTACTAGTGAGAGGAGGGGCTGTGTGAAATTGTGTGTCAGCTCGAGGAGGTGAAGACAGCACTCTTGGTATTGATTCTGTTGCACATGAGTAATCTGATAGTGTAGTGTTATCCTGTGTAAGACAGTGGGGTTTGTAGCTGTTTAAAAGCATGTACATTCTGCCTGTTGATGTCATGTTTGTCTTGTGAACTAAAATGTTCTAAATTCTCGGCATATGATGATGAGCACAGTTTCAAACCACCCCCATCTGTGTAACTCTGCAGAGGCAATGGCGAGCCCAGGGAAAGACAACTACAGGATGAAGAGCTATAAGAACAAAGCACTGAATCCTCAGGAGATGCGTCGAAGGAGAGAAGAGGAAGGAATCCAGCTACGCAAACAGAAGAGAGAGGAACAGGTGAACACCACCTCACCCCGAGTGCCTTGATTTAAATTGTCTTTAGTATCATTCAGTGTCTAAAATGGAATTTGTGTTATGGGCCTATCAGGGCCTGCTGTGGTTTATCTGTGAGGGCGTGAGTTTTGCCCTTTGGTACCACCCTTAGCAGCTGACTCCACTCAACAATTAATGCTAGGAGTGCTAAAGTTCAGTGAGATGAGTGCTAAATACCAGAGAATCTCTGAAAAAAAACCCTTTATTTGGCTCCTGATTCTTGCTCCTTGTCTGGACATTTTTGTGTTGCTTTTCCACAACCCCCTGGATGTCCTGGAGACCCTAACAGGAACGTTTGGGTCTTTACAGTAATCAGGCGTCTCTTTTATTTATGTGGTACAGTAGTGTGCCAGACTGATCTCACATGTGTCCGGCAGTCTGCCTCAGTTGAACCCCTGTGCATTTTTCTGCCTGTTAAAGTGAAGTCTAGTCATTTGATCTTGTCTGCATGACTGCAGTTGTTCAAGAGGAGAAATGTCTGCATACCTTCAGCTGATGAATCAATGCTGGAATGTCCAATCCAGGATCCAGACATTAGCTCCACAGTGCCCATCACAGGCGTAAGTGTCGGCCTAAGCTCACTTTTTCCCTGTACGTATGCTCAGCTAAAGTCTGAACATGATCTCTGTCTGCTGTTGACTTTGTGCAGGATGGAGTCATAACACCTGACATGATTCAGATGATCTTCTCAGAAGACCCAGACCAGCAGCTAATTGCTACACAGAAATTCAGAAAATTGCTTTCCAAAGGTTTGTGTCTGCAACAGATTATTTACTAAATTTCTCCGAATTTTAAAGAAAAAAATCACTTTTTGGAGCTGGTTTATTAAAAAACTGTTCAGATTGGGTCCAGAGCAAAACAGCTGCTACGCAACATGATTCCCTTCTGCTTTCACACGCACTGCTGGCTGTCAGAAAATCAAACTGCAGTTTCTGGAGGAGCTTCTTTCTTCAGGAAAATCTCTGCTGCTGGAGAACTTCTGTTTGGTTTGTACCAGTTATTAGAGCCACAGGTGTTCTCAGCTCCAGCTTCTGTGTGTCCCGTTTTCCCTACGCACCCACAGGTAGTGAGAGCTACATCAGAAACATGGATCCTTTCTATGATGTTACTATTAGAGTAGCAGCTACATTTTCACTGTGCTGGGGATTGAAGTCATTTTGCAGTTGCCACTTATAACGATTCAAAACATTTTTGCACTCATTAATAATTTAGACCCAAAAACATGGAAATAAATGTAAAAAACAATAGAAAAGTTTTCCTTTAAGTAATCCTGCCCACAGCTCTATGGAAGGCTCTGTTGTACCACACTCATACTGACTTGCACAGTAGAGATTAAACCAAGAGAAAAGGGTCAGCTTTGGAAGCTCTGTTTGATAAATGCAAAAACACAAAATGACCAGTGAAGTACAACATTTTTACTACAACACAAATGTGGGTATTTTTCTGCAGAACACAGATGTCATTCATTTTGTGACCTCTCTGCACATTAGTTGAGCTGATCTGTCTTTGACGTGCCTGTTGTTCTCGAACAGGATTACACTCAGACGTGTTCTCTTCTTTTACTTGTTCTTTTGTACAGAGCCCAACCCGCCCATCGATGAGGTCATTTCCACTCCTGGTGTTGTGACTCGTTTTGTGGAGTTTTTGAAGCGGAGTGAAAACTGTACACTACAGGTTAGAGCACGGGGCCTATATACACGACTCTGTGGTTAGCAGGGCAAAGTGAATGTGTCAACACTTCCGCTATCACATAACAGTAGATGTCTTTAACACACGTTATACACTCACCATGAAATGTGCACGCTCCAGATGGAATTCCAGAGAAATGGTTATTAGTCCTGCTAAAGGTAACCTTGTATCAAGGTTTTAATTTCTTATTTAACGTTGCCTATTGATTCATTCATAATTAATCACAAAATGAGTGAATGACATGGTGTTGCATTGGGCAGTACTGTTGCTTCACAGCAATAATGATATTAAAGCAGCAGTGAGAGGGCACCGGGCCCTCACACCTCGACACAGTCGAGCTGTGCTACAGCTCGGGCCTGTTGGAGGTGAGGACTGTCATGCGGTCACATGGATGTTTTGAGCCTGGAATGCTGCGTGTTGTGTAATGTAGCTACAGAAAAGCTTCTATGTCCACTAGGTGGCGATGGAGAAAACCCACTAATGTGTCACACTGCTGTATGTCATGCGTGGAAGCAAGTGTGACCTAATATTTGGCAGTGTGTGACAGACTGGGGAATGTACCATTGAGGTATCCAATCCTGTGCGCTCTAATTTTGGCGAGCCGGCATGAACACGCCCTTTCATGAAAACAGTTTAGCATCATCGACATCTTAAGATTGAACTTGTCAAAGACCATCTACGAGGAGTTTGTTAAAGTACAAGGCCTCAAACTGGCAAAAATTAAAATACTGCAAAACATGCATTTGAAATTCAGAATGGCCTACTTCCTGTTGGGTTTAGGGTATGGCTCCAGATCTCGAGACATTACACGAGGCTGCCAAATTTCAGACCCATAGGTGAGGTGTAGTGCTGGGGCCATTTTTCCACATCCACTCGTAAGAGCCGTAGAACATCAAACGTCATGCTGGAGGTGTGTGCAGGTTCATGACCTTTTAAGCTTTCCAAGCCCTCAAAAACAACTTCCTGTTTCATGGTGAATGGCCATGCCTCCAGGATGCAGTGTTGAATGAAAAGTCACAATTTTCACAGCGTTTTATGAGGACGACTTATTCACAAAAACACAACACGTCTGGTGTGTAACGAGCTTTACTGCGACAGAGAAAGGGTGACATCGCCGCTCACCTGCGGGGGCCAGTTCCTACAGCGACCGCTTTGTGGTCCAAAGAGAAGCTCACCAGATGAAAAGTGCAGGTCAATATTATTCAATCATAAAGCTATTTTTGTGCTTCACAGAAAACAATGTGTCACATTCAGAAATCAAGAAAATCAAACACAGTTGAAACAACAACAGTATAAACCTGGACAAACGGAATAAGATAAAAATAAAGAAATAGAGTGAGCATCACATTTTTTTAGGTCTGTTTTAAAAGTAGATCCTGGGCTTCCCCGTCTCGGTGTTTCACGGCTGTGCAGCGGCCTGATTTCCTCTCATAACCGGCCGGGCTGTGGGTCCAGTCTGACCTGGAGAGTGCAGGCAGCTGCTTGGTTCATAAAGTGTGACTATGCCTTCGACGTGGGTGGAGGAAGTTCAAATAGAATTACAATAGTTAAATAGTCCAAATGTAGTGAGATAAAAGTATGGATGACTTGGATGTGGATGAGTTTGTTCTCCCTGTACCTGTGTGGGTCCCTCCATGTACTCCGGCTTCCTCCCACATGCCAAATACATGCATGATAGTTGGTCATTGTAAACTGGCCATAGATGTGAGGTAGGTCAAGGGCTTCAAGAGCTGTGTGAATGTATGGGAGCAGTTTGAGTGGTCAGTACAGTAGTCTGTTACAGTGCAATAGTGTTTTTTAACCATTTTGTGTGTGTGTGTGTGTGTGTGTGTGTGTGTGTGTGTGTGTGTGTGTGTTTGTGTGTGTGTGTGTGTGTGTGTGTGTGTGTGTGTGTGTGTGTGTGTGTTTGTGTGTGTGTGTGTGTGTGTGTGTGTGTGTGTGTGTGTGTGTGTGTGTGTGTGTGTGTGTGTGTGTGTGTGTGTGTGTAACAGTTTGAAGCAGCCTGGGCACTGACCAACATCGCCTCTGGTACCTTCTTGCACACCAAGGTTGTGATTGAAACAGGAGCTGTTCCCATTTTCATTGAACTGCTGAACTCTGAGTATGAGGACGTTCAAGAACAGGTAAGTGTCATCAGCCAATATTAAGAGTCACCTGTTCAGCTGCTCAGTTACAGCAACTGTGATTTTCACACACAACCATTTATAGGTTCAGAACAAAATCTCATAGTCTTTGGCAGGTCTCACACATCAGCAGGCTGGATGAGTGTCAGCGGCAGGGCTGAGCTCTGTACCGGAGTCTTTTGGGCTGCAGTATGTAATGTAGTTAAAGCATGCTGGTTGTGTTGTGTTTCAGGCAGTGTGGGCGCTGGGGAACATAGCAGGAGATAATGCTGAGTGCAGAGACTACGTGCTCAACTGTGGCATTCTCCCATCTTTACAGCAGTAAGTGTTGTTGTCTGTCTGCGTCTGTCTGACCCTCTCCGGCCCGTGCTAACAGCTGGGCTCTGCTCTGTAGGTTGCTCGCTAAATCCAACCGTCTCACAACAACTCGCAATGCAGTGTGGGCTCTGTCCAACCTATGCCGGGGGAAAAACCCACCACCAGATTTTGCCAAGGTGAGCCCGTTTGTCAATATTGAGTTACTGAGTACTGGATCTGCTGCTTTTGCCTTCTTTTTCTTTAGTGGTATTTCCTGTACTGCTCATCCAGTTCAGGTACTAAACGGTCCCCGTGTCTGTGTCATTTTTGTCAGGTGTCCCCTTGCCTCAGCGTTTTGTCCAGGCTTCTGTTCAGCAGTGATCCAGATGTGCTGGCTGATGCTTGCTGGGCTCTGTCCTACCTGTCTGACGGCCCCAATGAAAAGATCCAGACGGTCATTGACTCCGGGGTCTGCCGCAGGCTGGTGGAGCTGCTCATGTATGAAACTGACACACAAATCAAGTGTAGTACCATCAAAAAGTATTTGCACCGTCCTGATTTCTTAGTTTTTTGCATATGACATACATGTTTCAGACAAACTTATTAGACAAAGATAAGCTGCAGAGATGCCAAATGTCGTTTTTAAATGATGACTACATTATTAATAGAATAAAGCTATCCAAAAAGTAACTGCCACCTCCAATAACTGGTTGTGTCATCCTTTGTAGCACAAACTGCAACTCAACTGGCAATGAGTGTTTGACATTGCTGTGGAGGAATTTTGGTCCACTCTTTCTTATTGTTTATTCAGCCACAGTGGAGGGTTTTTGAGCACGAATGACCTGTTTAAGGTCATTCTAAGGCAATTGCTTTTTTACATAGGGCCAGGTAGGTTGGGATGGTTTTTCCTTAATAATGGATTTCATTTAAAATCTGCATTTTGTATTTACTTGGTTTATCTTTGTCTAATATTAGCATTTGTTTGATGAAACACTTAAGTGGGCCAAAGTGCAAAAGCCTCAGAAGTCAGGAGAGGGGCTGTCGTGGTGCTGTATGAAGAGGAAAACCAGGTGAAGCTGAACTGTCCAGGATCAGGCTCACAGGTGTCCCACAGACCAGGCTTTCAAGATTAGATTAGTGTTCACACACATATATGCACCCACTAAAAGGAGGTGCTCATCCATCCATCCATCTGTTTTCTACTGCTCATCCGTTCGAGTCACAGGCGCAGCAGGCTAAGCAGGTCAGACGCAGTTGCTCCGTTACTTTGTGGATCCAGAGAAAGCTACTCCCTAAGGAAGTCAGCAGTGGCAGAGCAGTATGCAGGACATGTATGAGGACAGCAAGACAGTGGGGAGATGTGCAGGTGGAGTGACAAATGGGTTCAAGGTGGAGGTGGGGTTACATCATGCAGGAGTCTTCATGGACTGATGTGGCAGCCAGAAAGGGAACGGTTCTGAGACCTGTGAGACCTGCTACGATGTTTGGTTTGGAGATGGTGGCCCTGACACAAAGACAGGAGGTGCAGCTGAAGGTGGCAGAGCTGAAGATGCTAACATCTTCACTGGGAGAGAGCAGAATGGACAGGAGTAGGTTAATGAGCGTAGCAGATGGAAGGCTCAGGTTGAGATGGTTTGGAAATGTGCGTAGGACAGGAAGTTGGACAAAGGATTTTGTCCTGCAGGGCAGGAGGAAGACCACAAAGAAGCTTCATGGAGACCGTGGAGGAGGCTTGGAGAGGGTCGGTGTGATGGAGCAGGATTGTTGGGATAGGGTGAGATGGAGGCAGATGATCCGCTGTGGTGGCCGCTAAAGGAAATGGCCAAAAGAAGAAGAATACCATTGCTATGGTGATCAGGAAGTGACGAGGTTGTGACTGATGTGCAGACTTTCAGCTCCAGCTCAGGGTTTAAAAATATTGTATCAGCAGTTGAGGATATTACAGTCACGAGCCTATTCAAGCACCGTATAACAATTTAAAATGTTCATTGTTGTGCAGAGTGTAACTTTTTCCTAGTGTAACATATTTGCACAAAGAAGCAGTGATTTTGAGTTCAGTGCTGTGTTCTGTTTCTCGTAGGCACAGTGACTACAAGGTTGTTTCTCCTGCCTTACGGGCAGTGGGAAACATTGTAACAGGAGATGACATCCAGACCCAGGTAGAGGCTCTGTTTCTTTCATTAGATGCTGATTTTCTTGTTTACAGCATTGAGATAATTGTGCTCTGCGGTTTTGATCTCAGGTAATCTTGAACTGTTCAGCTCTGCCGTGTTTACTGCACCTCCTCAGCAGTCCTAAGGAGTCCATCAAGAAGGAGGCGTGCTGGACTGTGTCCAACATCACAGCAGGAAACAGAGCTCAGATTCAGGTACGGGCTGTGTCATCCCTGCTTATTGTGGCAAGCTGAAAGGCTGTTGTCCTTTGTTGCTCACAGCATTTCTTTTTTTGTCAGAATGTTATCGATGCCAACATCTTTCCAGTACTCATTGAGATCCTTCAGAAGGCCGAATTCCGCACAAGAAAGGAGGCTGCGTGGGCAATCACCAATGCCACCTCTGGGGGGACTCCTGCACAGATCAAGTGTGTTTACCAGGCTTACTCTCCTTCCCTGTGACATGCTTTGAGTCAGGAGATTACCGAGAACCTGAAAATTCTCTCTTGCTTCCAAATAGTTCTGGTGCCATGTTTCCCACAAATACAGCACTGCTTAGTGAGCATTGTCCTGTTGGAACCCTGACCGTTATATTTCTAACAGATCAATATGAATATGATTGAAATCCACCAAAGGGTCATCTGAACACTCTGAAGCAGTGTGCTGCTCTCTGAATCTGATCTCTACAAAGTTAACAGGGCCGTTAATGTGACGGTTGAATTTATTTATTACAGTTCCAGATATTTGGTTTATGAAATTTCGCTGAAACCATAAAGGCAGTGTTCTACCAGCACGTTGATTAGAGATGGTATTCAGGGTCATGGAAAGTTTAGGATTTGTAATAATGAATTAGCAGGAAGTGATGTGTACTTGATAAACAAAGTAATCAGCATTTTTGTTTTTGTGACAGATATCTGGTGTCCCTGAATACCATAAAGCCCATGTGTGATCTGCTGACAGTGATGGACTCTAAGATCGTGCAGGTGTCACTGAATGGTTTAGAGAACATCCTCAGACTGGGAGAACAGGAAGCCAAACAGAACGGAACCGGCATAAACCCGTACTGCGCTCTCATCGAGGAGGCTTATGGTACGGCTCTGAGACACCACACGCAGGCACTGAGCGTCATCGATAACTCACCAGCTCTCATCCATGCTCAGAAAAGTCCACTTTCCCATGCTCTCTTGTTTCATGTTTGTTCCATAACTTATGCACCCATAACAGCACACTTACACCTAGTTTATGTTGTCATAAATGGCACCGCGGGCAAAAGTGACATCACAACACAAGTGACATCCCCCACAGTGCAGGCTGGAGAAAAGAAACTGTGGTTGGAGTGAACTTGATCAGCAGAACTTCCACATGCAGATAACTTTCTGAAATTTCACTTTAGAAGAAAACTCACATGAACAGCTGGAAAAGGTCCAGAAGCATCTGCAAAGACCTGTTCATCAGTCCACAATACAAGTGGAGGAAAGTCAGGATTATTGCTGCTCCATGTGAGGGAGAAGTTGCACAAAGATCACACCAAGAACCCAGTTCAGCAACTGAGCTGCAATCTTTATGTCCACTTTGAAAAAACTGAGTGATATTTATGGAAAGATGGAAAACATTGTTGCACATCTTAAGATCACCTGGATGTTCCACTACACATCTGGGACAGTGTTCTGTGGACATGATTTTAAAAAATACAGTGTGTATTTGGATCAATGTTCTGGGCACCAAAACTTTAAGGGAGCTTTATGTTTTAGTGCTGCATTGCTACCTTGGGGTAAACAGTAAATGGACTAGTTCTTATATAGCGCTTTTCTACTCAGTCAGAGCACTCAAAGTGCTTATACAACCTGTGCATTCACCCATGCACTCCCATTCATACAAGCACTTCCATGTTTTACTAAGCTAAGCACTTTTAATTAGCTAACATTCACACACATTCATACACCGACAGGATGGTCGGAGAGCAACTTGGGGTTAAGTATCTTGCCCAAGGATACATTGGCATGTAACCTGGAGTAGCCAGGAATCGAACCGCTGACCTTCCGATCAATAGGTGACCTGCTCTACCTACTGAGCTACAGCCACGTCTGGACGCCTTGTGATCATTAAGGAAACAAAGAATCCAAAAATATATCAGTGGCATCCAGCTGAATGTCCATAAGCTGAAGTTTAGGAGACACTGCAACAGGACAGGCAACCAGAGCAGGCGGGCACATCAGCAGAACGGTTTGAATAGAAGAACATTCAGGTTTGGGGATGGCCCGACTCTAACCTGACTGACATGCTGTGGAGTGACCTGCACAATCCCAGAAATATGGATCAACTGAGATGGTCCAAATCTCCAGTCGTCACTGTGCAGGTTTCATCTGAAGAACCCTCGAGAGTTCCCAAAGTCAAGACGTTCCTGCCCTTTCCCCTCCGTTGTAAGCATTACTGTGTTCACATGAAACTGTCTGAGGAATGAGTGCAGAAACCTGCTGGATCTGTAGGCCTCACCAATATGCTGCTGTTTTCTCATCAGCTAAACGGGTTGTTAAAATTAAACTGATTAAAGCTGACTTTTGCTCTTGTTGATCACCCCAGATCACACTAACGTACACACACTGTCCCCTATAATTCATACACACTTACATTCATACACGTACGTTCCCCTCTCCCCCTTTAATGCTAACTCACCTGTTCTTTTACTCCGGCCTCTTGTTCAGGTCTCATGATTTGCTCCATGTTGGTCTGTGATTTTTTCCTCGGTGTCTTTGTGTGTCTGCTGGGCCTCTCAGCCAGGTCGTGTTTGTAGATGAGATCTAGGTGAAAATCTGAGAGATGAAATGTATCAGAAATTTGAGAATTTTGCATTTGGTTCAATCCTTACAGGCCTGGACAAGATTGAGTTTCTGCAGAGCCACGAGAACCAGGAGATCTACCAGAAGGCCTTCGACCTGATTGAACACTACTTCGGTGTGGAGGAGGAGGATGCCAGCCTGGCTCCACAGGTGGATCAGAATCAAGGCCAGTTTGTCTTCCAGCAACAGGAAGGACCCATGGAGGGTTTCCAGCTTTGATCGCGCCGCACTTCCTCAGTCTAATCTTCTTGGTCTTTAGACCCCTCAGAGAGAGGAGCCGGCGTTCTTCTCAGACCGCGTCTCTACTGGGCCAGATCTTCTGCTACGCCTGAGCTTTGTGAATGTGGAGATCAGACGTTTGGCTCCTCGATGCCTTTAGACTGCGGGATCCTGAATAGAGCTCAGCTTTACTCGTTTCTGTCCCTCTGGTGAAATGTCTATGCCATCGAAAGCCAACCCGTGTTAACGAAATAATTTTTAAATTTAGCGCTACATTAAGATGTTTGGCTTCCTGTGGTGATTTTTAAATCATTCTGAAAGATGTGATTGTGTTACAGTTTGAAACTGGTGTCTCCGTGTCATTTATCCCTTTCTGAATGTGAAACTACCTCTTCAGTCTCCAGAGAGAGGAGCGAGAAGCATAGGGGTTTGTTTTTCCCGTGATACACAAATCTGAAATCCTTAGTGCTCAGGTTCAGGGGTCAGAGGCTCACCTGTAGAACGACACTATTGTACGCCCAAGTGTTGCCATGCTTTACGTCTGAAGCAGCTGCACGTGCTCCCTGGGCTCTTTCTCCTCTCCTTTGGATTGTAAAGGACCTGAAGACTGGAGGGCAGTTATTTATTTGTCTTCTGAGTGTTGGAGAACGAAGAGGTCGGAGCTCCTCTTCTCTTCTACACCCCCCACTCTGACTGAAGCCAGCTGCACACAGCTGGCCTGAGTTGGTCTGAATCCAGTAACAGTGTTAGCTTTTCACTGGGATGTTTTTGCTGCTTATTTTAAATGTTCTTTCAGTTGATCCACAAAGATTTATCAGGACGCAGCCGGTGGTCTCTGTTACATGATGCAGTGTGTGCAGAAGTCTTTCTAGTGAAGTGTTCAGCTCTCTGGTGTGCCACTCTGAGCTAGCAGCTAGTCTTAAATGATTTCTGCCTGCAGTCCTTAATGTGATTCGACTTGTGTGACTTAGAGGGTTTTGTATATTATATATACATGTAAGAAGGTGCAAAGAAAATATTAAATGGGAATATGTTATATGCAATCATTTTCTGCTCGATATGCAGTTTAATTTCCAACATTTACACTTTATTTTGCAGTGTTCTGGCTGAGGTCTTCAGAAGGAAGCAGAGTTTTTGCTTCTGCCCCTGAACCACGACAGTTTTGATACATGTCAGTTTGACTACAGCAACATAACTGGTTGATAACAGAGTCGGTCTATATTTATGTGAAATATTTGTAATGCAGAAATTACATCGAGCACATCCAATCATAGTTTTCTAATACTTGGGTTTGTTTTGGTTGTGTTTCTGTTTTTCCTCTTTGGGAGTTCATTTGCTGTGTTCTTGTGGCTCTTGTAGAAATTGTGCGTTGACTCGTCAACAGCCTGTACAGCAGTGTAAGACTGTAATATGCAGTCTGTGTGGTTCCTAACGCACCCTGGATCACGGGACCTGATCACGTGTGAGGGTGCACACTCAGATTATGTTGCAGAACTTAATAAATTTATCAGTTGTATTAAAAGCATTGTTCCTGTGCTGCACTGTGGCCTTTGTTCAGGAAAACTGATTTACTGACATTTCATGTTGCAGCCTTGGATCTTTAAGGTCACTGAGCCTCAGGCTAACTTTGATGGCGCTGCAGTTGTCTGTTCCTGTGGATCCTCGCCTACACAAACCGCTAACATGCAGTCCTCCAAAAACTTAGCAGCTCAACGTGGATAATGCGGCGCATATGCTTAATGCTGATTGGTTGAAAAGTGAGGCGGAGTGGTTATGGAGCAGGGACAGAACCCTGTAGTCTCCACTGTCTGAATGGAGGGTTTTCAGATGTAGCTGTGAGACTGTGATTGTGTCTGTAGGCTCCACTTTGTGGCTTCTGCTGCTCCTCCTGCTTCCTCTAGTGGCTGGACTGCTGCTCTGCCACTGCAGCTGATTAAACTCATACAAACGCACACCTAAGACACCTGACAGACACACTAAGGTACACTCTACCATAGCCCTCTGAGGACTTGGGTGGCAGACGTTTCTCCTCCTTTTTAAAAAAAAATTCCTTTCATTTCTTCTTTCTTTTGTTTCCATTATTCCTTACTTCTTTAATTAGCCCAGTTTTCCCATCCTTTCCTCTTCAATCCTTTACATCTCCCATTCCTTTCTTTGCCATTCCTCAGCCTAGTTTCTCCTTTTGTTCCATGACTGCATCCTCATCACTCTGAAGGTCCATTCAGGTGTCCGACACTGGGTTTAATGCACTTAAGTAATCAGGTTACAGCCAGCTTTCCTATAATCGAGCCTCCTCAAACCAAAGTCCAGCATGAAGCTCATTAGTAAAGTAAAAATAATGTTATACACTCACTATTCCAAGGGATTAGAACAAACAGGACATTTGATCCACATTCATATATGAGCCGAAGAACTAGTTGTGATTATTTATAAGCAATTGTTTCTGTCAGGCCTTTTAGAATAATTGGTGAGTTACAGCTTCATTCTGCCTTCATTTGGAAGAAGTACAGATACAATTCCTCCTCTTTTTTGGGGGGGGTCCTCTAATGGCAAAAGGTGTAAGAGTCTAATCTAATTTAGCAGACAACTGAATCCAAAGGTTTCTGAGCACATCATTGGGTGTATGTGTAACAAAGTTACTGTGTATCTGATTTCCACTGGAACCAGGTTATCTGCAGTGATTTGGTTACTTAAGTGCTTGAAAAAAGTCTTCAGCAGGTAGAGCAACATCGTCCCTCACATTTTATGTCATTGGACTGAAGAGAGCAACTGGACGCTTTGTTTTTTCAGTGGAAGCCTGATGGAGTCACTGTGGCTTCTACCTGAATATCACAACTTTACTTCAACCTGGGATCATGCTGCTTCATCAGGTTCCTTTTTTCCTCTTTACACCACAGTGACTGGTGAAACCGTCTGCTGGACACCTGGGTGTTGTATTAAAAATTCTGAAGTTTCTGTAAAATAATTACAATTACTTTTATTTCTTAAACCATTAAGCAGAAAGAACAGTCTAACTGAAACATGAGGATCTGTGCAGTTTGCTGCCCTCTGGTGGTGGCAGAACTTAACTGCTCAAAGTTTTATAAGCTTACAGGATCTTTTATGCTGAAACTCTTACTGTAAGTATAAATACGAGGCAGGACAGGAATTTGGTGGGATGATTTCCCCTGCCACCTCCTGACAGGTCACTTGGGTCCAGTCATTTTATCATTATTTATGTAGCTGTTCAGATGTAGGTGTAGAACTTTGTTGGAGTGTATGTGGCTTTTTGCTTTGTCGATAACTGGTGTTCTCTACATGATGCGCTCCAGCATTTCTGTGAGGCAGTCGAGGCCCTTTGCTTTTTGCAAGTGGAAGTTTTGTTAATGACATGATGCCGTACATTTTCGTGCAACTATCAGTTCATTGGTCATTTTTAATAAATGTAGAAGAACTTATTTGGTGTAAAATCCACATGAATCACTGAATTTTTGAGGAGTAAACTCAGATTTCAGAGTTTGTCAAGCCTGCTGCTGCCCTGGCCACTTCGAGCTAATGCAGACCACAAATAGTGGAAGGTCTTCACTGAAAAGTAATATGGAAAAAAAATTCCCACAGGGTCAAGTTCATTGTGTTTCCTCAGCAGGTCCAAAATTCAGCAAAATTTACACAAATGAGTCCACGGACATTTCAGAGCTCACAAATTCCCTTCTGTGTGTTGTTCTCTGATTGGTTCTTGTTCCATTGGTCATAAAATTGCTTGATTACTGAGTCATGATAATTATTGGCCCAAAACTACAAGCCAGGTAGCGTGTTTGCAGTTCCCAGCTTAGGTGGTGATGTGATGAACTAAGACTGAACTGGCAGGAATTCAGTGGTGCTTATCACTCAAAGTGTGGACTGGAAACACTTTTACTGGTTAGTTACAGACAGACTGCAATGCTTGGTTCTTTATTCCCGCAGTGAGGGAAAGGTCCATACATTTGTTACATTAGTGACTGCTTGGTGTTCATGGCCCAGTGTGAGGAGGCTCCTTCATTGGTGGTTCATGTAAACGAGCACAGCAGCCTCTGAAGCCACAGCAGAGAGATGCTGCAGGATGATGTTTGTCTGCAAAAAGTGAGTTTCCTGTTTGTGTTTTTGTGATAGTCAAAGGATGGAGAGTGAATGAATGTCTGAAATGATGAAACAGTTATAATGAAGTCTGTTGTTTTTAAGTGATGGACTGCAGTACAAAGAATTTTTATGTTTGTTTAATCGGTCTCATTTTCACAGAAGAACTGCACACTGCATCTGACTTTTCTGGACGACTGTTTGCTCACACACTGTTTTACAGGCTTTGACTCCTTCATGCTGTTTTTACATTGTTTAAGTGAAAAAGAGCTCTGCTCTGCAGTTTTGCTCTGTCAGGTTAGATTTCCTCTGCAATCGAAATATTTTAAACCCTGATGGCAACATTCATCGTTCCTAATCGATGACTTGTTGTTATTGATGCAACAATGAAGATAAAGACACTAAACCAGGGATCCTCACATCCAGGCCACGAGAGCTGGTGTCCTGCAGGTTTTAGATGTGTCCTTGAGCCAACACACCTGAGTCAAATGGTGGAATTACCTTCTCAGTATGCAGCCAAGTTCTCCAGAGTCCTGCTCATGACTTCTGTATTTGACTCGTGTGTGTTGAAGCAGAGACACATCTAAAACTCATTCCCTCCTGCTCTCTGACGGGGACGGTCACATTCTCTCTCTCTCCTGCCTCCCTGCTCTCCTCCATCTCTCCTGCTTGCTGTGAGAGCGTCTCTCACACACTGTCCGAATAAGAATAAGATTAAGAGCAGCATAGATCTGGCAAACTGGGCCCTAAACACCATTGATCGAATTTTCTCCACTATGAGATCGGGGAAAGGGCAGCCTGCGTGTCCGAGTGGAACAGACCCCGTCGGCTACGTCATCGATTCTTGGAGCTCGTGGAGACCTGTGTGCCTCTCAGCACTGGAGGTCGAGGACGTGGAAGATGTTTACATATTCAGCTACTTGGTAACAGGATCTCTTCTGTTTGGGCTCGGAGGATACCTGATTTACCGGGAAATTAAGAAAACCTGGGCAGCAGTTCAACATCTGGCGAGGCTGCAGACCCAGGTGGATGGGCTGTGCAGCGCCGTACAGACTCAGCCTCAAAGCCTGGTGGACCTGAGCCGTAAAGCGGACGCGTAGTCCAGCTGAGAACGTGCTCGCAGGTGAGAGGGGTTAGATCTGGAGATAAGGTTCGGTTCTGCACGGTGAGGACGGTAACTAATGAATCTGGAATATTGGATTACTGAATGGTTCCACAGTGAGACTGAAGGCTGTTGGAAAAAACAAGCAGCCTGTTCCAAAACAACATCTGCATTATCAGGAATTCAGCATCTAGCCGAATTCAGCACCCACCTACTGTATCATATCTCATATCTGATGGACGCTCTCCCCCTCAGCCCTCTCTGTGATTTGTGAAGCTGGATCTGTTGTACCACGGCCGCTGGTGAACTTCCATCACTATCAGCGAACTGTTTTGTCTAGGAGCTGGCATCTGGCTCTACAATGTCCCCACCCTCTCGTCTCCGTCTGCATCCCCTCCCGCCCCCCCTACTCCACCCATATTGCTATCCTGGCTTTAAGTGTGCAAATATGCTTTGCTAAGGTGGTTTTTTGGACCCTTTTTTTTTAACCTAACTACCCCATGATGTGTGTTTGTTTCCTTTTTCTGGGAACTGATTGTAGCAGCAGCGCCAGAGTGGCAGCGGCTGCAGACACCCATCTCCCTATGTTAGTCTGTCTGTTCTTCTCTGGATGGTTCTTCCGAACGAAATTTTGTTATATTATGACGGAATGTCATTATAGAAATTGTTGTATATGTGTATTGTTGATTAATTTCATGTTATGCATAATGACAATAAAGTTCTATTCTATTCTAAAAAAAACCTGCAGGACACCGACTCTCGAGGCCTGGGTGTGAGGATCCCTGCACTAATCTAACCCGAAATGACACAAAGTTAAAGCAAACACAGAAAAATGAATTCAGATTATTGCGAACATTTCAAAAGTACAAAGAGACGCAATACAGTCAGGCAGGCAGCACCAAAGACACTAAACAAGGATGCAAAACAGCCACATGGAGGAGCATAAAAAAGCTATAAAACATGAACACCCAAAACAAAGACATGAAATCACCACACAGAGGTGCAAAATAACCACATGGTGTGCTAAATGGCTCCAAAGACGAGCTAAATGACGCAAGATTAAAAACCATAAAGAAACTCCAACAACCTGATGATGATTCATGCGACTTAGATAAATTCACGTTTGTAACATTTACAGTCATAATGTATACCAGTTTAAAAAAATATGTAATCAAACACTGAACAAGTTTCTTTAGTGGCTGAAATAATCTTTAGTTTTATTCCTCCTTAATCACCAATGTGACTCATTTCTGGATATTTTTTTTTCTCTCCTTTTTCTGACCAGTGGAGCTCATTATATTCATTTTATCTTAAGGCAACACTTTGCATTTCTATGTTTGCCCTAAACCAAAAGAACTGGCCTTAATGTGAGGGCACTTTTCTGTTTGGCTGCATTGGTATGAAGAGAATACATGAAGTGATGCCAGACGAGGGTTTGTTTGTGTTTTCTGAAATCCACAAATGATATTTTCCACCAGGTCAGTGTGTGTGTGTGTGTGTGTGTGTGTGTGTGTGTGTTCTGTAAGAATTGTTTTAGTTGCTAACACTGGCAGTAAGAAGCCGGGAACATTATATGATGTAACATTATGATTGTTGCACTGTAGCGCTTTGTGTCACTAGTGTAAGTCATGCAGATCTGACCTCAGTTCACTTTTATCATCATAAAGGTGAATTTCACCTGAAACTGACTCCAGACTGTAAGAGTCCATGCTGTAATTTTTAGGGCCCGAGCACGAAATGTGCAAAGGCCCTGTTGTAATTGCTCTGTTTATTATTATTATTCAGGCAAATGAAGTGCCTTTTTGGCAGCTTTAACATGCTCAAAAACTCATGAAACTTTGCACCTGCATCACACCTCGTGAAAATGTAAGTATTTTAATGGCATCGAGCAAATTGCCTCAGTAGCGCCCCCTAAAGTCGAGTCCCACCGCTGTGTTTCACGTACATATATGAAACTTTATACACGTGTGTATCACATCCAGACGCTCTTGGAGCCATTTTCTAAACCCAACAGGAAGTGCGCCATTTTTGTTTAAATATGCAAATATGGCAATTTGCACCCTTCAGACTTTCTCTAATAACTCAAAAGTTTTAGAAGTTATCAACTTCATATTTAGTGTGTTGAATCTACACACAAAGGGGAATCTAGATTTAAAAAATGGTGAGTTTTTGACAAGGGGGCGTGGCCCTTATGCCCCCTGTGAATTTTGATCATTCGCCATGAAAATTTGATTGGCTGTCATTCATACCTACATAATCCAATCTGGATCAAACTTTCTCAGTAGGATGAGCATCTGCCCCTGTACACATACATGTGGCAATATTTTATGAAAATCGCAGCGCCACCTAGTGGGAGCAGGAAATGTCATTTTTCACACTTTCAGGTCCAGCTCTACGGTGGTTGAGCAGAACCATCTCAGATTTCCCCTGGAAAGTCTTAAGGAGTGGGGTTTACACTGTTTTCAAAACTGTGAGTTTTTGCCAAAGGGCATGACCCTGGCAGGATGGCAAAGTTTATGCTTCACCATGAAGACAAAAGGGGCTGTAACTCAAAGCCACATTGCTCAATCTGCCTCAAACTTCAGTGGTTTGATAAGCCTCCTGCCCTGAACAAATTGAAATGCATTAAGTCCATAAACGTTAGAGCACCATCTAGTGGCAGCTCGGAATATCATAAAATAGCATGTTTTTTGGGTAGCCCTGGAACTACATTTTATCTACAGCTCTGAAATTTTGCAGACTCATGTAACATCCTAAGACGTACAAAAAAATCTCTTGGACCCATACCCGAAACCCTACAGGAAGTCTGCTATGTTCAGTTGAAGGTGTCAATTTTTGCCTTTTTCAGGCCTGCTATTTGAATGAACTCCTCCTAGGGCATTTGACCCAGTGAGTCCAAATTGGCTCCAGATCATCTACAGAAGTAGCCCATCAAATATTGTGCAAAGTTTTACAAAATATTCAACGGCCTTGTCTCACCAGGCCATTGACGTTGGCCTTCGTTTTTCTCCCTCGCCACCAAAACTGTTCGTGCGCTTGTTTGCACACGCTTTGCCCGATCAGCCTGAAAATATAATCACTCATGTACAGATCCAGGCTGAACCCGTAACTACAGATTCAAAACTGTAGGTGCAATAGCGCCCCCTACAGAAGCAAATGAAAATTTGTAAGACCGTCCATAGAATTAGTTTCTCTGAAATGCATGAAAATATGTATCAACATTCTTGACATAATCCTGATCAGTTTGATAAGCCTCCTGCCTGGAACACATTGATATGCATAAAGTCCATAAATGTTGGCGCGCCACCTAGTGGGACCGGGAAATACCATAAAATACCATGTTTTTCACGTAGCCCCGGGGCTACATTTTATCTACATATCTGAAATTGTGCAGGATCATGTAACATCCTAAGAGGTACAAAAAAGTTTCTTGGACCCATACCCGAAACACTACAGGAAGTCGGCTATCTTTAATTGAAGGTGTCATTTTTTTTTTGCCATTTTCAGGCCTGCTATTTGAATCAACTCCTACTAGGGCATTTCACCCAGTGAGACCAAAATGGCTCCAGATCATGTACACAAGTAGCCCATCAAAAGTTATGTAAGGTTTTATAAACGGTGTTGCCATGGTAACCCTCCGAATTTTGACTTTTTTTAATAGCAAGCCCCAGAAAGATTCAAAACATCAGCCCCAGGACTATGCTTGCTCTGTGTACCTGAAATTTTGCATGCTCAAGTAACATCCTAAGACCTACGAAAAAGTCTCTTGGACCCATACCCGAAACCCAACAGGAAGCCAGGCATCTTCAAATTAAGGTGTCATTTTTGCAGCATTTTTCGCCTTTTTCAGGCCTGCTATTTTAATCATCTTTCCCTAGAGCATTTCATCCAGTGACACAAAAAGGGCTCCAGATCATCTACACAGGTAGCCCATCAAAAGTTAGTCAAGGTTTCAGAGAATTTTGAATAGTGTTGCCATAGCAACCCTCTGGATTTGGGAATTCAACCATATACCACAAGTCACCAAATTGTCACATCTGAAATATACATTGTCCAAGCTGTCCCAAACTTCACATGCTTCATGAGAGGGTAAGTGACACAGGACACACCCATTTACCTGCTTTGTTTCACACTCATAATGCCAACTAGTGGTGACTGATACTCATCATCCTATGATCATTACAATTTCATTAATTAGGTGCAGGTATTACATACAGCATGATGACACTTTAATTAGTGGGCGCTCACCCGCGCCACCTAGTGTACGCGGGAGACGTTAGGCGGCCGCATGACGCGAGGTACGGGCAGCCTTCTAGGCTGACAGCATCTGGGTGAGCCCGCTACTCTCCCATGCGCGACAGCCACCGAGCGCACCACGGGTCGAGCAGGCCACAGGTCGATGCGTGCCGGGTGCGAGGGCCCGATCATCACCGCTTGCGGTTTTAATATTTTTTGTATTTATTGTTTAATGTGAGGACTGAACTTGCACTAAGCTTGGGGTGGGTCAGATTTCAGGATTGTGTTTAAAATCAATCCCTCATCAGTGCTGGTGAAATTCTGTTCATGGAAACATGTTTCTTTGTTTCCAGTGAATTTATGTAGCGATGAGGCTGTTGAGGAAACAGCTGATCCCTTCAGTGAGACACTTGGCATTACTAAACTGATCTTTGTTATACTTTATTTTTTAGAAAAAGGGCTGCTTCTTAAAGCAAATCCAGACTTTTGTCTTCTCAAAACGAACTCTGTATGCCTGAAGGCCTCTGTGTTTGTCCTGCCTAATATTAAACCACAGAACAGCTGTATTTGAATGTTTCGTGCTAAACTCTGGAGCTTGAAAAAAGGTGACTGGACTTCTTTTTGTTTCTTGAAGACGTTTCGCTTCTCATCCGAAAGGCTTCTTCAGTTTTCAACCAAATGGTGGAGAGACCCAGGTATTTAAACCCCTGTGGGCTAGTCCCTTGGAGGTGGTTATGGCCCTTTCATGCTAGAGTCATAAATGTTTGTAACTGAAACTGCTTTATGGGACATTCCATGTAAAATAACCAGTGTCTCCCACCTGATCAGGTGGGAGATTAATGGGAGGGTAAGGGAGACTGGACACACCCTATCTATCAGCTTTGTTTCACACTCATAACGCCACCTAGTGGTGACAAGAAATCATCAGTACGTTAATAATCTTCATCATATGATCACTACAATTTATTTGATGGCTGCAGGCATTACATAGAGCATCGTGGCACTGGGACGCTCACCCACACCACCTAGTGGACGCAGGAGACGTTCGGCTGCCGAACGACGCAAAGTACCGCTTGCCTGCCGAGCTGTCAGCAGCTGGGTGAGTCCCCTGCTCCTCAGCCTGCGACAACCTCCGAGCGCGGCTCGGCTGGAGCGCGCCACGGGTCGACGCGCGCCGGGTGCGAGGGCCCGATGATCGCCGCTTGCGGCTTTAATTGTGATTTTTTTTTTATTGATATCAATTATTACAATTTTTATATTTTATAAAGGCCGATATCCACAACTCTCAACAATTCACAACAACAGTTATACTGCAAGGTCTTTACCTTGCAGTATAACTGTTGTGAATTGTTGAGAGGGGTTGTGTGAGCAGCACTCGGCGACAGTGGGGGGGGAAAACTCCCTTTAACAGGAAGAAGCCTCCAGCAGAACCAGGCTCAGGGAGGGGGGGCATCTGCTGTGACCGGTTGGGGGAAAAATTTACATATATTCATATTTGCATATACATACAACTATGTATGTACAGGTATATGTAGATTTTACATAATGGATATCGGCATATGTTGTAAGGCCATCCTTCAAATCAAGCGAGGAGCACACGGTGGAGCAAGAATGTTATTCTTTTTTGGAATCTGATGCTCTTTTTGGCACCTGTTTGTTGGCACGAATGCGAGGAAGGGTGGTGGATTGCTCTTGCCGTCCTGGTGCTGCACGGTTGATTGATGCCAGTTCAGCCTTTAGCTGTCGTTCTTGTACTCGTTTCATTGTGGCAGTCACGGATGATTTAGGTAAAATCCTTTTACTTCTACATCTGCCTGTTGACCTGAGCATTGCAGCTTCCGTGTCCGTAGCCATTCTTTCATCAGCTCGCTTTTGCCGTGCTGCTTCATACTCAGCTTTTAGCCGTCCTTCTAAAAACTTCGGTATTCTTTCAGCTGGACTTTCATCCAATTTCAGTTCCTCAGTTTGTTCCTGAGCATCTAGTTCTGTCTGTTCTTTGGTTAAAGAGTTTTTCTTCTCCTCCTTCTCCACCTGCAACCGTCTTCCTTTAGCCTCTATTGTATCCAATTTCAGTAACTTAATTTTTATCTGAGCAGCTAGTTCTGTATTTTCTTCAGCTAAATGTATTAAATTTAACCTTGAAGCATCAAAGTTTTTCTTCTTCTCCTCCACCTTAAACTCTCTTCCTTCAGCCTCCATTCTATCCTCAGTGTTTTTCTGAGCAACTAGGTCTTTCTGTGCTTTGGTTAAACGTTTGTGCTTTAACCTTAAAGCTTCCAGCTTCGTCTCCTCCTCCTCCTCCTCCTCCTCCATTTCCTTGTTCCCCGGCCCAACACTTCTTTTTCAGCTTGCACTCTATACAAATCTGATTCTTTAAACACTATCTCAATAGCTAGGTCTGTCAGTGCTTTGGTTAGATTTTTGTACTTTAACCTAAAAGCCTCCTCCTCCTCTTTCTTAAACTTTCTTTCAGCTGGCATTTTATCCAAATCTGATTCTTTAATTGCTCTCTCAGCAGCTAGCTTTTTCTGTGCTGCTCCTTCTTCTACACCGTTCACTGACAGAACCTGTGTTTTTAGCTCTCCTTCTTTTATGTTATTCATAGTTTCCAGGTTGACTAACCCTATTTCTCTGTTGGGTTGGTCTACCTAAGCTTGTTTTATAGCCTAAATAATGACATCACTTCTAAAGGCCTTTGAGTGCTTTTATCTCAGAACGTTCGAACACCTAGGTCCCGCCCCCTGTTTGCATAGCAACAGTTGCCTAGTAACAGCAAATACATGCTGTGCCCTGTCGCAGGTGTTAGAATGGAATAGAATGGAATATGCTTACTGATAGCTGAAGCTAATGGCTAATATCGATAAGTTGCTTTTGATATTGCTTTTAAGCATCTTAAATAAAAAAAACCAATCGGGAGTTTATATAATGTTTGTATACTGTTTATATAATGTTTCCTACGCTTTCGTGCACACTCTGTCATTGCTAATTATTAAAATTCATATTTTGTGTTTGCATTAGCGGCTGGCGCTAGCATTAGCGGCTAGCGCTAATGCTAGCGCCAGCCGCTAATGCTAATTGCCACGTGACATCTGCTTTCCTTTACCTTACCTTACTTTTATACCTTTATTAGTCCCACAATGCGGAAATTACAGTGAACAGAACACCCATCCAAGAAATACAAACACAGAGACAAACAGGGGGGGGGAGGTGTCTGAGGTCATGCAGCCGTTTTACCGGCGCTACCTTTAGCAGGAAAACAGAAAGAGATACACTGGGATAGGTAGGTTCAAAAAAATCATGTGGTACTGTGTTCATTATGAACACCTTATGAGGTTCCAAAAACACCTCAGCAAAGCAGCAGCACATTTAAAGCCTGGAGAGCACTAGGGTGGGTAGGGGAGGGGCTGCCAGCGGAGACGAGCAGGATGCTGTGATGGCCAATCAGCTTCCAGACCAGCAGTTCATGATGATGTTCATGATAGGATGGTACAGTCAGCCTTGGTTGCCAGGATACCAGTTCATACAGGTCACAACATGGGGCGGGGGGGAAGAGCTTTGAAGGAATTTATTATAATAAGAAGAAGTGTGTGTGCTGTTGCTGTTTAAGCCTTTATGTTTCTGCGTGTTCGTTTCCAGAAGAGGATTCTTGTGAAAACTAATCTTATACTATTGTGATTGTGAATTTAGCAAAGAATTAGACAGAGTTTAATAATGTCATATTTATAATGGATGTATCTGCTTTCTATACTTTCTTATGGCCTGAAAAACAAAAAGACAACAAGCATTAGTCTTTCATATGTCAGTGTTGTTCAGTGAAGTGGATTAGCATTTAAATTTAATCAGTCCAAAGTAAATTCTGCATATCAATTGGCCCACATGACAAAGAGTAACATGAAACAGTCACTATCTAATAATTTTCCTCAAATTCATTAAAAATGTGGATTGCATCCCTTCAGGATCAAATCCAGTTCCAGTTGATGAAAATCTTACTGCAAACATAAAGAAATGGTCACTGATCAGGTAATAGTTATATATGCAGCCTTCTTTCAGCCTTCAGCACAGCCTGCTCATATTCACCAAACCCTGGATGTTCAAACCACAGCAGTCAGCACTCGTCCCTGAGATGCATTCCTGCACCTCTTTAGACACAGCTGTTCACATCTGGCCGTCATCCTGGTTAGTTTCCTGTTAAAGGCTCAATGTCTCAGGTACAGTGGTGGACAGTAACGGAGTACATTTACTTGAGTACTGTACTTAAGTACATTCTTTGAGTATTTTTACTTTACTTGAGTATTTATTTTTTGGTGAACTTATGACTTTCACTCCACTACATTTCAAAGACAAATATTGTACTTTCGACTCCACTACACTTCTAAAAAGATTGTCGTTACTCGTTCCTTTTGGCTCAGCATAGCTTTTCACTGTTGCTATTTTTCTTTATTGGCCACACGCTATGATCTTCACAAGAATCAATCAGAGTCACACCTGGGATTTGGAATTACACCATCGTCGACTTGAGCTGAGCTCCCGCTTTCATTCAAACAGAAATCAGCAATGGAGACAGTTGGAGAAAGTCAAGCGGAGAAACCACCGCACCCATGGCCATGTCTCAGCTTGCTGTTTGAGATTTCAGGACTAAAAAATTGTTCGTATCAGTTTAAATGTCTTCTGTTTTTACCGCGAACAAACCATGTTTCTGCATTTAAGAACTCACCATCCAACCTGAGTAAGCACATTGAGGTATGTAAGCAAACTTTTTTTTTTTCAATTTCGATAAAAACTTTAAATGACTTTGACTGAGGTTTAAGTGGTTGCAGTTTAATGCCATGACCGATGATTGAAATAAAGCCGACCATTAGTGTGGTAAGCTTGATGACAAGTGAGAGGAAAACTATGGCGCGGTTTCAGTGCCAAAATTACAAATATTGCACACCCAGTGGTGGCTACTTTCTCGTCGCAGAAGGCTATATCCATTCTGAAGCCAGCTACTGATCTGATTAAGAGGCTGGCACTGGTAACTGAGCGGCCGGTGTTCTGTATGTAAACATGGTGGAAGCAATTTTCGAAAGGTAGCACCAACAGATAGACTTAGCTATCTAGATACGCTACAGTAGGAAAATCTGATGAGGTAGCACAGATCATCAGAACACCGGCATTGGCAAATGAGAAGGAGACTACTCAATGCAGGGGTGGGTAACTCCAGGCCTCGAGAGCCGGTGTTCTGCAGGTTTTAGATGTGTCCCTGATCCAACACACCTGAATCAAGTGGCTGAATTACTTCCTCAGTATGCAGTCAAGTTCTCCAGAGTCCTGCTAATGACTTCTATATGTGACTCAGGTGTGTTGGCTCAGGAACACATCTAAAACCTACAGGACAGGGGCTCTCGA
This sequence comes from Archocentrus centrarchus, assembly GCF_007364275.1. NCBI lineage: Eukaryota > Metazoa > Chordata > Actinopteri > Cichliformes > Cichlidae > Archocentrus > Archocentrus centrarchus. Next base: position 1,135,391 of record NW_022060266.1, on the reverse strand, counting down.
GGCCTGGAGTTGAAGAGCCCTGATGTAGATTAATCTGTACAGAGCTTTCACTGTTTTGTAAGCATCTATGTCAAGTATGGTAGTTCTTAGTTACCAGTGTTACTGTATGTGGGGAGAAAAGTCTCCTGTTTTGTTTTTGTTTGGTTTATTTATTTATTTATTTTTTTTTGGGGGGGGGGGGGGGGTGTAAATAAAAAAATGACAAGAGTTGTCCTATTTTTTTATTGCATTTTTATGCTGAAGTTTTACAGGTGGTGCAGACTTTTTGTTACAGAGCGGTTCTACATGTCAATACATCATCAGGTGGTTTCAACAAGTTACAAGGTTCTGTAAATGCACTCAAAACAATACAGCAATGTACTGAAATTAGAAAATATAATTTGTACTTTTGGATACTTGAGTATTCTTAAATACATGTACTTTTGAATACTTAAGTATTTTTAAAAGTAAGTACTTCAGTACTTTAACTTGAGTAAACTTTTGACTGAGCAACTTTTACTTGTAGTTGAGTAAGATTTGACCACGAGTATCAATACTTTTACTTAAGTACTAGAGTTGAGTACTTTGTCCACCACTGGTTAAATCTGTGTAGAACTGGCTGTATAGTTGGAGGTACAGTTGTAAACCACTTGATGTATGCTGACGACGTAGTGGTTTTTAGTCCAAGTTCAGCTGGCCTTCAGAAGCTGCTTAATGTGTGTTCGGTATACAGTGAACTACATGATATTAAATTCAATCCATCAAAAAGTGTAATTATAATATGTCGCACTAAAGAAGACAAATATAGGGTTTTCCCTGTTTTTAAGTTGTCTGGGATTTTGTTGAACATTTCAAATGAAGTAAAATATCTTGGTCATGTGCTGACAGACCGTTTATCAGATGATGACATTTACCGCCAGGTTCGAATGTTATATGCTCAAGCTAACATTTTATTTCGGAAATTTGGATATTGCTCTGATGAAGTTAAACTGAACATGTTTAGATCATATTGTGCCTCACTGTATACAGTACACTTATGGTGCAATTATAAAAAAGCCAGCCTTCAGAGATTGAAGGTGGCTTATAATGATGCATTAAGACTTTTATTAAAGAAGCCCAGATGGAGCAGTGCCAGGGAACTGTTTGTGTCTGCTAATGTCAGCTCTTTGATGGCTGTTTTAAGGAATCTTATGTATAAATTTATTTGTCGACTAAATGAGTTAGGGCTGCAACGATTCATCGATTAACTTGATTAAATCGATTCTAAAAAATTATCGACACAAATTTACTGTGTCGATGCTTGGTTTAAACTCTGCAGTGCTCAGCTGTCTCGGTGTAAGCGGCCAACATAGAACTGCATTACCGCCACCTACTGGACTGGAGTATGACTCACGCACGAGCGCACACACGCAGATTCTAAAAAGCTCTCCGTCGCTGCGATGGATTTCCTTTAACACAGAGTGGATCATCTAGAGTTGCCACCTGTCTCGTAAAATACAGAACCCCGTATGTTACGGGACTCCGTGGAACACGGCTCTGTAACATGCGAGGTTCTGTACTTTACCGGACAGGTGGCAACTATTGCTGATATTCATTTCCACGCCTCCTCTGCTCTCTGTGTGTCTGTGTGTGTTGTGCTCGCTGACAATTTCAGCTGTTATTTTTGTCTTTACTTCAGCTGTAGCTACCAGGACTGGTTTGTTAGCGAGCGCGGGCCATTAGCACTAGCTATGGTTCGGTGCCGGAAGGCCCTGGATGTTGGTGGTGGGGGCTTGGATGGGTGCTCTTATGGTCTTGGGGTGTGGGTCTGGGGTGCCCGTGGTGGTGGGTGCTGTCCCCGGGCCAGGTGGCTGGCTTTCTCCGCGGGGGTCAGGGTGTGGGGTCTGGGGCCCTAGTGCCCGGGGTCACCCATTTCCCGGTTGGGCCCCTCCCTGCGTTGGGGGGTTTTTGCCCCCTTGGGCGCACCACCGAGTGCGGTGGGTTGGCCCGCGTCGAGATGTCTGGCCATCACTCCGGGAAAATGCAAAAAATCGCACTTTAAATAACTATACAACAAAGCATTACTGCAAACAATGTTTACATGTCATTGAAATATGAGAAAAACATATTTTAAGTAAATTAAAAGTGTAGTGCATTGTGTCGTGCATTATGAACGATGCTTGTTGTTCTACAATTCATAACACGCAGCTCAATAAAAGTTAAAATCTACTATGATAATAAATCAGTACAAACATCCATCCGTTTTCTTCCACTTATCCAGGGCCAGGTCGCGGGGCAGCATCCTGAGCAGTGAAGCCCAGACCTCCCTCTCCCCCAGCCTCCTCCTCCAGCTTAGACCTGATTCAGACTTCAGTGCTGGGCCTTCATAAAGCTATGATGTAACCTACGTAAATGAATGATGTTGAAGATGTTGTTTATGCTTGTGCAGGTGTGTTATGTGTGTTAATTCCCTTTCTGAAGCAAGGTTCAGGCAATGCTTAACCATACAAAGGGTTGCGGTCAGAGGTGGGAAGTAACGAAGTACAAATACTTTGTTACTGTACTTAAGTAGATTTTTTCGGTATCTGTACTTTACTTGAGTATTTATTTTTCTGAGTACTTTTTACTTTTACTACCTACATTTTTACACAAGTATCGGTACTTTCCACTTCTTACATTTTCAAAACAGACTCGTTACTTTTTGACATGTCAGAGAGAAGTTTGCATTTCCGGTCATTGTGCCGTCAAACAATCTGAGCCTAAACAGAGGAATAATAACATGTAAGAGACAATCGTAGTTGCGTATCCTCCATCACCGGTGCTTATCAGGTACAAAGGGATTAAATACGCAAACCCATATAATTAATGTATCATTTATAGCGCTATAATCAGGGGTCACAGCGGGCCGGACCGAGTCCGTAAGTTGTGCTCGTGGGACATAAACAGCTTAGCTAGCACTACTGAAGAGGAGCGAGCATGAAGGGAGTAACGTGTGGCAGGTAAATGCAACGTCTGTAAATGCTCTACAAATATCAGCAAACACACAAAGTGTGTGCAGTTTGTCACACAGCTAGCTAAAAGAAGAGCTGCTGTATTTCAGGGAGAACAAAGAGAGAAGTTCACTCAGAGATGGAGAAAGAGGACAGGAGAGGAAGAAGAGAGGTTAGATTTAAAGGTAAGGACTGAAAACAAACTGAAGTATGCTGACTTTGTGTTATTCAAAGATTGTATGAAAATACTGCAGTTTAGTGTGTAATAAACAGGTCAGCTTGTTGTACTGTATTTACAGTAAAGCTCTGTGTTGGTGCACAGAGGCTGTGTTGATGGTCAGAGTTACAGGTTACATCAGTGCAGCAGAGATGAGTTTGAATCAAAGCTGCTGATGCTGAGATTCATTCACTGAATCCAACATTTCTACAGCCTGTATGCTGTCAGTGTAGGGGATGGAGATCAGCTCAGATAGCTGTGAAATACTGGGTTACATCTTTGAGTTCAGTTCATCCACACAGAGCAGTAAACCTCAGAGCAGCAGCAGCAGGTCAGCTGATCACAGCCTGCACACCAACATCATTTACTGCAGCTACAATAGAAAGCTGTGATTCTTCTCCCCATGCAGAGCCACTACAGCTGATCTTAGGGTTCCTCCACCTTCTGAATCCCACTGTAACCCCTGAGGATCCTCATGTTGGTGTTTAGGTGGAGGCACAGTCACCCTCTGCTATGGAGGACACAGAGAACAGAGCTGTGTTTAAATTCCCTTTAACAGTTTGTGTCCTACATAACAGAGTCAAGCTGAGTGCATTCATTAGGATTAAAATTTAGATTTGAATAATGTTTGCATTCTCATGTACTATTTTATATTATTACAATAATATATAATGAGGTTTAGTTAGCTTTACACAAAAATAGCAGGTAGAAACGTCATCCAAAGAGCTACTTTTACTTTCTTACTTTGAGTAAATTTCAGAGCCTGTACTTTTTAACTTTTACTTAAAAGAAGTTGAACCAGTACTTTGACTTTTAACAAAGTATTTTTTAAGTACTTGTACTTCTACTTAAGTACAGAATGTCAGTACTTTTGCCACCTCTGGTTGCGGTACGAGCGCTGTGTGTACCCCAGGGGTGTCAAACTCAATCACAGAACAGGCCAAATTTGAAAACATTCTAAGTCACGGGCCAAACAGGGTTAACCTTTATTGAACAGCCTAACACTGAAAATATTTTAATCAGCAGTATGAATTTGAATGGCCAGAGTACAGCAACTTTTTCCTCAACACATTAAATAAAATATATTTTTCAAAAACAATACCAGGAAAAACGACTGTTTCAAGCTGATTAAAATTAGCAGTTTTTTTCAGATAAACACTGTGATGTGAAAGCAGAGGGTCCTGATGGTAGAAGTTCCAGGCTCCTGAGGTCCAGCGCAGACCAGCTGAGTGGGATAGTTACACATCTGTTCAACCTGAGCTTAGAGCTGAGGGAGGTGCCACAGCTCTGTAACACATCCTGCTTGGTACCGGTGCCAAAGACTTCCCACCCTAGGGACCTTAACAGCTATAGGCCAGTGGCGCTAACATCCCACCTGATGAAGACCCTGGAGTGTTTGGTTCCTGCCCATCTTCATCAGGTAGTAGGACCCTCAACGGACCCACTCCAGTTTGCATACCAGCCGTGCATTGGAGTGAGGTCATGTGGCTGTGTTCCTGACACAGGGGCCCCACAGGGAACAGTTCTAGCCCCATTCCTCTTCACATTATACACTGCAGACTTCTCCTATACTTCACCCACGTGTCATCTGCAGAAGTTTTCAGATGACTCTGCGATTGTCGATCTTATACGAGATGAGGATGACGAGGAATACAGAGAGCTGATACGGAGATTCTCAGTCTGGTGTCAAAGGAACCACCTCATGATCAATGCAGGTAAAACCAAAGAGCTGGTGGTGGATTTCTGCAGGCACGAGTGCACTCCTCCCACACCGGTGAACATCCTAGGTATGGACATTGATAGGGTCACATCCTATAAGTATCTGGGTGTTCATCTAAACAATAAACTGGACTGGTCAGACAACACCAATGCACTTTATAAGAAAGGTCAGAGCAGACTCTACCTGCTCAGGAGACTGAGGTCCGTTGGAGTGCGGGGGGCACTCCTGAAAACTTTTTATGACTCTGTGGTGACATCAGCTCTTTTTTACAGTGTGGTGTGTTGGGGGAGCAATATGACTGCTGCTGACAGGAAGAGACGGGATAGGCTCATCAAGAAGGCCAGTTCTGTCCCGGGCTGCTCCCTGGACACTGTGGAGGTGGTGATGGACAGGAGGATGACAAGAAGGTTGCACTCTATGCTGTCAGATGACTCCCACCCCATGTATGGAACTGTGACAGCCTTGAGGAGCTCCATCAGTGACAGACTGCTGCACCCCAAATGTTTGAGAGAGCGCTATCACAGGTCCTTCCTGCCTGCAGCAGTGAGACTGTTTAACCAGCACTGCTCCCAGACATAAGAGAGTTTACTATGTATGTATCTACACTGCTGACATTTGATTGGTCACATTGTCTATACTGTCTTACTGTACAGAGTGTATACAGTTTTTATTTGTATATTCTGTATTTGTATTTTCTTATTTATTTTTTATCTTTTTATACTTTCTTATTGTGTTTATTGTGTCTCTGTACAATAGCTTGCCGCTACTACATTGAAATTTCCCCATTGTGGGACAAATAAAGGGATTTCTATTTCTATGTGATATCAGCAAAATGTCCAGAAACAATAAACAACAAGAAGCTAGTTTTCTCTCTTATTTAATTACTTTCTTACTTTACATGAACTTACATATTTCCTCAGGTAGCTCAGTGCACCCTTGTGATCAGGCACATCACCTAATTCAGAAGCTATTTCCTCCAGAAAAGAGCGAAACTGCTGCTGATTTCAACCTTTGCCTCTTAAAAAGTTCACTGTGTGTTGCGGTGCATATGACACATTGTGTCTTCAGGACTTTGCTGCGCAGCGTTTCCTGCTGTGTGATGCACTGTGCAGGTCTCCTTCTGCATCTTCTCCAGTATCCGTCTCCACTCTTTTCCCCGCACATCGCAGGCCAGGAGAAGAGACACAGTTTACCTCCAATGTCAGTGATCAGGTCCTCTGCCTCCCACGTGTTTTCCACTTTTCATTTAGCCATTTTTGGGGGGTCAGACTAGCTTAGATGTTACTGTAAAAAGCGCTGACCGATGTCCATATATGTCTGTGTTCACAGATACCAAGTCTGCACATACCCTTCTGTCTATAGAAGAAGAGGAAATTCTTTATTATTGTTGCAACAAAAATCTGTTTGATAGCTCTCCCTTTCTTTTCACAGGAGCATATGAATGAGAACAAGAAACAAAAACAGGAACACGAAACAAGAAAATAGCAACAAATATAAATAACTATAAAAAGTAACAAAAATGAGGCAATACAGGCCTAACTGTCCATAAAGCGTGGATGTGGGTATCGTGTCCATACTCTGGCTTCCAGCAGAGCTTTGACGGCTCTGTGGAAGAAGCTGTGTTTAAGTCTTTCTGTCCGTGCTCTCAGACCCCGAGCCTGCCAGAGGGTATCTGCTGCAGGGTTTTCCTCTCCTCTGAGGTGCAGCTGGAGAACCACACCGTGCATCCATAGTTCGGGACACTTTCCATGGTGCACTGGTAGAAGCTGGTGAGGAGTTTTCGTGGGAGCCCAGTTTTCCTGAGGGACTGCAGGAAGAAGAGTCTCTGCTGGGCCTTCTTCACCACTTCTCTGGTGTTTACTTGCAAACCCAGCACATTCCAGTTGGCATCTACAGTATCCTAAGGAGACTTTAAATGCTGTGGTTGCGGTCTAAGTTTTGATTAAATGACCTTTTCCTGACGCGTTCATATCGACAGGGGGCGGTGCTGCCTTATGACGCGTTTGTAGCAAGCTGACCGCAAACAGCGAAGAAGAATCTGTTTGAGAGAAGCGGATAGATTTTGGCAAACCATCGTGTGTTTGTAAAAGAATCAGCATTTACCGATTATTTTGCTGTCGCCTAAACCAACAGCAGTAACTCAGTCGGATATACTTTTACCTTCATCGTGAAAAGCCCTCAGAAATGGCAGAAAATGCAGGTGAGTATGAAAACTAGCCAAGTGCCTCGCTGTGGAGCTAGCGTTAACTCAGTAAGCAGATGCATTTGTTGAATTGTGTTAACTTAAAGCTGCTCATGTAATTTTACTGGGAATGACTCGTGTCTTGCTCTCTTGATCTTTTTGATTGATCTGATTTGTGACCCAGTGAGCCGTTTCTGTCGCAGGACGCTGGTTAGCCCAGTCAAATTGTGTGTTTAAGCACGTTTAGCCAAACCTCCCTCTGTAGCCTTCTGTTTGCTCCAACTGAGATGAATCAACGCCATTTATGAGCTTTATGACTCATTTAATCTGCCGAGTACTAGAAATATTGAACCGTAATCCCTCTTTTAAAACAGTGAACCGCTAACTGCTAGTAGCTAACGTGTCATCAGTTTTCCGGGTGGTTTTACATGGCAACAACGCATCCACAACCTGCTGTTTTTATTTTTGTTTCTTTATTTATTTAGATGTCGGTGGGCTGTTCAAATCAGCGTTTTGTCTGTCAGGCTGTTTCCACGCAGTGGTCACATTTTCATTTCTACAAGCTGACTTGGTGACAGCTGAGCGAGATCGGTCCGAAAGTCCTCACAAATGTGTTTTCCGTAATCTGATCCAGCCGGAGCGCAGCTGAAACTGCGGCTGCGCACACACTGCTCCTCAGCCCGTCACTTAGCCCTGTTAGACCGCTGTTATGTTGTGACTTTTTTGTGCTTCTCCTTTGACTTTTCATTTAATCAGAGCAAAATGAGGCAAAGCATGACAGCTCACCTTCCCCGGGGATGTCAGACCAGGAGAAAGAGATGGCAGCCTGTGCACATGAAGCGTTTACGGTAAACGGACAGCCTCCACTGTTTTGTGACAATTAATGTGTATATGGACACACAATTATGAATACAGACACACATTTAGAACTTGGAGCAACTAAAAACACAATTCTAACCCTTTCTTTTTAATGTGTTCTCTTCAAGCTGGTGTTACCTGTGATTTGTAACACCTCAGCAGATGTGTTTCCCTCTATCTGATCACGGCAAAGCAGTTTCATGCATGCTGGATAATCGAGCTAACAATGATCACAGATGATGTGACTAATTATTGATAATTATTCATGAAGTTTGGGAGAAAATCGGTTTGCACTGAGTAGCCCTTCATTAAACAGCTTTCCTGATGAAATGTCAGTGGCTGATACTTTGTTTTATCACACAGTCAAGTCTCTTTCATTCATGCAGCATTAATAATTTAAGCTGAGCATCTTCATCACCTTCAAATATTAAAATGAACTGCCAGAAAATGTGCCACAGAAATACTCAATGTTGCATGTTCACCCAGTATTAAAGAACATGACTTGTGCTCAGACAGCAAATTAGTGGAAAACTCTCAAGTCTTTATAGTGGTGCAGAAATCAAAGGACTTAAAATTCAGATCAATTTTATTTCACCTCAGGGGGCTTTGCATTGGAAGGTAAAGACACTGCACTCTTGCACTTTATGCTCCTTTGTTGTATGCTACAGTGACCATCTGTTCAAGGAATTACTGCGAATAATTTTCAGGTGTTGTTGTTAGTTGTTTCATTGATTGTGAGAAGAAATGCTAATGTTTCAGATTACACTGTGAAATGAGTCTCTGTATTCCTTTTAGGCTGGCAGGTATGACGAGTCATTCAAACACCTTGAAGCCCTGCAGGAGCTCAACAAAGAGGACTACAAGATTGCAATGAATAAAGCAGTCGTTGAGTTTTACAGAAGTGGTCAGACTACCACAGGGGTGCTGAAGCAGACCCTGATCTCAATGAAGAACCAGGTAAGTGCTCACAGTTCTTGGCATGCTTTGGATTCATGCGGAGCTCATTTATAGTAAGTTCTTTTTGTCCTTCAGGTTCACACGTCAGCAGAAGACGTTGATGGTTTGGATGATGTTGAAAATAGTTTGCTGTACTATAATCAAGCTATCATCCACTATTACATGCGACAGTACTCTGAAGCCATTTCCATCGGAGAGAAGCTCTACCAGTTTCTGGAACCATTCGGTATGTTGTGGTGATTTCCACTGATTTCATTCTGTCCAGTTAGTTGATCAATCTTTTATCAGGGAGAAAACTAAGAAGTAGGGGATCACTAGCTGTTGTAGCAGTTAGCTGAATATTAAAATCTTATCTTGGTAAGTTAAACTCTTTTAAGTTACAAAATGTGTGGTATGTGATGGGTGTTTCCTGTTGCATAAAATAAACTAATGTTCAGTAGTTTAATAGAATCAGAATCTTTATTGTCATTGTACACAGAAGTTGCACAACGAAATTTAAAATGCATTCCTTTCTAGGTGCCTCAGACAATAAATAATAAAATAATAAAAATATGAGTGATAAAAATGATTACTAAAATACAGTGCACAATAGTAAATTAAGATGAATCTAGCCCCAATACACACACCAACGCACGCACACAGTCAGCACTACCACCCCACATCACTGTCCAAACCACACAGAGTTCAGTTCAATGATAGCCCTGGCATAAAAGCTGTTCCTCAGTCTGTTTGTTCTGGTCTTCATTGTCCTGAAACGTCTGCCTGATGGCAGTAGCTGAAACAAGGAGTGTCCAGGGTGTGAGGGGTCCTGGAGGATGTTCTGTGCCCTCCTCTGGCAGCGGGCATTGAACAGTTCCTGGAGGGAGGGCAGGGGACAGCCTATGAGCTTTTGAGCCGTGTTGATGATTCGCTGGAGTGTTTTCCTGTCTGCTGCTGTGCAGCTGTTGAACCACACGCACAGACAGTAGGTCAGGATGCTCTCTACAGAGCAACGGTAGAAGGACACCAGCAGATTCTGGGTCAGATAGTTGCTCCTAAGAACCCTCAGGAAATGCAGTCTCTGTTGGGCCTTCCTGACAATGCTGGTCGTATTGATACTCCAGGTCAAATCATCCTGCAGATGTACTCCCAGGAACCTAAAATCTGAAACCAGCTCCACTTCATCCCCCTCGATGAACAGAGGTTGAATGACATGTGTTGTCCTCCTAAAGTCTACTACCATCTCCTTTGTCTTAGTGGTGTTCAGGATCAAGTTATTCTCACTGCACCACCTTGACAGCCGCTGCACCTCGTCCCGGTATGCTGACTCATCCCCGCCTGATATGAGCCCCACCACAGTGGTGTCATCCGCAAACTTAATGATGCAGTTACTGGCATGTATGGAGGTGCAGTCATGTGTGTAGAGGGTGAAGAGTAGGGGACTCAGCACACAGCCCTGTGGAGAGCCGGTGCTGAGGCTGATGGCTGAAGAGAGGTGGGGACCTACTCTTACCCTCTGGGAACGGTCTGTCAGGAAGTCCTTGATCCAAAGACAGGTGGAGCGTGGTATCCCCAGATCTGACAGTTTAGTCACCAGTCTGCCAGGAAGGATGGTGTTAAACGCTGAGCTGAAGTCCACAAAGAGCAGCCGAGCGTAGTTCCCCCCCTGCTCCAGGTGAGAGAAGGCAGAGTGGAGGGCCGTGGCAATGGCGTCCTCTGTGGACCGGTTGGCTCTGTAGGCAAACTGGTGGGGGTCTAGTCTGGGAGAGAGACTGGAGATGACGTGAGCCCGGACAAGCTTTTCAAAGCACTTCATAACAATTGGTGTTAGTGCTACTGGCCTGTAGTCATTCAAACCTCTGATAGTGTTCTTCTTGGGGATGGGGACGATAATGGAGGACTTCAGGCAGGAAGGGACAGCAGCCTGGCTCAGGGACTGGTTAAAAATGCTGGTAAAAATACCAGCCAGCTGAGCCGCACAGACCTTCAGTATCCGTCCAGAGACACCATCGGGCCCCACAGCTTTCCTCGGGTTCACAGTTTCCAGCATATGCCTCACCTCTTGCTCTTGCAGCCTGAGGATGCTGCTGCTGCCTGCTGAGGGATGTTGGATGGCTGTCTCTGGTTGCTGTACCTCAAAGCGTGCAAAGAAGCTGTTCAGCTCCTCTGCCAGATTGATGTTACGCTGATCAACTAACAGGCTGGGTTTGTAGTTCAAAATATGCCGAACCCCTTGCCACACCTGCCTGAAGTCGTGGCTCTGGAAACAGTCCTCAATCCTCCTCTTATACACAGCCTTGGCCTCCCTGATGCCCCTCTTCAGGTTGGCTCTGGCAGCGCTGTAAAGCGCCCCATCACCAGCTCTGAAGGCGATGTTCCTCTCTCTGAGTAAGCTCTGCACCTTTCCATTCATCCATGGCTTTCTATTTGGAAAAACCCGGATATTCTTGTCCACAGTTACAGTGTCGGTGCAGAACTTGATGTAGTCCAGAACAGCCGAGGTATACTGCTCCAGGTCCTGGTGCTTGAATACGTCCCAGTCAGTTGTTTCAAAGCAGTCCTGCAGCTGTTGAGAGGCACCTTCAGGCCAGGTCTGAACAGTCTTAGATGTAGAAAGAGCAGTTTTGCTGAGGGGGGTGTATGCTGGAATCATAAGCAGGGACAGATGGTCTGACTGGCCCAGATGTGGCAGTGGCACAGCCCTGAAACCCAGCTTGATGTTAGAGTAGACTTTATCCAGTGTGTTGTTCCCTCTTGTAGGGCATTTAACATGCTGATGGAACTTGGGTAGAACAGTCTTTAAATCGACATGGTTAAAGTCTCCTGCAATGATGTGTACAGCCTCAGGATATCTGCTCTGTTGACTGCAAACCGTGTCATGTAAGAGACTAACAGCCGAGTTAGCATTAGCATCAGGGGGAAGATAAACAACAGTGATCAAAACAGCTGTAAACTCACGGGGCAGATAGATGGGCCTGCATTTAACAGTCATGTACTCCAGGTCCGGAGAGCAGTGGCTGTTCACAGTCATACTGTCTGTACACCAGCTGTTGTTTACATACAAGCACACACCCCCTCCTCTGCTCTTACCGGAGGTCCGCATTCTGTCATGCCGGTGCGTTGTCCTGCCGGCTAGCTCGATGGCTGCATCAGGAATGGATGAATGAAGCCAGGTCTCAGTGAAGAGCAAAACGCAGCAGTCCTTCACGGTCCTGTTTGTAGCCACCAGCAGTCTCAACTCATCCATTTTATTCGGGAGTGATCTTACATTGGCGAGGAAAACACTGGGTAACGGAGGTCTATGAGGCCGTTTACGTAGCCTCTCCAAAACGCCAGCTCTGCCGCCTCTTTTCTGCCTCCTTTCTCTGCGCCGTCTCCGTCTGCGACCCCCCCTCACAGGGATGATGAACCACAAAGAGCCAGGTGGTCTGGCGATGTCCACCGGGATGTTGTGAGAGTGGAGGAAGTCAGCCATAACCGCCTGCTCACTTTGTGCTCCTATATGTAGGAGTTCGTGCCGTCTGTATGTTATAATGTCCGCCCGACATAATGGTGATGTGTTGAGCCACAGTTGAAGCACACATAACAACATACACAATTTCACAGAGCACCGAAAAGGAGAGCACTGAGCCGCTGCGACTATGCGCGCCGCCATCTTGAAAGACCAGTGACATCCAAATAGTCGAAGAGCAGGTGTACAAAGAAACTCTGGAGGAATTCTTGAGCTATAAATGTTGAAACTGTGCTGTGGTTGATATCTGCAAGCCGAACTTGCCTAACATAAAAAAGTCTCAAGTCTTTGAGGACTGACTTGGACCTTGGTCAGAATGTTTAACAGCAGATTTTTACATATTTAAGTATGTAAAGTAAAACTGTTGTGTAATGGTTGTAGTAGCAGTAATATTACAGTTTTACCCCACACTATAATTTGACCATTAAGCTGTGCAGGAGGTGGGGCTGTAGGTGTGAGGAAAAACGTTTTTCTTTGCTACCCTGTCATCAGACAAAGATCATCGTCAGTGACGGCAGGGAGAGTGAGCTGAGCGTCCGTTCTTCAGGGGTACTCCAAAGCTCTTCTTTGGATGTCGACTGTCATGTTGTGTGTTAGAGACTCACCTCTGCAGCTGTAACACTGAGCCGACTTTTATTAACGAACTGCAACCTCATCATTTTCTATCAAGCTTCTGCAAAGTCAGCAACACTGTGTTGAGCTTCTGTGCAGGAAGCTGCTTTTACTCCTTTAAACATCAGTGTGTCTCACTATTGAACGCCACATCGCCCACTGTCCTCTGACAGTACTTTAGAGCAGCACTGGCTGAAATACAGCCCCAACCCATAACAGAACCACCTCCTTGTTTTACAGATGGCTATAGATGCTCACTTTGGACGTCTCTCCTGACCTCCTCCCTGCACACTGATGATTTGAAACAAAAAATTTACTTCATCAGACCTGTTGCCTGTTGCCACAGACTTTTCAGTCCACTTCGTGTGTAATGTGGCTCAGCCTTTTCTCCCTGCATCCCTTCCTTAAGAATGGCTTCTTGACAGCCGCCCTTCCACTGAGACCAGTGGATCAGACTTCAGTGAACAGTAGCTGGATCAGCTGAAAGCTCATGCGTCTCTCAGGTCGTGTGTGAAGTCTTTGCTGGATTCTTTTTCCCCATATCTGAAGGACATGTCTTTCAAATACCATTCATTTGCTGTGGAGTTTTTTTTTTTTTTTAAGGCCAGGTGGGGGTAGGGGAGAGGCCTATCCCAGCTGTCGTAGGGTGAGAGGCAGGGTACACCTGTACAGGTCACCAGCCTGTCGCAGGGCTAACACAGAGAGACAGACAACCATTCACACCTGTGGACAATTTAAAATCAGCAGGTAACCTAACCCCAGTAACTGCATGTCTTTGGACTGTGGGAGGAAACCCACACAGACACATGGCACCATGGTGGTATGGTGGTTAGCACTGTTGCTTCACAGCTAGAAGGACACACTGTACCATGCTGAAATATGCAAAGAGTTCAGTTAATAGTTCAGCTAATAGTTTTGGGGGTCACCTTGTTGGTGCAGAAACACTTCAGTGCCCGTTAAACTGTTTTCTTTGGCGTTTTTCATTCGACTAAAGAAATGGGAACAAATTATACATTTTTGCGACAGGCTACTGGTAACAAAGTGCCTAAAGAGACTTTTTAAAATTGGTTCTTTGCGAAGTTTTCTGCTGTGCACAGACACAACACTGGCTTAGTTAGCTGTCTTTTTTTATGCTTGAATAATTCATAGGTTGGTGTTAAATGGCTATATACAAAACTTTCCTCTGAAAATAGTCAGTATATGGATTGAAAATGAGCTGAAACAGCAACCAATGATGAAGGAAACCTTTGAAAGACCTTCAGAAGGCCTGGTGAGCTATTGTTCAAGACCACTGTAAAAAATGACAGTTGGGCTCCTTGGGACCAAAATATAAACAAGTGAGGGGTGGCTCAAGACTTTGGCACAGTTCTTCTTCTTCTTATTATTATTATTATATACATTGATATAGATATGTTATATATGTTTTGTTATTTGTCCTAGAAGAGAAGTTTGCTCAGGCTGTGTGCTTCTTGCTGGTGGATCTTTACCTGCTCACCTTCCAGCCAGAGAAGGCCCTCCATCTGTTGGCTGTGCTGGACAAACTCTCTGTACAAGGAAGCAACAAGAACGGAAAAGGAGAGGTACATTTCCACACTACAGTGTCACTTGAAATACAATATGCAGTTGGATTATAAAAATGTGACTCTGTCCACAAAAACCCTATCAGCATATAAGATTGAAGGTGGTCTCCTACTGCAAAAACATCAGTGCTGCTACTGTTTTTAGAATGGTCCTTGGAAATCCTGTTGTGACCACTTACAGGTCTGCAATTCCTTAAACCTGTGTGGCATGCAAACACATCACATCGCTGATCATCACTTGTGACAGAAACTGAGACTCTGGCTAACAAAAGAGTGCAACCAGGAGAATGTCTGGGAGTTTTTCCAACATCCGTGGCATCATGAATTTGTCTTGACAGGTCAGAAATCAGAGTGGCTACCGAAACTCTACTCCCACAGAGGTTGATTGTTAATAGCGTTACATCCACGCTGCATATGACTCTGGATACTGTGGCTCCTCTGAGAAAGAGAGCCTCCAGAAGTGCCTGGAATAACTCAAAACACACACCTTAAAGCAGATATCACATAAGCCCTTTGTAAAGCTAGGATATCTTACTGTTCACTTCACTGACTGAAAAAGATAAGAATAATCCCAGGTTTCTTTTTCAATTCAATTTTATTTATATAGCACCAAATCACAACAAACAGTCGCCTCAAGGCGCTTTGTATTGTGGGTAAAGACCCTACAATAATACAGAGAAAACCCAACAGTCAGAACGACCCCCTATGAGCAGCACTTGGTGACAGTGGGAAGGAAAAACTCCCTTTTAACAGGAAGAAACCTCCAGCAGAACCAGGCTCAGGGAGGGGGGGGTCATCTGCTGTGAGGGGAGAGAGAGAGACAGAGATTAATAATAACTAATGATTAAATACAGAGTGAAGTGTAAACAGAGTGAAAAGATGTGAATGAAAAGAAACACTCAGTGCATCATGGGAACCCCCCAGCAGGGGTGTATCTCTTTTTAAATAAATGAATAACATTAAACATGTATCATATTATCTTTATTTGAAGATGAAGTCCATGTGCCTATACTTCTACCTACGGGGCAGCACTGCTGCAGCACTGCCCCCTATTGGTGCGGCATGGTACCTCCTGCCTCCCCTTGTGTATTTTTACTGTGCATTTATGACCGATCACAAAGAATAAACATGTCACACACATTCATTCAGTATATTAGACAGACTGTGGAACATCAGCATGTGTAGCACATGCGTAATCAAACATGTATACTGGCGATATGGAGAGAGACAGCAATGGGCATGCGCCAGCTGCCTGGTTCATTTATTGTATGTGACACAGCGCCCCCAGAGGTGAGGCACAGCACTGCACTGCCTCACTCTACATTTTTTACATGTTTGAACAGGCGATGCATAAATTCCGTGATTTGGACTATTAAAGTGTTGAAATAATTCAGAAAACAGTTTATAGAACAGTCAAGTGGTCAAATGTATTTTCTCTTGTCATTGTTAGTATTTGGCACTGCCTCCCTGACTGCACATCACTGCTTTAAGACATTCCTTCAGTTTAACTAAGTGATGTGTGTCATCTGGCTTCATTGATAGGTAAAGCTGAGTATCATCTGCATAACAATGAAAATTGATGCAGTGCTTTCTAATAATACTGCCTAAGGGAAGCATGTATAATGTAAATAGAATTGGTCCTAGCACAGAACCCTGTGGAACTCCATAATTAACCTTAGTGTGTGAAGAAGACTCCCCATTTACATGAACAAATTGGAGTCTATGAGATAAATATGATTCAAACCACTGCAGTGCAGTACCTTTAATACCTATAGCAAGCTCTAATCTCTGTAATAAAATGTTATGGTCAACAGTATTAAAAGCTGCACTGAGGTCCAACAGGACAAGAACAGAGATGAGTCCACTGTCAGAGGCTATAAGATTGGCCTATAATTAGCTAAGACAGCTGGGTCAGTGATGGCTTTTTAAGTAGAGGTTTAGTTACAGCCACCTTGAAGGCCTGTGGTACATAGCCAACTAATAAAGACAGATTGATCATTAATCCTACTAAGAGAAACTTCTTTTGTTGAATTAAAATAGCCAAGGTATCTGTAAGATTTTAGCCTCCAACGGTGAGCTGAATTTGTTTGCAGTGGTCACTGTATTGAAAGATTACACTCAGAGGAACAGAGTGCTTTTGGTACACTGGATGATCCACAGAAACAGTTTCTATCAAAAATGACCACAGGTAGAACTAATATCAAAGAATAAATGATTGAACTCTGCCTCTTTATTGTTATGGAAAGTGAAAGAACTTTAGTCCTGTACTTGTTTCTTAGGCCACTGCCTTCATGTTTTAGACAGCTGACTGGGTTCTGTTTTGTTTCAGAACAACAGTTCAAACAAAGATGGAGGAAACCAGAAGGCTGAGTTAGCAGCCATGATTGAAGCTGCCAAATCAAAAATGCACCAGGTGAGAGCTTTGTTCATAGCCTTTTACATCCACTGCTTACTGCTTCTCTGCTTTAGCCTTTATGTGTTTATTCTAACTGATTTTCATATTTGCAGTACAAAGTGAGAGCATACATTCAGATGAAATCCTCCAAGGCCTGTAAAAGGGAGATCAAATCAGTGATGAACACAGCGGGGAACGTGAGTCTACTTTTTAGTGCTAATGTGGAAGGGCTACAGTATTTTGGTCAGGTCGTTGTTTTTTGGAAATCAAATGTCTGAGTGGCACATAATATCATTGCAGTCATCATAATTCACACAAAATTACATGTCGTTTCTACATTGATGATGAGAGAGCTATAACATTGTTAGTTGTCTTGTTAGAAAATGAGGTTTTTCTCTTAAATAAATATTTCTGGGGTATATGATGTGTAGGTAGTGTAGGAAATGAGCACGACTTGCTTCAAAGCTGTCTCTGTCACCCTTCTTTCCCTTATCCCTGTCATTAGTCTGCACCCTCACTATTTCTCAAGAGTAATTTTGAGTATCTGAGAGGAAACTACCGGAAAGCAGTCAAACTGTTGAACAGCTCCAACATCGCAGAACATGCTGGACCCATCAAGACAGGTGACTGATACCTACAAGATCAGTTGACTTTCTAGGATATTCCTAGTTTAAAAAAAAAAACTGTACATGGACTTTTGCTTTGTCTTACCCAGGTTTTGTTGGGATAACTGCAGTTTCCAGATGTTGTCTTCTCTAGAGGTGTAACAGGCTTTAACATTGACATTTTATGAGTTGCTAATTGCTCATGTGTTTTTTTTTCTCATTCAGGTGAATGTGTTCGATGTATGTTCTGGAACAATCTGGGCTGCATTCACTTTGCAATGGGGAAACATAACCTAGGCATTTTCTATTTCAAGAAGGCTCTGCAAGAGAATGACCACACCTGTGCACAGTTGGGAGACGGTAGCAATGGCCAGTGTAAGTCAAGTCAGGTTATTTATATTGCACATTTAAGCACAACAACTATGTGTGGGGTTTTACTTTGGGGCAGTGTGACCTCAGTGGGCCAACTATGTCAAGACAGAGGAAGTAGTGTTAAAATAATTTAAGATATCATCTGCATATAGGTGGTATAGTGGTCTTAGTGTGACAGCTTAATGAGGGGTCCCTGAAAGCCAGCATCAAATAGAGGTACTGGTTTTGAAAAATGCCCCTATTTCTACTTTCTGTTTGAAGAAGAATGACCTTAAAAGTAACTGGCATGTTATTTCATGTACCAGTAAGCCAAGAGATGAAACTAAATCTGATGTGTGACCCAACTCATGAGTTGATCTTGTATGAGACATCACTAACAACTGTTGAAGCCTTGGAAAGGAGGATTAACACTTTCCTTCAGAGATGGCTGTCAGTTCCCAAAAGCTTCATTAATCGACCTGTACAGCTCTGGGAGTAAGTTGCAACTGCCTATAACATCAGTGTTTGATGAGTACAAAGTGGTCAAAGCCCAACACGTGATGATGCTGCATGACAGTAGAGACCAACTGGTTTGCCAAACAGATATCACCATCCGTGCAGGACAGAAGTGGGTACCAACCAGTGCTGTGGCAGAAGCGGAGGCAAGACTATGCCAAAAGGACATTGTGGGGTCTGTCAATCAAGGCAGACTAGGTCTAGGAGTCATAACCAGGGGAAGGTGGAGGGACAGTAATATCAGGGGGTGGCGCAGCCTTGTCCAGGAAGAGCTGCGCCTGGTGGAGGAAGAACATTGTGAAGCAAAGGCAGTGTTCTTGAAAAGCCAACGGAGGTGGTCATACTGGGGTAGTGTTCAAGGCAGGTCTTTGGGGTGGAGGGATATGTGGGGGGTGGATTAAAAGCCCATAAAGTTTCTGGGTCCCAGCCCGTCGCCAATTTGCCCGCATGTCTTCCCCTGTATCTTTCCCCCATTTCCTGTCTCTCTCCATTGCCCATAAAAGCTGCTGTGGCCAAAAATGCAAAAAAAAAAAAAAAGCCCATAAAGTTTCTCCTGTCCTCCACATATGACATTTTACCAACACCAGTGAATCTTCACCGCTGGGGCTGGCTGAGAATCCAGGGTGCACACTGTGTGGGAGACCAGCAAACCTGGAACATGTATTGTCATCAAGCTAGACTGGCCTAGCTGATGGCAAGCTTAGATGGAGGCATGACCAGATATTGGCTGAACTGGCTTCAGGTCTAGAGGAAGAGAGGAGAAAGACCTGTAACAGCAGCACCTTGCTTGATCAGGTTCATTAGTGCAGGGGAGAGTGCTGGCAGGACATCAAGTGGCTCAGGAATTCTGGCATCTGCTGCTGACTGGGAAATGAGAGTTGACCACAAGACAACGTTTCCAGAGGAGCTTACTATCTCGACACTCAGACCAGATAATAGTCCTGTGGTCTAGAACATCTAAGCAAGTGGTGCTATATGAGCTGACTGTGCCATGGTAGGAGAGGATGGAGGAGGCACATGAGAGGAAGCTTTGGAAGTACCAGCTCCCCCCCATCTATGAATGTCAACAAGCGGTGTGGCGAGCCTGGGACATACCAGTGGAGGTAGGCTGCAGGGATTCCCTGCGCAGTCTCTTTGGCGTGTCCAGACTTGACATCAAAGGTCACGGCAGAAGACGTCTTGTAACTAACATTATAAAACGAGCTGAAACAGCATCAAGGTGGTTATGGTTGAAGCACTCTGAGCAGTGGGGGTGGAGCTGAGCATCCGAGGGGCTGCCTCAGGATGCTGGGGTTGGCTGTCAAGCCCTCTGGGAGTATTGTGGGTTCATTGATGAAGCACTGATGAAGGAGGGTACCCACCTCATGACCTGAAGAAAGCCCAAGGGCCCACGCCATAATGGTTGCCAGGGCTTAGGAAGCAGGTGTGGCTGTCACCCTCAAGGTAGCAGCTGGGCTAGCAATCTGATCACATTACAGACTTATCTAATCCAACAGTATATCAAAACACACATTAGTCTGTAGAAGTTCTAAGAGTTGTAGATTGAAGCCTGAGAATGTGTCACTTTTCACCTGGTAGCAAAAGACTGAAATGATGACTCAGAACCCAAACCAGACCAGCCATTATGGGAGAATTGATCCACACTTTGGATGGTAGAAAGCACTGGACTCCCATTCAGTCACGTCTCCTTCACATGATCAAAAATGTATTTTCCATGAAAGCTTGCTGTTGAGTGATCTAATATTTAAAAGAACCATCCTGATTGGAGGCCCTTTGACAGCAGCTTAATGACAGTGGTGCACAGCAACTGTGTTGGTCTTACTACGAGGCTTTCAAGTGATGTACGGTTTAATCCATTGTGTCAAGCACCTCAGGTAGACTTTAATGAATCGGAGCTCACCTGAGATAAACAGTTATTACAGTCGATTCTAGTTTGCTACAACCTCATATCAAAACTTCCACAAAAAAAAAAAAAAAAAAAACCTCTTTAATGCACCACTACACCAACATAAGTATTTGTACTGTGGGATTTCTGCCAGTATATTACAAGCCTGGAAGCCTACTGGGCCTACGTGCCAGGGAATTTTTGTTTTATGGATTGCATTGCACCTGAATTTTATAGAATTAAAAACCAAGACTATCCACTTTAGTCTTTGTTCTTCATTGTTGTCTGTCTGCACCAAAACAGGAGAATCTACTAGTTAGCTGCAATGTGAGGATTGGTAGCAAGCACTTCATAAACAAAGGACTTTATGGAAAAGAGGGTGTTTGAGGCAGGTACACTGATGATTTAACCGACAACCTGAAGTCTGATGCCACACCTTTTTGTTTCTTCATCTAAGGTTGTGTGTACAGACTGTCCCACCCAGTCTACTAGCTGTGTGCTGTGAGGAGAGGCAGTTATGTGCTGTTTAGGGTTTTTATGGTACTGTTGTCGATGTTCCTGGCAACTAATTTCTTAGTCGACTAGACAAGGGCAAAAAAAAAAAAAAGACTAAAAGAAGGAAAAAAAAAAAATTAAATTGATGGTAAATATATGAAAATGCATTACTGCAAATGATGTTTACACGTCATTAAAATACGACAAAATAACATCTGATAAAGGAATAAATTGCAACTTAAAAGTGTGGCAGTTTATTGTGGTGCGCATCATGATCGATGCTCGTTCTATAATTCATGACATTTGTAAGAGTTAAAATCTAAAATGATTATACAGTACAAACATCCATCCATGTTCTTCCTCTGATGTGGGGCGGGGTCGGGGGGCCGCAGCCTGAGCAGTGAAGCTCAGACCTCCCACAGCCTCCTCCTCCAGCTTACCCCTGATTCAGACGTCAGCGCTGGGCCTCTGTAGAGCTATGACGTAACCTACGTAAATGGCCGATGTTGTTGGTGCATTTGTACCTGTGCAGGTGTGTTAATGACCTTTCAGTCACGTCCTGGTGTTTTATATGTGGTGCTGGCTGACAGAAACATAAAAAGCTGGACTTTTTATGTTTTTTTTCACTACTTTGTACAAACGTGGGGGAAGGAGCCGGAAATGAAGGAAATGACGTGTTTCTCAGGAGGTGCGCTTCAGGTTACGCTGTAAATCTTAAATAACTAATGATAGTAGACCTAATAAAATTATTTTCCTATAACAATGTCAAGGCTGCAGCTCTGTCACTCTCAGGGGCTCCAGCGTGGTACCGTGATAGGATGATACCTGTGCAACAAGTCCAGTCACTGCTAATATTCCACAGTCAGCTGTTAGTGGGATTATAACAAAGTGGAAGCGACTGAATGACAGCGACTCAGCCATGAAGTGGTAGGCCACGTAAAATCACAGAGAGGGGTCAGAGGATGCTGAGGGTCATAGTGCACAGAGGCATCATTGTGTCTATCATTTAGAACTATATTTTTGTCCTCTTTTCACTTTAATTAAGCACTTTGTTCTTCACCAAATACTGTCCTGTTACCATACTGTTTTAAACTGTGTGTGTGTGTGTGTGTGTGTAAACCATGCATATGAATGTTTCATGGATGAATCAGTGATTTATCAGCGTTTTCCTGCCTGAATTTGTACCAATAAATTTATAGTTTCCTTAAATATGTAAAGTTGGTTCTTTGCTCACTTGTACGTTATGTGTAAACACAACAGTGGTTCATCCTTTGAGAGGGTCTCAGTACTGTCATCCTCATTATTCACAGTTTCCCAAAAATGCAAATATAGGGTAGGTGTACAGTGTACAGGTGGCATAAGCCTGTTGTTGCACAGTTATTCGGATTCATGAACAAACACACACTGGTGTGTTTGTATTGGTGAAAGGGGCCAATTGTGTTTAAAATAATTCACTGTGAAGTACATTTTCACTTTGTGTATTTCCGTCCTGAGTTTGTCTTAATTTGATTGGTTTATATAGTTCTGATTTATAATCTTTGAAGTTTATAAATTGACTTGTTAAACACACACAGCATCCAGCGCCCTACCTATCGTAGCCTTTACCTGTGTTTCTTTGTGGGTCCCTGAGGTGTGCAGAGTTGTATTGGTATATATTTTTGGTGTTCTTATGCACAAATGTCAGTTATGTGTTCCTCAGTAACAATAAGTCCTTTTCTTTTGTTGTCTTTATTCTGCAGCTAAAAAATTCACAGGTATCCCCATGTGTGCTTTACTAGCCAACAAGCGCTATGAGCTGCTGTATAACTGCGGCATTCAGCTGCTGCACATCGGCAGACCTCTGGCAGCGTTTGAGTGTCTGATGGAGGCGGTTCAGGTTTATCACTCCAACCCTCGGCTGTGGCTGCGGCTTGCAGAGTGCTGCATCTCTGCTAACAAAGGGGTATGTTGATCCTGCCTTCACAGATGAGTTTGTCTCTGTGCATTGTGTTACCTTCCTCTGTCTGTTTTTAAGAATCCTTCCTCCTTAAATTGTTCTCATGTATTTATTCTTTTATTTCATTTCTTTTAATGGAGCCATTTTGTGGATACGGGTCCATAAAAAGTTGTTCTCCTGTCAGATTATTCAGACTGGCCAAACGATCTTTCTTCACTCTAATTTCTAGCATCTTTGAGTGGCTTTGTAAATGTATGAGGGTGAACCTAAAACTGTGTAATAATCTCTTTATGTTGTAATTTCCAGGGCCTGGAGCAGGAAAGCAAAGGTTTGCCTTGTAAAAAAGGAATCGTTCAGTCTGTTGTTGGGCAGGGCTACCATCGCAAGATCATCCTGGCGTCCCAGTCTACACAGAATACCATCTACAGGTCAGTGTCAGCGCCACAAGGCAGCCTAATGAGTTACAGGTTTCTGTTAACTGTCCACTAGAGGGCAGGACTCCTGCCAGTGCTGCAGTACTGGTGGGTAAAACTAACAGGGTGCACAGTATGAACATCTCAGTATGTTGTGTGCAACCAGTCTACATGTAATGATCATCTAATGGGTCTTTACCCAATCTGTGCTCATGCACGAGGTGATGTTTGTTGTGTTACGGGCAATAAGTGGAGATGTGACTGATCGTGAGCTGCTGCATTATTGGCATCCTGTTTTCATCATTATATAATCATTAAGCATTTTTAAGTGCAGTTAATATTTAGCCTGATAGCAGTTTATTATGGGTTAAACTGGCCTCGTGGTCTTTGTGTCTGTACAGTGAGGGCCAGTCAGCAGCTATTCCAGTTGCCAGTATGGAGTTTGCAGCGATCTGCCTGAGGAACGCCCTGCTGCTGCTGCCTGAACACCAGCAGCAAGATGTGAAGATGGAGCACAGCTCCAAGAACTCCAGCCAGTCAGGAAGCACTGAGAGCGGCAGCGAGAACAGTGATGCCTGCAGGTCAGACACATCACTTCCTGAAAGGGAAGTTTAGAAGCCTTTCTGTTTTCACCCACTGTCTGTTTCCATGGAGGTCTGTTTGTGCTCTATCCCTCTGTGTATGTGCGCATCTTACCAATAACTATCTTCAACAAATGAATAAGGAAACCTCACATACTGTGTGTGGATTTACTTTCACCGCTGAGCGTGCTGCAAACTGAACAGGACTCTGCAGACTCTCAATTCATGGCTGTACAGTATGATGGATTTTAAAACAAACAGACACCCATCTTTTTTATATATGCATGAAAATATGCTTTAGTCATGCAGTATCTATATAAAGAAATAAAATCAACACGATAGTGGTAACTAGGGATGGCACGATACCACTTTTTTAGGTCCGATACCGATATTTTATCTGCCGATACCGATACAAATCCGATCTTTTTAAAAAAAAAACAAAAAGATTTCAAATACCTAGATACATTTTACATACATCAACAGTCTCTCACACAACAAAATCAAAATACTTTAGTTGTCCCACGTACAAGACTAAGAACCAGGGTGGGCAGAGCTTTTCAGGCAGTGGAACCAAAGCTCTGGAACTGTTTACCACTCCAGCTCCGTTTAGCTGACTCTGTGGAGTCTTAAAAAAAACAGTTGAAAACCTTTCTGTTTAACCAGGCTTTCTGTTTATTTTTATTCTTTTTCTTTTAATATGGTAATGTTAATGTTTTTAACATGGTGTTTTATCTGGGTTTTTTTGATATTGTGTTTTAATTATTGTACACAGGGTTTCCGCGGGGTAGTAAATGTAGTTTTCACAACTTTGGCGCAATAACCCGGCATTCAAAGACTGGCGTAACCCTCTGGAGTGCACAGACGCGCTGGCGCGTAAAAATGACGTAGCATCGGGACGCTGCTGCCATGAATCGAAAGTGCAGACTTCAAACTATGTACCAGTTTTTAAATTACGTAAATAGGCCAAATACAACCAGAGTTATGGCCAGTAATTTATGCCATGCTTTTTCCTGTATAGTTTCCTCACCTTCGATGCGCGTTTTGTGCAGAAATAAACGGCGAAAACGTGAGTTTCGCTAACAGGAAGTGCTTGCTAGTCAAAACAAAACAAAACAAAACAAAATATTTCCCGACAACCCCCTTCCTATTGGTGGAAAAATGCCCCCTATCAACCAATCAGAAAATTATGCGGTAACACGATGCATTTGGGTGCATTTGGCTGCTGCGGAGCAGGTGAAAAAGTGATAAGAGACAACATTACTGGCAGGATCTGCCTGTGATGGCCCCTCAGTCTTGTGGAGGACAGAAACTGTTCTTTGAGGTGGCATAAATAATTTGTGTAGCATCTTAATGTGAGTCCTGATTGCTCTGCAAATAGTTGTACACAAAAACACCTGAGGCCTTTCCTGCATTTTAATGTGAATAGTTGTATTTAACCTTATTATATTTTTACACAAGTTTTGAAAATGTACAACTTATATTTGCATTTTAATTGTAAAAATAATTCATTAAGCATGTTTCTGATTTTTTTTTTTTTTTTTTTTAACAGTAAAGAAAATGTAACTTTTTCTACTCTTTTATGTTATGTGATTATAAGTCCAATGTGTTAATACAGTATGTCAAAGTGAAAGAATATCTATACAGTCACACACGTGAGGTAGTGCTGAAAAAAAACCATAATGATGCCAAACAAGGCAAGAAACAGTTTCTAAGGTCAACTATGAAGCTAAAAATGAAAGTAGTCAAAAATGGCCAAATATTCCCCGGACCCCAGAGGGTTAAGCTGGGCATGGGGAATGATCGAGAGGCGTTTTGTAAAGTGTGCAGTTCAGCTGACTGCTGCTGTTGTGTTATAAGTGTTTATGTTGAAAAACTGGGGGCTGCGTGAGCGTAATCTTGTAATGCTTTATATTCACAAGCATTCTCCTAAATACGTTTCTACTGCAGGTCTATATTTAGTCACTAATCAGGGATTAAAGTATCAAAAATATTTTGACGGGGAAGGGGTCCTTCCAGTACCGGTCAATCACTAGCTCGCTAGCAGTATGTCTGGGAGCTGAAGTAGAGAAAAAAATAACAGCTGAAATTCTCAGCACAGCGAGCACAACACACGAACACGCAGAGAGCGGTGGAGGCGGAAAAACATGTCAGCGATGATCGCTCAGTGTTAAAGGGAATCCGTCGCAGTGAAGGAGAACTGAGGGGTTATTTCCTGATCCACTCCATTCCAGTAGGTGGCAGTAATGCAGCTCTAAACTGGTTTGTTCAACCGCAGACCACAAGAAGAAGAAGACGACGGAGAACTGTAATGCAGCTAATGTGGATCGGATCGGATTGCAGTTTTTATTTCTTTCCGATATCCGATCCAGTAATTTAGGCCAGGATCGGACCGATACTGAATATGAGATCGGCGCATCCCTAGTGGTAACAGTGCCATTTTTGGAACAGAGCATTGGAGGTCCAAATATTGACTGTACTTGGTGCTTTTCTGCTCTGAGCTTCTTACTCCAAGCACCCATCCACATGGACCTTCATGCAGTGCTTTATTCTATGCCCGCTTTTTTTTAAAAAATAAAAATGAACTCTTATTAAACAGTTCACGCAGATAGGGACAATCTGATGGATTCATAGGATGTTGAATAGGCACATAAATGGAACACACAGAGCTCAGAATGGTATTGGGAACACTGAAGGAGGTCAAAGCCTCAGCTGCTGGCTCAGAGTGGTCCACTAAGACCTCAGACCAGGCAGAGCAACCTGAACGCTGCCTGGAGTGACTGAGAAAGCCTGACACTCAGTGCCCCATACATGGATACTGTGTGGGGCAGATACAAGGCTAACAGTGCACTGATACCTGTCATCAGGAACTCAGTGGGGCTGTGGCACAAGTCAAGCATGGACTATACTAAGGTGCGCTGCACACCTCCACTTCCCCAGCCAGATCATCACAAAGAGCAGATACAGGTGTAGATTCAGGAGTGGAGTAACCGTGGGATAACATAGAGAGGGAAGATGATCTGGACTGAATGGGTGGAGTTACCTGGATAACTTGATCTCAGAATGTTTTCTGATGCAATGCTGAGAAATAATGATGTTGAATTGTGGTATACTCAGAGTTGGGTATGTACTCTGATGAAGTTATTGGTGTGTTTTGCAGTGGAAAAGGTCAGGAGGCTGATAAGTTTCTGTCTGCTGCTCCGTCTTCTCCTCTTAGAAAACAAGAGGTAGAAAACCTCAGGTAATGTCGAGCTTTGCTCATTCAGCTAACCTCACATCAGAGTGCCGCGCACTAATCCATGACTGTTTGAGTAGGTGCTCCATCCTGGCCTGCAGTAGCTACGTAGCATTGGCGCTGGGAGACAACCTGATGGCTCTGAACCATGCTGAGAAGCTGCTCCATCAAACCAAGGTGTCTGGATCTCTCAAGTAAGTCCTTTCTTACACAAATGACTAACCTTACAGAATAAGAACAGCAGGACTGTTGCTGATAAATAAATCTGAAACTATTTAAAAAATTAAAACATAAATACTAGGGGTGGGACTTTAACGCGTTAATTTTGATTAATTAATTACAGGGAAATTAACGCGTTAAAAATTTTAACGCACTTTAATCGCACTTTGCACCATGGAACGTTTCTCAGTGCACGAGTTCCCGGCATACAGATTATATCGACGCACAATGTCCAAATTAGGGGCCGCATCCTGCGAAGGACCCGGCCCACGTCTTTCGCAGCCCACAAAGGCCGGAAGTGAGCAGCTAGCCTTCATATCAGCTGCCGTCACCTCTGTGTAGCTCATGTCGCCTAGCAACCGTGAGTGTGAAGCACAGCTGTGTAAAAGCAGCTGTTAAACGGAGAACGAACTTTTTCTCCTTTTTGTGGTTTAATTTTAAGTCTTTAATTCAAAATAAGCTGTTAAAACAAGCATAACACATTTCAACATCAAGGAATACAGCTGAGAGAATGATTAATTTCCAACTATAACAAGTGAGACATTAATGTTGAATAAAACTATCCAGTTATGATGCCTAACTTTAATTTCAGGTGTTTGCTTATCACAGGAGCACTTCCACCCTTTATTGGTCTGTGTAGCAGACTGGTGGGAAAATAAACAATATTTTGAAGTTTAAGCTTATGTATATTGATTCATTCATCAACTAAACTTAAATTAATATTTATCATGTCAAATATTGAAATGCGATTAACATGCGATTAATTTCGATTAATTAATTACAAAGCTTGTAATTAATTTGATTAATTTTTTTAATCGAGTCCCACCCCTAATAAATACAAATAAAGTCTGACGTAGGCACAGAATTGTGTGGATTTGAGAGAAAGAAAAAGACATCATGTATGTGTGCACATGAACTGTTCAATAGGTCTTCCTTTGCTTGAGTTCATTAACTGCTGTCTGTTTCTCTGCGGTGTCTTTAGGTTTCTTGGTCACCTCTATGCTGCTGAAGCCCTCATCTCATTGGACAGAATCTCTGATGCAATCGCTCACCTCAACCCAGAGAACGTCAGTGACGTGTCAATGGGAGTCCTGATGAGTGAACAAGACCAGGGTGTGTGGGTTTAAATCATGACTCAGCAAAACCTCTGCTGTAGTTTTGGTTCCATCTAACAGCTGCTTTTCCTTCTGCCAGCAGGGTCTGACAAAGGAGACGAGCCTGTCGAACCTTGTAAGTTTACATTATTAAGTATGTATGCTTTTAAACCATTTATAAATATAATATACAGCATTTAAACAGAAATAACCTAAACTCGTGTAAAGCATCTGACACAAAGTGTCCAGAAAGAACCAAAGCTTGTAGCTCTCAGAGCAGCAGGAAATTCAGAAGACTGTAAAAAGTGTGTGTGTGTGTGTGTGTGTGTGTGTGTGTGTGTGTGTGTGTGTGTGTGTGTGTGTGTGTGTGTGTGTGTGTGTGTGTGTGTGCGTGCGTGCGTGCGTGCGCTGCAGCAGGGAAGCAGACTCCTCTGTGTTACCCCAGCAGTGTGACCTCAGCTCGGGCCATGATGCTCTTCAACCTGGGTAGTGCGTACTGTTTGAGGAGTGAGTACGACAAGGCCCGCAAGTGCCTGACTCAGGTAACCATGGTAACGTCATGTGACTCAGGTCATTTCTAGGACCTGCTGAGCTCACAGAAGAGACCTGCAGTGATGTCATGTTTGAGACCAGAATGGTTACTGATCAGCAGAGGTGGGAAGTAATGAAGTACAAATTAGGGGTTGCACGACTTAAGATTGTTTAAGGTCAAAGTCAACATGATAAAAGTCGACAGCGACTAGTCGCTATGACGTCATACGAACTCGAGACACGATGCTTTGCAGTAACTTACAGGCTTTATTACCCGTATTCACAGATAAAACATTTGTTGTGTGAAATTCTGTTCCCCCGTGTCAGAGAGCGCAGTCACCGAGGCGGATCCGACAGTCTTCACGGCACTCTGGTAATGTGGCCCAAAAAAGGTGCTCAAAATCCTTTCAAGTGACTGAGCATCACAGTCGTACTTTTGTTGTACTTCAGCACAGCTTTGCAGATTTGGCACGTAACGGTAGTTGAACCAGAAGAGTCATCTTTAGTAAAATGCTTCCACACTGTTGATTTTCTAGCTGTTCGGCCTGCTCCTCGTCCTCGCCTTCCAACTGTTTGGAATCCATTTTGTCGCCAGCAGTCATGTGACTGCGCCTAGTCGACGTGAAATTTAAAACCTCGCGAGATTACCTAGAATCGACTACTCGACAACTCGACTAGTTCATGCAACCCCTAGTACAAATACTTTGTTACTGTACTTAAGTAGATTTTTCAGGTATCTGTACTTTACTTGAGTATTTATTTTTCTGAGTACTTTTTACTTTTACTCCGTACATTTTTACACAAGTATCTGTACTTTCTACTTGTTACATTTTCAAACAGACTCGTTACTTTAGGTTTGAGAAAAGTTTGTATTTCCGGTCAGTGTGCCGTCAAACATCCAACCATCTGATGAAGGAACAATAACACATAAGAGACAATCGTACTGGCGTGTCCTCCGTCACCGGGCTTATCACATACAAAGACATGACAGAGTTAAAACCATATAATTAATGTATCATTTATAGCGCTATAATCAGGGGTTACAGTGGGCCGGACTGAGGGCAGTTGTGCTCGCAGTACTTCAGCATCTTCGCTAGTCCTACAGAAGAGGAGCAGAAATCAAAGGAGTATCTTTTTGCAGGTAAATGCGACGTTTCTAAATGCTCATCAAATATCAGCAAACACACAAAGTGTGTGCAGTTTGTCACACAGTGTGTCTGCTAGCTAAAAGAAGAGCTGCTGTGTTTCTGGGAGAGCAAAGAGAGAGAAGTTCACTCAGAGATGGAGAAAGAGGAAGGAGAGGTTAGATTTAAAGGGAAGGACCGCTCAGTGACATCTGATAAACTGGAGATTTAAAGCTGACCTTTTAAAATCGGATCCTGGATCTGTATATGATGTGAAGTTGATGTGTTTTCATATTGTGAAATTGTCCAGTAAAACAAACTGAGCTACACTAACTTTGTGTTATTACTGCAGTTTAGTGCAGGATAAACAGGTTAGTTTGCTGTATTGTGGGGAGTGTACAGTACAGCTGGACTGGTGCACAGCAGCTGTGATTGTTCATGCTTATTGTTGCTGATGACGCTGAGATTCAGTCACTGAATTCAACCTTTATACCAACTGGATGCTGTCAGTGTGGGGGGTGGATCAGCCCAGATAGCTGGTGAAACACTGGGTTACATCTGGTTGGAGTCAGTGGTGCGAATCCACACAGAGCAGTAAGCCTCAGAGCAGCAGCAGCAGCTCCACACAGAAAATCTGCTGGAGCTACAATAGAAATGATTGAGAGCTGTGATTCTGCTCCCCACACTGAGCCACTGCAGCCTATTCTAGGGTCCCCCCTCCACCTGCTGAATCCCACTGTAACCCCTGACTGTACTCAGCTTTCTGTTCAGGTGAGGCAGAGTCACCCTCTAATGTAGGTAACAGCAAACAGAGCTTTTTAAATCCTCTTTTTCTCCTGTTCTACAGAACAGTGTTCATGCTGAACGCATTCATTAGAATTTAGATTGAAGTAATGTTTGTATTCTCATATAATATTATTTTATTATTGCATTAATATAACACAAGGTTCAGTTAGCTTTACACAAAGATATCAGGTACAAACTGGAGCTTGAAAAAAAAAATAGGTCAAACATCTTCAAGAAACAAAAGTCCAGTTGCTCTTTTTTTTTGTTTTTTTTTTCCAAGCTCCAGAGACTTTCCTGACCTACACACAGGGTTTGCACAGGTGCTGGAAATCCTTGAGAATGCTTGGATTTATATGTTGTCCTTTCAAGGTTTGAAAAGTGTTTGAATTTTCGATATAGTGCTTGAAAGTGCTTGAAATTATAACCGCTTTTTTTTTTTTTAAATAAAAATAACTCTTATTAAACAGTTCGCTTATGAAACGGAGAAATAAAATGAGTCAGGAAGTCTAAAATTCAGCCTGGCCTGCATGTCTGTTTTAATGAGTGTTGGCTGGAAAGCTGCAAATTCCAATTATGGAGAAGACGAATGTGGAACTCAAGATCAAGATTCTGTATTTGTCTCCCTTGGGAGAGATTTGTCTTGGTTTAAAAAGAAGATGAAGAAGGTACCTCTGCACAATAAAACCACCGCTAAATCACATAAATACAATAAAAACAAGAAAACAGAATAATTCACATAGAACTGTAAATATAAAACCAATATACAATTTAAGAAACTATCCAATTTGCTGTGTGTACTTCATCATGTTAGCTCATTGATTAGCTTAATTGATATGAATGTTTGTACCTGCTGTATTTACATAGAGGAACCCTGTACCTCCTTCCTGAATTCAGCAGCACATACTCTGTGTGCAGAACATGGAGCTGTCAGTCAACATGCTATCTGCCTGACCAATAACTGCTCGGTCAAAGAGTTCCTGAAGGATGGGGGGAGTGTGACCCATCATTTTGCCCGCTGTTTTCATTGGATTATGGATTTGCATTTTGGATTTAACTGTTAGATTTCCAAACCAGCTAGTTAGACCGTACCGGAGTACTGACTCCATTGTTGCTCTGTAGAAAATGACCATTATGTTTTTACAAACTCCGAATAACCGCAGAAAATGAAGATGCTGGTGGACACCGTGGCAACATGTGTGTGTGCCAGCTCAGGTCACTGTCAGTGTGAACACGGAGGTATTTGTATGAGGTCACCTGTTTAATGGCTTCATTGTGGATGATCACAGGGTTCTGGTCACCAGCTGATCTGGGATCCAGCAGCATCTCAACAGTCTTGCAGGTGTTTATGTGAGTTTATGGTTATCACACCAGGTCACACACCTCTTCCTTGGTGAGCAGACTGAGAATGACGGTGTCATCGGAAAACTTCACAATGTGCTGATTTAACGCAGAACTGACAGTGTACAGGGTAAATAAGAATGGAGAACTGACGCACCCCTGGGGGGCGCCAGTGCTGCTTACCAACAGGCCACAGAAAGTCAAATTTAATTCTACTTTTTCAGATACATTGGTCAGGAAAGAGTGGTACCACCTGATTAAAAGGGGTTTACATTCATCTGCACCAACTTCTCAAGGAGCATGTGCGGCTGAATAGAATTAAAAGACCTGAGTCACATATAGGAGTCATTAACAGGACTCTGGAGAACCTGACTGCATACTGAGGAGGTAATTCAGCCATTTGACTCAGGTGTGCTGGATCAGGGACACATCTAAAACCTGCAGGACTCTCCAGGCCTGGAGTTGAAGAGCCCTGCTATACACAGACATCAGGTACAAACGTCCTCCAAAGAACTACTTTTACTTTTACTCTGAGTACATTTCACAGCCTCTACTTTTTACTTGAGTAAAGAAGTTGAACCAGTACTTCAACTTTTACCAAGCAGTTTTAACACAAGTATCAGTACTTCTACTTAAGTACAGTGTGTGTACTTTTGCCACCTCTGCTGATCAGCTTTGTGTTGTAGTTCCTTTTTCTGGTAGACAAACGTCCAACAAGCCTTTTTTTACTTTGAACCGTGTCAGCTCTGCTCTTTACTCTGACAGCTACGTGCTGTCATCATGCTGTAACCTGCTCAGCTGCCCACTCACAACGTCTCCATCAGGAAGCTTCATAAGAATCCCACCACTGTGAAAATTTACAGCTCACTGTTGTCCTTTGTGTTGTCATCAGGCTGCATCCATGATGAACAGCAAGGAGATCCCACCTGAAGCCATCCTGCTTGGAGTTTATCTGGAGCTGCAGAACGGTCAGACTCACAAGGACACACACAGCTGAACCTGTGATTGTAGTTGATCAGTTAATAGGTCATGCATCTGTGGCTCCTAACTGGAGCAGCAGTCAAAGGTTTATTTACAGGGTGGAGACCCAAGCTGAAGATATCACAGCTCAGCCTGAGGACATACATGATAACGTTTGACATTCAGTTCTGATACCGGCTCTGTGCACTCTGCAGCCTCTCAGCCAGCTTCATCAGGTTGTCGCCTGGAGTTGTAAGAAGCTCCCACAGCTGGTTTACACATGTGGAAAAAATTATTGGTCTTCATTACCTGTTATAACTGAGATTTACTATTAAATATGAATCTGACACACTGAGCTAACATTAACTCTCAGGAGCCATGAAAGGACAGGGAGCCTGGTGTGATAACAGAGCTGCATCATTACCTGATACAGACATGGACACACCTGTTGGTACCCCTCAGGTACAGAAAGAGGCCCACAGTGGTCACTGAAATAACTTGAAACTGACAAAAGTCATACGGTATAAAATTAACTGATGAAAATGAGACATTGCTTTTGACTTATGGTTCAGCAGAATCATTTTAAAAAAACAAACTAATGAAACTGGCCTGGACAAAAATGATGTCACCCCTGGAAAAGATTAAAAATAAGTTGACCGTAGGGACATGAAAACTAAGGTGTGTCCTGTTTTTAGCTGCCGTTCGCAGACTCCTGTCGACACTTATGAAGTGCAGTTTCTCAGAAAGCGTTGGTTGGTTAGCACTGCTGCTGCACAGTTAGAATCTGGAAGGCCTGGGTTCAAGTCCACCTCTCTGTCTGTGTGGAGTTTGGTTCTCCCCGTGTCTGCGTGGGTTTCCTCCCACAGTCCAGAGACATGCAGTTACTGGGGTCAGGGTAACTGGTCACTCTAGAGTGACCAGTTCAACTGCCCATAGGTGTGGCTGTTGTCTGTCTCTCTGCGACAGGCTGGTGACCTGTACAGGTGTACCCTGCCTCTGGCCCTATGACAGCTGGGATAGGCTCCGCCCCCCCTCACAGCAGGTCACTGTGCTTTCATGGCTCCTGAGAGCTAACCTGAAGCCTAAATACAGTTATCAAAAACCATGTTAGCTCAGTGTGTCAGTAAATCTCAGTAACAGATAATGAAAACTGTGGATGAGGATCGGTGGCAGGAAACCACAGGCGGAGACGCCTGTTCGGTGTCACAGGTCATCTGTTTGTCTGTGTAAACGGTGAAAACAGCCCGACCTGTGTCTGACTGTCTGACCTGCTTCAGTGTCTGATGTGAGTGTTTGAGGCTATCTGATCCTAATCCTCTTTGCATCTCCAGGAAACACTCAGCTGGCTCTGCAGATCATCAAACGGAACCAGCTGCTGCCCCCCACGCAGCAGAGGCTCTCCCCGGACTTCCGCAAGAAACCCATCCAGCCCTTCCAGTTATCCTCATCTTTTACACCAGCCCAAAGGAAATGACCCCCCCATACAGCACCCTGCTGAGCCACTGCGTCTCAGCACCGGCAGCTGTATGAACTGCAGGAGTGGCTCCTGGGCTGCTGAGGAGAGAAGAACTCCGTCTGTGTTGTTGTCAAATGACTGAGAACTGCCTTTTCATTTTCTGACTGTGTAAGCGTGCAAATAAATTGTTTACTGTAACACATGTGGCTCTGTTCATGTTTGCCAGGAAGGCTGTGGAAGCCCAACAGAACAGTGAGTAGAAACATGGTCTGTGTTTCTACTTTTAACGCCAGCTCTTTGAGCTTCAGTGGAAAACCTGCAAAAATTAGACATCAGAGGGAAAAATGCACACACTGTATACAGGACACTGTTGAATAATAATAATCTGGGAAATGTGTTGATAAATGTAACCCTGCCTTCCTGTCTTTATGAAATGATGTGAAAATTGCTCCATTTAAACCAGCACAACATTGTTGCTTTCAGGCGTTTGTACTTGAACAGCCACAGAAAGCTGGCTGAGAGTAGAGCCATTGTTGTGTGTGCGCTCCTTTTACCTCGGTCACCTGTAAAAGTCCACCTGCTCGAGCTGCACCTGTGTGCCGGGGTGGGGGCTGCATCTCGTCCCTGCGCTGGAGCGGCTGTAACATAAGACGGTGTTCCCAGCAGTCCTGCTGAGCACAGCACCAACTTCATTGTAACCTCTGAAGAATAAATGTATATAAAAACTCTGTACAGTAGTTTTCATTGATTGGTAGAAAATGGCAAGTTTCATTTCAAAGTTTCTTTTGAGTGTATATGAATAAGTCATCTGTATATTTATATGCAAACAAGTGTACCTGTGCATGTATGTGTATTGGTACACTTGCATGTGTCTTTGTATATCTTCTGCTAATGTCCAACCTTTCAGTAAAGGGTGCGATTATAGGATTTTGTATCTTTCCATTCACTGTATGAAGTCACTGATTCTAAGTTCCATTTAAAGGATCAAACTTAAATCTCAGGATTTTGGGGGGCTGTAAGCATATATATGATGTATCCTCCAAATCCTGTAGAAAAAGACAGTCTGCACACCGGGACGAGTGTTCCAGTGTGGGGACTCTTTTCCTGCTGATATCCTTGTTCCTGCACCCCTTCAACTGCTGGATGTGCGTTTGGCTTGTACAACTCCTCCAAATCCTGCCACAAGGAGAATACAGTGGGAGGAGCCAGGCTCCTGAAGTGGCTTTAAATGTACTTAGTTTTAAATTCAGTAGTACATAAAGTGAACAGGTCAGCTGTTCTCTGTAGGACCAGAAGGGTTTCTGCACCCCTGGTGGTCATTAAAGAGAATGCAGGTAAAAGTCTTCACCTGTGGCTTCACTGAGCCCAGTGCCCTCCCTCTGCTGTCAGCCAGTCTGCATCAGTGCAGAAATCTATAAAGACCTTCAAACATTGGTTCAGCTGTTTTCCAGATATATTTGAAACTTTCATGTAACATGTCCATGTCGTGAACTCATACAAACAGGACGGGAAACGGAAACGATATCAATGAAATTAAAAAAATAGAGCGTGACAGTTTGCTCACATGGAGGAGGAGGTGGGTCAGTCCAGCTCATTTTCTGCTGCAGCGTCTCTGAGTGCCCAAAGTGTGGACACATCACACCTGTGTGAAATGTTAGCTTCATATCTAAAAAAAACTTTAAAGATATCTTTTTTTTTTTTTAAACCCATCTTCACCGCATCGTTTCACACGCTCTTGTCAAGATGACAACACTCCCAATTCTGGACTATGGTGACATCATCTACAAAATGGCATCAAGCACTGCTCTCAGAAAACTGGACACTCTTCATCACTCAGCCATCCGCTTTGCCACTAATGTGCCTTTCCACACTCATCATTGTGACCTCTACAAACTGGTGGGCTGGCCCTCCCTTCTTACCCGGCGGCTCCATCACTGGTTTCACTTCATCTATAAGACGATCCTGGGCAAGACACCACCTTATCTGTCATCTCTTCTTCATGCAGCCCATAATAAATATCGAACAAGGTCAAGTGAATACATTAACCTCACCATCCCCAATACCTCGACTGTCTTTGGCTGCAACTCCGTTCGCTTTGCAGCAGCAAATGACTGGAACACTTTACAAAGAGCCCTCAAACTTGCAACTTTAACGTCTCCTACTACTTTCAACAGATCATGCTGACCACCCCAGATGACACTAATTTACATACACACACACACTTTCTCCTATATGTACTCATACATGCGTACAATCACACAAACACGTTAATGTCCCCTCTCCCCCTTTATGCTAACTCATCTATTCTTCTTCTCATTCCTGTTTTTATCCAGTTATCATTTACATGCATGCTCCATGTTAAAGCTCTGATTTATTGATTGATCGATTGCTTTTGGTATGTTTGTATGTTTATATGTTTATGTGTATTTATGTGTAGTGGACCTGATTCAATTGGGCCTCTCGGCCAGGTCATGTTTGTAAATGAGAACTGGTTCTCAAACATTTTTACCTGGTAAAATAAAGGTTTAAAAAAACACACTGAAATCTGAGACACATGTTTGAGCACACAATAATACAAAACTATTAGTCTCAGAGGCATAAAGTTACATTTCACAAGAATGCAAAAGAAAATGTTTTTGAATATTTTTCAACATGAAATTCTTTTTAATGCCAAAATCTAAATAAAATGTACCATACACGTTTCAGCAGTAAACTGCAAAAAATGCCAGATGTAGCAAATATGATACAAATTAAAACTCAAATCAATATAAATACTGCACTTTAAAAACTTTATAGTTTTCATTAAATATTGTTTGATCCAGGTAACTTGAATTTACTGAGAGAGCTGAAATCTATGAAGTCCAACCCGCCGCTCTACAAGGCCTTTAGATTTCTGCATAGACTGCAATTGACTTTTTTTTACAACATCTTATTAACACAATTACAAAGTGAATCATGAACATGTAATTGAGCAGCGTATGCTACATGAGAATGAGAAACCTTCCACCTCTGTGAGCACATCTCTGGCCCTGAAGGAGCGCTCTGACCATGCTGAGAGAAGGCTGAGGTCAGTGCTGTGTCTGTAGCTCAGGAGGTAGAACAGGCCACGCACTCACGTGAAGGTTGGTGTGAATGAGGCATGTGCAGAGTAGAAAACCAAGCCGTTTACTTGGAAGTATAAAGATTACTGCAGTAGTGCAGTAGTAGTTGCTGCCTTCCAAGTCTAAGAGCAGCAGCAGAGCTCTGCTCTCCCCTCTCGAGCTAGAATATATTATTATAACACAAACGGTCCTCGAGCTTTATTTTAGCGAGCTTGTTCTGTACCTATTCCAACTCATTCGAGGACCTCCGCTGGTTTGGAGGCTAAACATACTTTTTTCCTCTATGCATTTCAATTTGAGCTTTGTTATTATTACAGTTTCAACAGTTACATCATAGGAATGCTTACAAACCTAAAGATGGAACTATTTCCAGGAAGAATATTAATGTCTAAGTGATAAAGGAATATAAATGTGGACAGTCTTATGAGCAGATAAAGGTAGAATATCTGTGACAGCACTTTTAGAGTCCTCAGAGATACGTTAATAATCTGTGATGTAGTCCTGTCAGTTAAATTTAATCTATGTGTGAGCATATTTATCTGAGAACTACAAGAGTCCGTTTTTAAGGTCAAACTATTACGTAGTTAAAATTTGCTATTTCAAACACAATGACTTCATGAGGGCGGCCTGAGGGCCCGACGTCCTCTACTGGAGGGACACACAGACCTCTACAGGCTAGGCAACAGCACCCTGACTGCCATCAGGTATCAGGATGAACTCCTTGGCCCCCACTGTCAGACCCTTCACTGCTGCAGTGGGTCCTGGTTCCTCCTGGTTCCTCATGTGATGAGAGTATGCAGGCAGTTCCTGGAGGATGAAGGAGCTGATACCACTGAATGACCCAGTGGAACACCTCTGGGACATTATGTTTAGGTCCAGCCGACGCCATCAGGTACTGCCCCAGACTGTCCAGGAGCTCAGTGATGCCCTGGGAGGAGATCCCCCCCGAACACCATCCATCATCTCATTGGGAGCCCCAGTGTTGTCATACATGCATATAAGGATATGTATGTCACACCAACAACTGAGTACTACTTTGAGTTGCTGGTTGGTAAAATGGACTATCCTGCTGCATCATCTTTTCATTTGATTTTTGGGATGTTGTCAAATTCATTCCTCTGAAGGCTGATCATTTTGATCCCCATCAGATGAGCTTTTCATTCCTGTCATGTCTGGCAGTTTTTGCAATCGGAATATGATCCGAATGCTCTGGTGTACCAAACATATTTGCTTTTCCAAGAATAGCTCTGTAAGTTTTCCAATAGGCTACTCTTGTTAATGTTTGTATTTTAATTTTATTTTATTTATTTACAGCAGGCCTGACAGGTAAAGGAAAGGGTAGGAAAAGGAGTGAGAAAGAAAAGAAAAAAACAAAAAACAAAACAAAGGTGAGAAAAGAATAATCAAAGAATCATATCCACACATATACATACACATCCACATATCTACACATGCACATACACACACACACAATCCTGCTGTTGCTTGCAAATAATGTGTGTATGTGCCTCTGTCATGGAACGTACTCACCAATGGGGACAAGAAACTGCAATCATGCCCCCCGTGATCCAGAGGTGAACAGGGAAGGACCCAGGGGACGCGGCCTATCCACGGCCCACCAGGAGCTCAGAAGACGAGAGGCCACACATCCCGATGGCAACTGCGCACACACCCCAGAGGAGGAAGGAGGGAGACCCCAGACGGAGCCCCTCACGGTCAAACGGCAAGAGTCCAGAGAGCCAGAGGCAATGAGCAGCCAACCCCCGCCGCAGGCCGGCACCCCCCGCACGAGCCGCGAATGCCCCAAGGCCCCAGGCGCCCGAGAACCGCCCGACACCCAGCAGAGCCCCCCCACACCAAAGAGGTCCGAGCCACCCCCAGGCCACA
Source organism: Archocentrus centrarchus (assembly GCF_007364275.1). Lineage (NCBI taxonomy): Eukaryota > Metazoa > Chordata > Actinopteri > Cichliformes > Cichlidae > Archocentrus > Archocentrus centrarchus. The sequence continues at coordinate 1,095,922 of NW_022060266.1, read as the reverse complement.
ACCGCCAAGGGAGCGGGCCAAGAACCACGCCAAGACATCCGGTCATGAACCCCGGGACCCACGGGCACCCGACACCCCAGGGGCGGCAGTGGCAACCAGTGGGAAGCAGCAGGAAGTGGTAGGGAGTGATAGGGAGGGGTGACTCCCACCCTCCGTAACCATGTCCCACAGGTGCCAAGGCTCAGCAAGCCACAGACCCAGGCCCTGCTGTCCACACACACACACGCCCACACACATGCACACACACGCACACACAAATCATATACTCATACTCACACATATGACCGTCACACATTCATGCGCACACACACAGCACTTACATTACCAGCACAGAACCAGTGGCACCCCGGTGAAGCAGCCAACCCGGCCCCAAACCACTAGCCAGTCCCTACCCCAGGCAGGGTGCATGAAACTGGGGTGTGGAAGACCCACCCTCCCCCTCCTTCCACTCAACGTGTTTGGAGTGATTTGTTGGGTGTATGTGAGTGTATGTAGTGGGAAGAATATGTATGTGTGTGTGAAAGCTACAGTGCTATTAAAATTGGAGGGACAGATGTGATGAGCACTGAGCAACAGCGCCCATCCACACCACCCCCCAAGGCCCTCAATGGCTAAGATGTAAATAAAATTGAGGAGCAGTGAACAGAGGTGGGGTCACCTCAGCAGCTCCACACACTGACCACTGTGTGACACACCTGCCCCCCAAGGCCCTATGTGTACTATGATGTGTTGTGAGCTGTATGATGTAATTAAAAAGGCAGAGTGGGACATCACACAACGTAGCGAGCAGAGCCAAAGAGGTGACCCTACTCACCGCAGCACGAGCCCCCCCCTCACCCAAGACCCTACGTGTGTGTGATGTAATGTTTGACTGAGTGGGAGGAGGGGGAGGGCCAGGATATTTAAGACCGGGGGTAGAGAACTAACCCCAGAAGAAGAGAGCCAGCAAACTGCTGGCTCACTAAGCACCCCAGTTCCCTACACCCAACCACAGTGCAGGGAAGGCAGGTCCAGGGCCTGAAGTGGCCACACCCCCCAGGGCACCACCGTGCCCCAGGCCAGCACCCACAGTCCACACCACAGACAAGCACAACATAAAAACACCCCCCCACGCACACACATACAAAAGACAACAAATATCACACACATATACACACACACACCCACCCACCACACACATATAAATATCTCATACACACACAGACACACACAAATATCTCTCTCTCTCTCTCACACACACACACACACATACAAATGTCTGTCACACACACACACAGACATACACAGACACACACATTGGTCCTGAGTCTGGGACCAACCGGCCCCCTGTGGGAAACTACTGCTCCCTCATCTGCGTGCCCCACCACCCCAAAGGATGTGCGGGCACCCCAGAATCCCGGAGTGACGGCCAGACATCTCGACACGAGCTTTTCATTCCTAACACATTACCCAGTCCATATGAGTGTAGCATGATACCTGATGCCACTGAGATCTGATGTGCTTTCAAAGTGCTCAGTTTTAGCAGGTTGCAGTATTTAAAAGTACTGTTACTCTTTGTGTTTGTGAGCACAGTTTGAGTGGTTCAGAGTATGATGTGGTTGAGGTGGAAATAGGATGCAGAAAAGTTCAGGAGGGCGAGAACGATGATGGGACCAGAGTCAGCGGCAATAAGAAGTTATTAGTTATTTTAATGAGAGCAGTCTCGTGCTGTGGTGTGCTCTGAAACCAGACTGTAAAGGTTCATAGAGGTCATGGTTAGACATATATCGCTAGAGTTGGATAGTCACTGCTCTAAAAAAGAAAAAAGTAAAACCTCAGCTTTATTTTGGGCAGGAGGATAAAAAGGACAGTATTAAGCCTAATCTTAAAAATAGAGAGGGTGTCTGTCTCCTGAATCCAAGCTGGGAGCTGGTTCCACAGAAGAGGGGCCTGAAAGCTGAAGGTATCCTAGGAACCACAAGTAAGCCAGCAGTCTGAGAGCGAAGTGCTCTGTTGGGGTGATATGGGACTATGAGGTCTTTGAGATAAGATGGTGCCTGATTATTCAAGACCTTGTATGTGAGGAGAAGGATTTTAAATTCTATTCTAGATTTAACAGGGAGCCAATGAAGAGAAGCCAATATGGGAGAAATCTGCTCTCTCTTTCTAGTCCCTGTCAGTACTCTAGCTGCAGCATTTTGGATCAGCTGAAGGCTTTTCAGGGAGCTTTTAGGACAGCCTGATAATAATGAAGTCCAGCCTAGAAGTAATGGATCAGGCAACCCTGAACCCTCCCTTAGTTATGGTGCTATAGGCCTAGGCTGCCTGGGGGGGTTCCCATGATGCACTGAGTGTTTCTTTTCACTCTGTTTATACTCCACTCTGCATTTAATCATTAGTAATTATTAATCTCTGTCTCTCTCCCCTCAGCCCCAACGGTCACTACAAACATTCTGCTGGAGGTTTCTTCCCGATTTTCCTTCCATTGTGACTGTTTGCTCATATGGGGTTGTTTTGATTGTTGGGTCTTTATCTTACAATCTAAAGCACCTTGAGGGACATGAATTGAAGGCCCTGCTTTGTGCATTGGTGTGCAGTCATGGTGGAACAGGAAGGGGCCATCCCCAAACTGTTCCCACAGAGTTGGAGCATCAAATTGTCCCAAATGTCTTGGTCTGCTGAAGCATTAAGAGTTCCTTTCACTGGAACTAAGGGGCCGAGCCCAACTCCTGAAAAACACCCCCACACCATAAACCCCCCCTCCACCAAACTTTACACAATGCAGTCAGACAGGTACCGTTCCCCTGGCAACCACCAATCCCAGACTCCTCCCTCAGGTTGGCAGATGGAGAAGTGATTCATCCCTCCAGAGAACACGTCTCCACTGCTCTAGAGTCCAGTGGTGGCGTGCTTTACACCACTGCATCAACACTTTACACCACTGCATCAACACTTTACACCACTGCATCAACACTTTACACCACTGCATCAACACTTTGCATTGAGCTTGATGATGGAAGGCTTGGATGCAGCTGCCATGGAAACCCATCCATGAAGGTCTCACTGTTCTTGAGCTGATCTGAAGGTCACATGAAGGTTGGAGGTCTGCAGAAAGTTGGTGACCTCTGTGCACTATGACCCTCAGAATCCTCTGACCCCACTCTGTGATTTTACGTGGCCTCCCACTTCATGGCTGGCTGCTGTTGTTCCAATCACTTTGTTATAATCCCACTAACAGCTGACTGTGGAATATTCAGCAGTGACTGGACTTGTTGCACAGGTATCATCCTATCACGGTACCAAGCTGGAACTCACTGAGCTCCTGAGAGCGACCCATTCTTTCACTGAGTCTTGGTTTATACACCTGTGGAAGTGACTGGAACACCTGGATTCAGTGATTTGTGTGAGTGAATACTGTTAGCAGTATAGTTTATGTCTGTTATGGCTGTTCAGCTGAAAACTATTTGGTTCTCAGATGTTTTGATACTTTAAGGATTTAAGCACAAAAAGCAAACACTTCAGAAAGTCAGAACTTTAACTTTTTTCTCTTTAATTATTTTGCAGTCCTGGACAGAAAACACACACACTGTCCTCTACTGTGCATTAAATGACCTTCCTATCTTGCTTTGTTTAGCAAGAGGATAATCCTTGAGCAGTAACGCAATAAAAAACAAAAAAGAAAATCAGTGTGACGTCCTGATAAACGTGTTGGTGCTTCAACAGCATCAAATCTCTGAAAGTCCTTCTTACACCCAGACTGACTGAGCAGCAGCTTCCAAATGTGCAGCTCAGCTCTTCCAGTTCCAAGGAACACACAGATCTCCATCCTGCATGACGGAGTAGAAGTGAGAAACACAGATTTGGAGGCCCTGCAGGAGGGGGGAGCGCTGCTCCAGCAGCCGTTTACAGCACAGGATCATCTGGCTGGAGCTCACACTGGGCGCCTTGGACAGGCTCCTTAGAGACAGACTGTCAACACACAGCTTCACCACAGCTTCCTCCTCGGCCTGCAGTCTGCACACACACACACACACACACACACACACACACACACACACACACGCACACACACACACACACACACACACACACACACACACACACACACACACACACACACACACACACACAGACGCAAGAGTCAGTAACAAAGCTGACAAAGCAGTATGAGGTGTGGTGTCCAACAGAACAGGATGAAGAACAGTCCTTAATGAGCACCACTGTGTTCACACATCACCCACACACACCCACACACACACACACACACACACACACACACACACACACACACACACACACACCAATCACTGTTGGGATTAATACATGGATTTTGCTCAAAACTGAATCTTTCCTGTCACTCAGAAAAAAATAAGTAAACCAAAACTAAAAACATTTCAGGGCTCTTCACAGAGTGAGGTGAAGATCCTCCAACGTTAGAGAGAAAAGCAGTAATCAGGTGATCCCCCCTGAGCAGAGAACTAAGAACTCCCTTTTAACAGGATGGCACCCCCAACAGAACCAAGCCCAGGGAGGGGCTGCCATCTGCCAAGGCTGGCTGGGGGAGTGAGGAGACAGACAAGATCTCACGAGCAGCACAGAGAAATTCAGCCTGTGGAATTAGACCCCACGTTCCAAGTGTAGAACCGCTGACCAACATACGGTCTTTGGGCTGTAGGGGACCTGGTGCCCTCCTGCAGTGTTTTTAATCCCAGGAGATTCACTTTGTATCTTTAGTGCAGTTAAAGCTGTGAACACGAGTCACAAAGATGTAATTAAACTCAGTTTGGACCCTGCAACTAGAAATGGTTCTGCAGTGAAGTCCTTCACATGGTGAAGCTGATCTGAAGAACACTTCCTCCTCTTCATGGTGACGTCAGCTGACAGCCGCCAGCCTCAGCACAGCGTGCTGGATTAGCATCTCTGCTGGTTACCTTCCTCTTCTCATATAAATTATGATCCCACACTATTATACATACTGTTCTTATGAGCACGTGATGCGTGTCATTAAATGCACAGAAACAGACCCAACAAAGGCAGTAAAGGTGGTCTTGTTTCTATTCTGCCATCAGAGAAGTGCAGCTAAAACATTCCTGCTGCTTACAGTCAGAGGTACTGGGTAAGTGTGCCTCTGCCCTCACTGACTGCAGCATCAGCTCATTTTTCTAATATTAAACAGTGACTCACAAAAAAGGATCAGGAGTTTCATAAAGTTTGACTTTCTGTTGTGTTCTTCTTTGTAGAAGAGCAGTTTTAGGTGCGAGCACTCAAGGGTGTGGCTATTTTCACACAGGTATGGTAGACCCTCACTGGCAGGTAGAGGCAGCCTCCATGAACTGGCTTTAATGAAGCGTGTGCATTTTAACCTGCGGCTGTGACCAAAATACTTTTGAGTATTGCTTGAAGCATTCTGTGAGAGAACAAAAACATTAAGTGGGGAATAAGGATATGCAGACAGGGTTGCAGGTTATTAGTTCTCTACATCACACTCACTGGTTTCTGCGCTGGACGCGCTGTCTGGCCTCAGGGGCGTGGCTCTGCAGGAAGACCTGCAGCGTGGGAAGGTCACTGTTGGTGGGAATAATGAAGTGCCCATGTCGTGAAGGCTGGGGTTAGAGCGGTCACTGGAACAGATGCAAACATCAAGTTATGACCGAGTCAAAGTTAACTGGTCAGAAGTCAGAGGTCAAAGGGACTATACTTTTCCAGCAACATGGTGAGGCCCTGCAGGCTCCTGGGGTGCAGGCGAAGGTTCTGGGACAGCAGACGTTTGTGAAAGGCGCTAAGGGTACTGTAGTGCTCAGCAATGGGCTGAACTGGTCCCAGCCTCTCCATGTGCACCACTTGGGTCCCACCCAGGAGGAGGCTGATCCTCTCCTTCAGCCAGTGTGTCTGCTGCTGCAGGCGCTGATAGCTGGGGAGCTGCTCGAAGACCTGGAGGCACACAGCAGGGGTCAGAAAGCACCACCACAGAGACTGTGTGACAGCAGGAGGACTGCAGCTGCATTACTTTTGTCCACTGATGATGAACATCCATCGTTCCCAGCATGATATGTCCAGAGGCATTCATCCCTGACTGGTCAGCAAACACAACAGTATGTCCTGGGAAGAAGATGGAAGAGGGCGTTACAGTCGTGACCCATCTACAGTCGGTCCATACAGTGCAGCGGAAATGAATCTGACCAAGCAGCAGCGCTACCTCACAGCTATACACAACTTAAACCTCACTGAGGTCATTACTCAAATCTTTATAAACAAAGCCTCTTCATTTTGGTCACTGTGTTGAAGTTACAAACACCATGTTACTGTCCAAATACTCAAACTGTCACAACAGTATCACCTTGTGAGAAACAAATCTTGTTCCCACAAACCTTCCACCGTTTCACTGTCACCGAGCAAAGGAGATTTGTGTGCATCAAAATTCAGATGAACTGGATACAAAAAGTTACCTACACATATTCTACTGTAACTTGAGTACAGTTAGCTTCAAATAAACCTGGACGAGCTCATCAGGTGTGTAAACTCAGAGAGGGACGGAGAGTTTAGAGGTGTGTGTTCCTGTTGGCAGCCTGCTGCGAGTGTGTTTACCTCGCAGGTTGATCAGGGCCTCGGGGTTCTGCTGAGACAGGCGGCTCAGACTCTGAAGCTGACAGCATCTGTGGGCAACTCCCCAGCTGCGCTGCCATCTGCACCACACAGGTGACGACACATGTTCTTACTGTGTAACGCACAATACTGTACAGCCTCAGTGCTCTCAGGAACAATGTTAGCAAAGGTAGTGGCAGGATGAAGCTGTGTGTACCTGATGTCAGCCAGATTAAATTTGCAGCACAGCTCCGTTTTTAGCCTGTTCAGCTCTCGTCTCCGAGGAAGACTCGCACTCTGTTTCTTTGTGGCCTCAGGCTCGTTGTGTCTCAGCCATGAGCTGACAGAAACAGACACACTAAATGTTTTCACTGTAAATATTGATCAGAAAATGCACATCGTATCAAAGTGCTGTGACTGAGGTCATGTGATCACAAACTCTTAGTATTAGTTCTTTATACTTCTCATTATCTGTGAGTACCTCTGCAGAATGATGTAAACCATAAACAAACTGCATGTTTTCTAGTCTTACTGAGCACTCCAACTGTCACAGAGGACTTATTCAGGGTCAAATTTAAAGAGAAACTGTCTCTGTTGATACTTCAAATAAAAAGCACACGTATGCATGTACCCCTCCATAGCCACAGATGAAATCTAAACTGACTGCATGAGCTGCTGCTCACACACAGCAGCCGTGGGTTCTATAAGGTCTGTAAACCTGCTAACCTGAGTGTGGGCTCCATGCTCTGGGCCTGCTGCAGCTCCTGCTCAGGGTCTCTGAAGCCAGTGAAGGTGTAGTAGCTTTTATCCCATTTGATAGGTCTGTAGAAAGGCAGCCCTGCCTCAGGCGCACTTTTAGCCGTTGCTTTCCTCACTTCCAGTCCTTTCATGTGCTCCACAGGTAGGCTGCAGCTCGTTAACACATTCATCACTGTGCTCAAAACATCATTTGTGCGCAGGGTGAAACTCACTGAGCGGAACCCTGAGAACCGAGCAGAAGCCCTTTTACATTAAAACCCCTCACCCATCCCCTGAGCAGTAACACAACAGTGCTTTTAACGGAAACACACCTGAACCCAGGAGGTGTGGCTGCACGTCGCTGCTGTAACGGGTGTCCCTTACATAAAAGGTGAGCCTCATTGGCTGAAGTGAACAGGAGCCGGGCTTCTGCAAGTTTTCCAGATAGCCATTCAGCCTTTTTAGTGAGTTCTCATTCACTTCCTGTAATACAGAGGTTCCAAACCTTAGATCGGAGAACCCTACGCCGCCAAACATCCAACATTACAAGTACATACAGTATCACTGTAAGTGCACAGATTATTATCATAAGCTGTTATTTTAGTACACTATATTACATCATATATAAAGATGAGCAGGAAACATTATACAGTCTCTTCTGTGTTCCACCTACAAGGCTTCACACACACTATGCACATCATAAGCTGCCAATAATACATATTTGGATTCATGAAGTTCAGAAAATGTCACGACAGATATGAGACCTACACGTTCTTTAGGATATTGACCAAAGAAGTCTGGATGGACTGCAAAATAAAAGGGCCTGAGTGCATTGACAGCCTCTGCCCCTGACAGGGCTCTCTGTGGAACAGCACGGGTGACAGCATGGCCCCTCTGCAGCCTGCAGACAGGAACACACACACACACACACACACACACACACACACACACACACACACACACACACACACACACACACACACACACACACACACACACACACACACACACAGTGATTAGGTAGTTAGAGGTGGTTGGATGCAATATACTTAGAAACAGTACTGCTTGTTTTGATGACTCAATTCAATTCATTTATTTATTTATTTATTTATTTATAGTGCCAAATCACAACAGTCAGCTCAAAGTGAGTGTTATTGAAGTGCACATTAAAGATGTAGACAGGCACTCATCACACTCAGATGGCAGCTGAGTGGCAACACATGCTCCCAGAAGTACTCTGCAGAACTGAGGCTGCACTGAGGACCTCAGAGACTCACCCGGGATCCAAATACTCAATATGATGACTTTATGACTACTTGATTTAATCCTGTTTAAAGAGGACTCGTCATGCTCATTTTGGGTTACGTGCAGTTTATGTGGGAACTATGGATGAGCTGATAACCAACATCCAGACAAGCAGCACCTGGTACCTCAGTGCTCTTAACAACTGAAGGAAGCTGAGATCCAACAGGAAGAAGCCAGATGACCCCCCCCTCCCTGAGCCTGGTTCTGATGGAGGTTTCTTCCTGTTAAAGGGAGTTTTTCCTTCCCACTGTCACCAAGTGCTGCTCATAGGGGGTCGTTTTGACTGTTGGGTTTTCTCTGTATTATTGTAGGGTCTTTACCCGCAATACAAAGCGCCTTGAGGCGACTGTTTGCTGTGATTTGGTGCTATATAAATAACATAAAACTGAACTGACTGGGCAGTACAGACATAAGCAGACCCTGGCAGAAGAGACAAGTGTTAAGCAGCTATGACACCCGACCAGCAACTCCTTCATAAGAATAAAAGCCCGTTTTTGAAACCTAGCAAAAAGGGAGAAAAAAAATGAGCTTATTTTCTAAGCAGACATCCAAAAGTGTGCTTTCCCAGGTGCAGCAGACAGCAGGAGAGAGGTGATAACAACAACAGGCCCTTAGGAGTAGGAACAAAGCAGAGTTCCAGGAAGAAGACAACAGGTGTGTGTCTTCACCCTCAAACAGCCCCACAACACCTACCATTCAGTGCTGGTATAAACAGCACAGAGCTGTGGCGATGTCACTGTGGGCCCTGAGCAGCAGATAGAGGGGTCCACTAAAGCCAGCTCACCACAGCAGGGCTCTCCCTTATCTGGCTTCAGTTACCTTTGCAACAGCATCCAGGTGAAGCAGCAGCCACACAAAGGTTATCAACTCTCCAATCTGTGAGCATATTCACATGAAAGGTGGTATCATGTGACCAATGAGCTCAAGAGGCCCGGAAAAATGTACTATTAATCATGTCTAAGCTTTGGAGGCAGGAAGACAAGCTATCAGAACATTGTAACATGGTTCTGTTACTGTGTATCAGCTCATCGCTTAGAACTGTTCCTCTGAGTACTCATGTGGAGCGTCAAAGTGCTCTAAGAACCACCGCTTAAATAAAGACAGCTTTTAAAACGCTTGAGAAACGCAAACATCACACCAAGCTTACAGCAGAAGGAAGCGACCACGTGACTGATTCGTGACGTCCCTCAGCTGGAGCTAAACTCACGGCCGCAGTCTTGTTTTTTTAACTTTTCACTAATCCGGGATAAACTTCATAAGCCAAAAGTCAAGCTTAAAACCCCTCTGATACTTCAGTTTCTGAGCACGGTCCCCACATCTTCATATTAGACTGTATGTTATTTTCACAATGACCGGGTTCACGTCCGGACGGTGTTACCTGATGACGCGTCGCACACAGGCGAGGACAGACATGGCTGATGCTGCACGTAATCACGGCCTTCCCAGCAGCTCCATCCGCCCCGCTTTAAAAGTACCTCCACGGTTTGTTACGCTGCCTCTGACAGCAGCCTGGCACAGCCGGCAGTGCCTAATTCACAGTGACCTACGGCAGTCAGAAGTAGATTATTTCAGTTATTCTCTTTAACGTCGGTCTCTGGGATATGCATCTTTAAAAGTAAATGCGTCAGGCTTAAGCAGCTTAGGCTGCTTCCCATCTATCCCAACGTTTCCGCTGCGCTAGCTAACTCTGATTTGCATATATCCCTTTGAATACCATGCTATCAAGTCTCTGAAAGATAAGCAAATAGCAAACAATATCAATTAAAAGCAGCATAAACACAGATGATAATGTCTCTGTAGTTTCCTAAGTGACTTCTAACCAATAATGACAGCAACCAAACATGGCTCCTGTTTGCTCCTGCACGTGGCATGATGGGAAATTTGGCTATGAGCCGTTTCTGCGCCGCCGTTCAGAGCTTCACATGAGTTACAAGTATGGCTGGTTGTTAAATTAACGCCTGACAACACACTGCCCTGTAACACCGTCCCTGCCGTTCCCGTAGCACCGGCTTCGGTTAGCTGCGGGGGTCTCCTCCGCCTCCGCTTCTTCTTCTGCGCTTGTGCCAGTCAGCTGCACCATTCCGCCACCTGCCGGGCTGGAATGCGACGTTAGGCTCCACAATTAACTGAGAAACATTCAAGCAACTTTCGAATGGTCAATGCTTTGTTCATATATTTATTTATTGTTATGGTTTAGCATAAAAATGACTGTTCAAATAGAACAATTTCCATAAAGTTATAGGCACATGAATAAATACTAATAAGAGCCAGAGTAATTAGGCCAGCCAGCAGGATTTTACTGTTAAGAAGAAAGAAAGAGCTTTATTTGTCACATACATATACATGCAGTGAAATTCATTCTCTGCATTTAACCCATCACACACATGGAGTATGTAGTACACACAGCACAGCATGGAGCAGGGGGCAGCCAAAGGGCGCCTGGGGAGCAACCTGGGGGGGTGGGCATTAACACCCACAGTGATGCCAGCCCAAGGATTTGAACCAGGGTCCTCTCAGTGATGAACCCTCTTCTTCTCCCCTAGGCCACCACTCCAGGTCAGTGAACAGATGTGGTGGCCTGTCACACCAGCTGTCAGACAGCTATGATGCAGACCTAATAATCACGGTGGCCAGGTGGGGCAATATCTCACAAAAGAGCCACACCTTGGCCCCAGAAAGCCTTAGGTGACTCACATGGCTACGGGTCAGTGAGTCAGTGACTTTCAGGATCACTTTGATGGCCATAACTCCACTGGGGGTTAAATGCCTCGGGCTCCCCATCAATTCTTAGAACTGAAGAAGCCTCTTGAATGAGAAGTGAAACGTCTTAACAAACCAATAAATGTTAAACGGACTGGTTCTTTTCTACTTTGAGCACTCAAAGCACACTATACAACACACCTCATTCACACACATTCATACAAGCACTTCCTTCTACAGCTGAGTGTATCTAACATTCACAGATCGCTTTATGCAGTGACTGGCTGAGCACATATTATTGTTGATTATTAAAGCTGTATGTGTGCGTACACCGAAAGCTTGTGTGTGCATGGTAAACGGTGTTAAACAGTGCCTTTCTACTCAGCTGAGCACTCAAAGTGCTTTCTTACTCATTCAGCCAATCACACACACACATTCATACTGCACTTTTTTAAATCTATGCCTGAGCACTTTATAATCACACACTCACACTCCAGCAGACACATCAGGAGCAACTTGGGGTTTCCACTTCAGTCCTGGTTCTTTTGTGACCTCTTTCCTGAGTCGTTAATGTGCTCTTGAGGTCATTTTGGGAGCCACTTTGAGAAGGTTCAGCATTGTTCCAGGTTTTCTCCATGTGTGGATAATGGCTCTCACTGTGGTTCACTGGAGTCAATGTCTGCAACTTTATTTCTCATCTGATCTGGAGTTTTAGATTGTGGCATGTGCCTACTTCACTTTGAATTCAATTCAGTTCTATTTAATTTATATGGCACCAAATCACAACAAACACCAGGTGCTTAGTCAGACAGGAGTTCCATCTTTGTCCAGTATATCCACGATCCCTCCTCTGCACATGCCTGAATCAGCTTTGCCAGTCTAAGCCGTTGCCAAGGGTGGAGACAAAGTTAGAAAGGCAGCCTGAGCTGTCCCTGTGATGGACTCATTTCTGATCTTGTCCATTCTGGTCCCTCCCACTGAAAACCATCCTCAGCTCTGTCACCTACAGCTCAGCCTCCTGTCTTTTTCTCAGTGCTGCTGTCTCCAAACCATACACCACAGCAGGTTTTGTAACACTCACCTTTCACTCTTGCTCTGTCACAAATCATACCTGTCACCTCCTGTCTGCACTCTCTTCTTCACCTGTCCATTGCTTTGGATGGTCGACCCCAGGTATTTAAACTCATCTACCTTCACTACCTCTGCTCTTTGCATGTTCACCTTTCCACCCGTCTCCTTCTCATTCACACGTGTATTCTGTTTTGCTTCTACTGACTTTCTTTCTTCTTTCTCCAGAGCATACCTCCACCTCTCCAGACTCTCTTCCACCTGCTCCCTACAGATCACAAAGTCATCTGCAGACATCAGAGTCCACGGAGACTCCTGCTGACCTCATCTGCCAGCCTGTCCTCACCACTGTCTCGCTGCCCTCATGCATGCCCTGCACCACCCTCATATACTTCTTTGCCACTCCTGACTTTTTGATGCAGTACCACAGAGATCCAGTGCAACTCCTTCAAACCTTCTCTATACTTATACTAACTCTAACCTGCTGCACATCCTTTCCAGCTCAACTCTGCCTAGACAATTAATACAAGTTCTTTTGTCCTTTTGGGGTGGCTGTAGCTCACCTACTGACTGGAAGGTCAGCGGTTCAATTCCTGGCTACTTCAGGCTGCATGCCAGTGTATCCTTGGGCAAGATACTGAACCCCAAGTTGCTCTCCGACACAACCGTTGGAGTGTGAATGTGTGTGAATGTTAGATAATTAAAGCACTGAGCTTAGTTAACCATGGATGTGCTTGTTTGAATGGGTAAATGTAAACGTGTTGTATAAGCGCTTTGAGTGCTCAGACTGAGTAGAAAAGCGCTATATAAGAACTAGTCCATTTACCATTTTCTTCTTCCTTGGTGTCCAGCCTCACATACAACTCACTATAAGCCTTTTGCACTTCTCCCTTTGCTGTATGCCTAACCTCAGAGTACTCCTGTCTACTTCCCTCATCTCCCTGTGTATCCCACTTTTTCTTTGTTAACCCGTCCCTCTGAATACTTTGCTGTGCTTCCTCATTCCACCACAAAGCCCCCTTGTTCTCTTTCTTCTGTACAGAAGACACACCAAACACCTTCTTGTCAGTTTCCCTCAGCCCTGCAGCTGTACGTCCCCACTCATCTGCTAGCTTTTCCCTACCACCTAAAGAATGCTTCAGCCCCTTCCTGAACTCTGAGCAACATCCTTCTTTCTTCAACAAGTCATCCTACAGACTACCATCCAATGCTGCCTCACCACCACCTCGCAGTCTGGTTTTCAGATTGCTCCTTCTGTGTAAGATGTAATTATGCACTCTTACATGTTAACCTCTGTTACTCTCTTTTCGGCACATAGCCATTTCTATCCTGTCTGCTTAAGCCCATGAGACTTGGCCCCCATCTCTCCTCCACCCGCACACTGAGCACTGGCTCCCCACAGGGCTGTGTGCTGAGCCCCCTCCTGTACTGCCTCTACACCCATGACTGCAGTCCGGCCCACAATAACAACCTCATCGTCAAATTTGCTGACGACACCACAGTGGTCGGACTCATCTCGAAGGGAGATGAGGCAGCTTACAGAGAGGAGGTCCTGAAGTTGACAGCCTGGTGTTCAGAGAACAACCTGGTACTGAACACCATGAAAACCAGAGATCATCATCGACTTCAGGAAGCACAGGACTGACCCAGCTCCCCTCTACATCAACGGCGAGCGTGTGGAGAGGGTCCACACCTTCAGGTTTCTTGGTGTCCTCATCTCTGCTGATCTCTCTTGGTCAGATAACATCACAGCTGTTATCAAGAAGGCTCAGCAGCGACTTCACTTCCTGAGGGTCCTCAGGAAGAACAACTTGGACTCAAACCTGCTGCTGACCTTCTACCGCTCATCCATTGAGAGCCTGCTGACGTACTGTATCACAGTATGGTACGGCAGCTGCACTGAGGCAGACAGGGTCAGGCTTCGGAGGGTAGTCAAGACAGCACAGAGAATCATTGGCTGCCCTCTCCCCTCCCTGATGAACATCTACACCTCCTGCTGCATCAGCAGAGCCAGGAACATCATCAAGGACCGCTCACACCCTGGCTTTGACCTGTTTGACCTGCTGCCCTCTGGCAGGCGCTACAGGTGCATCAAAGCCAGAACAAACAGACTCAAGAACAGTTTCTTCGCCAGAGCAATCACCACCCTGAACTCACACACTCACCCACTGTAACTGTGCAATATTATATTATTCATACTGAACAATATCTGACATTCCTATATTGTGTAATATCCAGTATTCATTCACTAGTGCAATATTCATCATCTTCATTATTATATGTATACACATATTTACTTTTCTTACAATGTACAGATGCACCAATGTATGTATATATTTTTATACATTCTATTTTTTTTATATTTTACACATTGTTTATTTCTGTATATCTCTTGATTATATTGATCATACTAGATTATAATATTTTTATAATATTTTTATTTTAGAGAGTTTGATTTTCTGTTACATGGCACTGAACAGGAGTGGCCCTCCAATCTCATTGTACATCCTGTATAATGACAATAAAGGCATTCTATTCTATTCTATTCCATACCTAACCAAGACCTGCTTGTAACCTCTGTTCCTTTCACCTACACCATCAAAATTGCTCGTCACCTTTTTTCTATGTGCCTTTCATCCATTTTCCACAGTGAAAATGAACTTTTTAGAGAACAGTTTTGGTTTAAGAAAATCAGAAACTGGGACAGGTGCTGATATCACTGCATGTCCTTCCCCGATTAGTCACAACCAAACAACTAGGCTTCAGCAAATGTCTGCCCAGTACACTGCTGGGTTACACGGTACAGGTTTTGGGTGAATGAATGGAAACAGTTTTTGAAATGGTTCCAAAAGGCTCAGATTGGTTTCATTTTAGAAAATCTTTTTAAAATCAAAGTATATTCAATTGTTTGTAGCTTCTTTGTACTGACATGACAGAACTACATGAAATACAGAGCCTTCCCTAGGGGTGCAAAACTTATTCCACATCTGGCTATTAGAGCTTTTTGGTCAGTTCAACACTTCATGCACAGGACAGTGAACATGTTAACCAGAGTTCATTACAATTTTTTTTTTTTTGCATTTTTGGCCACAGCGGCTTTTATTGAGAGTGGAGAGAGACAGGAAATGGGGGAAAGATACAGGGGAAGACACGCGGGCAAATTGGCGACGGGCCGGGACGCAAACCCGCGCCGCAACACAGCATGTGTATGTGGTCGCCGGCTTTTCCGCTAAGCCACCCAGGGTTCATTACAATTTAAACTGAGGTGGAGTGGCCTGTCAGTGTAACAAATAAAGAGGTGACCAAGCAATGAAGTGCAACAAAGATGAAGCTCATAAAAATCTGTAAATCTGGTTTCTCTAAATCAACAGACTTCAGATAGTCAGTGGGTGAAAAGGGTTCTCCAATACTAAATAAAGATGATAATAAATCTGATGTCTTCATGTGTATCCATGCCATTTCTTTGGGGCTCTACGTGTTAAATATTCCCCATACAGTTCTGTGCTGTAACAACACTTAGATTAAAGCTGCTTGAAACATATTTCATTTCACAATGAAAATGTAACTGTACCAATACTTGCAGTCTGGACTGTTTACCTATAGCTACTTCCAGCTACTCCCTTACTTAAAAGTGGTCACCACAGCAGGCAGCAAAGGGATGTGTCCCCTCCTGGGGTCAAAGGGGGGATCATTTGCTTGTTAGGTGTAAACTCAAGTCACATGTGATGTGGATTATTTGTAACACACCTGCATGTTTACCTGAAACCCAGTGAACACAAGCTAAGCGACATTGGAAGGACACTGAAATGCGTAGTAAATATCTTTATTTTCTCTTTGACTGAAGTGCATTATCTGTTGCTAATGCAGGATGTATGACCCTAAGTGCATCAGTATGAACTTATGCTGGTGACTACTGACAGGCAGCCTTGTAATGGCTGGTGTTTTCAATCATCTCAAATAATTCAATGCAGCTGCCTGTTGATGATTCACACACTGTAATTCACAGGTTCTAATTTCAATATTTGGTCACAAACCTAATTTCTCAAAAACACATGAAAGAAAGCTATAATCACAGAATGCAGCAGTGAAAATCATATACATATATCATATACAAACAGTGGTCCCCATAATCCAATCCACGATTAGAAAACACTGAGAATCAGTTTCACTCACCAAGTTAGCAGCACACTGAAGCACGAGCAGTCAGACAATTGTACAAGTGGAAGGTTTATAGAGGATGTGCAAATATCAAATTTAAGATAAACATGTTGGTAAAATCCTTCACTGTACGCTATGAACAGCCGCAGCTATATGCAGCATGTCAGTGGTCCTATAAATCTCTCATTGCTGTTTACAGCAAACAGTTTGGGTAATAATAATAATAATAATAAAATCTTCTGTTCTTTGTCCAACTGGTCTGCTCATCTCACTGCACGTCTTCACATATCTGACGTCTTTTCAAACTTAGAATGTCCAAAAATTCACAATTGTCACAATAATAACAAAACCAGGTTGAAAAACACCATAATCTCCATTCTACACAATAAGCACAATCTTATTAATTGATTCAACTATGACATTTATTTCCCGATCAACAGAAGAAGAGTGAAAGTCTCCATTAACAATTTAAATGTCAGTGGTTTGCTAATAGCAAACCACTGACATTAACTCCATCTTGTGGATAATTAACTCCACAAGATGGAGTTAATTATCCATGTCCCAACGTATTTCTGTCTCACTCACACACACACACACACACACACACACACACACACACACATACACACACACACACACACACACACACACACACACACACACACACACACACACACACACACACACACATACACACACACACACAAAACTATTCTACCTACAACTAACCTTGTTTGAGCTGTTGTGTTTTAAGTCTAAGGAGCACCATGGACAGCTTCGTAATGATCCTGCCCAGAAAAATGTAGTTGGGTGTGCCGATAAAAAACAAAACACATGACAACATAGCTGACCACAAGCAAACCTCATCAGCAGCCAGCTGTGAAAATTAATTTTAGTTTATGTAGATTTAATTACATAAACAAGTCCATCAAATAGACTGGAGGCATCTGGCACAATATACACTGTACTGCCAAAAGTATTCACTCGCCTGCCTTCACACACACATGAACCTGAGTAACATCCATCCTTAATCCAGAGGCTTTAATATGATGTGGGCCCACCCTCTGCAGCTATAACAGCTTCAGCTCTTCTGGGAAGGCTTTCCACAGGTTTAGGAGTGTTTATGGGAATTTCTGACCATTCTTCCAGAAGCACATCTGTGAGGTCAGACACTGATGTTGGAGAGAAGGCCTGGCTCACAGTCTCCGCTCTAATCCATCCCAAAGGTGTTCTATCAGGCTGAGGTCAGGACTCTGTGCAGGCCAGTCAAGTTCTTCCACACCAAACTGGCTCATCCATGTCTTTATGGAGCTGCTTTGTGCTCTGGTGTGCAGTCATGCTGGAACAGGAAGGGGCCATCCCCAAACTGTTCCCACAGAGTTGGAGCATCAAATTGTCCCAAATGTCTTGGTCTGCTGAAGTATTAAGAGTTCCTTTCACTGGAACTAAGGGGCCGAGCCCAACTCCTGAAAAACACCCCCACACCATAACCCCCCCCTCCACCAAACTTCCCAATTGGCACAGTGCAGTCAGACAGGTACCGTTCCCCTGGCAACCACCCAACCCCGACTCCTCCCTCAGATTGGCAGATGGAGAAGTGTGATTCATCCCTCCAGAGAACACGTCTCCACTGCTCTAGAGTCCAGTGGCGGCGTGCTTTACACCACTGCATCAACACTTTACACCACTGCATCAACACTTTACACCACTGCATCAACACTCTGCATTGAGCTTGGTGATGGAAGGCTTGGATGCAGCTGCAATGGAAACCCATCCATGAAGCTCTCTACACACTGTTCTTGAGCTGATCTGAAGGTCTCATGAAGGTTGGAGGTCTGTAGTGACTGAAAGTTGGTGACCTCTGTGCACTATGACCCTCAGCATCCTCTGACCCCACTCTGTGATTTTACATGGCCTACCACTTCATGGCTGAGTTGCTGTCATTCCCAATCACTTCCACTTTGTTATAATCCCACTAACAGCTGACTGTGGAATATTTAGTAGTGAGGAAATGCATGCTGGAATTCACTGAGCTCCTGAGAGCGACCCACTAATGTTTGCAGAAGCAGTCTGCATGCCTAGGTGCTTGGTTTGTACACCTGTGGAAGTGACTGGAAGACTTGGATTCAATGATTTTGATCAGTGAGTGAATACTTTTGGCAGTATAGTGTAGGTTCTGCCTATTGTTCTTAAAGACTCAGAATATGCCTTGTTTTCATATCTGATAGTTTAAAGAGGAAATTCTTGGCTGGCTTGGATAAACACTGTAAGTGGTTACCAAAAGGCAACAGGACGGTTGGTTTTTGCTGTGTTTTAGCACTGAGATTTGTTTTTCCTCCTACGCTGTTAGAATTTTATGGGCGCCTGTCCCAAATAAAGCTGTTTGGTATTGTTGTTTTTCACAGAATAGGCACCTAATGCTAACCTGATCTTAGTATGAAACTGATAAGTCCATTCAGCAGCTCCCTGAGACCCATCAGATGATCACATGTGTTCCGGGGGGCTCTGCAGGCAGGAAATCATTTCTTGGACTGGCCTCCCCTCAAAACAAATCTGATAAACCGCCGTGAATAAAGGGAACCTGGAAATCAGAAGAACAGAGTTAGAAAAGAAACAAGAACGGACAGAAAACCACCATCAGACAAGAGAAACCTGGTGCAGCAGAACAGACGAATCACCTATCATTATCAGCTTCACATGTAATGATATGTAGTGTACATAGATTAGACAAACAGAAATACAGAACAGAAGTAAAAATCATTTGTTTGTTAACCTCACCTACAATGATAATGATAAATGAAACATTTTTCAAATTTCAATTTCAAGTCAGAAAAACATTAGGGCCTGTGGGAGGTTCTTCAGAAGTATTGGGTGTCTGGCAATTTGGAACCTGGAGAATCGCAGCAAGAGCTTGGTCCCCAATAAGTCAGACTTGTTCCTGGTGGGTGTTGGACTTCTAGGTGGAATTGCGTGCTCTGTACAGTCCAGTTTGTGCCTACCTCTCTGCCTGCATCTCCTGATGCTCGTTCTCTGCCAGAGTCTGCAGTTGTGCTAGTGTCTACAAACACCGGGTCTCCAGAACCTACCTCTGGGCCAGCCAATGTTAAAAAGTTTCTGATTGGTGTTTCTAAGCTGACAGTAAAAACAGTTGTTCACTAACCAGCCCACTAAGAGACTGATCTGTGTGTTTCCCAGCTTCCCAGTGCTGCATTTTGTGTCCCCCAGACGGCTCATTCTCAGACTGTTTATAGTGTTGCCAAGCCAGCTGTTAGTTATGTTGCTCAGCTGGTTCCCCAGCCAGCTAATTTTGAGACTGAAAGCGGTGTAGCTGTGCCCGCCCCCCCCCAGAGGCTGACTGTAATGTTCCTGAGTTAACCTGTCCAAAGACTGTTGCTCCGCCACGGGCCTCCACAGAAGTTGAGCACCCTGCACCCATTCTCACTCCCAGGTTGGATCAGCTCCGGCCCATGGTCCAGTCATTTCTGGACCCCCTCCAGTTTGCCTACCAGCCCCGCCTGGGAGTTGAGGACGCCATTATCTACCTGCTAAACCGAGTCTATGCTCACCTGGATAAGCCGGCCAGCACTGTGAGGGTCATGTTCTTTGACTTCTCAAATGCATTCAACACCATTCAGCCTGCTCTTCTGGGTGATAAGCTGACAGCGATGCAGGTAGATGCCCCCCCCTTGTGTCCTGGATTGTTGACTACCTGACTGGCAGACCACAGTATGTACGCCTGCAGCACTGTGTGTCTGACAGAGTAGTTAGCAACACTGGAGCCCCACAAGGGACTGTCCTCTCTCCCTTCCTCTTTACCCTCTACACCACAGACTTCAGCTACTGCTCAGAGACCTGCCATCTTCAAAAGTTTTCTGATGACTCTGCAATAGTTGGATGTATCAGCAGGGGTGATGAGGATGAGTACAGGAGGACAGTGAAGGACTTTGTCACATGGTGCAAGCGGAACCATCTAGAGCTCAGCGTGACAAAGACAAAGGAACTGGTGGTGGACTTGAGGAAAGACAAGGCACCGGTGGCCCCTATGTCCATCGGGGGGGTCAGTGTGGACACCGTTGAGGACTACAAATATCTGGGAGTACACACTGACAACAAACTGGACTGGGCTAAGAACACTGATGCCCTATACAGGAAGGGCCAAAGTCGCCTCTATTTTCTGAGACGCCTGAGGTCCTTCAACATCTGCCGGACTATGCTCAGGATCTTCTATGAGTCTGTGGTGGCGAGTGCCATCCTCTATGCTGTTGCATGCTGGGGCAGCAGGCTGAGGGCGGCAGACGCCAACAGACTCAATGAACTGATCCACAAAGCCAGTGATGTGGTGGGAGTGGAGCTGGATTCGCTTATGGCAGTGTCGGAGAGGAGGATGCTGTCTAGATGCTGCAGGCCATTATGGACAATGGCTCCCACCCACTCTACAACACAGTGATGGGACACAGGAGCACATTCAGTGCAAGACTCATCCCACCAAAATGCACCACAGAGCGCCACAGGAGGTCATTTCTACCTGTGGCCATCAGACTCTATAACTCCTCCCTTAATAGGTGACATTGTGGTTCATCAGTGTCATTCATTTATCAGTATTCATTTGGTATGTGTGCCTGCAATTGTACATAAAATTGTCCATATACATTGTACATACACTTATACATTAAAAAAGACTGTACATATATATATAAAATGACACCTATTTTATTATGTACATATGCAAAAGATATATAAATACTTAAGTATACTCCAGATTATGTCTACTGTCACAGACACTGCACTCACAAGTTTTATGTGTATAGATTTAGATGTGTATATAGCCAAATTATCTCTTTAGTTTTTATATTTTTATGCCATTGGTGTATGTTATTTTGTTTTGGTTTTATTCATTTAAATGAAACGGTTGCAGCTGTAACAACAGAAATTTCCCTCTGGGATCAATAAAGCATTCTGATTCTGATTCTGAGGTTGAGGGCAGCCAGGCTCCAGCCTAAGCTTGAACCTCCAGCATCGGCAGAGGGTTCTGGGTGGCTCCAGTCTCCAGAGAGGATTACATGCCCTGTAGAGCATCCCTAGTAGTCCAGGGAGACTGATCTCTGTGCAGCCTCATCTTGAGCAAACTGTGTTTCCTGAGTATCTTGACCTGCATCCCCAGAGAATCCTGAGCCAGTGGGTACCACTCTGCCTGTGCCAGAAAGTCCTGAGCCCATCAGCCCCGAGGTTCCTGAACCTGAACCTGAGGGTCCTGTTTCGCCTGCTGGTTCTGCCTCTGTCGTCGTTGCTAGTCTTCTGCCAAATCTTCTAAGGGTCCTTTCTTGATCTCCAGAGAGTCTTCTCTGTCATCTTCCTCCAGATGGGTTCCATCTTTGCTGCTGCTGGCGTCCTTTCTGGCTTCCTGGGTTACTGTCATGCCACCTGGGTTTTGAGTTTTTTGGGGACATTAAGGTTTTCACTAGTTTTGTATTTTCTGTATTATTTACATTTTCAGGTTTTAGTTTCATCTCTATTTCTGTTCTTGGTGTCAGGTTGGTTTGTGCATTATTCTTTGTATCCCGGTTTATTCTGGCTTCCCTTGTATTTCCAGTCTGGCTTAGTCCTCGTCTCTGTGTTTATCTTCTGTGCTTTGTCAAGTTAATTTTGTCTCCCTATTCAGTTGTCTCTTCCTGTCTTATTTTGATGGTTTCTTATCTCGTGTGCTACAGCTCGTGCGGACAGCTAACAAAACAAATTCAACACTTGGGATCAACTCCAGATCTTTTATCTGTTTAATTTGTCATGGAATACAAGGGAAGAGGCCTTACCTGGCCATGAAACTGCTTGTCAGTCAATGGTCCAATTACTTTTGAGCCTCTGAAAATAATCTTAACAATCTGCAATTCAATCACATTTTAATAGTTTGATTTAAAATCCACTGTGGTGGTGTACAGAGGCAAAAAAAAAAGTCCAAAAACTATGGACCTAACTATACCTTTAGAACAAACAGATCTCACATGTGGACTCACTGGACTAAGGATTTCCTCTGATTGTTACTGGGCATTTTATGTTTTGGGGACTTTTGAAGTTTTGTTTATTTCATTATCCTTTGAGATTCTTGGTTTATTTAATGTTTATATGGTTTAATGTGTTTTCTCTTTAGTGTACTTAGTTTATTCCTAGTTCCCATTGCTTTAGAGTTTATTCCTCCCTCTTGTGTCAAGTCTCCTGTCTTTAGGTTACATCTTTGTTTTCCCTGTTTTGTTATGACACTTCCTGTTTTGCTTTAGAAGTTTGCATTCTTTGTGCTTTGCTTTTTGTTTTGCTTCCTGTGTCTTGTCTGTTGTGATTCTGTTCACCTGTGCCTCATCCTCCTCCAGCTCCTCCAGAACTGCTTTCTGCCTCAGTACCATGGCCCAGGCTGCTGGAAGACAGGCTGCCCAGCGCTTTGGTTTTCTGCTCACCTACTTCCCTCTTGGTGGAGATGTGGGTGGAGGATGAGGAGCCTACTACCACTACAACCCCCCCACCCCCCGTTACCTCTTTTCCCTCTTCCAGAAAGAAGCCACGCTCCCGCCATCAGCAGACTGTGCCTCAGCCAAGAACAATGGTTCTACCAGAGTCAGCTGACACCTGGTCCTCTGTCATCACTTCTGAAGTGATTAAGAGTGAATTATCCTCTAGTGCTCTGCCTGTGACTATGGATGCATTTTCTGCCCCTCAGTGATCAACAGCGACTGTGTTTCTGGCCTTAAAAACAAACAGACCAAGGCTTAAACACAAAGCCCAAATGTAAGTGAAGGAGAATTCAGGTGGAGATTTTTTCCTGATGAATGTTAGGGTTCCCGATCATGCTTCAGTTAGAAATTCAGTTATGTTTGTGTATTTAGTAACCTGTTATGTTGTAAACTGGATGTGCTAGGGAAAAAGACTCTTTTATAGAATAAAATAGTGCCAATCGCATCTTGCAGACATCTGCTTTGCCAACTGATTACACTGCTCGGTACCTGGTAGTTGGATGGGACTGGTCCCTTCTGGGGATCATTGAGGATCAGGACTGTCTGGCCTTCAGTCAGCCCTTCCAGGTGCATCTTAACCCTTAGCAGCCGGTTCATTTGTGCTACCAGGAGTTCATGGAATGAAATTAGCTTCTTTAGCCAGTAGGTGTGGATCATGTCAGGACTTGGTGCTGTCCAGCTCTTCATATGTGAGACTCTTTCTTGGATATCTGCCACTGTGATGGTTACTGGAGCCTGTTCAGGGAAGTTGTTGTGGTCTGCTCTTGGATCCACTAGCCACTGAGCATTGGTGTTGTGTGTTGCATCCTTCTTCCATATGCTCTTCCAGTCTTGTTCTGCCTCTATCCTTGGTGAGGGTGCTGTTCCCCTGCCACTGAAATTACACCTCAGATGGATCAGTGGAGAACCTCTGGTTTCTCTGTCTCTGGTATACCTCTTCAAACAGTTAGCTAAGGCTGGCAATCTTTGCTTGGCAGTCTCTAAGGCCTCAGGCATGGACAGCTTGTTGTACTTCTTAGACACCTCTTTTTTCATCACACCTTTCTGAAGCTCTGATAACTGGCTGCCTTCCCTCTGTGCTGCCTTGATCTTAGCCTCTAGCCTTCTTATGTTCTTCTGGACAGAGATCTCGGATGTCATTCCTGGAATCTGCTGGAGCCATTCTCCAAGTTTGGGAGTCACTGCCCCGAGTGTTCCGATTACCAAGGGGACCACTGTTACCTTCCACTTCCTCTCTAGCTCCTCTCTGAGCCCTTGGTATTTATCGAGCTTCTCGTGTTCTTTCTTTCTAATGTTGCCATCACTTGGTATTGCTACATCTAACACTACGACTTTCTTCCTCCTCTTGTCCACCACTACAATCTCCGGTTGCTTAGTCATCACCAGTTTGTCTGTCTGTATCTGGAAGTCCCTGCGGGGGCGTTTCCCATTCTGAACTTGGGATTTCCAGCTCATACTTGGCACAGATGTTCCTGTATACTATGCCAGGCACTTGGTTATGGTATTCTATGTATGCCCTGCCTGCTAGCATCTTTCACCCTGCTGTTATGTGCTGTGGTACATGCTGTGCAGAGGCCTGTCCCTCTATGATGGTTCCTGTTCTTCCTCCTCTTCTTTCTTGGGTTTCTAGCCACTGAGGTATTTGTGCCTTAGGTATTCACTCCTTTGTGGCCATCTTCCTGGTGTATTCATGGATCTTCGTTGTTTCATCTAGGACAGTGGTTCTGACACTCACTAGTCCTCGGCCTCCTTCCTTCCGGTTAGCGTACAGTCTCAGGGTGCTGGATTTGGGCTGAAACCCTCCATGCATGGTAAGGAGCTTTCTTGTCTTGACATCAGTGGCTTCCGTCTCCTCCTTTGGCCAGCTTATTATCCCAGCAGGGTATCTGACAACTGGCAGGTAGTAGGTGTTGGTCGCCTGGATCTTGTTCTTCCCATTCAGCTGACTCTTCAGGACTTGCCTTACCCTCTGCAGGTACTTTACACTGGGACTGTATTACATGCTATTCAGTGAGTTTAAGAGGTGTTTGGAGTCATTTCCCCACTGCTCCCACCTATATGCAAAGCTTAGCTAAATGCTACACCCCAAACTCAAGCTCTTTATGTGTTATACTACTCAACTATATTTATGTGCATTAAAATGTAACACACAGCAGTAGTGCATGCCAGTAAAGCAAAAATAAAGCAGTGGCCTACTTTTCAACAGACAAATAAAGAAATTGTTCACAGACTTGTTCACCAGGCCCTTCTGTTGAAGGATGCGGTAAACCTCAGCTGAGGTGGCAGGACCCTGGAGCTTCTGACCATTCAACAGCTCATTCTCCAGCACTACAATACTCTATGAAAAGGTGTGCCAAGAAAAAAAAATACAGAGAATACACAAACGCACTATTTAGTAAAAAGCAGTTATATTCATTTAACACTAAACATGAGTAAAGCTAGTATAGCTCTAAACATATGTGAAGAAGTCTGCCTGACATTATTAAATAGTAAAGATGGAAGAGTGCACACAAATGTAACAATGTACATACCTTCCCTGTTTTAGCAAAGGCCTCTGCTACTCGTCGATTGCGGCCGCCATAGCATGTAGTGATGAGGTCGGCCACACCACAGCTCTCCAGAAAGGTTGCAGTGGAAACCGTGCCGTTCTTAGAGAAGAGTTTAGTGAAGGCTATCATCTCCATCAACCCCAGACGGATCACAGCTGCCTTGGTGTTGTCACCGCACTGCAAGCCGTCACAAAACCCTGCACCCACTGCAACAATGTTCTGCTCCAAACATGAAGACAGATAGCAGGAACACATTACACAGGAACTAAACAACGTCTTGGGAAATGGTGATGATGTGGCAACACTGGTGTTCTGATCTGAGGTAAATGGTAATTGGACTAGTTCTTATATAGCGCTTTTCTACTCTAGCTGAGCACTCAAAGCTTTGACTGCTACATTAATTACATAATTCTTAACATCCTTATGTTTTTACAGCCATCATTGATTTTTGACCTGTCAGTGTTGTATCTATTTACAAAAGGATGTAAAGCTCCTTTTTTTAAAGTTAGAAATGAGGTAAAAGAAGACTGAAAATCAAGAATCAAAAAGTCCTTGTGGAACACCTCAAACCTAATAAAGGTAATTACTGTAGTAATACGACTGTCTCAGAGAGGCTGTCTGTGTTTCAGAATAAAAGTTTGTTATTGTACCCATGAATCCAAATTAAAACTCTACCCTTCAAAAGAAAGACATATGTAGTATAAAAAGATGGAACTCCGTGGGTCCCGGGGTGTGTGGCCGGATGTCTCGGCATGGTTTTTGGCCTGCTCCCTTGGCGGCCGTGGCCTGGGGGTGGCTTGGGCCTCTTTGGCGCGGGGGGGGGCTCTGCCGGGTGTCGGGCTGCTCTCGGGCGCTTGGGGCCTCAGGGGCCGCATGCCTGGCTCGTGCTGGGGGTGCCGGCCTGCCGGGGGGGGTGGGCTGCCCGGCGCCGCTGGCTCTCTGGACTCTAGCCCCTGGATTGTGGGGGTTCCGTCTGTAGCCTCCCTCCTTCCTCTTCTGGGGAGTGTACGCGGTTGCCATCGGGATGTGTGGCCCCAAGTCTTCTGAGCTCCTGTGCTGTGGATGGCCTGGGTCCCCTGGGTCCTTCCCTATCTGCCTCTGGATCGCGGGGGGCATGGTTGCAGTTTCTTGCCCTCATTATCGAATACATTGCATGACTAAGGCGCATACACACACATTACTACAAACAATAAACTTGTGTGTGTGTGTATATGTAGGTGCATATGGGTGTGTGTATGGATGTGTGTGTGTATGTGTGTGTGTGAGTATATCAACCCCTTTTATTTATTTATTTATTTATTTATTTTTCTATCTCCTTTCTTCCCTTTCTCCCCCCCCCCCCCTTTTCTCCCCCCCACCTCTTGTTCTTGCCCCTTCCTTGTTGCCTGTCAGACTTGGCATGAATAACTAAATAAAAAGATAAATAAATAAAAATAAAATTGCAAACATTAACAAGAAGAGCCTATAGGAAACATATAGAGCTGTTCTTGTCAAAGCAAATATGTTTGGTACATCAGTGCATTCGGATCATCATTCCGATTGTGAAAGATGCCAGACATGACAGGCTAAAAAAAAAAAAAAAAAGATGGAACTCATCAACACTGCATCCCCCAAGACAGAGAAGGGCCATTCGGCTTGTTATCAGTGTATAGTTCAATTACTAGCATTAGTGCATAATATGACATTCATAACCTGCATCTTTGACTACAGGAAACAATATACACAGGTTCTTGAGCAACATATGTTACCACTGGCTGATATCAGGGAAAGCCTTGCTTATTTCAGTAAGACAGTGCCAAACCAAATCATGTCCAGGTGTTAAACTGGCTTTCCTGCAGTCCTGCAGACCTTTGACCAATTGAAAATATGACAGATGAGACCCCAGTTAAGCTGTGGAATCATATTTCAGGATGGAATAAATAACTTTTTTTCAGAACTACAGAAATTGGTCTCCTTAGGTCCTAAACAAGTTTTATATGCTCTTTCTTTCTAGTCTGGGTCAGTACAAGTTTTATTAAAATAGGATTTATAGGAAATAAACACGTCCCTTTACCAGCAAGAGCGAGAGGTTTCAAGCTCAGAATCCCTTCTGAGCAGAAACAGGGTTCCCCACAGCTGTTTACGCACCAAGAACCCCTAGAATAAGACAACTACAGACAGGCGGTACTTGTAGCCATTATATTTTACTCAGCCTCACGTATGTGTGTTTACCTTCAAAGCTCCACACAGCTCCACTGTGTCAGCATCATCTACCACTGTGATCCTGAAGTTTGGAGTCTGCAGCAACTCTTTGAACAGCAGGCCATTCTCCAAATTCCTACTGCCTAATGACACACACACACACACACACACACACACACACACACACACACACACACACACACACACACACACACACACACACACACACACATTTAATCATAACAAATCTTTCTGAAAGTGCTGTAACTAAGTTTAAGGATATAATTCCTCCATTATTATCTTCTTCAATGCCATGTGCTATGAGCAGCTACCTAAACTCTGCTCCCACAGAGGTTGATGATCTTGTCAGTAGTTTCACACCCTCACTGAGTACAACTCCATCCATCCATCCATCCATTTTCTTCCGCTTATCCGGGGCCGGGTCGCGGGGGCAGAAGCCTAAGCAGAGAAGCCCAGGCTTCCCTCTCCCCAGCCACCTCCTCCAGCTCATCCGGAGGGACCCCAAGGCGTTCCCAGGCCAGCCGAGATACATAATCTCTAAGCGTGTCCTGGGTCTACCACGGGGCCTCTTCCCGGTGGGACATGCCCGGAACACCTCACCCAGGAGGCGGCCAGGAGGCATCCTAATCAGATGCCCGAGCCACCTCAACTGGCTCCTTTCGATGTGGAGGAGCAGCGGCTCTACTCTGAGCCCCTCCCGGATGGCCGCACTCCTCACCTTATCTCTAAGGGAAAGGCCAGCCACCCTTCGAAGGAAACTCATTTCTGCCGCTTGTATTCGCGATCTTATTCTTTCGGTCACTACCCAAAGCTCGTGACCATAGGTGAGGGTAGGAACGTAGATCGACCGGTAAATCGAGAGCTTCGCTTTTACGCTAAGCTCCCTCTTCACCACGACGGACCGGTGCAGCGTCCGCGTCACTGCAGAAGCAGCCCCGATCCGCCTGTCGATCTCCCGTTCCCTTCTCCCATCACTCGTGAACAAGACCCCGAGATACTTAAACTCCTCCACTTGAGGCAAGAACTCGTTCCTGAGCCGGAGATGGCACTCCACCCTTTTCCGGCTGAGGACCATGGCCTCAGACTTAGAGGTGCTGATTCTCATGCCAGCCGCTTCACACTCGGCTGCGAACCGTTCCACTGCGAGCTGGAGGCCCCCCCCTGATGAAGCCAACAGAACCGCATCATCTGCAAAAAGCAGAGATGAGACTCTGAGGCCACCAAGGAAGAAGCCTTCCGCCACCTGGCTACGCCTAGAAATTCTGTCCATAAAAATTATGAACAGAATCGGTGACAAAGGGCAGCCCTGACGGAGTCCAACACCCACAGGAAACAAATCCGACTTATTACCGGCTATACGGACCAAGCTCTCACTGGGGTTGTACAAGGACGGAATGGCCCGCAACTATGGGCCAGACACCCCATACTCCCGCAGAACCTCCCAAAGAACACCCCGAGGAACACGGTCGAATGCCTTCTCCAAGTCCACAAAGCACATGTAGACTGGTTGGGCAAACTCCCACGCACACTCGAATATCCTTGAGAGGATAAAGAGCTGGTCCAGCGTTCCACGACCAGGACGAAAACCGCATTGTTCCTCCTGAATCCGAGGTTCGACTAACGGACGCACCCTCCTTTCCAGCACCCTGGCATAGACCTTACCGGGGAGGCTGAGTAGTGTGATACCCCGAAAGTTGGAGCACACCCTCCGGTCTCCCTTCTTAAAGATGGGGACCACCACCCCGGTCTGCCAATCCAATGGCACTGCCCCAGATCTCCACGCGATGTTGCAGAGGCGTGTCAACCAAGACAGTCCTACAACATCCAGAGCCTTCAGGAACTCAGGGCGAATCTCGTCCACCCCAGGGGCTCTGCCACCAAGGAGTTGTTTAACTACCTCAGTGACCTCACCCCCAGTGATGGTCAAGTCATCCCCCTCATCCCCAGACTCTGCTTCCACTACAAAAGGCGTGTCAGTGGGATTCAGAAGGTCCTCGAAGTATTCCTTCCACCGTCCGACTATAGCCTCAGTTGAAGTCAGCAGCACCCCCCCCCGCACTATAAACAGTGTGAGTGAAGCACTGCTTTCCCCTCCTGAGTCGCCTGACGGTTTGCCAGAATCGCTTCGATGCCGTCCGAAAGTCTTTTTCCATAGCCTCACCGAACTCCTCCCACACTCGAGTTTTTGCTTTGGCCACTACCCGAGCTGCATTCTGCTTGGCCTGTCGATACCTGTCAGCTGCCTCCGGAGTCCCACAGGCTAACCAAGCCCGATAAGACTCTTTCTTCAGCTTGATGGCTCCCTTCACCTCCGGTGGCCACCATCTGGTTCGGGGGTTACCCCCACGACAGGCCCCAACCACCTTGCCGCCACAGCTCTGAGCAGCAGCCTCAACAATGGAGGTGCGGAACATGGTCCATTCGGACTCAATGTCCTCAGCCTCCCTCGGAATGCTGTCGAAGTTCTGCCGGAGGTGGGAGTTGAAGATCTCCCGGACTGGGGCTTCTGCCAGTCCTCTAAAAAGAAAAGCCTCAAATCAGAAGTGCTTGACTCCCTGGTATAATTCACAAATGCACAGCTTAAAGCAGATAACGTAAACTGCAGAGAAAATGTCGTCTCACTAATTTAGAAGATCTTCATTTAGCCTGGAAAAAAGAGTTTGTTGATCAATGGAAAAAGCCCTCTGTAAAGCTAGGACATCTTACTATTCATCATGGTTGTAGCTCAGGTGGTAGAGCAGGTCACCTATTGATCAAAAGGTCGGCGGTTTGATTCCTGGCTGCTCCGGGTTGCATGCCAAAGTATCCTTTGGCAAAGATACTGAACCCCAAGTTGCTCTCTGACACAAGCGTTGGAGTATGAATGTGTGTGAATCTTAGATAATAAAAGCGCTTAGCTTAGTTACATATGGAAGTGCTTGTATGAATGGGTAAATGTAAAACGTGCTGTATAAGCACTTTGAGTGCTCAGAGTAGAAAAGTGCTGTATAAGAACTAGTCCATTTACCATCATTAATTGAAGAAAATAAGAATAACCCCAGGTTTCTCTTCAATTCAACTTTATTTATATAGCGCCAAATCACAGCAAACAGTCGCCTCAAGGCGCTTTGTATTGTGGGTAAAGATCCTACAATAATACAGAGAAAACCCAACAGTCAAAACGACTCCCTATGAGCAGCACTTGGTGACAGTGGAAAGGAAAAACTCCCTTTTAACAGGAAGAAACCTCCAGCAGAACCAGGCTCAGGGAGGGGGGGTCATCTGCTGTGAGGGGAGAGACAGAGATTAATAATAATTAATGATTAAATGTAGAGTGGGGTATAAACAGAGTGAAAAGAGGTGAATGAAAAGAAACACTCCAGCAGCCTAGGCCTATTGCAGCATAAGTAAGGGAGGGTTCAGGGTCACCTGATCCAGCTCTAACTATAAGCTTTATCATAAAGGAAAGTTTTAAGCCTAATCTTAAAAATCCAGATTGTAAAGGTTCATAGAGGTCATGGTTAGACATATATCGCTAGAGTTGGATCGTCACTGCTCTAAAAAAGAAAAAAGTAAAACCTCAGCTTTATTTTGGGCAGGCGGATAAAAAGGACAGTATTAAGCCTAATCTTAAAAATAGAGAGGGTGTCTGTCTCCTGAATCCAAGCTGGGAGCTGGTTCCACAGAAGAGGGGCCTGAAAGCTGAAGGCTCTGCCTCCCATTCTACTCTTAAGTATCCTAGGAACCACAAGTAAGTCAGCACTCTGAGAGCGAAGTGCTCTGTTGGGGTGATATGGGGCTATGAGGTCTTTGAGATAAGATGGGGCCTGATTATTCAAGACCTTGTATGTGAGGAGAAGGATTTTAAATTCTATTCTAGATTTAACAGGGAGCCAATGAAGAGAAGCCAATATAGGAGAAATCTGCTCTCTCTTTCTAGTCCCTGTCAGTACTCTAGCTGCAGCATTTTGGATCAGCTGAAGGCTTTTCAGGGAGCTCCATGACTCCAAGATTTCTCACAGTGTTACTGGATGCCAAAGTAATGCCATCCAGAGTAAGTATCTGGTTTGACACCATGTTTCTAAGATTTGTGGGTCCGAGTACAAGAATTTCAGTTTGATCTGAATTTAGAAGCAGGAAATTAGAGGTCATCCAGGCCCTAATGTCTTTAAGACATTCCTGCAGTTTAACTAATTGATGTGCGTCATCTGGCTTCATTGATAGGTAAAGCTGAGTATCATCTACATAACAATGAAAATTGATGCAGTGCTTTCTAATAATACTGCTTAAGGGAAGCATGTATAATGTAAATAAAATTGGTCCTAGCACAGAACCCTGTGGAACTCCATAATTAACCTTAGTGTGTGAAGAAGACTCCCCATTTACATGAACAAATTGGAGTCTATTAGATCAATATGATTCAAACCACTGCAGTGCAGTACCTTTAATACCTATAGTATGCTCTAATCTCTGTAATAAAATGTTATGGTCAACAGTATCAAAAGCTGCACTGAGGTCCAACAGGACAAGAACAGAGATGAGTCCACTGTCAGAGGCTCTAAGAAGTTCATTGGTAACCTTCACTAATGCTGTTTCTGTACTGTGATGAATTCTGAAACCTGACTGAAACTCTTCAAATAAACCGTTCCTCTGCAGATGATCAGTTAGCTGTTTTACAACTACTCTTTGAAGAATCTTTGAGAGAAAAGGAAGGTTGGAGATTGGCCTATAATTAGCTAAGACAGCTGGGTCACTGATGGCTTTTTAAGTAGAGGTTTAATTACAGCCACCTTGAAGGCCTGTGGTACACAGCCAACTAATAAAGACTGATTGGTCATATTTAAGATTGAAGCATCAATAAATGGTAGGACCTCTTTGAGCAGTCTCATAGGAATGGGATCTAATAGATACATTGATGGTTTGGAGGCTTTTCAGTACTGTAGCCAGGCTGTCCAAGAGTCAGAGCTCTGTAGAGCTGAATTTTCTTTTAAATTTTATGAGTAATGACTTCATGGATTTCTTCACAAATAAAATTTTAACCATTTGAGAAAAATATAATTCATCGCCATTGCCTAAATATATCTTTATGTTCAGCTGCTTTCAGTACTACTGATATTTATTTAGACTCTCTCCAATCGAGCTTTCTGATTTAACTTCAATAGGTACTTCCTCCAAACCATCAACATGTGTATTTCTTTTCACTCACCTATTTTTACTCTGTTTATACCCCACTCTGTATTTAATCATTAGTTATTATTAATCTCTGTCTCTCTCCCCTTACAGCAGATGACCCCCCCCCCCCCTTGAGCCTGGTTCTGATGGAGGTTTCTTCCTGATAAAGGGAGTTTTTCCTTCCCACTGTCACTAAGTGCTGCTCATAGGGGGTCGTTTTGACTGTTTTCTCTGCAATATTGTAGGGTCTTTAGCTTACAATATAAAGCTCCTTGAGACAACTGTTTGTTGGGATTTGGTGCTATATAAATAAAACTGACGCACACACCAGTGTTAATTTCGTTGACGAACTATTTCATCATAGTTTTCGTCAACGACCCTTTTTTTCATGACGAAAACGAGACGATAACTAAATAAAAACTACCTAAAAGGATAAAAACAATGACAAAATTGATTGACACTTTCATCAACGAATGAAAATCAGACGAAGATGCTTGGCGGGGACGACATCCAATCAGAGCTGATTTAATTTTGTGACAGGGCGGGACAAGTTAGGTAAACATCCAATGAAACGCACAGTTGCACAATCTTGATCTAAACCCGTGAAGGCCACACTAGCCTGTGAATTTTTCAGGCAGAGAAGGCCTACTCATCTATATTTTATTGTTATGCTCAATAAACAAGGTCAGGTAAATAAAGATGTTGTTTGTTTAATATGTTTGTGTGTGTATTGGTCTTTCAAACATTAATAATATTCCATAACTTTGAATAAATGTTTAATTTCATGTAAGTGTGTATAATGACTAATTCAAGGGAACTGAAGAAAAAAGCATTTACATTTTACACTCTTTATATTTTAGTCGACTAAAACTAGACTAAAACTAAAACCATTCAGATGACTAAATTATGACTAAAACTAAATCAAAATTTGCTGTCAAAATTAATACTGAGACACACACACACACACACACACACACACACACACACACACACACACACACACACACACACACACACACACACACACACAGTTAAAACAGTACACTTTTGTGAGGATGTAGTTCCATACCAGCGTTTTCAACTTTTTAACCTCTTTTTTCTTCATATATTTCTATTTCTGTGTAATTTAAAATGTTTGTGGATTAAGGACAATAGTCCTCCAGCTGTTGGAGTTTAGTTTTGGTAGTGATGGCTAAAGTGAAGCTTTATGAAACACCAAAATGTTTGAATTTGGTTTTGGCTATTCAGTATATCAGACTATTAATAATTATGATTAATATGATTTAGGAAAAAAACAAGGAAAGAAAAGTGTTGAGTTATTATTTGCAGTTTATCTAATCCTAACATTATGGAGGATATGTGAATTGCTATTATAAATACTGAAGTAGCAAACTTTGTGAAAATCAATACTACGAGTGTACTGTCACTACTTGTGCCTCAGGACAAGTCACTGCTGTTTGATCTCTAATTCAGAATCTATGCATCTTTGTCCAGACACTGTTATTGATAATGGGAGCTCGAATGCACTGCTGTCATCATAAACACTACAGACTTAATCAGCACTCCATCAGTAACACTTACAATCCCAGTAAGCTTCGCCTAATCAACAGTCTGCTCGCCCATCACCTGAGAAAGCTTCACCAGTGACCCTTAAGATGGCCATTTTTAATGTTACACTGATAAGAAATTCCTTATTTAAAAGCAATGATCGTGTTCAAGATAAGTTAGGCTGTTTGTTTCTAGTAATGACCAGTAGTTCTTACTGAAGCTTCCCCACCAAACGACCACTTCTCCTACTCTTGCAGGAATGAACAAAACGGTGGGGGCATGGCAACAATCCTTTCAATCAGCATTTGGCTTAAAGACATTCATTTCAACAGTTTCCAATCTTTTTATTATAACTGTCTTTGTGGCCTGTTAGTACTGTGTATGACAGTTTACCATCCTTCAGGACGCTGTTCCTATTTCATTTCAGATTTTGTAGAGTTACATTAAATATTTTAATGACTTTTTAATGACTAAAAATGTTAACATTTACATTGATCATCAGCCTTTTTTTTTTAGAATTCTTAAATGCATGAAATTACAGTAATCCCTCACTTATCGCAGGTGTTACGTTCCAGGACCACCCGCGATAAGGGAAAATCCACGAAGTAGGGACGCTATATTTATTTTAATACTATACACTATTTTAAACCCTCCCCACACACTTATACACCAAATATATACATTATTGTACAACACGTACTACGCATATGAAGAACGAGTACCGCAAAAACCTGCGAAACAGCGAAAATAACGCAGTAAATATTTTACACTAATATTGATTGAAAACCCACGAAACAGCGAGTCCGCGAAAAGCGAACCGCGAAGTAGTGAGAGATTACTGTACCTGAATTTTTACCAACATGTTACACAACCTACTCATGCCAAAGGTCACATTTTAGATGTTGCAATGACCCCTGGTCTCTCATGTGATGTCACCTGAACAAAATGTGAGGAGGCTGTTATGTAACTTTCCTGCTGATATTTTACCTTCTTCTTGTGACTTTACGGTTTACAGTTTTAGCAGTAAATTACAATCAACTATTGATAAAGTGGCACTATTGAAATCAAAAAAGTAACAACTAATCAGACACCTCTTTAACGAGGTAATGACTTTAAAAAATTGAAGGGGAATGTACGGCAGAAAGGAGATGAGGGAGAAAAAAGCCACACTGTGGTATACATGAACACTCAAACAGGAGGGTTCTGGAGCAAAGCGCTCTAGCTTGAACTTCTTTCAAAATGATGGAAAGAGGAACGGTGGAGAAACACACCAGTTTGTGTATAAACTGTGGTGGCCTTTTTCTACTGCTTGGGCATGTATGGTTATTACATTAATGATTTTACTGATGATGAAAGAGACATTCTGTGGATTCTTTGTGTTTTCAATCCTACTTACCGATAGTGGTTTCACAGAACTTCTCAGCTGCCACTTCATTGGCGATGTTTGCTCCCATGAGGACACTGACATCAATCCCCATCTTCTCACGAATGATGTCAGAGATGAGCTTCAGGCCCTCAGGGCCCTCATCTATTCCCTGACAGGCAGAGACAGAAGGATGAGCAGGGCTGCAGCAAGAAGATGAGAGGTGTTGGATATGTGATGGATGAGTGATGGTATACAGAGTGAGCTATAAAGGATAGAGTGATTCTACTCAGCTGCTTATGTACATACAGTGGATGGATGGATGGATGGATGGAGACAAAAAGATAGCCAAGGGAGGAATCCAACCACCCTCTAGTGTGTTCAGAGTCTTACATCTATCCATAGCTGTACACTACTGGAGTATTTGTTACTATGGTGTAATAATTAAAAGATTAACATTTTCAGTTTCCTTAGTTTTGATTCATTTAGATGACACATTTATTCAGAAGGATTTCAGTATTCCAGTCATCTGTCAGCTAGGCAACAGCTGTGGCCTAGTTTGCTGCCTTCCACAGAAACTGAGGGTAAATATAGCCTTGGTCTCTCTAAATCTCAAATCTGACACACCAGTTTGCATCACTGTTATTAAATCAGCATTTTATCTGGATAGGGCAGGATTTTAAACATGTAACACTGTATCTGCACTATATCTGTATGTTTTCTTTCTATCATCCAGGCAGCAGTGCAAATGTAGATAACAAGACAAACAAGCCCCAGAAGGGAGCAGTCAGCCTGTTTCTCTCTCTCATATATGGTAAATGGTAAATGGACTAGCTCTTATATAGCGCTTTTCTACTCAGTATGAGCACTCAAAGCGCTATTACAACATAAATATATAAATATATATATATATATATATATATATATATATATAGTTAAAATCCCAGCTCACCCTGTGGCCGGTCTTTGCCCTCCAAGCTCAGGTCTCCAAGCGCAGTATCTTAGCTGTTCCCAGGACTGCACTCAGAGATCTCGGTTTGGGGGTCACAGCCCTGAGTGTTCAGATCACCATGAGGAATCCCCTCAGTTCTGACTACCTTTCCTCTCCTGTCCGAATGTCATTCCAATATCATTGCTGTAGATTCTGGTGGTGTGGATCAGTGAATCGATGTCTCGTTCACTCCTGGCATACAGCTTGATGTCATCCATGTACAGGAGGTGGCTGATGGTTGCTATCTGTAGCCAGTCTTATTGATGAGCTGACTGAAGGGGTTCAGGCCTATGCAGAACAGCAGTGGAGACAGAGCGTCTCCTTGGTAAATGCCGCACTTGATGGTGACTTGTGCAATTGGCTTTAAGTTGGCTTCTAGTGTTTTCTCCTATTAGAATTTTGGAATTTTATCTACTGCAGCATTGTACCATGAAATAAAATCCTGACTGGCCAGTAACTTCCAACCTTCGTTCAATTTTCTACCACTGGGCCTGGGGTGCAGGGGTAGCAATCTAAACTAAAATGGCAAGACCTTTCTCTGCCTGCCCTCCTCCAACTGTTCCAGGGCAACACTGAGGGATTCCCAAGCCACCTGAAAGACATGATCTCTCCAGCGTCCTTAGTCTGTCCCGGGTTGGACATGTCAGACATACCTCACCGAGGAGGCAACCTTGTCAGATGGTGAAGCACATCAACTAACTTCTTTTGATGACTGAGTATTTTACACTAAGGAAGCTCATTTCTGATACAGTCTCAGTCTTTCTGCCACTACCCACAGCTTGCAGCCATAAATGAGGGTAGAAACATCCACTCACCAGTAAATCAACAGCCTCGACTTCACGCTCAGTTCTCTCTCTACTAAAATAGATAAATAGTGTGTCCACATCACTGCAGATGCTGCACCAATCCATCTCACATTCAACTCTTGCTCCACTTGTGAACAAGAGATGCTTGGCTGGCACTCACTGGCAATGCTCTCACTAAAGTTGTACAGGCTACAAACAGCCAGTAACTACAGACCCAAAACTCAGGAACTACTGTGTTACATATTCATACAGTATTGTTCAAAAATCTTGAGTCACACCTCATTTTCTTATATTATGTTTCCAAGGAGCCAACTTGCTTGTTATTTTTTAACGTTGTTTTGAACGATGGTTCTCCAGAGTTTCTGAAGGTCTTTCCAAGTTTTCCTTTGGACATTGGCAATGTGGGATAAGTGTCTTGCCCAGGGACACAATGACAGCAGAGGGGGACTTGAGCCAGCAACCCTCCAGTTGCGAGGTGAGCACCTACCCACTGCCCCACTGCCACCACTGCACCTTCCATTAGAAAGTCTCAGTGTCCATTTATGTTTTTCTGTGGATCTTCTTAGATTATCTTATGTGGTTTTCTATCCAATACAGGGTTAAACTCATATGCAAAGCATTGCATTCTTTTTAAAATCTACTCATCATTAATTGAAGAAAATAAGAACAACCCCAGGTTTGTTTTCAGCACTGTAGCCAGGCTGACAAAGAGTCAGAGCTCTGTAGAGCCGAGTATTCCTTTCACTTTAACTAGTAGTGACTTCATGGATTTCTTTACAAATAAAATTTTAGACATTAGAGAAAAAATGATTCATAACCATCTCAAAGATTATTCTTCATGTTCGGCTGCTTTCAGCACTGCTGGTAT
The DNA here is from genome assembly GCF_007364275.1 of Archocentrus centrarchus. Lineage (NCBI taxonomy): Eukaryota > Metazoa > Chordata > Actinopteri > Cichliformes > Cichlidae > Archocentrus > Archocentrus centrarchus. The sequence goes on along the minus strand of NW_022060266.1, from coordinate 1,057,417 downwards.
TTGTTTAGACTCTTTGGCTCCAGTTGATCTTTCAGAGTTAACTTCAATAGTTACTTCCTCCAAACCAGCAACATGTTTGTTAGATCCCATTCCTACTAGACTGTTCAAAGAAGTCTTTCCAATTATTGATGCTTCAATCTTAAATATGATCAATCTGTCTTTATTGGTTGGCTGTGTACCACAGACCTTCAATGTGGCTGTAATTAAACCTCTACTTAAAAAGCCATCACTTGACCCAGCAGTCTTAGCTAATTATAGGCCAATCTCCAACCTTCCTTTTCTCTCAAAAACTCTTGAAAGAGTAGTTGTAAAACAGCTAACTGATCATCTGCAGAGGAACGGTTTATTTGAAGAGTTTCAGTCAGGTTTCAGAATTCATCACAGTACAGAAACAGCATTAGTGAAGGTTACCAATGATCTTCTTACAGCCTCTGACAGTGGACTCATCTCTGTTCTTGTCCTGTTGGACCTCAGTGCAGCTTTTGATACTGTTGACCATACCATTTTATTACAGAGATTAGAGCATACTATAGGTATTAAAGGTACTGCACTGCAGTGGTTTGAATCATATTTATCTAATAGACTCCAATTTGTTCATGTAAATGGGGAGTCTTCTTCACACACTGAGGTTAATTATGGAGTTCCACAGGGTTCTGTGCTAGGACCAATTTTATTTACATTATACATGCTTCCCTTAGGCAGTATTATTAGAAAGCACTGCATCAATTTTCATTGTTATGTAGATGATACTCAGCTTTACCTATCAATGAAGCCAGATGACACACATCAATTAGTTAAACTGCAGGAATGTCTTAAAGATATTAAGGCCTGGATGACCTCTAATTTCCTGCTTCTAAATTCAGATCAAACTGAAGTTAGATTCAGGAGACAGACACCCTCTCTATTTTTAAGATTAGGCTTAAAACTTTCCTTTTTAATCAAGCTTATAGTTAGGGCTGGATCAGGTGACCCTGAACCCTCCCTTAGTTATGCTGCTATAGGCCTAGGCTGCTGGGGGGTTCCCATGATCCATTGCAGCTGTTGCTCTGAAACTATGGAACAAACTGCCCTTTCATATCAGGACCTCTCCAACAGTTGACACTTTTAAAACCCATTTTTATTCTTTGGCTTTTAAATCAGACTGAGCCTTGTTTTTTACTTATATTTTATTATGTTATGTTTCCTGTCTTAATTGTCATCTTATGTTTTATTTATTTTAAATGGTAAATGGACTAGTTCTTATATAGCGCTTTTCTACTCAGTCAGAGCACTCAAAGCGCTTATACAACATGTTTTACATTCACCCATGCACCCCCATTCATACAAGCACTTCCATGTTTACTAAGCTAAGTGCTTTTAATTAGCTAACATTCACACACATTCATACTCCAACAGGACGGTCGGAGAGCAACTTGGGGTTAAGTATCTTGCCCAAGGATACATTGGCATGTAACCTGGAGTAGCCAGGAATCGAACCGCTGACCTTCCGATCAGTAGGTGACCTGCTCTACCTACTGAGCTACAGCCACCCCAAATGTACAGCCCTTTGGTCAACTGCTGTTGTTTTAAATGTGCTTTAGAAATAAACTTGATTGTTTGCTGTGATTTGGTGTTATGCAAATAAAAATTGAATTCAATTAAATTACACAGTATGTAAAACTAAAATTGAGGCACTGGGAGGAGGCAAGGATTACCTTTATGAGTGTGATTCCTCGAGCTTTGGTAGAGACACATCCCACCATTTCGTCACAGAGTTTCCTGATGAACTGATGCGGGACCACAAACACCAGGAGATCAGCTCCCTCGGCAGCATCACAGAGCTTGGGAACAGCCACCTATGAAGAAAACAGAAGTGACATTAAATTCAAAACACCACAGGTTTGAATAATCCTGTGAGGTCTCATTAAGCAGTGATTTCACCACCTCACTGTGTCACATACAGTGCAGTGAGCTTAATGAAAGCTTGGAATCCTATTACTCACCACATTCTCTGGTAGTTTGTATCCAGGCAGGTACTTAATGTTTTCATGCTCAGTGTTGATGATGTCACTGAGCTTCCTGCCACTGATATTTTCTTCAAACACCCACATCTTCACAGTGGTAGCAAAGTGCTGCAGTGACCTGGCATTATTTCCAATAATCCTGGCGATGGCGGAGCCCCTGAAACCAAAACAGAAGCCTGGAGATCAGCAAATATCACGTTCTGATACATCGCTGAATAAATCAATGGTAAATGGACCAGTTCATATATAGCGCTTTTCTACTCAGTATGAGCACTCAAAGCGCTTATACAACCTGTTTTGCATTCACCCATGCACTCCCATTCATACAAGCACTTCCATTTTTATGAAGCTAAGTGCTTTTAATTAACTAACATTCACACGCATTCATACTCCGACAGAACGGTCGGAGAGCAACTTGGGGTTAAGTATCTTGCCCAAGGATACATTGGCATGTAGCCCGGAGTAGCCAGGATTCGAACCGCTGACCTTCCGATCAGTAGGTGACCTGCTCTACCTACTGAGCTACAGCCATCAAGTGGACAATCCCAGCTCAACGATTACATTTTTATTGACCAATTACCAGGGAAAGCATTATTAAATAGACATTTGAATATACCACGCCTGTCAGGCATCCTACTAGGGCTGCAACGATTCATCGATTAACTCGATTAAATCGATTCTAAAAAATTATCGACACAAATTTACTGTGTTGATGCTTCGTTTAAACTCTGCAGCGCTCAGCTGTCTCGGTGTAAGCGGCGCTCCTCACTAGCATTAGTGCTCCGTCGTCTTTTTGTGGGTTTATTGGTGGCTGGCAAACCAACATAGAACTGCATTACCGCCACCTACTGGACTGGAGTGTGAATCACGCGCGCACACACACACACACACACACACACACACACACACACACACACACACACACACACACACACACAGATTCTAAAAAGCTCTCCGTCGCTGCGATGGACTTCATTTAACACAGAGTGGATCATCACTAGAGTTGCCACCTGTCTCGTAAAATACAGAACCCCGTATGTTACGGGACTCCGTGGAATACGGCTCCGTAACATGCGGGGTTCCGTACTTTACCGGACGGGTGGCAACTATCGCTGACATGCATTTCCACGCCTCCACTGCTCTCTGTGTGTCTGTGTGTGTTGTGCTCGCTGACAATTTCAGCTGTTATTTTTGTCTTTACTTCAGCTGTAGCTAGCACGACTGGTTTGCTAGAGCGCGGGCCATTAGCACTAGCGATGGTTTGGTACCGGAAGGCCCGCCCCCCAGGACCGGGAGGCTCCGTCAAAATTTTTTTTTGAATCCCTTATTAGTGACTAAATATAGACCTGCAGTAGAAACGTATTTTTGAGAATGCTTGTGAATACAAAGCATTAAAACATTACTCACACATGCGCCATGGCTCCCACAGCCACTAGTTTTTCAAAACACTCATAGCAGGCAGCGGTTTTAACTGCGCAAGCGCAAAGAGACAGTGAGCTCAAGTAGTGCAAAAGGAAACGTTTTTCCAGCGTCCAAAACAGCAGCTTTTTCTTTTAGTAACCACCATTAAAATCTTTACTGGGAAACAGCTGGAGGTCCTTCATCAAGCACCTGATCAGCAAGTGTTAAGGTGAAGAAAAGAGAACTTTGTAGCTGCTCCATCCACCGCTGTTTGTTCACACGGCGAAAAACTGCAGTACGGAAGTTAAAATATGCAGATAAACTGTTAATAAAAAAAGTATTTCTTATCCGATTACTCGATTAATCGATGGAATAATCGATAGAATACTCGATTACTAAAATAATCGTTTTATGCAGCCCTACATCCTACCCACTGAAATACATATGCTGTGGTACACCCCATGTCCTCTTTCAGGCTCACCCCTGCTTATTGCAGGTATCACTGCAACAGAAAATGGGACGGCTGCCTTCAGCCTTAGGAAAGCCGCCTATTTAAACATGGTATCAGAGGAAGTTCAGCTCATCTGCATATTTGATTTATTTGTTTAATATATTTATTAAAGGAAGGGAAGTATAACATGGTTTGACTGGATAGACATTCTTAGTCACAAACTAAGCAATTACAATACAGTAGATAGGGCCTCCACCACTCTCTCACACACACACACACACACACACACACACACACACACACACACACACACCATAACTTTGAATTAAAATACACAATATAGTACATCTAATATATATATATATATATATATATATATATATATATATATATATATATATATATATATATATATATATATATATATATGAATGAAAAGAACACGACAGGTTATTTTTTTTGCACTATAATCAGCAACAACAGAGAAGCATTTCCATGAAAGTGAGAGTAGAAGCCAAGAACATCATTTTTTGGCACATAGATACGAGTGAAGTCGGAGGGCTGTTATTTTAAATGTATTAAAGCTATTCTTAATAAGCATAATTTGCATTGTTATCTGGCGATAATATTGACACGTATCTGAACGTATGATGTCTTGGCAGGCAGAGACGAATTTGCGGATGCATCATCTGGAACACGGAGAGTTGAATATGTACACAAATATTTCATTATGCTGAAGACGTTGCTGTTTCAACAGAACCCTGGGGTGAAAGGCACCGAGCTCCAGCTGACTGCTGCAGAGGAGAACGGCTGTCACAAAAGGCAGCAATACCCGACACCAAGACCGCTCCGTGGATTGAGAGCTGCAACCTCAGATCTGGTTGCAGGAGCAGCATAACGCGTCCACCGCGGTCAAGTGAGCCGTCAATTCTGAGCCGCGGTCCGCGTAAATTTTCTTGCGCTTCTATTCTAAGTTTTATGGTAGTGCTCCTCCTCCATTGCTGATTTCCGTTAAACGGACCATTTTTGATATATATATATATATATATATATATATATATATATATATATATATATATATATATATATATATATATATATGTGTGTAAGTTAAGTAAAGCACTATGACATGTCCTAATAGAATGTATATATTATGCATTTTAAGACAAAGTTGGGGCGTGTGTTATTTTTAATTAAGAGAAATAATAGAATAATAGATTTTTTTTTTTTTATTTATCAATCAAGGTGTGTTCCTTTATTCTGGTGAATTTTGCTGATAATCAATTTCTTCATCATGACCTGCTCTACTTTGCAGCTGATTTTCATTTTATATGTGGCTCACCTGCTCAGCCAGGTAGAGTTGATAAGGCAGAAGATGAATCCACAGAGGATTCTATGTCCGCTATCAAGGACACGTTTTTTTAAATATCATATTGACTTTATTCTATAGGTTCAAAACTGTCAATTTATAACCACAGTTGTACAATCCTATAATTATGCCTGGGTTTATTTATTCTAATTTTCTGCAGGCATATTAGCAACATATAAAATGAAAATCAGCTGCAAAGTAGAGCAGGTCATGACGAAGAAGTTGATTATCAGCAAAATCCACCAGAATAAAGGAACACATCTTGATTGAGAAATAAGAAAAAGCTTCTGGAGCTTTATTTCTATTAATTTTGCCAAAATAACACACACCCCAACTTTGTCTTAAAATGCATAATATAATTGTTTTATTAGGATATATCATAGTGCTTTACATAACTAGGACATATATATATATATATATATATATATATATATATATATATATATTTGGTCCGTTTAACGGAAATCAGCAACGGAGGAGGAGCGCTACCATAAAGCGCAGACTAGAAGCGCAAGAAAATTTAAGTGGCGGCTGAGCTGCGGCTGGCTTGCCCACGGCTCAGAATTAACGGCTCTCTTGACCGCGGTCCGCGCCCTGCAACAACGTCAGCATCATCTTTAGAGCTCACCAGTTTCCAGATCCGACTATGCAGACTTTGAGCGGAGAGGCCATCGGCGACTCTTCCTGCCTTCAGCTCCTCTCTGTCCGTACACCCGTGAAGACCTGCCGCTGATGTCGTTTTCGCTCACAAACACGCAGCCGAAGCGTCCTGTACTGATGATATCATAGCACGTGTGACCAACATGTGTGTCGGGAGTTGTAGTTTTCATCTATGTTCATGTAACTGGTGGGCTTCATATTACGGCTTGATAAATTACATAACCTAATACACACAAATTGTAATAGACTGTAATCGCCTGAAATGACTGGCGCTGTACAAATAAAATGGAAATAGAATACTTAAATAGATACCAATAGAAAGACAAGACACTGCTGTGACGTTATTGAAGGAGCTATACAAAGATACCCATTTATGCCTCGTGAAGTTACAGTCACAATAAAACATAACTGAGAGGTGTGAAAGCACTTTCAGCTCTGTCTGCAAATACACAATGCAGACAGTCGCCTACTGCTTCTATTACCAATAATAATAATAATAATAATAATAATAATAATAATACATTTAAATAATTGGATTACCATCCAAACAAAGGCTGGATACTCTAAGGTTAGCCAGTGATCTTTTACTGCATCACCCTGCGGTCTGTTAACAGCGGACTGTCCCGAGTTCTGGAAGGGGTGGGGATGCGTGGGAGCGACTAACTCGGGATTTCCAAAATAAAAAAAGCAATTACGTCAGAGAGACAGACAGACAGCGGGAAGGTCGATTAAAAACATCTCGCCTGTCAGCAGCGTGAGAGCGGGCTAGAGAAAAGCTGCACCTGCTTATTTTGTATCATTCCCACATCGCTGCTTCACTGTTATCATTTCTTTGTAAAGCGCTCTCCTCTCCTCTGGATCTTTGTTTCTCTTGTTTACAGCTGAAACCTGGAAACAACAGACGGAAAGGATAGAAAGCATGAATCACGGCAGCCCTGCTGCGATGGAGTCTCAAGTCATGTCCGGGACCAGCGACAGCCTCGCACGGTCTGACCCCCCGCACCACAAAACAGCTCGCAGCAAGCGGCTGTTGGAGGGGGTCCTGAAGAAATACACCAATCTGCTCCAGGGCTGGCAGAGCAGGTAGGTCACTGTTTTCCATACCAACTACTGTTTTAGTACCCTAAACAAAACACACACACACACACACACACACACACACACACACACACACACACACACACACACACACACACACACACACACACACACACACACACACACACACACACACACAATGGCCGAGTAAAACCGTACATTCAAATGGTACACTTCAATACCGGGTTAATCAGTATTTTGACAGCATAGCCATCTGTGGATGTTATGACATCAGACGGGCTCTGCACTCATTCGTCTGTTTGCACGCCTTACCATTCATTCAGATTTAACGTGCTGACACCTCAGTGAGAGGAGCTGTGGAGGTGGGAGTCCCAGAAACACTGAATGAGTCATCCAGAGTCAGGAAAGCCCTGCACTCCTCTCCTGCATCTCAGCCCCCCCCCCCCCCCGCCTCAGTTACTAGCCCTCTCCCTCTTTCACTGTTCCAGTGAATCAATAGAAAAAGGATCCAGATGTGTAATGAGCTCCATGATCACACTCTGATGGTGCTATATTTACTTCCAATACACCCAATTGTTTTTGTCAGCGCTGAATACAGTTAAAACATAATAACAAACTATCCACTATTAATAAGACCAACTCGCCCTAACTTTAATGTTGCTCTAATCTTAAATTACATCTTCACCCAAAAGTAATCTTATACAAACAGGAAGACAGATCTCTGTGTGTAATTCTTGAAGGATAATATCCCCACAATATCCCACAAGACTCACACATGTAAATATTGCTGTATTTGACTCAGCAGATTGTTTATATGAGCATATTGTGTTTCTGTGGTCACACTGGTTTTTGCTTTGACATCATTCTTAGTCTGTAACATTAGTCTGATTCACTTAAGAGTCCTACACATGTAGTACAAGTAGATTTTTTATTCCATCCATCCATCCATCGATCCATCCATCCATCCATCCATCCATCCATCCATCCATCCATCCATCCATCCATCCATCCATCCATCCATTTTCTTCCACTTATCCAGGGGCTGAGTTGTGGGGGCAGCAGCTCAAGCAAAGAAGCCCAGACCTCCCTCTCCACAGCCACCTCCACAAGCTCATCCGGGGGGACTCCAAGGTGTTCCCAGGCCATCCGAGAGATATAATCTCTCCAGCGTGTCCTGGGTCTACCCCGGGGCCTCCTCCCAGTAGGACATGCCTGGAACACCTCACCCAGGAGGCATCCTAGTCAGATGCCCGAACTACCTCAGCTGGCTCCTTTCGATGTGGAGGAGCAGCGGCTCTACTTTGAGCCCCTCCCGAATCCTCACCCTATCTTTAAAGGAGAGATGAGCCACCCTTTGGGGGAAGCTCATTTCTGCCACTTGTATTCGTGATCTTATTCTTCCGGGTCACTACCCAAAGCTTATGACCATAGGTGAGGGTAAGGATGTAGATTGACAGCTTTGCTTTTACCCTCAGCTCCCTCTTCACCACAACAGACCGGTGCAGCATCCACATCACTGCAGACACAGCCCCAATCCCTCTGTCAATCTCCTGCTCCCTTCTCCCATCACTTGTGAATTAGACCCCATGATACTTGAACTCCTCCACCTGGGGCAGGAACTTGTCCCTGAGGTGGAGTGGGCACTTGGAGGTGCTGATTCTCATGCCAGCCGTTTCACACTTGACTGTGAACCATTCCACTGCGACAGTCCCGTCGCCAGATCTCAGTCTTAAGGGGGGCTTATGAAATCCAACAGGGGGGCACCACTATTATTAGCTTGATTAGTGATTTGGCTTGGGTGGGTGGGCGGGCCAGGGCAGGCCCAAGCGTATCAGTGGGCGGGCACGGCCCCCTAGGGCCCGCCCATAGCGACGGGTCTGCACTGCGAGCTGGAGGCCACCACCTGATGAAACCAACAGGACCGCATCATCTGCAAAGAGCAGAGATGAGATTCTGAGGCCACCAAGGAAGAAGCCTTCTGCCACTTGGCTACACCTAGAAATGCTGTCCATAAAAATTATGAACAGAATCTGTGACAAAGGGCAGCGCTGATGAAGCCCAACACAGGTGAGAAACGAGTCCGACTTATTGCCGGCAATACAGACCAAGCTCTTGCTGCAGTTTTACAGGGACTGAATGGCCCATTCAGTCCCTGGACAACCCCATACTCCCACAGCACCCCCACAGGAAACCCTGAGGGATGGTCAAATGCCTTCTCCAAGTCCACAAAGCAATTCAATTCAATTCAATTCAATTTTATTTATATAGCGCCAAATCACAACAAACTGTTGCCTCAAGGCGCTTTGTATTGTGGGTAAAGACCCTACAATAATACAGAAAAAACCCAACAGTCAAAACGACCCCCTATGAGCAAGCACTTGGCGACAGTGGAAAGGAAAAACTCCCTTTTAACAGGAAGAAACCTCCAGCAGAACCAGGCTCCGGGAGGGGCAGTCATCTGCCGCGACCGGTTGGGCTGAGGGGAGAGAAAGACATGCTGTGGAAGAGAGCCAGAGATTAATATCAATTAATGATTAAATGCAGAGTGGAGTATAAACAACGTAAATAAGGTGAATGAGAAACAGTGCATTATGTGAACCCCCCAGCAGACTAGGCCTATAGCAGCATAACTAAGGGATGGTTCAGGGTCACCTGATCCAGCCCTAACTATAAGCTTTATCATAAAGGAAAGTTTTAAGCCTAATCTTAAAAATAGAGAGGGTGTCTGTCTCCCGAATCCAAGCTGGAAGCTGGTTCCACAGAAGAGGTGCCTGAAAGCTGAAGGCTCTGCCTCCCATTCTACTCTTAAGTATCCGAGGAACCACAAGTAAGCCAGCAGTCTGAGAGCGAAGTGCTCTGTTGGGGCGATATGGTACTATGAGGTCTTTGAGATAAGATGGTGCCTGATTATTCAAGACCTTGTATGTGAGGAGAAGAATTTTAAATTCTATTCTAGATTTAACAGGGAGCCAATGAAGAGAAGCCAATATGGGAGAAATATGCTCTCTCTTTCTAGTCCCTGTCAGTACTCTAGCTGCAGCATTTTGGATCAGCTGAAGGCTTTTCAGGAAGCTTTTAGGACAGCCTGATAATAATGAATTACAATAATCCAGCCTAGAAGTAATAAATGCATGAATGAGCTTTTCAGCATCACTCTGAGAAAGGATGTTTCTAATTTTAGAAATATTGCGCAAATGCAAAAAAGCGGTCCTACATATTTGTTTAATATGTGCATTGAAGGACATATCCTGGTCAAAAATGACTCCAAGATTTCTCACAGTGTTACTGGAGGCCAAAGTAATGCCATCCAGAGTAAATATCTGGTTAGACACCATGTTTCTAAGATTTGTGGGGCCAAGAACAAGAATTTCAGTTTTATCTGAATTTAGAAGCAGGAAATTAGAGGTCATCCAGGCCTTAATGTCTTTAAGACATTCCTGCAGTTTAACTAATTGATGTGTGTCATCTGGCTTCATTGATAGGTAAAGCTGAGTATCATCTGCATAACAATGAAAATTGATGCAGTGCTTTCTAATAATACTGCCTAAGGGAAGCATGTATAATGTAAATAAAATTGATCCTAGCACAGAACCCTGTGGAACTCCATAATTAACCTTAGTGTGTGAAGAAGACTCCCCATTTACATGAACAAATTGGAGTCTATGAGATAAATATGATTCAAACCACTGCAGTGCAGTACCTTTAATACCTATAGCAAGCTCTAATCTCTGTAATAAAATGTTATGGTCAACAGTATCAAAAGCTGCACTGAGGTCCAACAGGACAAGAACAGAGATGAGTCCACTGTCAGAGGCTCTAAGAAGATCATTTGTAACCTTCACTAATGCTGTTTCTGTACTGTGATGAATTCTGAAACCTGACTGAAACTCTTCAAATAAACCGTTCCTCTGCAGATGATCAGTTAGCTGTTTTACAACTACTCTTTCAAGAATCTTTGAGAGAAAAGGAAGGTTGGAGATTGGCCTATAATTAGCTAAGACAACTGGGTCAAGTGATGGCTTTTTAAGCAGAGGTTTAATTACAGCCACCTTGAAGGTCTGTGGTACATAGCCAACTAATAAAGACTGATTGATCATTTTTAAGATTGAAGCATCAATAATTGGAAAGACTTCTTTGAACAGTCTAGTAGGAATGGGATCTAACAAACATGTTGCTGGTTTGGAGGAAGTAACTATTGAAGTTAACTCTGAAAGATCAACTGGAGCAAAAGAGTCTAAACAAATACCAGCAGTGCTGAAAGCAGCCGAACATGAAGAATAATCTTTGAGATGGTTATGAATAATTTTTTCTCGAATGTCTAAAATTTTATTTGTAAAGAAATCCATGAAGTCACTACTAGTTAACATGAAAGGAATACTCGGCTCTACAGAGCTCTGACTCTTTGTCAGCCTGGCTACAGTGCTGAAAAGAAACCTGGGGTTGTTCTTATTTTCTTCAATTAATGATGAATAGTAAGATGTCCTAGCTTTACGGAGGGCTTTTTTATAGAGCAACAAACTTTTTTTCCAGGCTAAATGAGCATCTTCTAATTTAGTGAGACGCCATTCCCTCTCCAGCTTTCGGGTTATCTGCTTTAAGCTGTGCGTTTGTGAATTATACCACGGAGTCAGGCACTTCTGATTTGAAGCTTTCCTTTTCAGAGGAGCCACAGTATCCAAAGTTATACGCAGTGAGGATGTAAAATTATTGACGAGATAATCAACCTCACTGGGAGCAGAGTTTAGGTAGCTGCTCTGCACTGTGTTGGCACATGGCACTGAAGAGCATAACAATGAAGGAATTAGATCCTTAAACTTAGTTATAGCACTTTCAGAAAGACTTCTACTGTAATAAAACTTATTCCCCGCTGCTGTGTAATCCATTAAAGTAAATGTAAATGTTACTAAGAAATGATCAGACAGGAGGGGGCTTTCAGGGAATACTGTTAAGTCTTCAGTTTCTATGCCATATGTCAGGACAAGATCCAGAGTATGATTAAAGTGGTGGGTGGGCTCCTTTACATTTTGAGAGAAGCCAATTGAATCTAACAATAGATTAAATGCAGTGTTGAGGCTGTCATTCTCAGCATCTACATGGATGTTAAAATCACCCACTATAATGATTTTATCTGAACTGAGCACTAAATCAGATAAAAAGTCTGAGAAATCAGACAGAAACTCTGAGTAGGGACCAGGTGGGCGATAGATAATAACAAATAAAACAGGTTTTTGATTTTCCCAATTAGGATGGACAAGACTAAGAGTCAGGCTTTCAAAAGAATGAAAACTTTGTCTGGGTCTTTGATTAATTAATAAGCACATGTAAGCACATGTAGCCTGGATGGGCAAACTCACATGCACACTCAAATATCCTCGAGAGGATGAAGAGCTGATCCAGCGTTCCGTGGCCAGGAAGAAAACCACATTGTTCCTCTTGAATCCGGGGTTTGACTAACCGACGGACCCTTCTTTCCAGCATAGACTTTACTGAGGAGGCTGAAGATTGTGATCCCCAATAGTTGGAGCACACCCTCCGGTCTCCCTTCCTAAAGATGTTAAAAGGGAGTTTTTCCTTCCCACTGTCACCAAGTGCTACTCATAGGGGGTCCTTTTGACTGATGGTTTTCTTTGTATTTTTGTAGGGTCTTCACCCACAATACAAAGTGCCTTGAGGTGACTGTTTGTTGTGATTTGGTACTATATAAATAAAATTGAATTGAAAGCTGGGGACCACCACCCGGTCTGCCAATCCAGTGCCACTGCCCCAGATCTCCACACGATGTTGCAGAGGTGTGTCAACCAAGACAGCCCTACAAGATCCAGAGCCTTCAGGATCTAAGGGCAAATCTCATCCACCCCAGGGGCCCTGCCACCATGGAGTTGTTTAACCACCTCAGTGACCTCACCCCCAGGGATGGGCGAGTCATCCCCCTCGTCCCCAGACGCTCCTTCCACTACAGAAGGCGTGTCAGTGGGATTTAGGAGGCCCTCAAAGTATTCCTTCCACTACCTGACTATAGCCTCAGTTGAATTCAGCATCACTCCACCCGCACTACAGACCGTGTGAGTAGAGCACTGCTTTCCCCTCCTGAGTCTCCTGACGGTTTGCCAGAATTGCTCCGATGCCGTCCAAAAGTCTTTTTCCATGGCCTCACCGAACTCCTCCCACACCCGAGTTTTTGCTTCGGCCACCACCTGATGCCCGTTCCACTTGGCTCGCTGGTACCTGTCCGCTGTCTCCAGAGTCCCACAAGCTAACCAAGCCCGATAGGCCTCTTTCAGCTTGATGGGTCCCATCCACCATCTGGTTTGTGGATTACCACGACAGGCACAAACCACCTTGTAGCCACAGAGCTAAGCAACGGCCTCAACAATGGAGGTGGTCCATTCCGATGCAATGTCCTCAGCCTCCCTCGGATTGCTGTCGAAGTTCTGCTGGAGGTGGGAGTTGAAGATCTCACGGACTGGGGCCTCTGCCAGGCATTCCCAGCACACCCTCACAATATGTTTAGGCCTGCCGGGGTCTGTCCAGCATCCTCCCCCGCCACCTGATCCAACTTACCACCAGGTGGTGATCAGTTAAAGGCTCAGCTCCTCTCGTCCCCCGAGTGTCCACAACATACGGCCACAGATCTGGTGATGCGATTACAAAATCAATCATCAATCTGTGACCTAGGGTGTCCTTGTGCCACATGCACTTATGGAAATCCTTATGTTCAAACATGGTGTTCATTATGGACAAACTGTGGTTTGAACAGAAGTCCAATAACAAGACACCATTTGGGTTCAGATCGGGCAGGTCTTTCCTCCCAATCACGCCCCTCCAGGTCTCACTGTCATTGCCCACGTGAGTGTTGAAGTCTCCCAGCAGGATGATGGAGTCACCGGATGGAGCACCCTCTAGCACCCCACCCAGCAACTCCAAAAAGGGTGGGTACTCTGAACTGCCATTTGGTGCATAAGCGCTAACAACAGTCAGGACCCCTTCCCCAGCCTGAAGGTGCAGGAAAGCAACCCTCTCGTCTACCGGTGAAAACTCCAACATACAGGAAGCAAACCCGAGGATACGAGAATACCCACCCCAGCTCGCCACCTCTCCCCTAGGACAACTCCAGACTGGAACAGTGTCCAGCCCCTCTCCAGGAGACTGGTTCCAGAGCCCAGGCCATGCGCTGAGGTGAGCCCAACTTATATCTAGCCGGTATCTTTCAACCTCACGCACTTGCTCAGGCTCTTTCCCCACCAGAGAGGTGACATTCCGCGTCCCAATAGTCAGTCTCGATAGCTGGGGATCGGTCCGCCAGGGCCTCCACCCTTGGCCACTGCCCGACACACACCGCACCTGACCTCTATGATTCCTCCTGCGGATGGTAGGCCTATGGTGGGCATTTCCATAGGGGTCTTCTGAGATGGTTATGAATATTTTTTTCTCTAATGGTTAAAATTTTATTTGCTAAGAAATTCATGAAGTCATTACTACTAGCAGAGTTAGGTAGCTGCTCTTCACTGTGTTGGCATATGGCATCATTGAAGAGCATACTAATCAATGAATTATATCCTTAAACTTAGTTACAGCACTTTCAGAAAGACGTGGTAAATAGACTAGTTCTTATATAGCATTTTTCTACTCTGAGCACTCAAAGTGCTTATACAACATGTTTACATTTACCCCAAGCACTTCCATGACTATCTAAGCTAAGTGCTTTTTATTATCTAACATTCACACACATTCACGCTCCAACGTTTGCGTTGGAGAGCAACTTGGGGTTAAGTACCTTGGCCAAGGATACATTGGTATGCAGCCTAGAGTAGCCAGGAATCAAACCGCTGACCTTCCAATCAGTAGGTGACCTGCACTACCTCCTGAGCTACAGCCACCCTTTTAGTGACTTCTGACTACTGTAATAAAACTTATTCCCCACTGCTGTGTAATCCATGAAAGTAAATGTAAATGTTACTGAGAAATGATCAGACAGGAGGGGGCTTTCAGGGAATACTGTTAGCAACAAGACAGCAGAAGGGAGGAATAGGAGTAAAGTGTGTCTGCAGAATGTGAGAGGAGTGGTGTTTGCACAAACATGTCTACCTTTATGAAATGGAGCAACTTACTAAACACAGATGAGAGAGACTAAAGTTTCAATCCCATCACACTAATATTGATCCAAGATCAGCACCAACATTGGTATCTATGCTATCAATATTTGGATCGATCAACCAACTTCTACCAAATATTTTGATGAATAACAGGTAACAGTTGAACCTGCTGGAAAATGACTCTTACCACCAACTCCCAGATAGAACTCACCAGACAGAAAAACAAACGAGTAAATTTCAGAGTAGATTTCACTACTAGAGGGAACGCTTAAAACAATGATGATGATGACAAATTGGCAGTGTCTCTTCTAGACTGGAAAAATCAATGCCATTTAATGCTAATGCTTGCAGTCTGTCTGCAGGTTTCTACCAGAAAAGTTGTTAACCTTGGTGACCGTTACAGGGAGGGTGGGGGTAGTCTTTTACTACATAAATGTAGCGTTATCCACTAACTGTGTGGCACAGAATAGATAAACAGGTGGAGGTAGCTGCTTTCCACATCTGTAGAGTGGAGTTTATAGTATTTCTCCCTTCATTAATTACTGTCATTAATTAATGGAGGTTTGCTCAGGAGTAGCTTTATATTAAAGACTGTAGCTCTTGTCTTTTAAGAAAATCCCTGTTTCTTAGACTCAACTGGGATCACCTTACAACAGCTATGTGTGATCAGTACTTCATAATTATCTATTGAACTGTTACCTCAGGGATCTCAATTTCAATTTTTTAACTCCTTTGCCCATTTAGGATGACCAGTTAATATAACAAGCACATCTTTAGATAAGAGATAAGATAAGATAGTGTTTATTTGTCACATGCACAGTTATACACAGTACAATGCACAGTGAAATGTATTTTGTACCTGCAACCTTATATACACACACATATAAATAAGAAGAATAAAAATAAAAAAAAAGTAATTCACACTATACACTATACTCTATATACTATACACTATACACACTTTTTAAATTATAATATTTACACTGTGCAATAATGGTCCAGTTAGGGCTCAGAGTTGAGCAGACGGATGGCTTGTGGGTAAAAACTCTTCTTCAACCTTTCAGTCTTAGCCCTCAGGCAGCGGTAACGCCGGCCTGATGGGAGCAGGGAGAAGAGAGAGTGTCCAGGGTGGCTGGGCTGTTTTAGGATCTTCATGGCCCTCAGCCTGCACTGCTTGGTGTAAATGTCCTGCAGGTTGGGGAGGGTGGTTCTGATGGTCCTTTCAGCTGAACAAACCACCCTTTTTAGGACCATGAAGTCCTGCTTGGTGCAGTTTCCCATCCAGGTGGTGATGCTCCTACGCATGATGCTCTCGATGGTGCAGGTGTAAAAGTTCCTGAGCACCTTGAGTGGGAGCTTGAAGTCTCTCAGCCGCCTGAGGAGGTAGAGACGCTGTCTGGCCTTCTTCACAGTGATGTTTATGTGATGAGTCCAGGACAGGTCCTGTGAGATGGTCACTCCCAGGTATTTGAAGGTGTCCACTCTTTCCACCTCAGCACCACTGATGACAAGTGGATGGTAGTCCCTCTGCTGCTTCCTGCTGAAGTCCACGATCAGTTCCTTTGTTTTGCTGACGTTGAGCAGGAGGTGGTTCTCCTGGCACCAGTTCTCCAGGCGGGAGACCTCTCTCCTGTAGGCTGTCTCCTCATTGTGAGAGATTAGTCCCACAACAGCAGTGTCGTCAGCAAACTTGATGATGACGTTGGACTCTGACGTGGCCTCGCAGTCATGGGTGTACAGTGAGTACAGCAGAGGGCTGAGCACACAGCCTTGGGGGGATCCAGTGTTGAGGGTGAGGGAGGATGAGGTGAGGTGACCCACTCGTACCACCTGTGGTCTGCTGGTCAGGAAGCTGTGAACCCACCTGCACAGGGATGGGCCCAGGCCCAGGTCCAGCAGCTTAGAGACCAGCCTGGAGGGAACTATGGTGTTGAATGCTGAGCTGTAATCTACAAACAGCACTCTCACATAGTTCCCCTTACCGGTGTCTATGTGTGAAAGGGTCTTGTGGAGGAGGAAGGATATGGCGTCATCTGTGGATCTGTCTGGCCGGTATGCAAACTGTAGTGGGTCGAGGGTGGTGGGCAGTGAGGAGGTGATGAATGTCTTGATGAGTCTCTCAAAACACTTCATCACCACAGAGGTGAGCGCTATGGGCCTGAAGTCATTGGGGCTGCTGGGGTGTGGTTTCTTGGGACAGGGACTATGATGGACTTTTTAAAGCAGGTGGGAATCACACACAGTTTCAGTGAGAGGTTGAATATCAGTGTAAACACAGGTGCCAGCTGGTCAGCGCAGGTCTTAAGGACACGTCCACTAATACCGTCTGGTCCAGCCGCTTTCCTGGTGTTTACACGTCTAAACGCCCTCCTCACGTCGCGCTCCGTCACAGTGAGTGTCTCCGCCCCTCCGGCCAGGAGCGCAGCGGGCTGTCGGCTTCCCGACTCAAAGCGCGCAAAGAAGATGTTGAGTTCATCAGCCAGAGAAGCGTCGGCACTCACCGGGTGTGTGTGTGGTGCTTTGTAGTCCGTGATGGTGCGTAGTCCCTGCCACAGTCCCCTGGAGTCAGACTGTTGTAGTTGCTGTTCCAGTCTGCGGCCGTAGCGATGTTTAGCCTCTTTCACCGCTCTGCGGACGTTGTATGATGCAACCTTGTAGTCCTCCATGTTCCCAGAGGCGAGGCCGGAGTTGTAGGCAACGGTGCGGGACCTCAGGGCGTCGCGGACAGATTTATCCACCCACGGCTTCTGGTTGGGAAAAGTCCTGATGGTCCTCCTAAGTGAAGTGTCTTCAACAACTTGGAGTGTAGGAGAACACAAAAGCTCCACAGAAAGGCTCCAGCTGACTAAAAAGTTTGAACCCAGACACTTCTTGCAGTACAGCTGTCATAATAAAGTAGTATGGCAGGTTTTGCAAGCAGATTTTGGACAACAATGCAGGACTCTAAGACAAAATGTAACTCAAATGAAGATTTATAAAGGAACTACTACTTCTTCAAAAATACAAACAAAGGTGTCAGCCAAGCTGGAGCTAATAATCTAACTTTCAAGGACAAGAGGACATGGAACAGAGAAAACACTAAGTGGGGACGACAAGAACAGAGGAAGACACAGACAATATATACATGAGGTAATCAGGGAGGTAAGACACTGAGGAACCTTCCTGAGATAGACTGGGGAAATAAGACTGAAAATCAAACCCATGGGACAAACACTATCAAAATAAAACAGGAAATATAACTCACAGAAACTAAAACATATGAACTCGACACAGAGAGAACAAACAGACATGGGGACAGAACTAGGGAAGCAGAAAGGGATTACAAAATAATAATTAAATATAATTAAATATACCAAGCCAAGAAGATAAACTAGAAGGCAAACAGACTATAAATAGGATATAATAAATAACAAAGGATAAAGTAAATGGTAAATGGACTAGTTCTTATATAGCGCTTTTCTACTCAGTATGAGCACTCAAAGCGCTTATACAACCTGTTTGCATTCACCCATGCACTCCCATTCATACAAGCACTTCCATTTTTACGAAGCTAAGTGCTTTTAATTAACATTCACACGCATTCATACTCCGACAGAACGGTCGGAGAGCAACTTGGGGTTAAGTATCTTGCCCAAGGATACATTGGCATGTAGCCCGGAGTAGCCAGGATTCGAACCGCTGACCTTCCGATCAGTAGGTGACCTGCTCTACCTACTGAGCTACAGCCACCCCGTAAAGCAATTCCAAAACCCATCAAGAACACAAAAAGATCACGACAAAGGCAACAGCACCAACCACGACACCCTACACAGCTGGACAGTTTGTGTGTCAGTTAAGTTAGTGCGTCTCCCTCCATATTGCATATGCCTTTACAAATATAGTTGCACAAATGACTGGAGACAAAAACTGAAATTGCTATTGTCATAAAATTTGCAACATTCATTTCTGAATAAGTTTTGGAAGTTATTCATTTAAGTTTCAGATGAGGATGTAATACTTGTTGTATCAGAGATTTCCTATGGTTGATCAAACCTAATGCAATGTGGAAAAGAGGAGATCCAAGTATTCCCTTAATATCTGGCCAGATAGAGGAAAAAAAGAATCACCTGTGGACCTGCACTGTAGCCACTTTCAAAATACTGGACATGCCCAACCAAGATACTGAGTCTGGAAAAAGAAAACTTCTGTTAACCACTGGATCTGCTTGAAACTATTTAAGTGGAGACACTTATCTGTGATTATCAAGCATAAATAAAATCTGTGTATTTGATGACATTAAACATCACTGTAAGTGCACTGTTAGTAATAAAAGTAAATTTATAAACTGTATTATATGGGCAGCACGGTGGCGTGTGGAGTTTGCATGTGTCTGTGTGGGTTTCCTCCAGCGTACTCTGGTTTCCTCCCACAGTCGTACTGGGCTTACTGGTCATTCTAAACTGCCCATAGGTGTGAATGTGAGTGTGGATGACTGTCTGTCTCTCTGTGTTAGCCCTGCGACAGGCTGGTGACCTGTACAGGGTGTACCCTGTCTCTTGCACTATGACAGCCCCCTCACGACCCCGAACAGGATAAGTGGAAGATAATTTATTTTTTCAATATTAGGAATAAGGATAGTATCCTTTTACCAACAATCACTCTTTCTTTTTGCTGTTTTTTCTTTTACACAGTAAATCATCATGGCTTTTGTCTTGGTGCTATGTAAATACAATGATGAGTAATACTATGTATCTCTGCACCTAAAACAACATACAATATGACATATTGACATATTGTGTTCAGAGCCTTGAATTCACATCCAAACTCAAGTACATCATGTATTTGTGGCATAAAGTGCTGTGTTCAAACCTCTCTCCATTTTACTGCTTTAGTTTTTCTTACTGAGCGATCTCTTCTCTCTCTCCCACAGATTCTTTGTATTGGACCCAGAAAGTGGTCAGCTCCAGTATTACCTGAATGAAGTCAGTAGAAGTCAGCGACCTCCCCGAGGGTCTCTGCCACTCCTGGGGGCAATGGTGGTCTCCAGCAATGAGTTTCCTTACATGTTTACTATTCGGTCTACTAATGGGAATTTCTACAAACTCAGAGGTGAGACAGTAAGCTATTTGCCACAAAGTGAATACTGTTTAGTTACAGTCTTTGCATCATCATGTGGTTTATTATGAATTACTGTTAGCCTTAAATTACATTTAAATATCAGAGTAGGTTTCTTTTGATCAATAGAAGGACATATTAAAGATTTCTGGTGGCATCAACCACTTAATTTCCTGCATTCTGGTAATTTTTTTTAATCCACCAATTAATATCTTTTCCTGTACGATTTACAGTAGTGATGACTTACTAGTTTGATGGTTTTAGCATCTTGTCTCTGCTTTTTGCAGATAATGTGGTTCCATTGGCTTCATTGAGTGTCACAAAATAAATGTGAAAAAATAAACCCACAACAGCATAGGAGATGCAGCTTCACGGTTAAGCCATAGACAAACTTGAATGCAACCTGAAGATGGAACACACACACACACACACACACACACACACACACACACACACACACACACACACGAATCCTCAGGGGCCCTTATTTTAACGGGCAATGATCTACCAAGTCCACCTTTTCTATAAATTTCCACTCTGTGATCTGTTCTCTGGCAGGTGTTCAGAAGATCCGGTATTTTCCAGTTTTCTCCTGCTTACTTTTGCTAGTGAGTCACTCTGACCTGCAGACTTTCGTATCTAACTCCCTTGCCAGCCAGTTTGCCATCATTTGGGTGCAGGTATTAGCCGTCTTCTGTTATGCTTAAAGCCAAAAAATGGATGAGGAAAAAAACCCCTTTGATAATATCCCAAATGCAGTCCACATAATATGCACATAGTGCTCAACTCAGATATTATACTCATACTCTTTCCCACAAAGCCACACAAAAAGGTAAAACTGTGTTTATTAGCAAGCGGACAACAGGTTGGCTCTGGTACTGCTCTGTATTTTTTTAATATCACATGGTAGACCTGTTCTGGTAACAGGCGCAGTGATGGGCATGTAAGTGTCTTAATAATTATCATCATCATCCTCTCATACACACCACCCTGCTGGACAATAGAGCTGTTCATCACAGACTTTCCACAACAGACACAGCAAAACAATTTTATCCTGGAGTTTCAAAACATTGTTATATTCCATCAAATTGAATTGGTAACACCACCATGGTCCTCTTTTGGGATACACTATCCAGTCTTCTTTTCCTACCATATTAAAAGAGCCATTGGTACAATGTGTTAGATTCCCATTCAGATGATTTTAGTAGATTAAGTGGTTTGGTATTTTTCTTTGCATATGTTTTTGGCCTGTAAATTAACTTGAGCATTAAAGATGCCACCTTTTAAGTAATTTTCTTGCCTGTATTGATGTTCTGGCAATATCATATCCCAACTTACACATCACAGAGTAAGTTTTTAGCACAAGCATTTAATATGGTATTATTTGGGGATAAGACTATTATTTGGTTACATGCAGTAGACTTTACAAGAATACATATTCTTGAAAGAGTAGTTGTAAAACAGCTCACTGATCATCTGCAGAGGAACGGTTTATCTGAAGAGTTTCAGTCAGGTTTCAGAATTCATCACAGTACAGAAACAGCATTAGTGAAGGTTACCAATGATCTTCTTACAGCCTCTGACAGTGGACTCATCTCTGTTCTTGTCCTGTTGGACCTCAGTGCAGCTTTGATACTGTTGATCATAACATTTTATTACAGAGATTAGAGCATACTATAGGTATTAAAGGTACTGCACTGCAGTGGTTTGAGTCATATTTATCTAATAGACTCCAATTTGTTCATGTAAATGGGGAGTCTTCTTCACACACTAAGGTTAATTATGGAGTTCCACAGGGTTCTGTGCTAGGACCAATTCTATTTACATTATACATGCTTCCCTTAGGCAGTATTATTAGAAAGCACTGCATCAATGTTCATTGTTATGCAGATGATACTCAGCTTTACCTACTCCAATCTCATTGTACATCCTGTATAATGACAATAATTCAATTTTATTTATATAGCGCCAAATCACAACAAACTGTCGCCTCAAGGCGCTTTGTATTGTGGGTAAAGACCCTACAATAATACAGAGAAAACCCAACAGTCAAAACGACCCCCTATGAGCAGCACTTGGTGACAGTGGAAAGGAAAAACTCCCTTTTAACAGGAAGAAACCTCCAGCAGAACCAGGCTCAGGGAGGGGCAGTCATCTGCCGCGACCGGTTGGGCTGAGGGGAGAGAAAGACATGCTGTGGAAGAGAGCCAGAGATTAATATCAATTAATGATTAAATGCAGAGTGGAGTATAAACAAAGTAAATAAGGTGAATGAGAAACAGTGCATTATGTGAACCCCCCAGCAGACTAGGCCTATAGCAGCATAACTAAGGGATGGTTCAGGGTCACCTGATCCAGCCCTAACTATAAGCTTTATCATAAAGGAAAGTTTTAAGCCTAATCTTAAAAATAGAGAGGGTGTCTGTCTCCTGAATCCAAGCTGGAAGCTGGTTCCACAGAAGAGGCGCCTGAAAGCTGAAGGCTCTGCCTCCCATTCTACTCTTAAGTATCCGAGGAACCACAAGTAAGCCAGCAGTCTGAGAGCGAAGTGCTCGGTTGGGGTGATATGGGACTATGAGGTCTTTGAGATAAGATGGTGCCTGATTATTCAAGACCTTGTAGGTGAGGAGAAGAATTTTAAATTCTATTCTAGATTTAACAGGGAGCCAATGAAGAGAAGCCAATATGGGAGAAATCTGCTCTCTCTTTCTAGTCCCTGTCAGTACTCTAGCTGCAGCATTTTGGATGAGCTGAAGGCTTTTCAGGAAGCTTTTAGGACAGCCTGATAGTAATGAATTACAATAATCCAGCCTAGAAGTAATAAATGCATGAATGAGCTTTTCAGCATCACTCTAAGAAAGGATGTTTCTAATTTTAGAAATATTGCGCAAATGCAAAAAAGCGGTCCTATATATTTGTTTAATATGTGCATTGAAGGACATATCCTGGTCAAAAATGACTCCAAGATTTCTCACAGTGTTACTGGAGGCCAAAGTAATACCATCCAGAGTAAGTATCTGGTTAGACACCATGTTTCTAAGATTTGTGGGGCCGAGAACAAGAATTTCAGTTTTATCTGAATTTATAAGCAGGAAATTAGAGGTCATCCAGAAGACATTCCTGCAGTTTAACTAATTGATGTGTGTCATCTGGCTTCATTGATAGGTAAAGCTGAGTATCATCTGCATAACAATGAAAATTGATGCAGTGCTTTCTAATAATACTGCCTAAGGGAAGCATGTATAATGTAGTCTCTGGAGCTTGAAAAATCAGCTAAGATGCCCAGGAATGAAGGCCAAACACAAACTACAGAGAATGGGAAGGACAAGAGGAACAACATTGTCATCCCATATGTGTCAGGCTTGTCAGAGAAACTCAGAAGAATTTTCTCCAAGCATGACATCCCAGTATACTTCAAACCAAGTCACACCCTAAGACAAAAACTGGTTCATCCCAAGGACAAACCCGCCAAACACAAGATCAGCGATGTAGTGTATGCTGTTCAGTGCAGTGAAGAGTGCTCGGACCTCTACATTGGTGAAACCAAACAGCCTCTTCACAAACGAATGGCACAACATAGAAGAGCCACTTCGACAGGACAAGATTCAGCAGTACATCTGCATCTGAAGGAAAAAGGGCACTCTTTTGAGGATGCCAATGTCCACATTTTGGACAGGGAAAACAGATGGTTTGAAAGAGGAGTGAAAGAAGCCATCTATGTCCACTGTGAACAACCATCATTGAACAGAGGAGGTGGATTACGTCACCAACTTTCCCCCGCTTACAGTGCTGTCCTGAGCTCCCTTCCCAGACGTCTCAACCCCCATTCACACCTTTGTTCCAGTGACCTCAATAGGCCACAGGAAACAATGGAGCGGAGTCCTAAGTTGGTTTCAACTGAAACCACTGATTAAATATGACCCACGCCCCCTTCACACCTGGGCACATGTGTTCAAGCACATGATCAATAGAGGGTCATAACCACCTCCAGGAGACTACGCCCACAGGGGTTTAAATACCTGGGTCTCTCCACCATTTGGTTGAGAACTGAAGAAGCCTTTCGGATGAGAGGTGAAACGTCTTCAAGAAACAAAAAGAAGTCCAGTCGCCTTTTTCAAGCTCCAGAGACTACTATGACCTGGATAACTGAGAATCTACACAGACACATGTATAATGTAAATAAAATTGGTCCTAGCACAGAACCCTGTGGAACTCCATAATTAACCTTAGTGTGTGAAGAAGACTCCCCATTTACATGAACAAATTGGAGTCTATGAGATAAATATGATTCAAACCACTGCAGTGCAGTACCTTTAATACCTATAGCAAGCTCTAATCTCTGTAATAAAATGTTATGGTCAACAGTATCAAAAGCTGCACTGAGGTCCAACAGGACAAGAACAGAGATGAGTCCACTGTCAGAGGCTGTAAGAAGATCATTGGTAACCTTCACTAATGCTGTTTCTGTACTGTGATGAATTCTGAAACCTGACTGAAACTCTTCAAATAAACCGTTCCTCTGCAGATGATCAGTTAGCTGTTTTACAACTACTCTTTCAAGAATCTTTGAGAGAAAAGGAAGGTTGGAGATTGGCCTATAATTAGCTAAGACAGCTGGGTCAAGTGATGGCTTTTTAAGCAGAGGTTTAATTACAGCCACCTTGAAGGTCTGTGGTACATAGCCAACTAATAAAGACTGATTGATCATTTTTAAGATTGAAGCATCAATAATTGGAAAGACTTCTTTGAACAGTCTAGTAGGAATGGGATCTAACAAACATGTTGCTGGTTTGGAGGAAGTAACTATTGAAGTTAACTCTGAAAGATCAACTGGAGCAAAAGAGTCTAAACAAACACCAGCAGTGCTGAAAGCAGCCGAACATGAAGAATAATCTTTGAGATGGTTATGAATAATTTTTTCTCGAATGTCTAAAATTTTATTTGTAAAGAAATCCATGAAGTCACTACTAGTTAAAGTGAAAGGAATACTCGGCTCTACAGATCTCTGACACTTTGTCAGCCTGGCTACAGTGCTGAAAACAAACCTGGGGTTGTTCTTATTTTCTTCAATTAATGATGAATAGTAAGATGTCCTAGCTTTACGGAGGGCTTTTTTATAGAGCAACAAACTCTTTTTCCAGGCTAAATGAGCATCTTCTAATTTAGTGAGACGCCATTCCCTCTCAAGCTTTCGGGTTATCTGCTTTAAGCTGTGCGTTTGTGAATTATACCACGGAGTCAGGCACTTCTGATTTGAAGCTTTCCTTTTCAGAGGAGCCACAGTATCCAAAGTTATACGCAGTGAGGATGTAAAACTATTGACGAGATAATCGACCTCACTGGGAGCAGAGTTTCGGTAGCTGCTCTGCACTGTGTTGGCACTGAAGAGCACAACAATGAAGGAATTAGATCCTTAAACTTAGTTACAGCACTTTCAGAAAGACTTCTACTGTAATTAAACTTATTCCCCACTGCTGTGTAATCCATTAAAGTAAATGTAAATGTTACTAAGAAATGATCAGACAGGAGGGGGCTTTCAGGGAATACTGTTAGGTCTTCAGTTTCTATGCCATATGTTAGGACAAGATCCAGAGTATGATTAAATGCATTCTGTTCTATTCTATTCTATTCCATGAAGCCAGATGACGCACATCAATTAGTTAAACTGCAGGAATGTCTTAAAGACATTAAGGCCTGGATGACCTCTAATTTCCTGCTTCTAAATTCAGATCAAACTGAAATTCTTGTTCTCGGCCCCACAAATCTTAGAAACATGGTGTCTAACCAGATACTTACTCTGGATGGCATTACTTTGGCCTCCAGTAACACTGTGAGAAATCTTGGAGTCATTTTTGACCAGGATATGTCCTTCAATGCACATATTAAACAAATATGTAGGACCGCTTTTTTGCATTTGCGCAATATTTCTAAAATGAAAATGATAAATGGACTAGTTCTTATACAGCGCTTTTTCTACTCTGGCTGAGTACTCAAAGCAATTTAGACAACACATTTACCCATTCACACAAGCACTTCCTTCTACAGCAAAGTGGTAACTATTTAACATTCACACTCCAACAGTTGCAACTTGGGGTTCAGTATCTTGCCCAAGGATACTTTGGCATGCAGACTGGAGCAGCTAAGAACCAAACCACCAACCTTCTAATTAGTAGACAATCTGCTCTACCTCCTGAGCCACAGCCACCCCCATCTTGTCTCAGAGTGATGCTGAAAAGCTAATTCATGCAATTATTACTTCTAGGCTGGACTATTGTAGTTCATTATTATCAGGCTGTCCTAAAAGCTCCCTGAAAAGCCTTCAGCTGATCCAAAATGCTGCAGCTAGAGTACTGACAGGGACTAGAAAGAGAGAGTAGATTTCTCCCATATTGGCTTCTCTTCATTGGCTCCCTGTTAAATCTAGAATAGAATTTAAAATCCTTCTCTTCACATACAAGGTCTTGAATAATCAGGCACCATCTTATCTCAAAGACCTCATAGTCCCATATCACCCCAACAGAGCACTTCCCTCTCAGCCTGCTGGCTTACTTGTGGTTCCTAGGATAGAATGGGAGGCAGAGCCTTCAGCTTTCAGGCCCCTCTTCTGTGGAACCAGCTTCCAGCTTGGATTCAGGAGACAGACACCCTCTCTATTTTTAAGATTAGGCTTAAAACTTTCCTTTATGATAAAGCTTATAGTTAGGGCTGGATCAGGTGACCCTGAACCAGCCCTTAGTTATGCTGCTATAGGCCTAGGCTGCTGGGGGGTTCCCATAATAGACTGTTTCTTTTCATTCACCTCTTTTACTCTGTTTATACTACACTTTGTATTTAATCATTAATCTCTGGCTCTCTCCCCTCAGCCCCAACTGGTCACAGCAGATGACCCCCCCTCCCTGAGCCTGGTTCTGATGGAGGTTTCTTCCTGTTAAAGGGAGTTTTTCCTTCCCGCTGTCACCAAGTGCTGCTCATAGGGGTCGTTTTGACTTTTGGGTTTTCTCTGTATTATTGTAGCATCTTTACAATACAGTGGCTTGCAAAAGTATTCATACCCCTTGAACTTTTCCATATTTTGTCACATTACAACCACAAACATAAATATATTTCACTGTAATTTAATGTGAAAGACCAACACAAAGTGGTTACAATTGTGAAGTGGAAAGAAAATTATACATGATTCAAAACATTTTTTACAAATAAAAAACTGAAAAGTGTGGTGTGCAAAAGTATTGAGCCCCCTTTTCTCTGAGTGCAGCCAATTGCATTCAGAAGTTGCCTGATGACTGCTAATGACTACAAAGAGTCCACCTGTGTGTAATCTAACCTCAGTACAAATACAGCTGCTCCGTGATGGCCTCAGAGGTTGGTTAAGAGAATATTGGGGAGTAAACAGCATCATGAAGTCCAAAGAACACAGCAGACAGGTCAGGAAGAAGGTTGTGGAGAAGTTTCAACATCTCACAGAGCACTGTTCAATCCATTATTCAGAAATGGAAAGAGTACAGCACAACTGTAAACCTACCAAGACAAGGCCGTCCACCTAAACTTACAGGCCCAACAAGGAGAGCACTGATCAGAGATGCAGCCAAGAGGCCCACAGTGACTCTGGACCAAATGCAGAGATCCACAGCTCAGGTGGGGGAATCTGTCCACAGGACAACTATTAGTTGTGCGCTGCACAAATGTGGTCTTTATGGAAGAGTGGCAAGAAGAAAGCCATTGTTAAAAGAAAACCATAAAAAGTCCCGTCTGCAGTTTGTCAGAAGCCATGTTGGAGACACAGCAAACATGTGGAACAAGGTGCTTTGGTCAGAGGAGACCAAAATGGAACCTTTTGGCCAAAATGCAAAACGCTATGTGTGGCAGAGAATTAACACTGCACATCAGTCTGAACACACCATCCCCACTGTCAAATATGGTGGTGGCAGCATCATGCTCTGGGGCTGCTTCTCTTCAGCAGGGACAGAGAAGTTGGTCAGAGTTGATGGGAAGATGGATGGAGCCAAATACAGAGCAATCTTGGAGAAAAACCTGCTGGAGTCTGCAAAAGCCATGAGACTAAGGCAGAGGTTCACCTTCCAGCAGGAAGCTGGGGTCCACAAAGTATTGACTTGGGGGGGCTCAATACTTTTGCACACCGCACTTTTCAGCTTTTTATTTGTAAAAAAATGTTTTGAATCATGTATAATTTTCTTTCCACTTCACAATTGTAACCACTTTGTGTTGGTCTTTCACATTAAATACCAGTGAAATATTTATGTTTGTGGTTGTAATGTGACAAAATATGGAAAAGTTCAAGGGGTATGAATACTTTTGCAAGCCACTGTATAAAGCATCTTGAGGTGACTGTTGTGATTTGGCACTATATAAATAAAATAAAATAAAATTTAATTGAAATTAAGTATGCAAGAATTACTAATTTTTCTTATAGGAAGTTTCACTTTTTCTACAGCTCTAATTCACATTGTCAACACACAATCAACTACGCGTCCAATATTCACTAGTATGTCCTGTGTTTGTGCTTCACTGTTCAAACAAAGCAGAATTCAATTCAATTCAATTTTATTTATATAGCACCAAATCATATCAGTCGCCTCAAGGCGCTTTATATTGTAGGTAAAGACCAGAAGGCTTATTATAGATAGGGCTATTAGTTGACTTTGCCTTTTCCTCTATAAATTGGGTCCACACAACTCTGAGGGCCCCCTGATTCAGACCCCCCCCGGCCAACTTCCTGTACTTCCTGCAGTACTACAAGTGGTATAAGCCCCCCACCTCTCTGGGGTGGGTGGCTGTAGCTCAGTAGGTAGAGCAGGTCACCTACTGATCGGAAGGTCAGGGGTTCGATTCCTGGCTACTCCAGGCTACATGCCAATGTATCCTTGGGCAAGATACTTAACCCCAAGTTGCTCTCCGACCGTTCCGTCGGAGTGTGAATGTGTGTGGATGTTATATAATTAAAAAGCACTTAGCTTAGTAAACATGGAAGTGCTTGTATGAATGGGTGTGCATGGGTAAATGTAAAAAAACATGTTGTATAAGCGCTTTGAGTGCTCTGACTGAGTAGAAAA
Source organism: Archocentrus centrarchus (assembly GCF_007364275.1). Taxonomy (NCBI): domain Eukaryota; kingdom Metazoa; phylum Chordata; class Actinopteri; order Cichliformes; family Cichlidae; genus Archocentrus; species Archocentrus centrarchus. The sequence continues at coordinate 1,028,216 of NW_022060266.1, read as the reverse complement.
GTGCTATATAAGAGCTAGTCCATTTACCTCTCTGACTGGACTAGTCTCTGGACTACTGTCTTGGTCAGAGTGATCATTGCTGCTGTTATTATGACGGGGGGGGGGGCAACTGCTGACTGGGTCCTTGCACCTGGTGGTCAGTATTTGAGATCCTCTGATCACCAACCCCTTCCTGTGACTGTGAGGTCTCTCATGTTGGTGTGGCTCTAATTTAATCAGGGACAGTAGTTGTTACCCTCGCTGAACACCACCACACATTCTTACTCGTCTCCCTCTCCTTGCCCTGGCCCAAATATTCCTCTTTCTTTTCCAGACATGATTTTCCTTTCCCACACTGACTAAACCCATTCCAAACAACCCTTTTGAGGTGTCACTGATAGCAGCTGGCTGTGTCTCCAACTGGGATTAGAATCAACTGTGGTTCATCTATTACTGCATTTTATTTCAATGATCTGTATATTCAAAAAATGTGTATGAGCTTTAATAGTTTTTCACCTAGTTTTTAGGGCAGAACTCTGTGTTTTATACTATATTTAAGGTTTTAAACATTAGGTTTTAATTTGTGACATGCTGTGTTCAAGCATTTGTAAATAAGAAAGATTCAGAATTTTGTTATTTGGTAATCTTGTATGCACAGAAAATGTAAGCATTTTAAATGTTTATTGACTGTTTTTTGTGCAAAAACAACACAAATTGTATTACTCATATAGTCCACAACAGACTGAAGTTGTGTTAACAGTGTTTAGAGTTTTGAAAATGTGACTGCAGATTGGACAAAAGGATGTTAGAGACTGTAAGAAACTGTTATAGAGACTCAGTGTGTTGTTGGGCTGTCCTGCAAATCAGGCTCAGAAGGCCCGTGAACGCCATCACAGCTGTTCTGTTGGACCGTCTCGAGCCTCCAAAACAATGTAGCCAGTATTGGATCATGGTAATGTTCCTGTTCACATAAGCAAAGATATGTACAAACACATCAAACATCAACACAACCAAAAACTATTACAATATTAAGCAGTACTAAGTTGTATAACAGATTTGGTCTTCACTCTCTATTTTGAGTATGGATCTTGCAGATATGGGAAAAGGGTCACAATTCCCAGAACATAGGTGTTCTGCACACTTGTGGGTGGAGTTCTCCTTTTGAAAGAAAATATTTGTTGTTACATTTGCATGCAGTAGCCCATATGCATGCACTCCTTGGTTATTTCAAACAATTTCTTATCCATATGATTCAGTTATCTCTGCTATGAAAATATTGACCACCGTGTACGTGTTGCATCTAACAGTGTCCTCTTTTATCCTATTCTTTGAAAACTTCCTCTCCCTTTGGTTTTGCCATCAGGACAGCTTCAATCTTCTGCAAAAACAATTTTAAATTTGACCTTATGCAAGGTGAATTAACAGTAACTTATGCTGAAGTAATTTTAGGTTTTAGACTTCAAACAATTCCCTGTTGTGAGATGCATGATGGCAGTTCAGGTTCTAGTAATTGTAGTCTTAATAAGCCTTAAATCTGATATACAGTACCAGTCAAGTGTTTGTACACACCCTCACAAAATACAAACTGATAGAACACAGCATGCAGTGTGTGTGTTATGTCATGTTGAGTGTGTTGTGTATGTTCTGTGGATTGTGTTCTCTCAGGTAGTTGTGATGTACAGTATTTGACTGTTTCAGTATTTCATCTATCTTGCATCATCACAGTCCAGGTCACCCAGGCCCCTCTTCCTGTTCTCAGTGGGTGACAGAATGAGGGGTGATGTTGATGGGTCAGGTGATGACACAAGACACAGGGAATAAAAGAAGTGTTTTCATATAATGAATAGTGAGAAGTGTGAGTACTGTGATACAGTATTTAATGACCCTTTGTGAAAAAAGAGAGAAAAGCTTCAGTTACAAAAATTTTGGAAAATGCATGAAACGGGTCTATTTAAAATGACTTCTAAACGTATTTTATTAGTGATCATCCAAATACTGTGATAACCTTACCTGATATCGGGTATTGGCTGCAGCCAAGTTTTTGATCCCTGACGTTAGCAGCTTATCGGATATGTTGGCATCGACCTCAGTACCTGAGGATTTCTTCATCCAGAGCCTGCAGGCTAAATCTGAGTTACTGGGATAACACAAAGATATTTACATTGGACTATATCAAAGACACGTTTGAGTTTAGAAGATGGATGGATACACACCTTCTTTAAGAAAGTGGAGGGAAGTTTTTGTCCCTTTGTGGAACTTTTATGTATTTTTTGACTCCTCTATAATCTACCGTGGCCAGCATTTTATGTAGGAATTTTAGAAAATTAATGTGAAAATTCACATTTAAAAATGAGATGTCAGTGAAAGCTAACGTCATGCAACTTACCACAAGAAACATCAGAAGATTACATCAATGTATCTGTTTTGTAAACATGAAGATTTTTGTTATTCATATGACATATTTCTTTTACACTAATTAACATTAATACTCCTTAACACAAGTCAAGCTAAGGCTTCACCTGAAATACCAACAAAAGAGCACAAACTTACTTTACACCAAATAAAAAAATCCCTACAGAGTTGTAAACTCATCATTGATATCAGTGTATACTGTAAGCCACATGTAAGATGGTGCTGCTGTTATTAGCATGACCTGTGGTAAGTGACAGTGCTGCTTTATTTTACAGTGGAACAAAAAAAGACCAAGAGAAATTATTTGCATCAAATGAACATGTCTCATTTACTTACTGAACAACATATACATCCAAGGTTGAAGAGGCGAACAGTATCTCCTGTCGTGATGGCAGGGTGACTACTGAATTCAGTGTCACAGATGGGTTCAGTTACAGAGCTGACAAATCAATGTTGAAGTCATTAATTGACTCATAAAGTGTCAATTTAAAAACACTATGGCATGGCACTTGTTGTTTTACACTAACTACATGTCAGCAGAGAGCTGAATATGTGGGATTTGACTCTGTTCAGAGTAAAATTAACTCTACTCTTCTTAAAAAAAGTCACTGACACCAAAAATATATGCTTTAGTTTGTGATGTAGTTTTAGCTCTTCTTTGTACAAGAACTCAATGTTGCTGGAACGTTCTAGATCACTGAAGCATTCACTCCTCTCACTGTCTGCTCTGTCCACACTTGGTTCACTGTGATTCACACTTGACGTGTCTGTAAGTGTCACAGGCAACTTTCCTCTTTCCTGTTAACTCACAATTCTGTTTTCCTTCTGATTTGATTCATGACAATTAGCGATTAAGAGGTACACAATAAGATTCTTTCGTGGTGGATATCAGGTGGTGGTGATGGTGATGGCCACGCAGGTGCTGTACGAGGTACTCGAGGTTGGTTTGTGACCTCAACTTCTTCTTTATTTCAGGCAGTTTGCATTTTTATTAGCTGCCGTTGTCTGTTTCTTTCTTCATTGAACAATCCCAATGCTTCTCTTTCTTTTGCTCGTTTATTTTCCTGTGTGCGACTGTTCTTCAGATCCATCGACACTTTCTGATTAATGCTCAGTTCCACCTCATCACACAGCAAACCAGCTCGGAGGAGCACCTGGCCAACAGTGTGCCCCCAGTTCTGTCACTCCATTCTTTTTCATGCATTTATTTCATGAATCTCTGAATCAGTGTTCTCTCTCATGGATGCCTCCTAACCATGACCTCCTTCAGGGTCAACTCTGCACCCCTGTTTCATTCTGGTTAGTCCCCATGTATTTCTGATTCACATTTAGCAATCTGGGGATTTGGGGTGCTCGCCAGAGGGTGGTGTTTGAATCAGAACTATTATGTTACCTGAGGCTTGTACTTTGCCTTATCCAGGAAAGTTTGGGGTTAACCCAGGGTTTCTGTACTACGGAGGTGGTTCACTTCTTACCATGGTAACCATGGTAACTCATGATGGAAACCTAACCTAACCAGGCTATGTTCTAGATTAGAGATCAACAAGAATGGAAAATCGTGGAAAATCTCTCAGACCTCTATGTGAGGACAGTAGGAGGGTCTAAAGTTTTTCAATAGTGTCTGAAGTCTTTGTGTTCCCCTGATGAGCATCAGTAATAAATATAAATAAATGATCACAATTGTTATTGTTAGGGTAAATGAATAATGAAAAGATTGAACTTGTTTCATAGTACAGGGTCTCGCTGTAACTCCTGTTTACAGTTTTCGTTCTTCGGAGGAGCTGTGTGCAAATCTCTCTGATCCATCTGGCAGTTGAATCTTTGCTAATCTGTCAAACTTACCCATTTCTCACTGGACCTTTCTGGGAGCAGCTGCATATTCATGTGTTGTTTGGCCCCTTATAACAAAAACCTCTGGAATTCCCCCAAATTGATTTAATTCTGTGATGTTGAGAAAGTGTTCTAGGTGTCCAGAGTCCTCTTATTACTCTTTCCCAAGCAACATACCCTTATTCCATTTGTCCTAAATTCAGTATTTCAGTAATTTGCCAAAGTTTTAGGCTGGTCAGCCGTGCATCCTGCAGCATTTCAGTGTCATACGTGTCCTTATAGGTTCTTTCTAACCAAAAATGTGCTATTAGTTATTGAGTTTCTGCTTCTTCTGCTCACTGTAGTGTTCATGTGTGATTATTTCATCTTCACTGATAATCACTTCTTCCATATAGATATTATGTTATTATTTTCTGTTTTGTTGATTAGTTATCTAATTTATGTATGGTCCCTTTATCTTGGATATTTTCCTTTCAGTCTTTTTATTTCATAACCTACCTTTAACCTTATTTTATTTATCAACACAACTAATTCTAGAACATGTGCTTCAGCTGGTAGCATCAAAGTCTGGTGGGTCTGATCTTTATTCAAACTTTACTTTAGTTCTGTTGTATTTTTATCCTCTCAGACTCTAATGTGGATCTACCTGGTTTCACCCTCATTCAGTCAGAAAGACATGCTAAGGTAGTGGCAAGAAAAAAGGTGGGGATCTGGCTTTATTTGGCTTACGACCATACCACCCTGAACACGCCCGATGGAAAATCACCTGGAAATACCAGGTGCTGTAAGGGTGGCTGTGGCTTAAGAGGTAGAGCAGGTCATCTACTAATCAGAAGGTCGGTGGTTTGATTCCTGGCTCCAGTCTGCATGTCAAAGTATCCTTGGGCAAGATATTGAGTCCCAAGTTGCTCTCTGATGCAACCGTGTGAATGTTAGATAGTAAGCACTTTGAAGTAGAAGGATGTGAATGGGTAAATGCAAACGTGTTGTATAAAGCACTGCTCAGCTAGAGTAGAAAAGCGCCATATAAGAACCAGTCAATTTACTTATTGCTGTCATGGAGAACATGGTAAATGGTGTCCTGATATTGAATTGTTGGTATGAGACTCAATCCATCTATCTTCTTCCACTTATCCGGGGCCAGATTGCGGAGGCAGCAGCCTAAGCAGAGAAGTCCAGACCTCCCACTCCCCAGCCACGTCCTCCAGTTCATCCAGGTGGACCCCAAAGCTTTCCAAGGCCGGCCGAGAGATATAATCTCTCCAGCGTGTCCCGAGTCTGCCCTGGGGCCTCCTCCTGCCCATCACAACTCAAACAGAATCGGTGACAAAAGGCAGCCCTGGTGAAGTCCAACACAAGTCTGAATTATTGCCGGCAATATGGACCAAGCTCTTGCTGCAGTTTTACTGGGACTGAATGGCCCACAACAATGGGCCAGACACCCCATACTCCCGCAGGACCTCCCATAGGATACCCCAAGGGACATGGTCGAATGCCTTCTCCAAGTCCACAACCCCCCCACGCACACTCGAATATCCTCAAGAGGATGAAGAGCTGTTCCAGTGTTCCACGGTCAAGACGAAAACCACATTGTTCCTCTTGAATCTGAGACTTGACTAACGGACAAGAGTCAGTCATATCATGATACTTTTGTACATTCCACCCAAGGCAACAGCTGAAGTTCCACGTGAAGTTCTCCATGAAACTGTTGTTAGGACACAGACTAAACATCCAGAGGCACTCTTCATCATTTCAGGAGACTTCAGTCATGTTTCTCTCTCAGCAAGGTCTGAGGATCATTAAGCTGTAGATAAACAGACTTGAACACAACTGAGATGTACACACAAACACCTCAGGTGTCTGACTTTATAGGCAGTGGTCTGCCAAGCCCATCCTTTCTGTAAATTTCCGGTCTTTGATATACTCCCTGGCAGCTGCTCAGAAGATCTGGTATTTTCCAGTTTTCTCCTGTTTACGACAGCCTGTGGGTCATTCTGACCTACAAACTTGCATATCTCACTGCCTTGCCAGACAATTTGCCATCAGTAGGGTGCAGAGGGGCGCAGGTGTTATCTGTCTTCTGCTATATTTAATACCAAACAAAAAAAAACCTTTGATAATATCCCAAACACAGTGCACATAATATACACACAGTGCTTGACTTGGACAGATACTCAAACCTTAATACACTGATCACCAGTGCTCAGATCGCCCCATGTGTTGTGAAACGAAATGCAACACTTGAAAAATATGTGAGACATTGTATGAGAATTATAATAAATTGTTGTATAGTGCCATTCTGTGTGATATTTCAGTGTTTGAGATTGTTTGCTATGAGTTTACCTTGAGGTTCAAGGTTACTTTGCCTTTATACAATCCAATATAAAATTACACTTATTGCACTACTGCTTAAAAATGGCTCTCCTCGTAGGGATAAAAGTAATAATAGAAGAGAAGTGAATAAAATAAATAATATAAATAAATCAATAAATATAATCTCCTACACAGTAACTTAAGTGCCAGCATATGCTTTAAACATTAAGCAAATGTCATACCCAAATCATCATTTAGATGACCTCATAGCAGCATTCAGGATGGGGATGGCCTTTGTGTAAAAACTGTTCAAAAATCTAGTGGTGTGTGTTTTTAATTTTTGTATCGTCTGCCCAAGGGCAGAGGTTCAAATAGATGGTGGACATGGTGTGATGAATCTTTAATGATGTTTGTTGCTTTCTGAAGGCAGTGAAAGTGAGCAGGCAGGTATTTGTTATTTTCTCTGCAGTTCTGATTACTCTCTGTAGGCCAAAGAGCCTCCGAGATGCCATGTCAGGACATTCTCAATGGAGAAGTGAGGCCCAGGAGGCATCCTAGTCAGATGCCCGAACCACAACTGGCTCCTTTCAATGTGGAGGAGCAGCGGATCTACTTTGAGCCCCTCCCGAATGGCTGCACTCCTCACACTAGCTCTCTCTTTTTTCTCTTTTAAACCTGTCCTGTCCACCAGCTTAAGCAAGCAAAATTATTGTCTGCATGCTATGTTGAGCCAGACACATTTTTTTTTGCCAAGAGGATCTTTTAAAAAAGAAGGCTCTCTTGCTAATCTGTACTTCTTTTATTTTTAGATTCTTTCTTTATTTTATTATTGATAAAGGGGTTACAGGAAGAGAATGTGGGACCTATGGATTCTTCGACATCCAACATCCAGATTGACATCAAAACAACGCCTAGCTCGCTGTTCCTACATTTGAAACAATCGCAACTAAAGGTACAATACAAATGCTATGGCAAGGGGGAACCAGGACAACAGGTCAGAGGGGAAGATATCATCAACCCCACGCTCCAAGATTGGGTACCAAGCCCCAATAATAACAACTAGTACACTGAATGCCAAAGCAACTGACCTGAAAGATAATCTCATGGTTAAGATGGAAACCTGGACCCCTCGAAGACGACTATCAAGACTACGTGAAGCACCCTCTGAAAGTCCACTAGAAGATGCAAATGCAGCACGACGGACAGTCCCTACTTTGACCATCACTGAAACCAGTCGGTTGATCTATTCCATGGCAACAGTGATCCTCGAGATGCTTGGCTATAAAATGAACAGCCCCAAGCAGCAGTATCCTCCATGGAAAAGAAAGCTAGAGGCTAAGATCAAGGCAGCATGGAGGGAAGATAGCCAGCTACTAGAGCTGAGCAAAGTGGTGCCTAAGAAGTACAACAGGCTGTCCATACCTGAGGCCTTAGAGACTGCCAAGCAAAGACTCACAGCCTTGGCTAACCGCCTGAAGAGGTATACCAGAGAGATTGAAGCCAGGAGAATAAACCAGATGTCCTCCACTGAACCATCCAAGGTATACTCTCAATGGCAGGGGAACAATATGAGAACAGCACCCCCACCAAGGCTGGAGACGGAACAATACTGGAAGAGCATATGGGAGAAGGATGTAACACACAATACCAATGCTCAGTGGCTAGTGGATCTAAGAGCAGACCACAGCAACCTCCCTGAACAGGCCCCAGTAACCATCACAGTGGCAGATATCCAAGAAAGAGTCACACATGAAGAGCTGGACAGCACCAGGCCCTGATATGATTCCCACCTACTGGCTAAAGAAGCTAACTGCACTCCATGAGCACCTGGCAGCACAAATGAACCAGCTGCTAGAGGCTAAGACACACCCTGATCCCCAAGGACCCCCAGAAGGGACCAGTCCCACCCAACTACCGGCCCATAACCTGCCTCAGTACAACATGGAAACTCCTGTCAGGCATCATAGCAGCTGAGATGAGCAGGCACGTGGCTCAATACATCAGTGAGGCCCAGAGAGGGATAGGCAGAGAAACCAGCCCAACACCAGCTACTGGCAGACAGAGCAATCACTCGAGACTGTAAGACCAGACTGATCAACCTGTGCACCGCCTGGATTGATTACACAAAAAAAGCCTATGACTCGATGCCGCACACATGGATCCTGGAATGCCTAGAACTGTATAAGATCAACGGGACCCTAAGAGCCTTCATCAAGAACTCAATGGGTATGTGGAGAACAACACTAGAGGCCAACTCCAAGCCCATCGCTTAAGTCAACATCAAGTGTGGGATTTACCAAGGAGATGCCCTCTCTCCACTGCTGTTCTGCATAGGCCTGAATCCCCTCAGCCAGATCATCAACAAGACTGGCTACGGATACGGACTACAAAATGGAGCAAACATCAGCCACCTCCTGTACATGGATGACATCAAGCTGTATGCTAAGAGTGAACGAGATATTGATTCACTGATCCACACCACCAGGATCTACAGCAATGATATTGGAATGTCATTCGGACCGGAGAAGTGTAGTCGGATGGTAACAAAGAGAGGAAAAGTAGTCAGAACTGAGGGGATTACACTACCAGAAGGCAACATTGCAGACATTGAGGACAGCTACAAGTACCTTGGAATCCCACTTTCAAATGGGAACCATGAAGAGGCTGCTAGGAAAGCTGCAACCTCCAAGTACCTGCAGAGAGTAAGGCAAGTCCTGAAGAGTCAGCTGAATGGGAAGTACAAGAGCCGGGCAATCAACATCTACACCCTGCCAGTTGTCAGATACCCTGCTGGGATAATAAGCTGGCCAAAGAAGGAAATAGAAGCCACTGATGTTAAGACAAGAAAGCTCCTTACCATGCATGGAGGGTTTCGCCCCAAATCCAACACCCTGAGACTGTACGCTAAGCGAAAAGAAGGTGGCCAAAGACTAGTGAGTGTCAGAACCACTGTCCTAGATGAAACAACAAAGATCCATGAATACATCAGGAAGATGGCCACAAAGGATCATGTGCTTAGTGAGTACCTCAGGCAGCAGAAACCCGAGAAAGAAGAGGAGGAAGAACAGGAACCATCATGGAAGGACAGGCCTCTGCACGGCATGTACCACCAGCAGATAGAAGAAGTGGCTGACATAGAGAAATCCTACCACCTCAGTCAGGGTGCAGGAAACATAGGTACGGGAAGACCCACCCATCCCCTCCCCCATCCCCTCCCCCACCCCCCCCACTCGAAGTGTTTGGGGTGATGTGATGGGTGTACGTGACCTCACCCCCAGTGATGGGCGAGTCATCCCCCTCATCTCCCAGACCCTGCTTCCACTACAGAAGGCATATCAGTGGGATTAAGGAGGTCCTCAAAGTATTCCTTCCACAGCCTGACTATGTGATGTCAGCAGTGCCCCACCTACACTATAGACCATGTGAGTAGAGTACCACTTTCCCCTCCTGAGTCGCCTGACAGTTGCCAGAATAACTTCAAGGTCATCTGAAAGTCTTTTTCCATGCCATCACCGAACTCCTCCCACACCTGATTTTTGCTTTGGCCACCACCTGGGTCACGTTCCGCTTGGCCTGCTGGTACCCGTCAGCTGCCTCCCACAAACTAACCAAGCCCGATAGGACTCCTGCTTCAGCTTGATGGCTCCCTTCACCTCTGGTGACCACCATCTGGTTCTAGGATTACCACCACAACAGGCACCAACCACTTTGCAAAGAAACAGAGAAAAGGGTTCTCACACCGGTAAAGCTCCTGAATAATATTTAATAAGAGACAAACCTTAACAAGCGAGTGACGTTTTGGGCCATAAATTGCCCATCTTCAGACTTGAAGAAGGGCAATAAATAATTCTTTTGTGTTCATGTTCAGAAACATTAGTGAGCAATAACTATTGAGGGCAATCATCACCGTCTTCTGCTTGTTTGGTGTGCACGATCTACTTTATTTGCTGCACGCAAATATGTGTAACAGTGTTTTACAGTGGTTCAACATTATGATTCTGTTAGAATTATTGAACTCCTGAGCAAATTTAAACTACATTACAGTGCAGCTGTATATGAATGTGCTTCCATTATCACTGCTCTGCCCAGTGGATACCCAAGACATTATCAGCAGTTTTCCTAAATGCTGCTTCGAGGTGTTACCACTCTAGTGGTCACATTGTCCACTAGTGGAGGATCTTATGGTCGAGGCCCATCCAAGGATCCAACATAGTCCCATCAAGGAACAGCTGGCCATTTTAAGTGGCTGCGTCTTTAATTTGTTCACACGCATCTGAGGTCTGTGGCCGTGCTAAAATTGTTTGTAACATATGAAAAAATTGGGGATGAAAACTAACTGATATCTGAATTTTTATGTGAAACACTTGGGCACAGTTTATGCACTGTAAATGAGGCTCATTGAAATGACATTGCTATGTTCTTTTCTGCTAGCACTGGATTCCCAGGAGCAGGAGTTATGGATGACTCAGCTGCAGCTATGTTCTCGATGCCTGCTAGATGGCAGCATTAAGGTACACACACAGACACCCACACACCCCCCTCATTTAAAACTGAGTGTTTGTCTTATTGCCAAAAGTCCCATATGAGCATTAGTTTATATGGCAGATTGAAGCATACGTTGCATACAAACTGAGATTAAATTTTATACATCTTGTATCCAGTGGTAAAACTGTTGAAAAGGAAGAATTCAGTTCGCAGAAAATCTGGGTTTTACACTTAAAGCTAATTGTTTCGTGTGAGTTTGTGTAACTAAATTTAACACAAAGATGTCAGTAAATGTAGACATTATTTGTATTTCTATCTTCAAACATGCCCACAGATTTTTAAATTTGATTTTGATCTTGAGACCTTCTTACTGAATCTGATACAATGACAAATGCTTTCTGGACATAATGGAGTCATAATGGAGCCTGAATGTGTGTCGATTCACTGCATATCTCTATTTACCTGCTCATTACTTCATGTTTCATCTTGGTTTAGACTTTCAACACTGCTTTAATGTTTTGTACTCAAACAGCTGAACCAACAGACAGCAATATCAGTGTGCACCAAATTTTCCCTCCACATACATCAGATATAAGGCTTCCTCTGGGCTGTGATGCATGAGGTGACAGAAAAGATTACAACATTTTGTCTTGTCTTAATGGACTAGCTGCAGAAATAAACAATTATGTGCTTTGATGCCATTGGTCTGTCTTTTATCTGTACCAATTACTTTAAAAAAAAGTCGCCACCAAAAAAAAAGGTCACACACTAATATCTTGTTGGACCGCCTTTAGCTTTGATTACAGCATGCATTTGCTGTGGCATTGTTTCGATAAGCTTCTACAATGTCACAAGATTTATTTCCATCCAGTGTTGCATTGATTTTTCACCAAGATCTTGCAGTGATGATGGCTGATTCTGACCACTGCGCAAAGCCTTCTCCAACACATCCCAAAGATTCTCAATGGGGTTGAGGTCTGGACTCTGTGGAGGCCAATCCATGTGTGAAAATGATGTCTCATGCTCCCAGAACCACTCTTCACAATTCGAGACCAATGAATCCTGATATTGTCATCTTGGAATATGCTGCGTGCCATCAGGGAAGAAAAGATCCATTGATGGAATAACCTGGTCATTCAGTATATTCAGGTAGTCAGCTGACCTCATTCTTTGAGCACATAATGCTGCTGAACCTAGACCTGACCAACTGCAGCAACCCCAGATCACAGCACTGGCCCCCACAGGCTTGTACAGTAGGCACTAGGCATGATGGTGCATCACTTCACCTACCTCTCTTCTTACCCTGATGCACCCGTCACTCTGGAACAGGTAAATCTGGACTCATCAGACCACATGACCTTCTTCCATTGCTCCAGAGTCCAATCTTATGCTCCCTCGCAGATTGAAGCCTTTTTTTCCTGTTAGCCTCACTGATTAGTGGTTTTCTTAAGGCTACACAGCTGTTCAGTCCCAATCCCTTGAGTTCCCTTCACATTGTGTGTGTGGAAATGCCTCTTACTTTCACTATTAAACACAGCCCTGAGTGCTACTGTTGTTTTTCTTCGAATTGATTTCACCAACGTTTAAGTGATTGCCGATCACGATCATTCAGGATTTTTTCCGGCCACATTTCTTCCTTGAAGACGATGGATCCCCACTATCCTTCCAGTTCTGTAATCTCCTCAGATGTTTTCTCTGCAGCCAATGATTCGACCCTTCTCAAACAGACTGACATCTCTTAAACAACCCTGTCTTGAGAGGGTTGTTTAAGGATGAGAAGCAACTCAGTAACTTGTTGCCAGCTGAAAGATAATCGCTCATGCAGTAATTATCCAATAGGAGGGTCGTACCTTGTTGCTTAGTTAAATCAATGTGGGGACTTTTTTTTTGGCCAGGCAGTGCATGTTCTCTGTGGCAGTGATAAAAGCATATTCTGCTCATTTATGTTCACAGAAAACTAATCCAGCAGTCCTAATACATTTCTGCCTATATAGTTATTTGAAAGTGTGTTTAGGTAAAACTTCTCTGCAGAATGCTTTCCTGTTGTGTTATGGCCCTGAACCTTTTGTTTGTGTAACTGAAGTCTGTTTAGTTCTCTAGTTGTGTTTCTAAGTTTGCTTATGGTTAGGTTCTTAGTTTGTTATAGTTTTTTTAAAGTTATTGTATTTAGTTTCCTGTTTCCCTTGTTCTTGTCTTTCCTTGTTCTTGTGTTCAGGTGTCTGTTCTCCCTCCTGTGTCTAGTCTTCGGTGTTTGTGTTTCAGGTGTCTGAATCATGTCCGGTTCATGTGTCATAGTCTTGATGTCTGTTTTGGTGTTTCCTCTGTGGACCTGCTTCCTCGTGTTATATCAAACCTGTTGTGTTGTGTTTAGGTTCCCTCTGTGTGCCAGTCAGAGGTGGGAAGTAACAAAGTACAAGTACTCTACTTAAGTAGATTTTTCTTACTTGAGTACTTTACTTTACTTGAGTATTTATTTTCTGAGTACTTTTACTTTACTCCCTACATTTTTACACAAGTATCTACTTTCTACTTCTACATTTTCAAACAGGACTCGTTACTTTAGGTTTAACACGTCTGAGAGAAGTTTGTATTTCCATCAAACAGCTTAGCTAGCGCTACTGAAGAGGAGCGAGCAATGAGGGAGTAACTTGTGGCAGGTAAATGCAACGTTTCTAAATGCTCAACAAATATCAGCAAACACACAAAGTGTGTGCATTTTGTCACACAGTGTGTCTTGCGAGCTAAAAGAAGAGCTGCTGTATTTCAGGGAGAGCAAAGAGAGAGAAGTTCACTCAGAGATGGAGAAAGAGGACAGGAGAGGAAGAAGAGAGGTTAGATTTAAGGTAAGGACTGGAAAACATACTGAAGTATGCTGACTTTGTGGTATTCAAAGATTGTATGAAAATACTGCAGTTTAGTGTGTAATAAACAGGTCAGCTTGTTGTACTTATTTTACAGTAAAGCTCTGTGTTGGTGCACAGAGGCTGTGTTCATGGTCAGAGTTTACAGGTTACTCAGTGCAGCAGAGATGAGTTTGAATCAAAGCTGCTGATGCTGAGATTCATTCACTGAATCCAACATTTCTACAGCCTGTATGCTGTCAGTGTAGGGGATGGAGATCAGCTCAGAGAGCTGTGAAATACTGGGTTACATCCTTGTGAGTTCAGTTCATCCACACAGAGCAGTAAACCTCAGAGCAGCAGCAGCAGGTCAGCTGATCTCAGCCTGCACACCAACATCATTTACTGGAGCTACAATAGAAAGCTGTGGTTCTTCTCCCATGCAGAGACACTACAGCTGATCTTAAAGTTCCTCCACCTTCTGAAACCCACTGTAACCCCTGAGTATCCTCATGTTTGTGTTTAGGTGGAGGCACAGTCACCCTCTACTATGGAGGACACAGAGAACAGAGCTGGTTTAAATTCCCTTTCACAGTTTGTGTCCTACAGAACAGAGTCAAGCTGAGTGCATTCATTAGGATTAAAATTTAGATTGGAGTAACATTTGTATTCTCATGTATTATTTTATATTATTACAATAGTATAAAATGAGGTTCAGTTAGCTTTACAAAAAGATAGCAGGTAGAAACGTCCTCCAAAGAACTACTTTACTTTCTTACTTTGAGTACATTTCAGAGGCCTGTACCTTTTACTTTTACTTAAGTAAAGAAGTTGAACCAGTACTTCAACTTTTACCAACGTATTTTTTAACACAAGTACTTGTACTTCTACTTAAGTACAGAATTCAGTACTTTTGCCACCTCTGGTGCCAGTGTCCCTATGTGTCAACCTCTGGTTTGTGTTGGGTTTGGTCACTTCCTGTTTTATTTTGACAGGTCCCTTGTTCTGTGTGCTTTGTGTTTAGTTTTCCTTCCTGTGTCTTGTTGGTGTGCTCTGTCACCTGTTCTCCCAGATGCTTCCACTTCCCTCATTATCCCTCTGTGTATATACTGTCTGTGTTTTCCCTCGTCATCGCTCTCCCTGCTGTGTACCCTTCTGTTCATGTTAGTTGATAGTTTTAGTGAGTTATAGGTTTGTTCTGCTGGCTCATGACCAGCCCTGCTTTATGCTGCTAAGA
Source organism: Archocentrus centrarchus (assembly GCF_007364275.1). Lineage (NCBI taxonomy): Eukaryota > Metazoa > Chordata > Actinopteri > Cichliformes > Cichlidae > Archocentrus > Archocentrus centrarchus. The sequence goes on along the minus strand of NW_022060266.1, from coordinate 1,013,120 downwards.
AAGCTGAAGTTTAAATGTAGCTCTCGCCTCTGAGTCCTCTGCCTTGCCACTAGTGATGGTGAGATGAAGCTTCATCGGTGACCCATGGGTCGAAACTGCGCCATCAAAAGGACAGTCAATGTAAAACAGACTGATTATAAAGTGACTTTGGTGCGTGAAGCAGAATGAACGATTTTTGTAATGGACAATAAATAAATCCTGAACTAACTAATATGGTGTCTGTCCTTATGATACAATGTTGGGAAATAAATTGGGGAGAGAGTTGTGATGTGATTTGTTATTTGGTAAGTGTGCTCATAGGGACATTTTACTTACTCCTTTTATTTAGAAATAACAGCTTTGCCACAGAGCGGAGCTTCAGGCGTTTCTTTTGTTTGAAACGATTTCACCTGCTTCAGAAAATACCGTTCACAGGGCACAGATGAAGCTGGGGTAATAATTTATTACTATGTGCACATTATTGGGAGAGATCAGCTGAAAATGTTCCCAAATAGGGAAAATCTCTTTCTGGCTGGTTCATCACCAAAAAAGAAGCAGCTCAAATAGACTGAAAACCAACAGTCGCCAATACCACCATCTGTGAGGGGGGGTCCGCTGCGTTTCGCTGCCCCTTATATGTCGAATTTCACACCAAACCCATGAATCGTTTCCTGAATCAGTCATGTGGTACACGCGGGTTGCGAGGCTTCGCACGTCACGACACAAGCCTCGATACGCGCTTCACTAAAGTCTCCCTCGATTACTCGATACGCGCGCTTCGAAGCCTCGACACAGAACGACACATCACTACCTGCCACAGCTACTACATGACATGTTGTACCTTTGGCAGACAAGTAAGTCAGTAGATTTTTCTTTATGTCTGCTCTGTCGAGTTAATGCACATTAAAAAAAGAGACAAAACAAAACCACTTCAACCTGTACCTGAGCATGTACCTGAAGGGTGCCCCGCCTCATGCTCTGTCAGCTGGAAAGGTTCGCAGCCAGTGAAATGTGGAAAATTGTACCTTGAATCTGATTGTGGCCAGACTGAAGGTAAAGGAAGATTTAATACATTATTTCACTCTTCATTTTATCAGAAACATGCAAAATGATCACATGATTTTTTTTTTCTTTTTACCTGTATAAGTAACTAACGCTCTCAGATAATCGTAGTGGTGCCAGTACAGTAATGGGTGAGTGTCCAAACCTGTATGTTACTGTATGTTAAAAAAACATTTGTTTCCATCATATAAAATGTGCCCATTTATATCCACTTTAAAAGATATCTGAGATGAGTAGATGATATAAAGTGAAACGCAAACGCACCTTAAAATATTTGAAACAAGTTCAGTTTCACTGCTGTAATTTTTAATGAAATGCATTTAATATATTAATACAATATATTTAATGTTGGCAGAATTATATTCTTAACATTATATTGCCAAAGTGAAATGACACTAGTGTCATGCCTGATATTGGCTGTTTTTACTAGCTAATGGTAACATGTTGATTAAGGAGACACAGTCTGCTCATGTTGTTTTTCCAGGCCCACGGTCTCAGCCTCAGATACATAACACACCACTGAAACGTTTCAGTGAAAGTAAGATACATTCATCTCAGTTAGATAAAATGATGATTTTTCTCCTCATTTCTGACAAACAGTGCTGTACAAAAGGTTTCTAGCAGTTAGTGTCATGGTTGCTATTTTAATCTGAACAGTGCTTCGTTGGCGAGAGCATCCCATCTAACAGCCACACACTTCTGGCCTTTGCGGCCTTCAGGTGATGCAACCCCTGAACTGGAACACACCCACAAACTCTTCACAACAGGGCAAAGTCCAGCACCCCGAGGCTCTGTGCAATGAAAAGAGGGAGGGCGAGGATCAGTGAGTGTTTCACAGAAGGAAACATGGAGCATCCAGGAAGAAGCCCTCAAAATGAGCTGCTACTTTACTGCTACATTCAGACAGCTGAAGACAGACAATAATGAGGAAGAGAAGGTGGAACGATCATGGAAGACCAAACTTCTCCACTGGATATTCCACTGACAGAGGAGTGACTGACAAGAGAAATTCTACCAGTGGCTATAAAAGGTATGCCTAAAGGACAGCACAGAGGCTCTAGAGCCTGTGTCACCAATAGGTGGACTGTGGTCTGGGGACTTCAGGGTCCAGACAGACGAAAAGCTGCTGGCCAACCAACCAGACATAGAGGTGGTTGACAAGGAGCAGAAGACTGCAGCTGTGATAGGTGTGGCAATGCCAGTGGACAGCAACATCAGAAAGGAGGAGCATGAGAAGTACCAGGGGATGAAGCAAATGTGGAAGGTAAAGATCAAGTGGTGCCAGTGGTAGTAGGAGCATTAGGAGCTCTAACCCCCAAAATGGAAGAGTAGCTCCAGGAGATTCAAGGCACAATATCAGAGGTCTCTGTCCAGAAGAGTGAGGTTCTAGGAACAGCTAAGATACTCCCAGGCCTCTTGTAGAGGACCTCAGCTTGAGGTGAACACAAGGGACAAGAAGAGCCATGATCTTAAGGCTGAACCTAGGATATTATATATATGTGTGTGTGTGTGTGTGTGTGTCTCTAAACCAAAGTGGGTGGGTCACAAGATAAACAACTGAAGTTAGTACAAATGAGAGCCCAGGATTCTGGTGATTGACACATGACAAGGTAGTAAATTAGAGGAGCTTAACTGACGACCAGCGACTCGCACACATCCCCTATTTATCACCAATGCTTTAAGATCAGGCAGTGAGTGGTTACCCTGATCAGACTGTTCTCCCCTGTTTTTGTGCAGACAGCAACTATGACTGAAGGGCAGCAGAAAAGCCTGAAAAACTCTCCTGAGGCCCCACTCCACCAAGACGGACCCATGTGTTCTTTGAATGAAGTAACCCATCACATATTGTGTATACAGGACAAAGGAAAAAATGGCAATTCAATTCACTTTTATTTATATAGCTCCAAATCACAACAGTCGCTTCAAGGCGCTTTGTGTCGTGGGTAAAGACCCTACAATAATTACAGGGAAAGGACTAATATTAACTAATATTAACAAAGTTATTGCATTGATTTGTTTTCATCAAAACAGGCATTGTCACTTGGTAAGCGTTAAACTGTTGTAGTGTACATTCTGTGCTCAGTTTCCTGTTTCAATTTAAAGGCAGCAGACAGGATGTCAGGGCCATTAGCTGACTGCTACCTAATCTGTGTTTAGTCAAACAGCTGGGTGCTTAAGTCTTAGCATTTTTAACACAGCTATAACTTAACCTTCTTGTTTGTAAAACTGCAGCATTTAGTTTGATTTTTTTCTTCCTGCTCAACAACATCCCATCCTTGTCTTCTCTTCTTTCCTCTTCCTATTGGTCAAGGACCTTCTCCCTTTAAAGACAACCTCAGCAGCCACTCTGAGCTGCCTAGGAGAGTGTATCAATATGTTGCAGCACAGCGTTGTCCAGGTCTTCAACCAGAACCAGAACCACTTCCCTAGTCCTCTGGTCAGCCACAGATCATCTGGTTTGAGTCATAGTGCTCCCACAGAAAGATGCAGGTTTTGGAGACAGCGCTGTGGTTCCAGTGTTACCCAGGTGGAACCAGAGGGTGTTAGGGCAACGAGCAAAAGCCCGACTCACACATTTAATGATAGCCACAGCTGTAAACACAACTACAGCGGAGGACAAGGAAGTGGCCATAAACACATTCAGAGTGAAGGCAGCGCACATGCAGGTGAGTTGTTCATATTTGAATGATCAGTGGATAAAAGGATAAATAGTTTCTTTGACCACCTATAAATAACTTGATTGCTTGATTTATGTTATGTAACTCAAGACAGGATGTAAGATTTTATGATGTAAATACATGCAGAACCCCAGCATGAGCACATCACACCAGTCAGTCCCATGTGATCATGTAAAAAATCCCTTCAACAGGTTCAGAGTTCATCAGTTCTAGCTGATATCATTTGCTGCCCATTAATATTCACTCATCTACAATGCTTCAGCTCGATCTGTTACTCCTCACTTTGGCTTGTAGAAAACTTGATTAGAAATTATGAGGGTCAGTAGAAGTCAGGCGCTGCTAATCAGATATACCTGATTAACTGATCATCAGCAAATGTGAGCACCTCTCTAAAAGCAGAAGCCTTGACAGTTAGCTGGTCTGGAGCATTCATGTGTTTTCACTGTGCTAAGCAATGATCTTAAAGAACCAATTGTTATTGCCCATTAATCTGGGAAGATTATAAAGCCATTTCCAAACAAGTTTAAGAGCATCATTGTACACCGAGAAAGATGATTCACAAATGGAAACCGAAAAGACAGCTTAGGAAAGCCGATGTTCTCAGGACTGGAGTTTTTCCCGTATGTCAGACTGAAAAAAACCCTCACCCCCAAACTGCTGATTTGTCTTGATGGTGATTTTATTAACCTTCTTTATCCATCAGGCAGTGCCACTGAACTGTCAGTGTCACATCCTGAGAAGAAGAAAACTACTCTAACATTCAAGGACCTAGAACTCCATTCTCAGGTATTTCACACCACATTTGTGTTTTGGCACACTGCTTACTACTTGAATTGCTTCACTAATTTTCAGGACCATTTTCAATCATGACCTCAGTGTAAAGCCTCATATGTACCACATTATGAGTGGCAGTAGTCTTAAACATCAATGACTGTTTGGTCAGTTACAGGAGAAGTATGGGTTGACTTTTACAGGTTTTTACAGATGAGAAGTTATCTGATGTCCCATAAAGACTGGCCACTCCTCAAATTACAACCCACAAATTTAGAAATGCTCCTCACAAAGGCCACTAAAGAAAGAAAGTGTGATAAAATGGTGTCAAACTTATATAAATGCCTACGGTCATGTATGTTGGGGGCCCTCCTGGGGTAAAGGAAAAATGGGAATTAGAAATTAATGTTGTAATTGAGGATCGAGAGTGGGAGCTATCCTGTGAAGACTGCCATAAACTGACCAGCAGCCCTACGTGGAAGGAACTCTGCTGGAAGGTAAATGTTAGATATTTAAGAACACCACATATCATTTCTAAATATGACAAGGCCAAAACAAATATGTGTTGGAGGCAATGTGGACAAATTGGAGACCGTACACACATTTTCTAGGACTGCCCAAAGATAAAAAAATTTTGGGAAGGAATTAGAGAGGAAAGTTTAAATATTTTACACATTTTTATTGAATGGACCCCCTTGTCTTTGTCCTGGGAGTGCTCCCAAGCGAGCGGTTAACCAAAGAAAAATTGTATCTGCTTGGAATTCTGGTTGTGGTGGCAAAGAAAATGATTACTGTATGTTGGTACAAACCCTCTCCCCCCACTATAAATCAATGGAAAGAGAGATTGGTGAAAGTTTAGAATATGGAGAAAATAACAGCAAAGCTAAACCTGACCATTGATTTATTTAAGAAAAGGTGGAATCCATTGATAACATACTTAGAAGTGACATAACATGTAAAACTATGCAAATGTGTATATGTGCGTATGTATACATGTGTATATGTGTGCATAGGTGTATGTATACGAGCATATAAATATATAGATATATGTATGTAGGTGTAATTTGTTCTTTTTTAATCCCTCCAAGATGTAGAGGAAACTTTTTTGCTAAGATTACCGCTCGCCAAGATGTTCAGTTATTTTATTTTATTTTGTTGTACTGAAAAAGATGCGACTTGGAAATGTAAACAGAACATTTTATTTAAACAATAAAATATACTATTGTTCAAAAAAAACAAAACATCAATGACTGGACCTTTGGCATGTCATTGTTGCAGGACGTGTCGCCATGCTGGACCACAGGTGAAATGAAACACACTGAGATTCACTGCTCATCTTGTCTGCTTAAATTTTCTCTTCCTGCTGGAGAGATGATGCCATGTAGCTCCCCTTTTATTAAGGCTTTCAGCATCTGTGACTCAAATGTTTGATGTTTGCGTTTTATCAGGAGGTTAGGGCAGCCATTCCCAAAGTCAGGACTGCTGCGGTCCACTTAAGAACCGGAAAATCCCGCAGGGCCCAGCCAAGCTTAAGTCTTTACTCTAATCAAAATACAAGAGTAATGAGGTATCTCCATGAAAATTGTATTCAAAAACAAACAGTACAGGCTGTTGCCTATAAATTGCTAATACTACTCAGTCATATGGAAAGTGCTAATGCCAATATGTGACCCACTGGGACACAAAGTTCAATCCAAGAGCAGTAAATTTATGTCAGAGTAATGAGCAAGATCACCAACTAACCACCTCCTGTTACCAGTTTTAATTCAATTTTTATATAAATAAATACATCTATATAAATATGGAACTGTACATACTTGTGAGTCATTTCAAAGTTCTGTCATTACTGCGGCCCACCTGCAGTACCTTTGTGGCCCACCAGGGAGCCCCGGCCCACACTTTGGTGGGTTAGGGCATAAAATGGAAACCACACTTTATACAATCGGAGCCACTTGTCAGTTATGTTGATTGTTTTTGTGTACTATAATATTGTGCATCACTTTGAACTGTGGGATGGTATTATCTCTTCTCCTTTCTTCATGGATGGTCCAGTGTATCCTATCCTAAAGGAGGTAAGAAAGGAAGCACTTTGTATTTAGGGGATTCCACCAGCTTCTTATTTTGGCTGTCAAGCAGTTTTTTCCAGCTCATTTCAGTGATTAACCCTTGAAGTATCTGACTTCCATTTCTACAGACTGCCTTTGATCTTCTTTGTTTCCCAAATAAGATATATACGGCTGATGTTTGGTTTATTTCAGGGTTTCGTTTGTTCCTCGGCAAGTCGGTTTGGCTGAAATTAAAGTTAAGCTTCATAACTGGATAGATTTACTCAACATTAATGTCTCACTTAATATAGTTGGAAATTAATCATTCGCTCAGCTGTATTCCTTGATGTTGAAATGTGTTATGCTTGTTTTAACAGCTTATTTGAAGTAAAGGATTAAAAAAACACAAAAAGGAGCAAAAGTTTGGCTCCATTATAACAGCTGCTTTTCCACAGCTGTGCTTCGCACTGTCACAGTTGCTAGGTGACATGAGCGATGCTGAGGTGAGGGCAGGCGACGCCAATACGAAGGCTAGACCTTCCAACTTCCAGCCTTTGCGGTCTTCGTGGGCTGCGAAGGACCCGGTCTACGTAGGCTGGGTCCTTTGAAGGATGCGGCCCCTGAATATGGACACAGCTATTGTGTACTTTGTATTCAGTTTTGATTCCCCTTGTCTTGTTAGTGTGTTTCAGCTCACCTGTTCCCCGGCTGTTTCCACTTTCTTAATTACCTCCTGTGTATTTATTGTCTGCGTCCTCCTGTTCTTTGTCATGTTCTCCCTGTAGTTGTGTGGATTACTTGCAGAGAACCTTTGTTATTTCTGACTGATGTCCTGCCCAGCCAGTGTTTGTTTCTTTTTAGAAAACTCCAGCAATAAAAGCTGTTTGGGATGTCACCCTCTGTGAGTAACACTGACTTTTCTCTGGGTGCTGCTTCAGAATTGGCTGATAGTTCATCCATCCATCCATTTTCTTCAGCTTAACCGGAAGAATATGAATGAAGAAAATTTAGCAGCAGCCTAAGCAGAGAAGCCCAGACCTCCCTCTCCCCAGCCACCTCCATCAACTCATCTGGAGGGACCCCAAGGTGTTCCCAGGCCAGCCAAGAGATATAATCTCTCCAGCGTGTCCTGGGTCTACCCCGGGGCCTCCTCCCAGTAAGACATGCCTGGAACACTTCACCTAGGAGGCACCCAGGAGGCATCCTAGTCAGATACCCGAGCCACCTCAACTGGCTCCTCTCAATGTGGAGGAGCAGCGGCTCTATCTGAGCCCCTCGTGAATGGCCGCACTCCTCACCTTATCTCTAAGGGAGAGGCCAGCCACCCTTCAGAGGAAGCTCATTTCTGCTGCTTGTATTCGTGATCTCATTCTTTCGGTCATTACCCAAAGCTCATGCCCATAGGTGAGGTTAGGAACGTAGATCGACCGGTACATCGACAGCTTCACTTTTACACTCAGCTCCCGCTCTCACCAGGACAGACTGGTGCAATGTCACATCACTGCAGACGCAGCCCCGATCCATCTGTCAATCTCCCGTCACTCGTGAGCAAGACCCCAAGATGCTTAAACTCCTGCACTTGGGGCAGGAACTCGTCCCTGAGCCGGAGAGGGCACTCCTCCCTTTTCCAGCTGAGTTTTTGAATTATGTTCCTGCTCAGGCCAATTCTAAAATTGACTATTTCATTTTTGAATGTGCTTGAAAGGACAGGACAAACACTTCCACAGCTCGGCAAAGTCTTCTTGGACCCACAAACCTTTGACACACGTTTCTATGTGTAAAACGACTAGATTTGTGGATGTATTTACCAAGAAGACACACAATGAATCACTTCACCAACAACACTTCCTATCTTTTATATTATCTTAAGTAAGGAGACACAATAAAGTAATTAAAAGAAACCCTAAAATCACTACACACTCTGTTTATGTGGCAATGTCCTTAAAGAATACATTATTTCATTTGAAGTGCTTCAGATTTTTCTATGGATGTCTCTGCACTATTTCATCTACAAAGTCTTCCTAGGTTTTATGTTCTGTCTGCCCAACTAACAAGGACATTTTAGGATAAGTAATCAAAGCCATGGAGGACTTCTTTTCTACTTTGCAATCCTCCAACTTTCAACTAACTAATAACCCTACTCTTTGACTAAGAAGCACAAAAGCAACCTCATTTGAGTTTGGCTGCTGTTCTCTGCTCGATTACTGTGAGCATTCCAGAACCCCTACTATTTTTGGCTTGCTCCCTGAAGTCAGACTATCGTGCTCACTCGAGTCTGACTAATCAGAGTGAAATCTACTCGTGATCTCACCACAGAGTTCAAGTATTTATTAGTAGAAGCAAGGAAGACAAGGAAAGCCATTCTTCAGGGCCTGGAGGACTATCCTGTGCATGCTCATTGTTTTGTTTTGTTTTTTGCCTTTTATGGTAGTTCCAACATATTCTAAACACACCTCAGTTTTTTGTGTGTTTCTATTAGGGGTGGGGTAATCAAATTAATTAGAAGCTTTGTAATTAATTAATCAAAATTAATCGCATTTTAATCACATTTCAATATTTAACATAATAAATATTAATTTAAGTTTGGTTGATGAATGAATCAATATACATAAGCTTAAACTTCAAAATTTTGTTTATTTTCCCACCAGTCTATGGCTGTGTCCAAATTCAGGGGCTGCATCCTTCGAAGGCCACATTTGTAGGCCGATTCCATCACAGCGAGGTGACGAAGGCTGTCCAAATTCGAAGGCTCCTCCAAATGCGGTCGACGAATGCATCCTTCTTTTCTCGAATTTGAAGGATGGGTCTGGTGTATCCTTTGTGGCCTACCATATCCCATGATTCATCTCACTTAATATAGTTGGATATTAATCATTCACTCAGCTGTATTCCTTAATGTTGAAATGTGTTATGCTTGTTTTAACCGCTTAAAATTAAACCACAAAAAGGAGCAAAAGTTCGTTCTCCGTTTAACCAGCTGCTTTTACACAGCCGTGCTTCACACTCACGTTGCTAGGCAACATGAGCTAAGCAGAGGTGAGGGCAGGTGACGCTGATATGAAGGATAGACCGTCCAATTTCACAGCCGCTCACCTCCGGCCTTTGCGGTCTTCGTGGGCTGCGAAGGACGTGTGCCCGGTCCTTATGCTTCGAACGATGCGGCCCCTGAATTTGGACATCGTGCGTCGATATAATCTGTATGCCTGGAACTCGTGCACTGAGAAACGTTTAACAAGAATTAATTATGGCAGTCCATCCTCGGTGCATAAATCTGGCCAATAAAGAATGATCAGCGTTATTATGACACCTCTCGGGTGCATAAGTTTGAGAGATACTGATTAGAAATACAGTTGTAATCAGAACTTTACATACACTCATCATGGGCATGAATGTCATGGTAATTTGGGTCTTTTATTTCTTTTATTATTATCCAGGGTGGAATGATTGCACAGCATATAGCTTTAATGACGTGTGGGTAGGTCCCACTAATCACTCACCCACAGGACATTCCTAATTACCCACCTGTGTGCCATTGGCATGATGACAGTCTTCACTCACTTCATCTCATGGGGTGGCTGTAGCTCAGTAGGTAGAGCAGGTCACCTACTGATCGGAAGGTCAGTGGTTCGATTCCTGGCTACTCCGGGCTACATGCCAATGTATCCTTGGGCAAGATACTTAACCCCAAGTTGCTCTCCGACCGTCCCGTCGGAGTATGAATGTGTGTGAATGTTAGCTAATTAAAAGCACTTAGCTTAGTAAACATGGAAGTGCTTGTATGAATGGGAGTGCATGGGTGAATGTAAAACCTACCTGGAGTGGTGGCCTAGGGGAGAAGAGGGTTCATCACTGAGAGGACCCTGGTTCAAATCCTCGGGCTGGCATCACTGTGGGTCCCTGAGCAAGCCCACCCCCCCAGGTTGCTCCCCGGGCGCCCTTTGGCTGCCCCCTGCTCCATGCTGTGCTGTGTGTACTACATACTCCATGTGTGTGATGGGTTAAATGCAGAGAATGAATTTCACTGCATGTATATGTATGTGCAAATAAAGCTCTTAAAAAAACGTATGTGTAAGCGCTTTGAGTGCTCATACTGAGTAGAAAAGCGCTATATAAGAACTAGTCCATTTACCATTTACTCTAAGAAGCTGGCGTTTCCACCAAGTTGACACCAGACCATTGCATTGCTTGCGGTAACAAGTTCGACCAAACTTATGTTAATATGCAATCTACTACTGTTGCCAAAACTTGCCCTTGTTTCCTTCAGCCTGTCAATGGGGGCTCCATTGTCCTGCTGGGTGAGTTCTGTGCTTACATGGGGATATGACAGAGAGACTTGAAGGAGTGTCATTGGGAGGAACGGCTTGTTCTCTGAACCAGAGTCATTTTGGACTCACAATTTGTCAAGACATAAGTGTCTATAAGTGCACTTGTTTCTGTGAGTCCTAGATTTTGTAATCATATCAGATCTGTGTCTGTATGTCTTAGACACTTGGAAGAACAGCAGAGTTGTCACCTGATCACCACCTGTTGGTGAGCTGGGTCAGGTGGCAGTGGAAAATGAGGGTGCACTGGGAGTGTCTAGCAGAGACCCTGTAACTTCTGCAATTTCCAGCTCAGGCAGAGCTTCTATAACATTCAACAGAGGCTGAGGACATTGCGTCTGAGTGGAACATGTGCTGCACCTCCATTACTTAGGCTGCCATATGGACTTGTGGCCCAACGTTGGTTGGTGCTTATAGTGGAAGTAACCCCCAACCAAATAGTGGACACATGGTGTCAAGTAGCTGAGCTGAAGGAATCCTATCAAGATTGGTTATGGTAAGTGGAGTGGTTCTTCTATAGTGAAAGTCAAAATTGGAAAGAAAACTTTGAGGAACTCCTCAGGATGCAGACCAACCCCTCATCTTAAGGAAATTTGAGAGTGAGTGACAATTTGTCATGTAGTACAACCAAGATTTACAAAATGGATTTGTTGTATTCAGTATGTCCTAAAATGTGTGACTAAGCCCAGTTTTTTTTTGTTTAGGCCAGGTCAGAGAGTCATTTTCCCACAGACTTTTATGTAAATCTGGTTTCAAACACAGGTATCAATAACTGGTGGCCATTAAGAAGAATGCAGAATTAAGACACTTCTGCATTAGCCTCATGTTTTAAACTCGTTAGTGTAATTCTGTCTACCTGTTCTCCCTGGATGTTTCCACTCTCGTCTCTCATGTGTACATACGTCTGTGTTTTCCCTTGTGCTTTGTCACATTGTCGTCATTGGTTTTCCTCCCACTGTGTGCGCTCTTGGCTGTCTGTGTTAATCCTATAACGGCGGGTGATTGCCACTAATGCACCCTTTACCTGCCCCTACTAGTGGTGAACAGCTGTGACCGTTTGTCTTATCAGGAAAAATTCTGTGAATTCAAGACTTTTATTTATTGTGAAAACAAACTGATTTCTTCTCTCTAACTGTACAAACATTCTATATTGTATATGTCTATCAGCCAAGGCAACCGCAGGGTGGTACCAGAAGCCCAGACACCCCAGATTCCAAAGATGAGACCACAGACACAGAGGACAATGATGAGGACAACCTAGAAGACCTTGATGACCAGCAGAGCATAATCTTTCACCTCCTGTCCCAGCTCAAGACAGGGATGGACCTCACACAGGTAAGGTTTTCATTCTATCTTCATCAGTAAGGATAAAGAAGGCCAATATTTAAACCAGAATATTTAGCACGGTGGCGTGGTGGTTAGCACTGAACCCACTGTCTGGGTTCAAATCCACCTTGACCCGGGGCCCGTCTGTGTGGAGTTTGCATGTTCTCCCCGTGTCTGCGTGGGTTCTCCCCGGGTGCTCTGGTTTCCTCCCACAGCCCAACGACATCCAGTTAGTGGGGTTAGGTTAATTGGTGATTCTAAATCGGCTGTAGGTGTGAATGGTTGACTGTCTCTGTGTTAGCCCTGAGACGGTGACCTGTACAGGGCGTACCTTGCCTCTTGCCCTATCATGTAGTGAAGGAGGAAATACAGAGGGTTGGTGTGAAAGGAGGACAAGGGAAAGGGTGAGATGGAGGCAAAGTGACTCAAGTGAACTGGATCACATTACTGAGTGACTCCCTGAGTCCACAAAATGAATCGGGTTTACCACCACTAGGAAATGGCACCAAGACCTACGCAGCAAATCCTGTAAGTTCAGTAAGTTGGAGCTTATTCCAGCATTCTTTCCTCCTTCCACCAGTTAATGTTTGTGTCTCTTGGAACACTGCTGGTAGATTTTCATTTATTTACATATCAGATGATGCTTGGTTATATTAGCACTTCTTTATAGAAATATCTTCAGCAATAGGACAAATCCTGTAAAGATTTTGGAAGTCACCGTAATAAACAATTGAAAATGCCGATTATAATAATTTTACAAATGTGTACATTATAAATGCATTAATAAAAATGTAATCAGGTGTCATTGTGTTTTGCTTAGTCATTGAAAACAGCTTTTTCAAAACATTAGGTGTTATAAAATATTAAAGGTCAGTGATTACAGGTCATATCTGCATAATTCCTTCCAGGTGGTGCTTCCTACCTTCATCTTGGAAAAGCGCTCACTACTAGAGATGTACGCCAGCTTTATGGCTCACCCTGACATATTCCTTTCCATTACTTGTGGTTGCACACCAGAGGAGCGCATCATTCGCTTTGTGGAGTACTATTTGACTGCCTTCCATGAGGGCCGCAGAGGCACTGTGGCCAAGAAGCCCTACAATCCTATTTTAGGTGAATATTTCCACTGTTCCTGGTTAGTGCCTCAGGACTGTGTTCAGCCTCTCGGGACAGCCAGCTGCAGTGGTCTTAACTCAGCACCTGCAGCCACTTCTACCATGTCTGGACCCTCACCCGGAGCAACATATTGCTGTGGCAGAGGAAAATCAGATTGCTATCTTGTTCGCTTTGTGGCAGAGCAGGTGTCCCACCACCCACCTGTATCAGGGTTCTACTGCGAGTGCAAGGAGAAGAGGATGTGTGTCAACATGCATGTCTGGACCAAGAGCAAATACATGGGCATGTCGGTTGGAGTTTCCATGGTTGGTGAAGGTAAGGACACATGCCTGTTCAATAGATGTGTCACATTCAACTGTGTGTATACTAGATTATATTGCAGACCTAACGGCATGAGGTAGGAGACAGGTGAGCTTTTAGTGCTGATAAGTCGAGGGAGTTAAAGAGTCCAAAATCCAAAGTAAACAGAGAGCCACCCAGGGAATCCAAATGTCAGACAGTATATACACATCAGGTAGCAAGAGAAGAGGAAACCGGTGGGGAACTAAACACGCTGAAAACAATCTAGACAACGAGCAGAGGGAAGTTAAACTGCACAAGAAACAGGAGACAAACCACTACCAAAATAAAACAGGAAATAAGAGAACTAAACATGATTAACCTGACACAGGGAGAACAGAGGAAGGCGGGGGAACACTAAAAGACAACACAGACGGGACAGGAAGAACAAAATGAACACAACTCTTAAGAAGCGCAAACTAAATACGAACCCCAAAGCAAAGATAACCTGAAAATGCAAGACTTGAATAATAAGCTAAATGTCAACAAGCGAGAGCCACATCATGGAGAACAGGAAGGCAAAGAGTCCAGGGGTTTCAGCAGACTGTACAGCAGATGGAGACATGGAGACTGCTGTGTCAGAGGAAAGCAGTTCAGGGGGTCAACCCGAAGGCCGAGCCCCGCAGGAGAACCGTTCAGGCGGCCAGCCTGGAGGCCAAGGAACACTTCAGGGGGCTGACCTGGGCAGGCAGGGCAGGCAGACCTCTCCAGAGGTCATACAACATTGCCACTGTCACATTGCCATATCCATGCATACAAGCAAGGGAATGAAAAATAAAAAACGCACTCACACTGTAAAAAATGTGTTTTGCCAGCAGCTGTTTGTTATATAAGCACTGGGGGGTGGGGGGGGGGGGGGGGCTCAGTGGGAAATTAAGAGGGACAAAAACATAGCCAGAAATCAGAATTAGGCCTGGATCACAGAACTGTATTGTAATTGCAGAGGTCCAACTACACGGAAATGTTTTTCTCACCTATCCTCAGTTCTTCACTTTAACTATAAGAACCATGCCAGTAACACAAGTCATACTGCAAAGTACTTCTCCCCAGTTAAGGGATCTGAGGCCTTAAAATTTTGGAGGGTCAACCCAACAATCCTGAAACTTGAAGCAGGAATTATAATGCAGTGCCACATACATACATACATACATACATACATACATACATACATACATACATACAACATACATACAGCACCACTTTGGAGTATGGACACACACACACATTCATGTGAATGGATGTGTGTGTCCAAACTTTTGACTGGTACTGTATGTTATTGTCCTTAATTCCACTACTACTTGTACTCCAGTGTAACTTTAAGTTACTGTGCTTTATGTATTTCCTCATTATTCTTCTACTATATGAGGTATGAACAAACGTTTGTGGGAACAGGCACATTAAAAAAGAACCATAAAACCCTTACATATCCAGGCCAATCTGGCCATCACTGGACAGCCAGGTCTCCAGCTATGACCAAGCATGATTTTGTCCTGATCCTTTGTGTTACTGAACTTTTGAGTTCTGGTATTAGTCTTCTTCAGTTTGTTTCTTAGGCTGTTATGGTTTTGTTTCTCATCTTTGTATTATTTCTATGTTCTTGTTGTTTTCTGGAGTTGAGGTTCTTGGCCTGCCTCATGTCCCTTTGTGTCTTGTCTCAGTGTCTGTGTCTTTGTTTTCCTTTTGTGTACCTGCCTCCCCGTGTTGTGTTAAGTTCTTGTTTGTGTTACGTTTGCCAAGCCAATTTATTTATAGAGCACTTTAAAACAGTAAGCACTGACCAAAGTGCTGAACATGGAAGAATAAAAACAACAAAAGAGCATCAATAAAATATAAAAATAAATAAGAGCATCAATAACATAAAAATAAAAGAGCAACAATAAAATAAAAATAAAAGGATAAAATTAGACTAAAAAACAAATAGATACATAAGAAATAAATACACTGCGATACAAACATCTCAAGCTTGTTTGAACGCCTGGTGAAAAAGATGGGTCTTAAGAGAAGATTTAAAAATAGCTAGTGAAGAGGCCTGTTTGATGTGCATAGGCAGAGCGTTCCACAACCTGGGAGCTGCCACGGCGAATGCTCTGTCCCCCCCGAGCCTCCACTTAGTCCTCGGTACGACCAACAGCAGTTGGTCAGCAGATCTAAGCGGGCGGGAGGGGGAGTGTAGACGCAGCAACTCTGCGAGGTAAGGTGGTGCAAGGCCATTAAAGGACTTATAAACAAATAAAAGAATTTTAAAATGAACTCTAAAATAAACAGGAAGCAGTGCAGAGAAGATAAAACTGGAGTGATGTGTTGGTCTTTTCCTGTTTAATTTTGGCAATCTGTGTTCATTCTGTTCAGTTTTGCTTCCTGTGTTCTCTTCCCAGCGGTTTCCACTTGTCCTCGTTATCTCTTGTGTGTGTATATATTGTCTGTGTTTTCTCATCATCCTTTGTTGCATTTTCTATTTTTGAATTTTCATGTATCTGAGTAACTTTATTAAAAAAAAAAAGCACTGCAAGTTAAGTTTGTTGCCACTGCATCCTGCATTTGGGTCCAACCCTGCCTGCCACAAACCTACACTGTGAGAGAGTTCAGCAGTTTTCAGTCCATAGTTTCCATCCCAAACCAGTGCATCTACTAGAAGTAAGACCAGGAGTATGTTTCTTTCTTTCTCTTTTTTGGCATACACAGTGTTGTGTGCTGTGAATTGACCCTGCTCCTGTATGATCCTGAGGTGTTTGCGGGAGAACATAAAGCAGAAACTCTGGAGCAAGGAGTCGGCGAACCCGCGGCTCATTCAGGCTTAATCTGCAGCTCTGTGCATCTTATTGTCAGTTTGGTTTTTGTTGTAGTTTAAAATTGGAACATTATTGTGATCTTGAAATATTAAAATAAAATCATTTTATTTATTTTAGTTTCTCAATATATGCATCACTCGCAGTAGCGGCTACCGGCTTCCACTAGTATTTGTGGCTCTCATCGTTGTGTTTTCTGTGGAAACCGGGTTCAAAGGGCTCTTCCCGGATTACAGGTTGCCGACCCCTGATCTAGTGCAGAATGTCACCATGTGTAAACAGAGAGCATTTTAAACACTTTTAAATTCAATTCAATTTACATTATCAGTCAGAAGTTTTGGACTCAAGTGAATGGGTGAGCGTATAGCACCAAATCTATACCAAATTTATATAGCGCCAAATCACAGCAAACAGTCGCCTCAAGGTGCTTTGTATTGTGGGTAAAGACCCTACAATAATACAGAGAAAACCCAACAGTCTAAACGACCCCCTATGAGCAGCACTTGGTGACAGTGGAAGGAAAAACTCCCTTTAACAGGAAGAAACCTCCATCAGAACCAGGCTCAGGGAGGGGGGGTCATCTGCTGAGGGGGGGAGAGACAGAGAGGACAAAACACACACTGTGGAAGAGAGACCTAATTAATAATCCACATTGAACTGTTTTACTCTTTGGTGCAGTTGAGGATGCTGTATTGTTTTATGCTCTAATACAAAGGGACATGACTTCTGTGGAGTGATCTGAAAATAGTAGCCATCCTGAAAAAGTAGATGGGCATCATCTTATAAGAGAGAGCAAACATTTCAGATATTTGGGAGTTGTACTTTGCAGATTCAGGATGTCTGAATGCTTGATTTTGCATTCAGCTATGGAACACTTGGTTTAATCAGCCAATGTAAGGATACCATCTACTATTACATGTGCTGGATACAATAAATGTAGGAAAGCAATTAAAATCTAAATTATCATCAGACATTAGCAAATGGTTTTTAGATAAAGTTCATCTGATTTTACACCTGGACTCTACGTACATATATAGTGAGCCAGTGCCTGCAAAAATGTGAATGAGGACCACAAACAAAGAAACCACAAAACCTCTGGTACCAAAACACTGTCCCTGCATGTTTTATGTTAGTCTATATTACATGCAGAACTCTGTTTATAGAGATTATGTAGATTATTGTGTACATGTTTTATGAGTTGCTAACAATCTTTTTTTATTATTTTTTATTTAAATGACTGTGTTAATATTTGGACCTGCTCTACAAGCAGCATTCATCACCCTGTATGTCCATTTAAATGTGTCCTGAAGGTGTTCTACACTTGTTGGAGCATGATGAGGAGTATGTGTTCACACTACCCTCTGCCTATGCCCGTTCCATCCTGTCTGTGCCGTGGGTGGAGCTTGGAGGAAAGGTCACTATTAACTGTGCCAAGAGTGGATATTCTGCCACGGTCACTTTCCATACCAAACCCTTGTATGGTGGAAAAGTGCACAGGTAGGTCAAATATTAGAATGGTTTGACATCTGTTTGCCCTGTTTTCCTAAAATATGGCTTAGAAACACACAATTTTGCCAGAATTAACACAAAAATTCCTCTCCCCCACTGGACCTCTCCAACCTACGTATAAACTACAAACTTTATACGTAGTCTGGAGCCAAGCAATGAGAGGTGCAAATGCAAAATGTACACACCAGCACCCAAGGGAATTGTTTTACTGATGGTTCTGTATTGGTGAAAATAATATAGAGCTACAAAAGAGCACTAACTCAGTGAGACGACAGCTGTTCAGCACCGCTGGGGTAGCTCTGGGTCAGAAAATAGAGGGTGTTGTCTACCAATCAGAAGTTTAGTGGTTCCATTCCCATCTCCTCCAGCTTGCTTAAGTGTTTTGGGGCATGATACTGAACCCCAGGTTGTAATGATGCATCTACTGGAGTGTGAATGTGTGCATGAAAGGTCCACAAAACATTTAGATATAGAATAAAGAAGGAATGTATAAATGTGTGTGCGATTGTGTGAATGAGCCTCAAAGTACTTTCAGTGCTCAATTAGAAAAGTGCTATAGCAGCACCAGTATACACAGCTAAAAAAAATAATGGAACACCTTTTAATCAGAGTTTAGTCAGTTGAATGTCTGGGATATTGATCTGGTCAGGTAAGTATCAGAGGGGATTGTTAAAGATATTAAGGCCTGGATGACCTCTAATTTCCTGCTTCTAAATTCAGATCAAACTGAAATTCTTGTACTCGGCCCCACAAATCTTAGAAACATGGTGTCAAACCAGATACTTACTCTGGATGGCATTACTTTGGCCTCCAGTAACACTGTGAGAAATCTTGGAGTCATTTTTGACCAGGATATGTCCTTCAATGCACATATTAAACAAATATGTAGGACTGCTTTTTTGCATTTGTGCAATATTTCTAAAATTAGAAACATCCTTTCTCAGAGTGATGCTGAAAAGCTCATTCATGCATTTATTACTTCTAGGCTGGATTATTGTAATTCATTATTATCAGGCTGTCCTAAAAGCTCCCTGAAAAGCCTTCAGCTGATCCAAAATGCTGCAGCTAGAGTACTGACAGGGACTAGAAAGAGAGAGCAGATTTCTCCCATATTGGCTTCTCTTCATTGGCTCCCTGTTTAATCTAGAATAGAATTTAAAATCCTTCTCCTCACCTACAAGGTGTCATGGTCCGGGGTCCCTTTGACCCTGTGTGTCTTGTTTTATGCATTTTGTCTGTTCTGTTCTGGGTTTTTTTTTTTTTGGTTGTGGGGTTTAATTGTTTCTGTTTCCTGGTGTTCTTCCTGTATTCTGTGTCAGGTCTGCGTCTCTGGTCCCTTGTCTTACTTCCTGTTTTATTTTGATAGTCGTCCGGTCCCTGTCTGTGCTCAGTTTTGCTTCCCCTGGTCTCGTCAGTGTTATTAGCGTCACCTGTGTTACCACCTGTTTCCACCTCCCTCATTAGCCCTCCTGTGTATTTATGTCCTGTGTTTTCAGTGCCTGTTGTCGTGTCATTCTGCTGTGTGTGTGTGTGTCCTGTCTGTTTCCCTGGTATCTGCAATTCTAGTTTATTTGTTATTCTGGATTTTTGCCACTGGTTCCATCCAGCCCCGCCTTCTGTTCTGTTTCCTTAAATAAAGTGGATTTTAGTCTAACCTCTGCCTGGTGTATCCTGCATTGGGGTCTTCTTTCCTGCCTGCCACACAGCCGTTACATGACACAAGGTCTTGAATAATCAGGACCCATCTCATCTTAGTCAGTTTCAGCTGCTTTGGTGTTCATGAAATTAACAACAGGTGTACTAGAGGGGCAACAAACAGGAATGGTTTCACAGGTGGAGGACACTCACACATTTTCTTCATCTTTTCTGACTGTTTTTCACTAGTTTTGCATTTGGCTAGGGTCAGTGTCACTGGTAGCATGAGGCCATACCTGGCCCCTACAGAGGCTGCACAGGTAGTCCAACTCTTCCAGGATGACCCGTTAATACATGCCATTGACAGGAGGTTTGCGGTGTCTCCCAGCACAGTCTCAAGATCATGAAAGGACATTCCAGGAGACTGCAGAGCTACAAAATGACCTCCAGCAGCCACTGGTGTGAATGTCTCTGACCAAACAATCACAAACTGACTTCATGAGGGGGGCCTGAGGGTACAGCGTCCTCTAGTGGGCGCTGTGCTCATGGGCATTTACCACAGAATACCAGGATTGGCAGGTCCACCACTGGTGCTCTGTGCTTTTCACAGATGAGAGCAGGTTCACCCTGAGCACGTGTGACAGACCTGAAAGGGTCTGGAGAAGCTGTGGAGAACATCATGCTGCCTGTAACATCATTCAGCAAGACCTGTTTGGTGATGGGTGTCATAAAGCACTGCGCAGCAGGCAGTTTGCGGACCCAGAATGCAGGACTGGGGAGGCTGGGCATGAACTCAAATACAGCTTTAATGCTGAAGGGTTTCAACACAAACAGAAAATGCAGAACTGAACTGGAACCAGGAAAACATACTAGGAAACATGGACAGAACACAGGACCGGGGAATGAGGGACAACGCAACAAGGAATTGAACAAAACTAAAGACTTAAATACACAGGCACTAATTGGAAAAACACAAAGCAGTTGAGAAACAAAGAGGGGACCAGAAGCAACTGAGACAGAGGGGGAGCAAAATGAAACACAGGATGTAGGACTAACAGAATAACACAGGAAGTAACAGAATACAGGACACAGTCTTTACACAGAACACAGGAGGGCAGGAAAACAACCTGAAGGAATTAAGCAACGGAAGCAGAACCAAGACTGAGACTCAAATCATGATGAGAAATAATCTAGAATACAAAACAAACTAACAAAAGTGAAGAATCAAAACCATTTACTGTGAAATACAACTGAAGAAATGTATCAATACCAGAATGTCAAAACCCATAAAACACAGAACACTGGGCAAAAGCACCATAACAGTGTGTCAGTGATGGTCTGGGGAGGCTTGTTCCCAGGAATGCACAGACCTCTACAGGCAACAGCATCCTGACTGCCATCAGGTATCAGGATGAAATCCTTGGCCCCACTCTCAAACCTTACACTCGTGCAGTGGGTCCTGGGGTCGTCCTGGTGCAAGACGATGCCCAGCCTCATGTGGTGAGAGTATGCAGGCAGTTCCTGGAGGATGAAGGGATTTATACCACTGACTGACCCCGTGCTTTCCTGACCTAAATCCAATAGAACTCCTCTGGGACATTATGTTTGGGTGCATGCGATGTCACCAGGCTGCCCCTCAGACTGTCCGGGAGCTCGGTGATGCCCTGGTCCAGATCTGGGAGGAGATCCCTGAAGACCATCTGTCATCTCATTAGGAGCCCCAACGTTGTCAGGCATTAATACAAGTATGTGGGGACCACACAAACTACTGTTTTGACTGGTGCTAGCCTTCTGTATAATTTTTTAACTTTAATTTGCAGGGTGTCTTTGAATTCAGCCCTGTAGGTTGATGATTTTCCTTTCCATCAAACAATGTGTGCAAGCTTTTCATTCCTAACACAGTACCCAGTCCACATCAGTGTAGATACCAGCAGGATTTTTTTCCCATTGAGAGCTGATGTGTTTTCAAAGTGTTCCTTTCATTTTTTTGGCAGTGTATGTCCACTTGTCATAGAGCACAGAGAATGGAGTAAGGCTGTAAAAGACTGTAAAAGGTAACATTTCATCTTTAAACAAAATGTAATCATAAAGGATGCTTTCTTCACTTTTCAACCAAATCTCAGAGGTGTGGAGACATCTGGCAAAGTTGTGCATTAATATCCTTATAAATAAATTTATGGTATGGTAACATATGTGTTCCATAACAGACTTTCATGTTGTTCTAAATTCGGACTAAATCAGATCAGCCAAAAGCAGCCTAATTGTCAATGCCTGTTTTCAGCCTGGTGACCAGGGCCAGGTTTAGCTCACAAAACAACATTCATGGTTATCTTGTGTTGTGTGCGGTGGCTCATAAACACTTGTTTTTTGTCTAGATTGCTGTCCTTGCCAATCGTCAGTACTAAAGTCGTTTGTTTATTTCTTAGAGTAACAGCAGAGGTAAAGTACAACCAGACAGGAACCATTGTGTGTAAGGCCCAGGGGAGTGGAACGGGATGCTGGAGTTCTCCTACAACAGCAGGGAGAAAAAGGTGATAGATACCTCCAAACTTCCAATCATCAAGAAGAGGATCCGGCCTATAGACCAGCAGGGCCAATATGAATCAAGGTGAGTGCAGTAACATAGATATTAGTCTGCTTGCTTCCATTATTGCATTTTTTTTTTATACCTTCAACTAAAATTTCAGGTCACATTTTTATCAGTAGCACTTATATGTTAAATACTGTCATATGAAGTACTTTTGCAGTGTTAATAAAGAGTTAACTGTGTACATGAACAGTAAGTCAGAGCCCAGACCTTAAACCAACAGCACAGCAGCAGAATGGCATCAAGACGCGTGTTTATACCAGGCATCCTAAAAATGGCTGAAGCAGTTCTGCACAGCTCACATTTGTTTTTTCTTCTTTTTCCATACATCACTACAAATGTTCATCTATATTTCAGAATTAAGACAAGGTCAAGATCATGCCATTTGATGAGATCATTTTATTACCAATTAATTAGACAACATTAAAGGTTTTGCATCTCTGAAAGTATGTGAACAGTGGAGTGCGATTTTATGTTCTTTTCCCTTAACTTTGGTTATGGATTTAAAATCAACAAAAGAGTGTGAACGAAAATCCTCAGTTTCATTTTAATGGACTCCATGCACACACAGACTTTACTACTTCTTGATCGCTCTCACTGTAAAAGTAAGTTAGTAACTAATTCACAGGTATGACTCATTACCGAGAG
The DNA here is from genome assembly GCF_007364275.1 of Archocentrus centrarchus. Lineage (NCBI taxonomy): Eukaryota > Metazoa > Chordata > Actinopteri > Cichliformes > Cichlidae > Archocentrus > Archocentrus centrarchus. The sequence continues at coordinate 990,317 of NW_022060266.1, read as the reverse complement.
GTTTCTTTTTGTGTGATTGTTCAAATGTGAAAAAAACAGTGGTTCTCTGGCCTTTGTGTTATTCCAGCCTGTTGGAGCTAGAAGGCATACCACCATGAAGACCACAGAACTATGATATACCTCCAAATATTCCTTCTACAAATAGTACATTTTCCAGTATATATTTGTATGTCACTAAAGAAATTGGCAACATATGGATAGTAAATAATTTTAACACAAAAGTGTTTTTTACTATTTTAATTACATATATATTTTCCTTACATATGAATTACAAATATAACAACAGTAATAAACTTGTGATTCATAAAGTTCTGTCATCGCTCAGTCAGTAAGGACTCCAAACGCGGACTTTGCAGAATAAGAATAAAAGGTTTATTCATCAGACACAAACTGCGAATCAATGGAGGAGGTTTCCCATGAGGAGACAGGTTTGCAACGATCCTGATCTTCCACACCAACAGACAGGGTCCAAAAACTCCCAAACAAACTAACTCCAGCTGAGCCTCTCACCACTACTTTTCACTCGGGGACACCGGGGAGATCTGTGTAGAGAGAAGCAAACAAGTGACCAGCAGAACTGCGACGGTAAGTAGAAGACAGAGGAAAAACTGAGCCAAGTACACTAACGTGTATACTAGACCATCCAGCGTCGACTGATAGCCACCGCACAGCATAAGTACTGGCTAGATGAGTGGATCCCCAACAGGTGTGCTGCAGAGGCCAATTGGAGACTCAGGCGGACACACCCACGAAAACACCACACCCACACACACACACACACACACCCACACAAAAGAAAAACACAGGGTCCAGGGAGGCAGGCTGTGACAGGGCTCCCCCTCAACGGGAGCCACCCGGCGACCCACCAGAACCACCGGGAAACCGCCGATGGAAATCACGAACCAAGGAGGCGTCACAGATGGCCGAGTGGGGAACCCAGCAACGCTCCTCCGGGCCATACCCCTCCCAGTCCACCAGATACTGAAGGCCACGACCCCGGTGCCGGACGCCCAGAAGACGCCGCACCGTATAAACAGGGCCACCTCCCACAACCCGGGCGGGGGGGGGGGGGGGGGGGGGGGGTCGGAAGGAGGGCACAGCGGACTGGACCGAACAGGCTTGAGCTGGGACACGTGGAACACCCTATGAACTCGCATAGTGCGAGGAAGCCGGAGACGAGCAGAGACAGGATTAATCAAAGCCTCAATCTTGAAAGGGCCGATGAAAGTGGGTGAGAGTTTCTTGGACTCAGTTCGCAACGGAATGTGTTTAGTGGAGAGCCAAACAGACTGACCAACCCGGTAGTTTGGTGCTGGAGTATGGCGCCGATCCGCCAGCCGCTTGTTCCGCCCCGTGGACCGAAGAAGTGCCGCCCGGGTGGTTCTCCAGATCCGACGGCAACGGCGTAGATGGTGCTGAACCGACGGGACCGCCAACTCACCCTCCTCTGAAGGGAACAAGGGTGGTTGATAGCCCAGGGTTGCTTCAAACGGCGAGAGACCAGTAGCTGCTGATGTCAAAGAGTTGTGAGCATATTCGATCCAGGCAAGCTGGGTACTCCAATGGCAGGGTTCAGTAGAGACAACGCACCGGAGGGCAGCTTCGAGTTCCTGGTTGGTTCTTTCAGTCTGGCCGTTAGTCTGGGGATGGAAACCAGAAGACAAACTAACCTGGGCTCCTAAGGCAGTACAAAACTCCTTCCAGACTTGTGAGGTAAATTGCGGACCTCGGTCCGACACAATGTCCAGAGGGATCCTGTGCAGGCGGAACACGTGGTCAGTTAGTAGCCGGGCCGTCTCCAGGGCTGACGGAAGCTTTGGTAATGCCACGAAGTGGGCTGCCTTAGAGAAACGATCGACAATGGTTAGTATAACAGTGTTTCCTGAAGACAGTGGTAAACCGGTGACAAAATCCAGGGCTATGTGAGACCAGGGTCGCGCAGGTATAGGTAAGGGTCTGAGGAGTCCAGCTGGGGGAGAAGTCAGTGATTTATTCCGGGCACAGACAGAGCAAGCTGACACATACTCGCGGACATCTTTGGCCAGCGTAGGCCACCAAAAATGGCGCTGAAGCAGCCTGATGGTCCGGAATACTCCAGGGTGACAAGAAAATTTAGCCGAATGGACCCAATGAATCACTTTAGAACGAACACTTGCCGGGACGAACAGGCGACCAGGTGGACCACCGTCTGGATCAGGATCATTCCGAAGGGCGTCGCGGATGGCGGACTCGATCTCCCAGGTGAGGGCGCCAACGACACAGGTTGCAGGAAGTATGGTGGCCTCCTCAGAATCTGACTCAGGCAAAATGAACTGATGGGAGAGAGCGTCGGGTTTGATATTTCGGGAGCCAGGTCTATAGGTAATGACAAAGTTAAAGCGGGAGAAAAAAAGGGCCCACCGGGCCTGGCGTGCAGTCAGACGTTTAGCTGTTCTGAGGTAAGTGAGGTTTTTGTGGTCAGTCCAGACAATGAATAGATGCGCCACTCCCTCCAACCAATGTCTCCACTCCTCCAGAGCCACTTTGATAACCAGAAGTTCCCGATCCCCCACATCATAGTTCCTCTCTGCAGATGATAAACGACAAGAGAAGTAAGCACAAGGGTGTAATCTACCATCTCTCTGTTGGGAAAGGACTGCTCCAATGCCCGCATCCGAAGCGTCGACCTCCACAATGAACTGCTGTGAGATGTCGGGCTGGATCAACACCGGTGTGGAGGCAAATAGGTCTTTGAGAGTGGTGAAAGCCTGTTGAGCGGTACTGCTCCACTGAAAAGGAATTTTGGGTGAGGTTAGCTGGGTGAGTGGTTGAGAGACCTTACTGAAGTCCTGAATAAACCGTCGGTAAAAGTTAGCAAAACCTAGAAAACGTTGGAGATGTTTCCGGGAAGAGGGAATAGGCCAGTCCACCACGGCTCGCACCTTTGCCGGGTCGGCTCGGATCTGGTCTCTCTCAATAATGAACCCCAAGAATGACACAGACTTAATGTGAAACTCACACTTCTCTCTTTTCACGAATAATCGATTCTCAAGCAGGCGTTGGAGCACCAAGCGGACATGATTCTCGTGTTCCGACAGGGAGGTAGAGAAGATCAAAATGTCATCTAGATAGACAAAGACAAAGCGATTGAGAAAATCCCGGAGGACATCATTGACTAGAGCTTGAAAAACTGCGGGAGCATTAGTGAGACCAAATGGCATAACTTGGTGTTGGCTCTCACTGCGGTATTGTATCACTTCCTGTTCCTGTTTCGGAGCACAGTGTTTTGCTGTCTGTTAGCTGTTATATCTGTATAACTCGATTTATCTGGATAATAACATATTTTAGTGTAATTTTCACCTACTTTAAATAGCATACTCTTTGCTGAATCACCTGTATTCACATTACTCACTTTATTTGTTTTTAGAAATTCGCTAGCTTAGCTCAGCTAGTAGCTTAGCCCTTAGCCGACTCACTACCAGCCTGGCTTCTTCTCCTGTCTCTCCTGCACTTTCCTGCTCTGGGTGTCACATGTTTAGTTACTCCTCGGCCTCCTTTAGCAGTAACGGTACTTGTAATAAATGTAGTCTGTTTGTAGCTCTGGAGGCCAGGCTTTCTGAACTGCAGACTCGGCTCTGCACCCCTGGAAAACCCCTATAGGACTCCTGTAGTCGGTGCGGACCAAGATAGCTTAGCCACCACCAGCTCCCCCCCAGCAGATCCCGAGCAGCAGGGAAAACAGGCCGGCTGGGTGACGGTGAGGAGGAAGCGTAGTCCTAAGCAGAAGCCCCGGGTACACCACCAACCTGTTCACGTCTCTAACCGTTTTTCTCCACTCGGCGACACACCCGCCGAGGAACAAACTCTGGTTATTGGCGACTCTGTTTTGAGAAACCTGAAGCTAGAGACACCGGCGACCATAGTCAAATGTCTTCCAGGGGCCAGAGCAGGCGACATTCATGGAAATTTGAAACTGCTGGCTAAGGCTAATCGTAGATTTGGTAAGATCGTTATTCACGTCGGCAGTAATGACACCCGGTTACGCCAATCGGAGGTCGCTAAAATTAATATTGACTCGGTGTGTAACTTTGCAAAAACAATGTCGGACTCTGTAGTTTTCTCTGGGCCCCTCCCCAATCAGACCAGGAGCGACATGTTTAGCTGCATGTTCTCCTTGAATCGCTGGCTGTCTGAGTGGTGTCCAAAAAACGACGTGGGCTTCATAGATAATTGGCAAAGTTTCTGGGGAAAACCTGGTCTTGTTAGGAGAGACGGCATCCATCCCACTTTGGATGGAGCAGCTCTCATTTCTAGAAATCTGGCCAAATTTATTAACCCTCCTAAAACCTGACTACCCAGGGTTGAGACCAGGAAGCAGAGTTGCAGTCTTACACGCCTCTCTGCAGCTTCTCTCCTCCTGCCATCCCCCCAAAACCCCATCCCCATAGAGTCGGTGCTGCTCCCAGACCACCAAACACCAAAGCTAAAATCAGCAAAAAGCTATTTAAGCATAAAAATTCAAAAACAATAAATAATACAGCTTCATCAACTGCACCAAAGAATAAAACAATTAAATGTGGATTATTAAACATTAGGTCTCTCTCTTCCAAGTCCCTATTAGTAAATGATTTAATAATTGATCAATATATTGATTTATTCTGCCTTACAGAAACCTGGTTACAGCAGGATGAATATGTTAGTTTAAATGAATCAACACCCCCGAGTCACAGTAACTGTCAGAATGCTCGAAGCACAGGTCGAGGAGGAGGATTAGCTGCAATCTTCAATTCCAGCTTATTAATTAATCAAAGACCCAGACAAAGTTTTAATTCTTTTGAAAGCCTGACTCTTAGTCTTGTCCATCCTAATTGGGAAAATCAAAAACCTGTTTTATTTGTTATTATCTATCGTCCACCTGGTCCTTACTCAGAGTTTCTTTCTGATTTCTCAGACTTTTTATCTGATTTAGTGCTCAGTTCAGATAAAATAATTATAGTGGGTGATTTTAACATCCATGTAGATGCTGAGAATGACAGCCTCAACACTGCATTTAATCTGTTGTTAGATTCAATTGGCTTCTCTCAAAATGTAAAGGAGCCCACCCACCACTTTAATCATACTCTGGATCTTGTCCTAACATATGGCATAGAAACTGAAGACCTAACAGTATTCCCTGAAAGCCCCCTCCTGTCTGATCATTTCTTAGTAACATTTACATTTACTTTAATGGATTACACAGCAGTGGGGAATAAGTTTTATTACAGTAGAAGTCTTTCTGAAAGTGCTGTAACTAAGGAAAAAGAGTTTGTTGCTCTATAAAAAGCCCTCCGTAAAGCTAGGACATCTTACTACTCATCATTAATTGAAGAAAATAAGAACAACCCCAGGTTTGTTTTCAGCACTGTAGCCAGGCTGACAAAGAGTCAGAGCTCTGTAGAGCCGAGTATTCCTTTCACTTTAACTAGTAGTGACTTCATGGATTTCTTTACAAATAAAATTTTAGACATTAGAGAAACCATAATCATAATTATCTCAAAGATATAGCATAATGTACAGCTACTTTCAGTACTGCTGAAATTTATTCAAACTCTTTCTCTCTGATTGATCTTTCAGAGTTAACTTCAATAGTTACTTCCTCAAAACCAGCAACATGTTTATTAGATCCCATTCCTACTAGACTGCTCCAAGAAGTCTTTCCAATTATTGATGCTTCAATCTTAAAAATGATCAATCTGTCTCTATTAGTTGGCTATGTACCACAGACCTTCAAGGTGGCTGTAATTAAACCTCTACTTAAAAAGCCATCACTGACCCAGCTGTCTTAGCTAATTATAGGCCAATCTCCAACCTTCCTTTTCTCTCAAAGATTCTTGAAAGAGTAGTTGTAAAACAGCTAACTGATCATCTGCAGAGGAACGGTTTATTTGAAGAGTTTCAGTCAGGTTTCAGAATTCATCACAGTACAGAAACAGCATTAGTGAAGGTTACAAATGATCTTCTTAGAGCCTCTGACAGTGGACTCATCTCTGTTCTTGTCCTGTTGGACCTCAGTGCAGCTTTGATACTGTTGACCATAACATTTTATTACAGAGATTAGAGCTTGCTATAGGTATTAAAGGTACTGCACTGCAGTGGTTTGAATCATATTTATCTCATAGACTCCAATTTGTTCATGTAAATGGGGAGTCTTCTTCAGACAGTAAGGTTAATTATGGAGTTCCACAGGGTTCTGTGCTAGGACCAATTTTATTTACATTATACATGCTTCCCTTAAGCAGTATTATTAGAAAGCACTGCATCAATTTTCATTGTTATGCAGATGATACTCAGCTTTACCTATCAATGAAGCCAGATGACACACATCAATTAGTTAAACTGCAGGAATGTCTTAAAGATATTAAGGCCTGGATGACCTCTAATTTCCTGCTTCTAAATTCAGATAAAACTGAAATTCTTGTTCTCGGCCCCACAAATCTTAGAAACATGGTGTCTAACCAGATACTTACTGTAAGAGCCGATTTATAAGAAGTTTGATATAAGGTTTAGTCAAAGTTTATTACTCACTTCTAGTTCCTGAATAATTAAAACATGATGCATAAAGATTTGTAAATGTGCATTTGACTGGTGTTAATGCTGCTCCTTTTAATTTAATGAGTGACGTCAGGTGGGGGAAGGTTTAGAGGGCTGCATTAGGGACGGGAGCAAAAACAGTTTTTCTACCGTGTGACTATGGTGTGATAATTACAAAATAAACGTTTGAAAACAAAAGCAAAGTCCACTGTCATACGCGTCAGGATCAAGTTTCTGTGCTAGCAGCCCAGAGGCGGCATGGAGAAAACAGAAGAAACGACGCTACATTAGTAGAAAAACTGCTCAAACTACGAAGGAGAGAGGGACGCTAAGAGCGCAGCACGAGCGGCAGCGAGCGCGGTTGCCGTAACACGTGAAGGATAGAAGATCTTTGGAAAAGGTAACGGAAAGATCGGGAATGTATTGCCTTTTAAGAACGGGCTCTCTGACAGACTGTCGCACGCTTTAAAGTGAGTGACGTTAAGTGCTAACTGGATTCGTCTGTTAGCTGCTCCGGTTTTCTACATGCTGGTAATGATAGCTTGCCTCGCAAAGAGCCATTGAAGTCTGTGTATTTGGAAGTTGTGATGCGTATGCTTCTGTGAGCAGTGGGATTTGGAACGTGTGCACGACTTACACAGTGCCTTGTTTACATGATGGCTGAAGGTAAAGGAGTAACTGATGCTGGTGAAATGGAAACTAAAAGAGCAAGCAAGTTAACAGAGAGAGCATTGGAAAATAAATTGCACAGGCTTATTGGAGTCAGAAGAGGAGTGTTAGCTCAAATAACGGGTAAGAAGAGAGAGATAGAGAGTTGGATGAGTGATGCTGGCAATAAACAGAAGGTGCAGGATGTCATGGATAAAGATTTATCTGCTCTGGTTGTGGAGTTTGAGGACCTCACTAAGCAAATAGGAGAGCTTTTGTCTGATGAAGAAAGGGATGCAGATTTAAATACTTGGGTCGAACCTAAAATGCTGACCATAAGAGAGTTTATGGAAGAAGCTGAAAAATGGATGAGTGCTGTGAATGAAAGCAAAAAAAGCGAAGCGGATAAAACAGCTGATGATGACGGTGTGAGGGCAGCAGATGTAGTAAATGACGAAGTGGGCCCTGAAGATAGTGCATCACAAATAGGGATTGGTGCTATCAAAGCAGGCAAAAAAGGGAGTTCTATTGGACATTTATCTGTAATGTCTGCCAGATCATCAGTTTGTGTTACAGAAGAAGCAAAGCTGGCTGGACTAATGGAACGTGCTGCAGTTTTGCAAAAGAAACAGGAACTTGAAATGGAAGAAGCACGCATTAAATCCAAGCTGGAAAGGTTGACTTTAGAAGCAGCTATTGCGGAAAAGAGAGCTCAAGTAAGAATATTAAAGGAGTATGAAAGATCAGACGATGGTATGAATAGCTATATTCATTCTCATTTGTCAGAGCGGAGATCTCATCCCATGTCTAACAGACCAGCTTCTGGAGCTAAGAATGCTTTGGAGTCGCGCTGCAGTTAACAAATACACAAGTTGCAAGGCCGAGATACACAGACAGTAACGACAGGCAACAGACTGATAGAAACAGTGATGGCATTTTGCAAGTAATGCAGAAGCAAAATATGATCACAGAAATGTTAGTGAATCATCAGAAACAGGCTCAGCTGCCAATTAAAGATGTTCCAGTTTTCAAAGGGGATCCACTTACTTACAGGTCCTTTATGAGAGCCTTTGAGCAAGCCATTGAGCAGAGAACAGATAACGATCCCGACAAGTTGTACTACTTGCAGCAGTTTACTGTAGGAGAGCCTCAGGCGCTTGTGTGTAGCTGTGAACACATGCCACCGAACAGAGGGTTCAAGGAAGCAAAAAGACTGCTTCAGAAACATTATGGGGATGAGCTACTGATAGCCAGTGCTTATATTGATAAAGCCCTGAAATGGCCACAGATCAAGTCTGAAGATGGGAAAGCACTAAATGCTTATGCTGTGTTCTTGACTGGCTGTTGTAACACAATGGAAGATGTGGAGTTTATGGAGGAAATGGATAACCCCACAAACATGCGAATAGTGGTGTCCAAATTGCCATACAAAATGAGGGAAAGATGGCGCAACGCAGCATTTGAAATTAAAGAAAGCTCAGGACACAGAGCAAGATTTGCCAACCTTGTTAAATTCATTGATCGTCAAGCAAAAATAGCTTTAGATCCACTCTTTGGAGAACTCCACGACAATCGCAGATCTCCGTCTGAGAAAAGTGGAGAAAAGGGAAAATACGGCAAAGCTGGAATTAAAGGAAGCAGCTTTGCAACAGGTGTGTCAGTGCAAAGGAAAAGTGCAGAGGTAAAGCCAAGGCCAGTTAACCAACTGAAGACAGTTAATGCTTTTGAAGTACCATGTATTTTCTGCCAAAGAACTCACACGTTTGAGTCATGCACCAAGTTTAAAGAGCTAACTCACAACAAGCGTGTTGAATTTTTAAAGACAAAAGGGCTATGCTTTGGTTGCTTAACTCAAGGTCACCTTAGCAAGACTTGCAAGAAAAGAATGGTGTGCAAACAGTGCTCACAGAGACATCCAGATGTTCTTCATGTGGATAAGGAAACTGAGACGTTTGCATCTATGAATCATGATAACCCTCAAAATGAAGAGCCCGCCGGAGCACAAATGACTATTACACAGGAAATAGTTGGCTACACTGGGGCCGGAGAAGCAGAATGTCTGTTACCTATTGTACCAGTGAAAGTTAGGGCCTGTAATAGTGAAAGATCTATAGAGACATATGCCTTTGTGGATCCTGGGAGTACAGCTACTTTCTGTACTGAAGATCTTCGCAAGAAACTGAATGTGAAAGGAAAGCCAACGCAGATTCTGTTGAGTACAATGGAACAAGAACAGCCTGGTGAGCAGAAGCTGATGAACAGTTACATGCTCTCAGACCTGGAAATACGTGGACTGGAAGAAGCAGAGTACATTCACTTACCAAAGGTTTTCACACACAGCCATATCCCAGTACAGAGTGAAAACATTCCTAGGCAACAACACCTGCAAAAGTGGCCATACTTGAAAGAGGTACATTTACCACACATTGATGCTGAGGTGGGTCTTCTCATAGGAGCCAACAACTCAAATGCAATGGAGCCATGGCACATCATCAATAGCCAAAACGATGGACCTTATGCAGTGAAGACTGTCCTAGGCTGGATGGTGTATGGAACTGTGCAGACTGAAGGCATAAATCCTAATGACAAGACAACTCATTACAGTGTCAATCGTACCTCAGTGGTGGAAGTAGAACGGTTGTTAATACAGCAGTATAACACAGACTTCCCGGAGCGTCGGTACGATGACAAGGAAGAGATGTCCCAGGAAGACAAAAGGTTTATGCTATCAGTGCAGAAAACGACAAAGTACGTGAATGGACGTTACTGTGTGGGGCTCCCACTAAGAGATGAAACGGTAAAGATGCCAAAAAACCGCTGTCTGGCTGAACAAAGAGCTGCTGGTTTGAAGAGGAAACTAGGAAGAAGTGACGTGTTCCTTCAAGACTACAAAACCTTCATGCAGAGTCTGTTGGACAAAAGGTATGCTATAGAGGTTCCTCCTGAGCAGCTTAACCGTGATGACAGCAGAGTCTGGTATGTCCCACACCACGGGGTGTACCACCCAAAGAAAAAGAAAATTCGTGTAGTCTTTGACTGTACAGCATCATTCCAGGAAGTGTCCCTGAATGGTCAGTTACTGCAAGGACCTGACCTCACTAATACACTTATTGGTGTCTTGCTAAGGTTTCGAGAAGAGCCTGTAGCAATGATGGCGGATATTGAATCAATGTTTTACCAAGTGAGGGTTCCTGAAGAAGATGCTGACCTGTTGCGGTTTTTGTGGTGGCCAAATGGTAACCTAAGTGAACCACTAAAAGAGTACCGGATGGCAGTACACCTTTTTGGGGCAACGTCATCACCTAGTGTTGCTTCCTATGCTCGCGGAAGAACGGCAGAAGACAGAAAGCATATGCATCTCCAGAGGCTGTTGAAAACGATCCTGCACAACTTCTATGTTGACGACTGTTTAAAGGTCCGTCTCTACAGAAGACAAAGCTGTCTCTTTGGTGAGGGGGCCTGCAAGAGTTGTGTATGGAGGGAGGTTTTAACCTCACAAAATGGGTGAGCAACAGCCGAAAGGTCTTGTCAACCATCCCTGCAGAACGCAGAGCCAATGAGCTAGTGGATCATGGACTGGTTCATGAAGCCCTGCCCACTGAAAGAGCACTTGGTATACTGTGGTGCACAGAAAGCGATGCGTTCACATTCAGCATCAAACTGCAGGATCAACCATTGACCAGAAGAAGTATTCTGTCCATCGTAAATTCCATCTATGACCCCCTTGGGTTCTTGGCACCAGTTGTACTCCCTGCTAAGCTGATTCTGAGGGATCTGTGCAAAGAAAAGCAAGGATGGGATGAAGGAATCAGTGGATGGCGAAGTGAGCAATGGTACAAATGGTTTCAAGAGCTTAGTCACCTTGCGGACTTGAAGATTAATCGATGCATTAAACCAGCTGGATTTGGGCACACAGCAGAAGCACGCTTACATCACTTTTCTGATGCAAGTGAGTATGCATATGGGACAGTGTCATACCTTGTGCTGACAAATGAACAGGGCAGAAAACACTGTTCCTTCATGATGGGGAAGTCTAGAGTGGCCCCCCTAAAAGAGGTTACTATTCCGAGGCTTGAGTTAACTGCAGCCGTGGTTGCAGTTAAAATGGACAAGATGTTGCGGGAGGAAATGCAGATGTCACTTCAGCAGTCTGTTTTCTGGACTGACAGCACAACAGTTCTCAGATACATTGAAAGTGACACAGCTCATTTCAAAACATTTGTGGCAAACAGGATTAATCTCGTAAGAGAGGCTACCAATCCTGTGCAGTGGAGATATGTTAAAACCGGACAAAACCCTGCTGACTGGGCCAGCAGAGGCATGAAAGTGAATAGCTTGATGCAAGAGAGAACATGGATAAGTGGACCACCATTTCTGTCACAGCCAGAATGTGAGTGGCCACGAAGACCAGAGAATGTAACTCAAAATCTACAAAATGATCCAGAGGTCAAGAAAATAACCGTGAATGCTATCACAGCGGGAGAACAGTGTGACCCAATGAAAACTTTGATTCAGTACTACTCAAGCTGGGACCGACTAAAAAGGGCAGTAGCATGGATTTTGAGAGCCAAAGAGTTGCTGATCCACTTGAAAGATAAAAAGAAAGAGCCACAGCACTTCATCAGTCAGGCTGGAAAAGATCCCGAGAAGCAAAGAGTGTTTATGCGAAAACACAGACAGAAGGTTGAATCCGGAATGGGAAAGAAAACACTTACTCTGGATGAGCTGATGACTGCAGAAACAGAAATCATCCGATATAGCCAGATTCAATGGTTCTCTGAAGAAATGAAGGCCCTTCACAGTAATCTGCCTGTCAAGAAACCAGTTCGCTATACAAGCTCGATCCTGTTTTGCAAGATGGAATCTTGAGAGTGGGAGGACGGCTGAACAAATCTGTCATGCCAGAGGAAGCAAAGCATCCAGCCATTCTCTCCAAGCAATCTAGAGTTGCCAGTCTCATCTTGCGTGACATCCATGAACAAATTGGACATTGCGGACGAAACTACATGTTGTCCAAGCTAAGACAAAAATTTGGATTCCTCAGGCTACTTCAGTCATCAGGAGGCTTATATCAGAATGCACAGTCTGCAGACGATTGCAAGGGCATGTTGGACAACAAAAAATGGCAGTCCTGCCAGAAGATCGTCTTCTACCAGACAACCACCTTTCACTAATGTAGGTGTTGATTTTCTTCGGACCGTTTGAAGTTAAACGCGGCAGAGGAACTGTCAAAAGGTATGGTGTGTTGTTTACATGCCTCACCATCAGGGCAGTACACATTGAAGTAGCAGACAGTCTTGACACTAACTCCTGCATTAATGCTCTCAGGCGATTCATAAGCAGAAGAGGCCAAGTCACCATCATGCGCTCTGATAATGGCACAAATTTAGTCGGTGCAGAAAAGGAATTGCGGGAGGCCATTGAAAATGTGAATCAGTCACACATTGAAAAGGCTATGCAGAAGAAGAACATAAAGTGGATCTTCAACAGCCCAACTGCATCTCATCAAGGAGGTGTTTGGGAAAGGCAAATCCGCACTGTACGGAGGATCCTTAGTGCCCTACTAAAAGAGCAGACGCTCACAGATGACAGTCTACAAACTTTTATGTGTGAGGTAGAAAGCATAATTAACAGTCGGCCTATCACAAATCAAACAGACGATCCACATGATCTGGAACCTTTAACACCTAACCATTTACTGCTCATGAAGGTACAGCCCAACATGCCACCAGGAGTCTTCAACAAGGAGGATCAGTATGCTAGAAAGCGGTGGAGACAAGTACAATATCTTGCAGATTTATTCTGGACTAGATGGACTCGAGAATACTTACCTCTCCTACAGGAGCGTCAGAAATGGGTAGGATTAAAAAGGAACTACAAGCCTGGAGATGTGGTGCTAGTGGTTGACAGTTCATCCCCTAGAAACACATGGATAATGGGAAGAATAACCCAAACCATCCCAGACTCAAGTGGAACAGTACGCCGAGTGATGTTGCAGACCAAAACCAGCACCTTAGAGAGACCTATAAATAAACTGTGTTTACTACAGGAAGCAGTGTGAACACAAGGAAACAGAATGAAGAATATGCGTAAAGAGAGATTGATGACTTTAATGTTGTTTATCTGCTGAGAGTAGTTTGTAAATAGATGGCTCTTTATTATGTTAGTTGTTTAATGGTTTAACCTTCCTGTTTAACCATTAGGGGCCGGATGTGTAAGAGCCGATTTATAAGAAGTTTGATATAAGGTTTAGTCAAAGTTTATTACTCACTTCTAGTTCCTGAATAATTAAAACATGATGCATAAAGATTTGTAAATGTGCATTTGACTGGTGTTAATGCTGCTCCTTTTAATTTAATGAGTGACGTCAGGTGGGGGAAGGTTTAGAGGGCTGCATTAGGGACGGGAGCAAAAACAGTTTTTCTACCGTGTGACTATGGTGTGATAATTACAAAATAAACGTTTGAAAACAAAAGCAAAGTCCACTGTCATACGCGTCAGGATCAAGTTTCTGTGCTAGCAGCCCAGAGGCGGCATGGAGAAAACAGAAGAAACGCCGCTACACTTACTCTGGATGGCATTACTTTGGCCTCCAGTAACACTGAGAAATCTTGGAGTCATTTTTGACCAGGATATGTCCTTCAATGCACATATTAAACAAATATGTAGGACCGCTTTTTTGCATTTGCGCAATATTTCTAAAATTAGAAACATCCTTTCTTAGTGTGATGCTGAAAAGCTCATTCATGCATTTATTACTTCTATTATTATCAGGCTGTCCTAAAAGCTTTCTGAAAAGCCTTCAGCTGATCCAAAATGCTGCAGCTAGAGTACTGACAGGGACTAGAAAGAGAGAGCAGATTTCTCCCATATTGGCTTCTCTTCATTTTTTTTTTTTTTTTTTTTTTTTTTAGCCCGTCATGTCTGGCATCTTTCACAATCGGAATGATGATCCGAATGCACTGATGTACCAAACATATTTGCTTTGACAAGAACAGCTCTATATGTTAAATCCTCCCTGTTAATCTAGAATAGAATTTAAAATCCTTCTCCTCACCTACAAGGTCTTGAATATCAGGCCCCATCTTATCTCAAAGACCTCATAGTACCATATCACCCCAACAGAGCACTTCTCTCTCAGCCTGCTGGCTTACTTGTGGTTCCTAGGATACTTAAGAGTAGAATGGGAGGCAGAGCCTTCAGCTTTCAGGCCCCTCTTCTGTGGAACCAGCTCCCAGCTTGGATTCAGGAGACAGACACCCTCTCTATTTTTAAGATTAGGCTTAAAACTTTCCTTTATGATAAAGCTTATAGTTAGGGCTGGATCAGGTGACCCTGAACCATCCCTTAGTTATGCTGCTATAGGCCTAGTCTGCTGGGGGGTTCACATAATGCACTGTTTCTCATTCACCTTATTTACTTTGTTTATACTCCACTCTGCATTTAATCATTAATTGATATTAATCTCTGGCTCTCTTCCACAGCATGTCTTTCTCTCCCCTCAGCCCAACCGGTCGCGGCAGATGACCCCCCCTCCCTGAGCCTGGTTCTGATGGAGGTTTCTTCCTGTTAAAAGGGAGTTTTTCCTTTCCACTGTCGCCAAGTGCTGCTCATAGGGGGTCGTTTTGACTGTTGGGTTTTCTCTGTATTATTGTAGGGTCTTTACCCACAATACAAAGCGCCTTGAGGCGACAGTTTGTTGTGATTTGGCGCTATATAAATAAAATTGAATTGAATTGAATTGAATTGAATTGAAAATTGAATTGAATTAAATACTCAAAATGACCAAGATGGGTATTGAATGCTGTCTTCCACTCGTCTCCCTCTCTTATCCTGACCAAATGGTAGGCGTTCCTTAAATCCAATTTGCTGAAGATTGTGGCCCCCTGAAGGAGCTCAAAGGCAGATGACAGCAGTGGAAGTGGGTATTTGTTCTTTATTGTTATCTCATTCAGACCTCTAAAGTCAATGCATGGGCGAAGGGTTTTGTCTTTCTTAGCTACAAAGAAAAAACCAGCCCCAAGAGGTGATGAAGAGGGCTGAATGATACCCGCTGCTAATGATTCAGTGATATACTGTTCCATAGCTTCTCGTTCTGGCTGGGTTAAGCTGTACAAGTGACTCTTGGGGAAGGAGGCCCCAGGTAACAAGTCGATTGCACAGTCATAGGGACGGTGTGGAGGAAGCGACAAGGCCAGATCTTTACGGAAAACCTCAGCGAGGTCGTGATAAGCTTTGGGAACAGAAGAAAGATCAAGAGGTTCAGTGGGTTTGGGGTGCGGTGACCAAGGGATGGATGAGGCGGCTGATCGCAAGCAGTCCAAGTGACAATAATTGCTCCAACTAGTTATGCTGCTTTTACTCCAATTGATGTTCGGGTTGTGTTTAGGGATGTCCTAAGACCAATGGAGTGAGGGGGCTTTGAACAGGTAGAATTGGATAAGTTTAGAATGGTTACATTACAGAGTGAGTGAGATTGGGAGGGTTCTGTGGGTTACCTCCGGCAGTCGAGATCCATCTAAGGCTGACACCCGGAGGGGCGCTAACAACTGCTCCAATGGTAGGCCCAATTGCTCCGCCACCTTGGTATCCAAAAAGTTTGCTCAGCCCCTGAATCAATGAGTGCTTGGAGAGGGAAAGAAACTGATTGAAAGGTTAGTGTAGCTGACAGCATACATCTTGGCAGAGAAGTTTCACAGTAACCTTTGCCCGCCACTGTCCCCACCCTCACTGCCGGGCTCGGTCTTTTGGTCGCCGCGGACATGTGTTGATAAAATGCCCCTTAAACCACAGTAGACGCACTCACCGCGGTTATTCTCCTTAACCTTTCAGCGGGTGAGAGGTGAGCTTGGCCCACTTGCATGGGTTCAGGTTTATCCAGTTCGAGCTCCCCTGTTTCGCGGAACCGCTCAAACGACACTGCTGGAGGCCGGGACTCTGAGGGGTTGTGTGTTTTGAACCGTCGAAACTCCCGGATATGGTCGTCCATTCTGATACACATGGCAATGAGGGAGTCAAGAGAATCAGGTAAACCTTTAGCTGCTAATTCACCTCGCAAACCCTCGCTCAACCCGTGCAGAAAAGCGGCTCTGAGTGCCGTCTCCTCCTCCCAACCCGCTTCCTCAGCCAAAATCCAAACTCCACGGAATAGTCGGCCACGGAGCGTTTACCCTGTCGTAACGTGAACAGTCTATGCGCTGCAGCGTCAGTATCGGTCCCCTTGAGAAAAACGCTGTTAAACTTGGCCACAAAATCCTCATAGCTGATTTCCGGACGTGCGTTTAGCACTGCCTGCCCCCACTGTAACGCCCGACCGCGGAATAATTCCACCATAAAAGCAATCTTAGCAGCAATCTGTGGCATAAGTGCGGGGCTGCTGTCTGAACACTAGTGAGCATTGCATCAAAAATCTCCCACTCTTCTCTAACTCACCAGTGAAGATCTCAGGGACAGGGAGAGGCCGTTCTGGGACCTCAGGTGGCGTCGCGGGCTGAGCGACCTGCAGCGGCGGCTGTGGAGGGAAAGCGGAAGCAGAAGCAGGAGCAGAATAAACATGCGACTGTGGTGCCACCGGTCTTAACATACCCCCCCAGGCTGCCATCATTGGATCATTTCATCCATACGACCAGAGAGCTGATGAAGCATTCGCTCATGACGGCCCAATTGCGCTTCCTGTTGAGCGAGAGCCAGTCCGATGTGTGGCTGGATGGTTCTGTCATGGCTCAGTCAGTAAGGACTCCAAACGCGGACTTTGCAGAATAAGAATAAAAGGTTTATTCATCAGACACAAACTGCGAATCAATGGAGGAGGTTTCCCATGAGGAGACAGGTTTGCAATGATCCTGATCTTCCACACCAACAGACAGGGTCCCAAAACTCCCAAACAAACTAACTCCAGCTGAGCCTCTCACCACTACTTTTCACTCGGGGACACCGGGAGATCTGTGTAGAGAGAAGCAAACAAGTGACCAGCAGAACTGCGACGGTAAGTAGAAGACAGAGGAAAAACTGAGCCAAGTACACTAACGTGTATACTAGACCATCCAGCGTCGACTGATAGCCACCGCACAGCATAAGTACTGGCTAGATGAGTGAATCCCCAACAGGTGTGCTGCAGAGGCCAATTGGAGACTTAGGCGGACACACCCAAGAAAACACCACACCCCACACACACACACACACACACACACCACACCCACACAAAAGAAAAACACAGGGTCCAGGGAGGCAGGCTGTGACAAGTTAGGTCCACACATTTTTGCAGAGTGGCATCATTTTTAATTCAGGGGTTTAACTTACGTTGCATTAATTGTTCAGGAATCGCAACAATTTTTATACATAGTTTCCTATTTTGAGAGGCTCAGAAGTAATTGGCTGTTCGGGTGGTTGTAACTTGTCTGTTTGGGTCTGTTTTTGCCTTGCTCAGCATATTACAGTCTATATTGTCAGTACTTGGGCGACGTTGTATTACAAATGATTACAAATGGACTGTAAGTGTTGAGAGTATGTACATGGAATATTAAAGGAAGTCACTCACCAATTAAGAGGGAAAAGGTCCTGTCAGCTCTAAGAAAGGAAGGGGTGGATATAGCGTTGCTACAGGAGACGCATTTAAATGACTCCAAACATTTAAAGCTGCAACAATACGGCTTTGAACACGTCTTTTTCTCTTCTTTCACTAATAAAAGTAGAGGAGTTGCGATTCTTATTCAAAAATCGGTGCCCTTTAAAATCATAGAATGTATTAAAGACGCATATGGGAGGTATGTACTTATTAAAGCAATGATAAATGGGGAAGAACTTGCTATTTTAAATGTCTATTTCCCACCAGGTCACCAGGTTAACTTTTTAACAGAAGTGATGACAAAACTTGTAGACCTCCCCTTAGAAAACATGACTGTAGGAGGGGACTTTAATTGTCTTAGGATAAGTTCCCCATTAGCGCCTTTCCCATTTCAAGAAGATCAAAGCAGGTGTTTGATCTTTTTGAGGAAGTGGGTTTTGTGGATGTGTGGAGGGAACTCCACCCTGCTGGAAAGGAATACACTTTCTACTCCGCCCCCCCACAAATGTTATACACGTATTGACTATTTCTTCCTTCCTAAAATTATTCTAAAACAAGCTGTCTCATGCAAAATAGGTCACATAGTCATATGCTGCACCATGCTGCAGTGTATCTAAACTATGCCCCTAAAAATGCAAGAGTTCAGTCGACTCATTGGAGAGCAAATTCCCTGATTCTGAAGGATGAAAAATTTTTGGAGTATTTTAGAACAGAATTTAAACATTTCCTTCAACTCACCCTCAGCTAGTAGCCCATGTTTGCTCTGGGACACAGCTAAGGCATTCAGCAGGGGACTAATAATATCATATACATGCAGCAAAAAGCAAAGAATTGCAGAACAACAAAATATATTAAAAGGAAGCTTAAACTTGCTGAAAAAGAATATTTTAAAAAACCCTCACAATCTAAGTTGGGAGAGCTAAATGACATCAGGTGCAACAAAGGCTGTTTGAACATGGGGATAAGCCAGGTAAATATCTTTCCTACCTTATAAAAACACAAAAATACTCCCAAACAATTACTTCAATTTCTGATGGGAAGGGCTTGTGCTCAACTGACCCAGAGACAATAAACACAACATTTTTTTTATTTTATAGAAATTTGTACAAATCTGAGCAATGTGACAACTCTCAATCTTTAATGGAAACTTTTTTTCCACAAATTAAGCTGCCTAATTTGCCAGATGAAAAAAAGAAAGATCTAAATGCAGAAATATCTGTAGCAGAGGTGGAGAGAGCCATTAAATCTCTTTGGGGGGAGAGCACCAGGATCAGATGGGCTCACATCTGAATTTTACAGAGAATTTATGGATTTATTATCAGAGCCCTATTTATCTATGCTGAACGATTCATTTGGTACTGCCCCCCCCCCCCCCCCCCCCTTTCAGGGAAGCTAATATATGTTTAGTTCTTAAAAAATCAAAGGCTCCAGAAAATTGTAGCTCTTACAGACCCATCTCATTACTTAATGTAGATTTGAAAATATTGTCCAAAATTCTGGCAACACGTTTGGAAAACATTTTACCTCTCTTAATAAAGGTGGACCAACTCCTGCAATCATTTCAGACGTCTTTTAAATGTTGTTCAGTTGTGTCAGCAGCGGACGGTGGAGGGTCTTGTGGTCTCTTTAGACTCAAAAAAAGGCGTTTGACCGTGTCGAGTGGCCTTACTTGTTCTATACTCTGCATCAATTTGGGTTGGGTCCTAATTTTATCAGATGGGTTAAAGGTCTTTACAATTGCCCCTTAGCAGCAGTTATTACAAATTGGCTTAGGTCTAAAAATTTTGAGGTAGGAAAGGGGAAACAGGCAGGGTTGTCCCCTTTCACCCTTATTATTCACGCTTGCAATTGAACCGCTGGCTGAAGCAATTCGTGGGGACCCTTCTGTATTTGGAATTAACACTGATCAGGAGGCCCATGAAATTTCTTTATATGCCGATGATGTTTTATTTCTTTCCAGACCAGCTATTTCAGTTTGCAGAGTCATCACAATCAGTTTGGCTCATTCTCTGGGTATAAAATAAACTTCTTGAAATCCGAGGCCATGCCCTTAGGTAAACAACTCTACATTCCCAGCTTCCCTTTTAAGTGGTCTCCTGCAGGATTTAAATATCTTGGTATATTTATTATATCCTGCTTCGATCAGATGTTCAGAGCAAACTTTATTCCACTATTTGACAAAATTAAGTTAGATCTTGAACGTTGGAATTACCTTCCCATATCTTGGTTAGGCAGAATTTCACTTCTTAAAATGACTATTCGCCCTCGCTTGCTTTATCCAATTAAAATGATTCCTATCCTGTTTACTCAGAAGTGGATCCAAAAACTTAAAGGCTGGTTTAGTTCCTTTATTTGGAGCAAAAAAAGGGCCTTCATAAAAATGTCAACACTACAGCTTCCAAGACATATGGGAGGCTTGGACCTTCCAGATCTCAAAAAATATCAACTGTGGTCTCTTCTCTTATATACTCGAGAGTGGATATCTGGAAATCCATCCACAGTCTGGCTGGATATAGAGGCCTCACTATGCAGCTGCCCTCTTAAAAGTCTGCTTTTTCTTAAAACTATGAAAATGATAAATAAATGCTGTAACAATCCAATTACTGTTATTACAGTCAAGGCTTGGAGAGCAGCTCAACATATTGAGGGGAGATGTGGGAAAACATCCCCCTTTACCTCCTTTGTCCATAACGCTGATTTTGTTCCGGGTATACTGGATGCAGGTTTTGGGGAATGGGTGGCTAAAGGTATTTCCTCTTTTGGTTGTCTCTTCAAAGAGCGGACTCTCATGTCATTTAATCAAATTGTAGAAGCCTTTGGAATAGGAAAAAATAATGTCTTCCGCTTTTTTCAGATAAGAGATTTTGTTAAAAAAGAAACTGAGATCTCGGACATTGAAAAGCTGTTCTTTGGAATGCATGAAGTGTCACTAAGTATGTATTACAAAACATTAAAATGTCATAAGTCTGATTCATTAATAACTCTGGCTCAGACCTGGGGAGAAGAACTGGATACTGTGATCACAGAAGAAATGTGGAGCAGTATTTGGAACTCTGCCAGAAAATCTTCTATTTGTAATCATTCCTGGGCCTTACAACTTAAATTACTGCATAGAGCACACTTGGCCCCAAACCGGGTGTCTAAGTTTAAACCAGGTTCTTCTCCACAGTGATCTAAATGTAAAATACATGAAGGTAGCCTCACACACTGTCTCTGGTCATGTCCTAAGATCCAAGAATATTGGGAATCCATTCTGGTCAAAATTAGGAAAATTTTTAAAATTAATATCAGTCTCGATCCAGTGTCTCTTCTCCTCGGTCTACCGAGTAAACATATTAAGAACAAAAACAAGCGTAAGTTGTATAACATTTTAACTTACTGTGCTCGGAAGAATATTTTACTGCAATGGATTTTGAATAAGTCGCCTACTGTTTTTGGGTGGAGGAAGCTTATTTTGGAATACATCCAACTTGACTTTTTGACATTATATATTTATTGTTTTCAACAACACGTAATTGTCAACAGCGCAACAGTGACAGCAAGACAGTCTTCCGGGTATGTATACATACACCATGTTGATCAATCAGTTAAGACCAGTCAGCATAAATGGATGTTTACAGCGCTCTTCAACCACACGTGAGTCCTTACAGCAATAACAGCAGTGAACGGGTCCCAGACTCCAACTGCACAACTGTCAGTAGTATTATAGAAAAGATAAACAAACACAGTCCAGAAAGGACAGAAACAAGTGAAAAACAAAACGGTAACACCCCAACCCACCCACCCCAAAATGAAGAATCAACAGAGTAAGTGTAAATAATAATAAATTGCAAGAAGAGAAGAAAAAAAAAGGGGGGGGGGGGGGGTCAGGGGGTCCACCAAATTAAAGTAAGACAGCTGCTACTTGTGACTCACACGAGTGGAACTGCTCATATGTTCAAGGAATGGCCCCCAAATCCTAACAAATCTGGGAACATCGTTACTGAGAGTATAACGTATTTTTTCAAGGTGTAAGCAGGAAACCATATTATTCAGCCAGCACTTAAAAGAGGGAGGTGAGGCTGATTTCCACAGAATGACACGTTTAGCTACAACCATACCAGATGAGAGAGCCTGTCGTGCGGGCAGAGGGAGAGCAGAGCAGGAATCAGATACCCCAAAGATGGCAATAAGACAGTCAGAGGTTATCTGCAGTCTATACGCAGCTTGGTAGAGAGAGAAAATATCGGACCAGAAAGCTGTTAGATTACGGCAGTGCCAAAACTGATGTCCCAGGGTGGCATTGGGGTGTCTGCACCTGTCACAGACACTTGAAAGATCCAGGAATATTTTACTTAACCGTGCTTTAGAGAAGTGCAGACGATGTACCACTTTAAACTGAAGTAGCTGCAGCCTAGCATTAATTAAGCAGTCCTTTATTCCTATCAGAATACGATCCCAGAGTGCAGCAGAGATTGAAACCCCCATATCTTTGGCCCATGCATCTCTAATATGAAGAGATGATGTAGTTGCAGAGAAAACATTCACAAACTGTGAAACAAGATGTTTGGAAGTGGGAGGTTTAATAAGAAGATCATAAAAAATATGTTGCATTGGAAGCTGATTTGAACCCGAGCTCAGTTGGTTTGCAAAGCTCCTAACCTGCAGATAACGAAAAAAATGATTTGGGGTCAAACTGAATTTAGACTGCAGCTGTGAGAATGACAGAAACTGCTTATCAATAAAGAGGTCTTTGAGAGAGGAGAGGCCTCTACCCGACCAGAGACCAAAGACCAAAGCAGGCCTGGTTTGAAGCAGGGGTTATGGCACAGGGGGGCATATATGGACACATTTGGTAGTTTTAAAACTCTCTTAATTTCTTAAATGAGTTCCTGAGTATGAAATCAGTGGCGAGCCTCTTAGAAGGAATATCCAGTTTGGAGAATAAAATTGCAGGCAGAGAGGCTGCAGTTTGTTGTAACAGGTTATGGGATTCAATCTGAGGCCAGGAAGAGACTCCCTCCCCAGCTGTCCCAGAGGTCCAGAACGTCCAGACTCTTTCATTTCAAGCCCAGTAATAATGCCGAAAGACCGGAAGACCAAAGCCACCGTCCACTCTGGCCTTCTGCAAGTGTTCCTTAGAGATACGGGAAGGTTTATATGCCCAAACAAAGGGCATAATAATTGAATCCAACATTTTTAAAAAAGAAGAAGTTATAAAAATAGGGATATTTTGAAAGAGGTAGATGAATTTAGGCAGTACTACCATTTTGATAATATTGATATGACCAACTAATGAGAGTGGCAGTAACCTCCATTTATCGATCCATTTCTTAAGCTTCGAGAGTAAATCTAAATAATTTAACTGGAAAAGCAACTTAGGGTCCACAGCAGAGGCGGGAAGTAACGAAGTACAAATACTTCGTTACTGTACTTAAGTAGATTTTTCAGGTATCTGTACTTTACTTAATTATTTATTTTTCTGAGTACTTTTTACTTTTACTCCCTACATTTTTACACAAGTATCTGTACTTTCTACTTCTTACATTTTCAAACAGACTCGTTACTTTTTAACACGTCAGAGAGAAGTTTGCATTTCCGGTCAGTGCGCCGTCAAACATCAAACGATCTGAGCCTAAACGGAGGAATAATAACACATAAGAGACAATCGTACTGGCGTATCCTCCATCACTGGGCTTATCTCATACAAAGGGATTAAATACACAAACCCATATAATTAATGTATCATTTATAGCGCTATAATCGGGCCGGACCGAGTCCGTAAGTTGCGCTGCGGCACATAAACAGCTTAGCTAGCGCTACTGAAGAGGAGCGAGCATGAAGGGAGTAACGTGTGGCAGGTAAATGCAACGTTTCTAAATGCTCAACAAATATCAGCAAACACACAAAGTGTGTGCAGTTTGTCACACAGTGTGTCTGCTAGCTAAAAGAAGAGCTGCTGTATTTCAGGGAGAGCAAAGAGAGAGAAGTTTACTCAGAGATGGAGAAAGAGGACAGGAGAGGAAGAAGAGAGGTTAGATTTAAAGGTAAGGACTGGAAAATAAACTGAAGTATGCTGACTTTGTGTAATTCAAAGATTCTATGAAAATACTGCAGTTTAGTGTGTAATAAATAGGTTAGCTTGTACTGTATTTACAGTAAAGCTCTGTGTTGGACTGGAGCACAGTGTTTGTGTTCATGGTCAGAGTTACAGGTTACATCAGTGCAGCAGAGATGAGTTTGAATCAAAGCTGCTGATGCTGAGATTCATTCACTGAATCCAACATTTCTACAGCCTGTATGCTGTCAGTGTAGGGGATGGAGATCAGCTCAGATAGCTGTGAAATACTGGGTTACATCTTTGTGAGTTCAGTTCATCCACACAGAGCAGTAAACCTCAGAGCAGCAGCAGCAGCAGGTCAGCTGATCACAGCCTGCACACCAACATCATTTACTGCAGCTACAATAGAAAGCTGTGATTCTTCTCCCCATGCAGAGACACTACAGCTGATCTTAGGGTTCCTCCACCTTCTGAATCCCACTGTAACCCCTGAGTATCCTCATGTTGGTGTTTAGGTGGAGGCACAGTCACCCTCTACTATGGAGGACACAGAGAACAGAGCTGTGTTTAAATTCCCTTTCACAGTTTGTGTCCTACAGAACAGATTCAAACTGAGTGCATTCATTAGGATTAAAATTTAGATTGGAATAACATTTGTATTCTCATGTAATATTATTTTATATTATTACAATAATATATAATGAGGTTCGGTTTGTTTTACACAAAAATAGCTTGTAGAAACATCCTCCAAAGGACTACTTTTACTTTCTTACTTTGAGTACATTTCAGAGCCTGTACTTTTTTACTTTTCCTTAAGTAGAGAAGTTGAACCAGTACTTCGACTTTTACTAAAGTATTTTTCAACATAAGTACTTGTACTTCTACTTAAGTACAGAATGTTAGTACTTTTGCCACCTCTGGTCCACAGGGATATTGATACCAAGATAAACAAAATGATCATGAGAAATTTTAAAAGGCAAACTATTCAAGAATGCAGAGTCAAGTCCATCTGAAAGGGGACTTAGTCCAGTTGATAGTAAACCCAGAGAGCTGTCCAGATCTGTGTAGGAAATCAAGGAGCGGAGGAAGAGCGGCTTTAGCGTCACTTAGGGTCAGGACTACATCATCTGCATATAGGCCAATGACATGCTCCGATGCGCCGCACGTGATCCCTGAAATATGCTGATTAGACCTGATGGCAATCACCAGAGGTTCTAGAGCTAAAGCAAAAAGCGTCGGAGACAGACAACAGCCCTGCCTAGTGCCACGTTTCAGTAAAAAGGCAGGCGATTTATCTCTATTGGTTAGTACATATGACCTAGGATGAGCATACAAAGTTTTTATAAAAGATAAAAATTTTGTGCCAAAACCAAACCTTTTGAGGACTGTGAACATGTATTCCCACTCCACCTGATCAAATGCCTGCTGGGCGTCCAAAGATATAATTGCAGAGTTGGTAGGAGGGGAAGAGTACATGATGTTTAGTAACCGTCTCGTGTTAGAGAAAGAAAATCTTTCTGGAATGAATCCAGATTGATCGGGATGTACCAGCACACCGATATGAGAAGGCAATCGATTAGCCAAAAACCTTTGCAATAATTTTCTGATCTGAATTAAGCAGGCTCAGAGGGCGGTATGATGTCACATTAGTAGGATCTCTATCCTTTTTAAGTAAAAGACAAATATTAGCATCATATAGAGACTCAGGAAGGTGCCCAGCCTCAATAGATGAGTTAAGCATGCGCAGTATAAGTGGCGACACATATCGATATGGGCCTTATAAAATTCAATCCCAAAACCGTCAGGGCCACACGCCTTTTCACTAGGGAAAGAGCGG
Organism: Archocentrus centrarchus; assembly: GCF_007364275.1. NCBI lineage: Eukaryota > Metazoa > Chordata > Actinopteri > Cichliformes > Cichlidae > Archocentrus > Archocentrus centrarchus. Next base: position 964,679 of record NW_022060266.1, on the reverse strand, counting down.
ATCGCAGTTTTTATCTCCTTCAAAGTTACATCAACATCTAATTCCAACATGGAGGCATGCATGAGAGTAGGGATGTGCAGTGATTGGAGAAAGTCTGTGATATCTTCAGATGCAGTTGTACTGGAGGCATAGAGTTTACTATAAAACTGGAAAAAGGTATTATTTATAAGCTTATGGTCTGTTAACAGATGACCTGATGGAGAAAGTAGCTTATTAACAGCACGTTCTGCATGTAAACCTTTCAGCTGCCTAGACAGTATTTTATCTGCTTTGTCCCCCAATTCAAAGTACCTCTGACGCATCCTCTGAATATCATCCATGACCCGCTCACCCAAAATACAGTTATATTCGTATTTTAACTTCACAATAGATGCAAATATGTGGTCAGAGTTGGAGCTGAGAAATGCATCTTCTAAGGTGATTAATTGCTTCTCAATTTCAACCAGATGAGTACGTCTGGCCCTTCTGACCCCAGACTGATATGATATAATATCACCTCTTATTACAACCTTGAAGGATTCCCAGAGAGTAGAGTCGAAGACAGCCCCATTATCATTAAAAGCCATAAAATCCAGTATTTTATTGGAAACAAATTTATAAAAGGAGGTGTCTAAGTTCAAGGAGGGGTTAAATTTCCAATTGTATTGTGCTCTCTGAATATCAAAATTGAATTCAACTGACAACGGTGCATGGTCAGAGATAAGAATCATGTGATAAGTAGATTTAAGAACACAAGGTAATAAGTTTGAATCAACAAAAAAATGGTCAATTCTAGTGGAAGATTTGTGTACTGAAGAGAAGAAAGAATATTGCCTCTCTACAAGATGTAGATGTCTCCAAACATCAATCAGATCTAAAGATCTTGCTCGCTCGCTTATAACAGAAGTGGACTTTAATAGTGGGGTGGGTTTAGATGAGGACCTATCCAGCACCGGGTCGAGGTAGTTGTTAAAATCACCTCCAACTATGATCTTATGATTGCTGTGCTCAGCCACAAGATTGAATACTTTTCTAAAAAACTCTGGACAGTCAAAATTAGGTGCATAAGTGTTAAGAAGAGCCAGAGGAACAGAATTGAGAGTGCCAGTGACAATAATATATCTCCCACTTGGATCCACCACCTGGGAGTTAAATATACACGGTATGGTTTTACGAATAAGAATGGCAACACCTCTTGCCCTTGAGGTGAAGTTGGATTGATACACCTGTGACACCCAGGAAGCCCTCAGGTGTCTCTGCTCAGTTGGCGAGATATGCGTTTCCTGTAAGAACACAACATCGGAACACAAATGTTTCAAATGAGAAAAGACCTTGCCCCTCTTGAGGGCCCTACCCATGCCTCTACAGTTCCAGGTGGTGAAGGTGATGGGGCTTATGCCTAACCCAGAAGGCCCACTAGTAGTATGCATTCAGAGTGGTAGATGAAGGGTTGCAGATGGAGCTGAAAGTAGGGAAGTAAATAAATGAAAAAAAGAAAATAGAGGAGAGAGAAAAAAAAAAAGGGGGACCCCCCCCCCGAAACAAACAGTGCATCAGTGCATCCCAATAAACGAAGGGAGGCTGCTGTGAACTGAGCAGAGCTACACTCAACAAGAAAAACTCTAAGCAGCCCGAGATAAAATACAGAGCAAAAACTTCGTGAATCTCCAAAGTACAAAAACAGAAACAGTAGAACACCTGGTCAATTAAGTCAATAAGAAAAAGGCACAGAATCTGAGCCAGGGATCATAGCGTCAATAAAATTTGCTGCTGTCCAAGAAAATGAAGCGAAACAGCCTAGACTCAGGCGCTTGTAGTAACAGAGATGGAGCTGGCGAAAAGATCAGCCTCTGCCGGTGAGATCCTTTGTTTTGTATTGCATTTATCTTTTTCTGGGTTTCTTCTGGTTGTGGGTTTTGGTATGTTTTGATTTCTAGTTCCTTGTGTACCCCAATGTTCAGTGTCCAGTCTGTGTCTTTCCTTGTCTGACTTCCTGTTTTATTTTGATAGTCTTCTGGTCCCTGTGTGTTGTGTTCTGTTTTGCTTTCCCCTTGTCATTAGTGTTATTTGGTTCACCTGTGTTCCCAGCTGCTTCCACTCCCCTCATCAGCCCTGTGTATTTAAGTCCAGTGTTTCCTCTGCTTGTTGTTGTGTCCTCATCAGTGTTCACTTTGTTTTGGCCTATGCTGCCTTCCATCCTGCTGGGTGCTCCCTGCTCCAGATTTAAGTTTTTGCTTCAGTCTAGTCAAGTGTTTTGTTTTCCAGTCTGTAGTTGGTGCTGCTGGTTATGTCTAGTCCAGCCTTCTGTTTTGTTCTCTAAGCAAATAAAGATTAGTTTAAATTTTACCTCCATCTTGTATATCCTGTGTTGGGGTCCTCTTCCTTGACTGCCACAGCGTCACATGACAGAGAAAGTGATGGAGGTATCTTTGAGGAGAGCGTTTTTGGTTCCATGCTTCTTGAGTACAAACTAAATCTGCAGCAACCTGCTAGACCTCCAGGGACACAAATTAAAATCCCATACATGATCATTGGTTACGCTGCATTTCCCCTGCACAACAATCTTTTGCATCCTTTTTCCAGTTATATCATATAGATCAGGGATACTCAAACTCCAGGCCTCGAGGGCCAGTGTCCTGCAGGTTTTAGATGTGTCCCTGATCCAAGACACCTGAATCAAATGGCTGAATTACTTCCTCAGTATGCAGTCAAGTTCTCCAGAGTCCTGCTAATGACTTCTACACTGCTCAAAAAATAAAGGGAACACTTAAACAACACAATATAACTCCAAGTAAATCAAACTTCTGTGAAATCAAACTGTCCACTTAGGAAGCAACACTGATTGACAATCAATTTCACATGCTGTTGTGCAAATAGAATAGACAACAGGTGGAAATTATTGGCAATTAGCAAGACACACTCAATAAAGGAGTGGTTCTGCAGGTGGGGACCACAGACCACTTCTCAGTACCTATGCTTTCTGGCTGATGTTTTGGTCACTTTTGAATGTTGGTGGTGCTTTCACACTCGTGGTAGCATGAGACGGACTCTATAACCCACACAAGTGGCTCAGGTAGTGCAGCTCATCCAGGATGGCACATCAATGCGAGCTGTGGCAAGAAGGTTTGCTGTGTCTGTCAGCGTAGTGTCCAGAGGCTGGAGGCGCTACCAGGAGACAGGCCAGTACACCAGGAGATGTGGAGGAGGCCGTAGGAGGGCAACAACCCAGCAGCAGGACCGCTACCGCTGCCTTTGCGCAAGGAGGAACAGGAGGAGCACTGCCAGAGCCCTGCAAAATGACCTCCAGCAGGCCACAAATGTGCATCTGTCTGCACAAACGGTTAGAAACCGACTCCATGAGGATGGTATGAGGGCCCGACGTCCACAGATGGGGGTTGTGCTCACAGCCCAACACCGTGCAGGACGCTTGGCATTTGCCAGAGAACACCAGGATTGGCAAATTCACCACTGGCGCCCTGTGCTCTTCACAGATGAAAGCAGATTCACACTGAGCGCACGTGACAGACGTGACAGTCTGGAGAGGCCGTGGAGAGCGATCTGTTGCCTGCAACATCCTTCAGCATGACCAGTTTGGCAGTGGGTCAGTAATGGTGTGAGGTGGCATTCCTTTGGAGGGCTGCACAGCCCTCCATGTGCTCGCCAGAGGTAGCATGACTGCCATTATGTACTGAGATGAGATCCTCAGACCCCTTGTGAGACCATATGCTGGTGTGGTCGGCCCTGGGTTCCTCCTAATGCAGGACAATGCTAGACCTCATGTGGCTGGAGTGTGTCAGCAGTTCCTGCAAGATGAAAGCATTGAAGCTATGGACTGGCCCGCCCGTTCCCCAGACCTGAATCCGATTGAGCACATCTGGGACATCATGTCTCGCTCCATCCACCAACGTCACGTTGCACCACAGACTGTCCAGGAGTTGGTGGATGCTTTAGTCCAGGTATGGGAGGAGATCCCTCAGGAGACCATCTGCCACCTCATCAGGAGCATGCCCAGGAGTTGCAGGGAGGTCATACAGGCACGTGGAGGCCACACACAATACTGAGCCTCATTTTGACTTGTTTTAAGGACATTACATCAAAGTTGGATCAGCCTGTAGTGTGTTTTTCCACTTTAATTTTGTGTTTGACTCCAAATCCAGGCCTCCATTGGTTAATAAATTTGATTTCCATTGATGATTTTTGTGTGATTTTGTTGTCAGCACATTCAGCTTTGTACAGAACAAAGTATTCAATGAGAATATTTCATTCATTCAGATCTAGGATGCGTTATTTGAGTGTTCCCTTTATTTTTTTTAACAGTGTATATTTGACTCAGGTGTGTTGAAGCAGAGACACATCTAAAATCTGCAGGACAGGGGCTCTCTGGATAAAGACTTTTGGAAAGCCTCAAAGTGATTCTGGGAAACAATTAGGCAACTCAGCAGAGGTGCTCTACTCACACAGTTTATAGTGCGGGTGCGAAAGTGTTGACTTCAGCTGAGCATATAACCAGGCAGTGGAAGGAATACTTTGAGGACCTCCTCCCACTGACATGCCTTCTGTAGAGAAATGAGAGTATGGGGATGAGGAGGATGACTTGCTCATCACTGGGGGTGAGGTCACTGAGGTAAATAAACACCTCCTTGGTGGCAGGGCCCCTGGGGTGGATGAGATTCACCCTGAGTTCCTGAAGGCTCTGGATGCTGCAGGGCTGTCTTGTTTGACATGCTTCTTCCTCTTCACATAGAGATTTGGGGGTGGTGCCACTGGATTGTAAGACTGGGGTGGAGGTTTCCATCTTCGAGAAGTTGGACTGGAGGGTGTACGTCAACCACTGGGGATCACACTCTACAGCTTCCCCAGAAAGGTCTATGCCAGGGTGCTGGAAAGGAGTTTGTCTGTTAGTTGAACTTCTGATTCAAGAGGAACAATTCAGTTTTTGTTGCAGAACGCTGGACCAGCTCTTTATTCTCTCAAGCATATTCAAGTGTTCATGGGAGTTTGCCCATTCAGTTTGTGTTTTGTGGACTTGGAGAAGGCATTTGACTGTGTCCATCGGGGCATCTTGTGCGGGTGCTGCAGGAGTATGGGGTGACTGGTTGGTTATTATGAGTCATGAGCCATTCCCTATACAGCTGCAGCAAGAGCTTGGTCCGCATTGCCAGCAATAAGTTGGACTTCCAGCTTCCAGTGGTGGATTTCGCCCTTTGTTACTGATTTTCTAGGTGCAGCCCATTTCTAGGTGTAGCCAAGTGGTGGAAAGTTTCTGCTTTGGTGGCCTCAGAATCTCAATCTCAGCTTGTGCATTTCAAACATTAACCACGGTCTACGGTCCTCTCCCACCCTGCACAGCATATCTGCTATAGTTTGTCCAAGCCTGGACAGTTCATCACTGTTCTGCAACAGTCAGTGCTGTTGCTCATAGGGGTCATTATGATTGTTGGGTTTTCTCTGTAATTATTGTAGAGTGTTTACCTTTCAATATAAAGTGCCTTGAGGCGACTGTTTGTTGTGATTTGGTGCAATATAAATAAAACTGAAATAAATAAAAATTTAATTGAATCATGAGCTCAACAAGTGCTCAAGTCAAAGACATCACTGAATGTATCATGAAACCATTTACCTGCATTTGTTATGTCATTACATACATGGTTTATTCCCTGAAAAGATGAAAATTGTAAAGATTGTGCCAGTATATAAACATCTGCTCACAATCTATAGGCCCTCTGTACTGCCATAGGTCTCTAAGATACTTGAAAAAATATTTTTCAAAAGATTGTATGACTTTACCACAAGAAACAAAGTGCTATATGAACACCAGTGTGGATTTATATCCAAAAGTATAACACATACTTTGAGTTTATGCAGTAATAACTGCTAACAGAAACAAAGAATTTGCTATGGGAGTATTTTAAAGAAAGCATGGTGGTGTGGTGGTTAGCTCTGCTGCCTCACAGGTAGAACGACACCCCCCCCCCCCCCCCCCCCCCCCCCCCCCACACACACACACACACAAACAGGATAAGTCCTACATATTAAACAAATATGTAGGACCGCTTTTTTGCATTTGCGCAATATTTCTAAAATTAGAAACATCCTTTCTCAGAGTGATGCTGAAAAGCTCATTCATGCATTTATTACTTCTAGGGTGGACTATTGTAATTCATTATTATCAGGCTGTCCTAAAAGCTCCCTGAAAAGCCTTCAGCTGATCCAAAATGCTGCAGCTAGAGTACTGACAGGGACTAGAAAGAGAGAGCAGATTTCTCCCATATTGGCTTCTCTTCATTGGCTCCCTGTTAAATCTAGAATAGAATTTAAAATCCTTCTCCTCACATACAAGGTCTTGAATAATCAGGCCCCATCTTATCTCAAAGACCTCATAGTACCATATCACCCCAACAGAGCACTTCTCTCTCAGACTGCTGGCTTACTTGTGGTTCCTAGGATACTTAAGAGTAGAATGGGAGGCAGAGCCTTCAGCTTTCAGGCGCCTCTTCTGTGGAACCAGCTCCCAGCTTGGATTCAGGAGACAGACACCCTCTCTATTTTTAAGATTAGGCTTAAAACTTTCCTTTATGATCAAGCTTATAGTTAGGGCTGGATCAGGTGACCCTGAACCATCCCTTAGTTATGCTGCTATAGGCCTAGTCTGCTGGAGGGTTCCCATGATGCACTGTTTCTTCTCATTCACCTTATTTACTTTGTTTATACTCCACTCTGCATTTAATCATTAATTGATATTAATCTCTGGCTCTCTTCCACAGCATGTCTTTCTCTCCCCTCAGCCCAACCGGTTGCGGCAGATGACCCCCCCCTCCCTGAGCCTGGTTCTGATGGAGGTTTCTTCCTGTTAAAAGGGAGTTTTTCCTTCCCACTGTCACCAAGTGCTGCTCATAGGGGGTCGTTCTGACTGTTGGGTTTTCTCTGTATTATTGTAGGGTCTTTACCCACAATACAAAGCACCTTGAGGCGACAGTTTGTTGTGATTTGGCGCTATATAAATAAAATTGAATTGAATTGAATTGAATTGAATAAGTGGAAGAGGATGAATGGAAGGATGCAAAAGTCATATTTGGGAATCTTACAAATTCTACAACTAGAAAACTTGTGATGACATCTGAAATCAAATTTCTTGGGGTGATAATACATCAGAAATGATCCTGGATACCCCACATTAAGTATATTAAGCATATTATGTTTTTTACATTTTTTTTTTATCAAGTTAAAGAATTTATAAATCAAACATGTATTTTGCATTGTTCCCTCATACTTCCTTACATGACATAATGTGTGGAAGTGTTGGGAAACACCTAAAACACACCTGTTTTCTATACATTCTGCAAAAATATCAATAAGGATTATAACTAAATCCACAAGAACCATCAAATTCACTATTTATTAAATGAAATACTGAATTTAAAGACTTGGTTGACCTCAGAACTGCACAAATAATGTTTACAGCAGCAAAGCAATCGTTGCCCCAAAGATTTCAGAACTTGTTCCAAATAAGACCAAATCATCCTGACCTGAGAGGAATTCTTATGTTTATCAATCCAGGACTAACATAAAATATTACAGCAATGCAGTCACAAGAGTCAGTGTGTGTAACAATTGTACAGATGAAGTGGAAAAAAAGTACATCAATATATAGTTTCACACTCCCTTCATAAACAACAAATTGTATCAGTGTAGGACAGGCTCCTCTCAGTGATTGAGTTCTTTTGATTAATGCAAGGGTAACCCAAGCCAAATGTTTTTATTATTATTTTGTTCTTAAAAGGAATTGGATCTTGCCAAGTGTTACTACCTACCCCTGTTTGGGTATAGTATGTACAGAATATATTATATGTAAAATAAATAAATAAATAAAATTAGTTCATATTGTCTTTATACATCACACACAGAGTGCAAGGATTTTACTTATACTTTGTTTTAATTGCTTTAATTCCTGCTTTCTTGATATGAAAATATGTTGCTGTGTATACTAGACACAGAATAAACTCAACTAAAACTAAAAACTCTTCTGGGAAGGTTTTCCACAGGTTTAGGAGTGCGTTTATGGGAATGTTTAGCCATTCTTCCAGAAGTGCATGCATGAGGTCAGACACAAAGCGACTTGGCTCACAGTCTCCGCTCTAATCCATCCCAAAGGTGTTCTATCAGGCTGAGGTCAGGACTCTGTGCAGGCCAGTCAAGTTCTTCCACACCAAACTGGCTCATCCATGTCTTTCTGGAGCTGCTCTGTGCACTGGTGTGCAGTCATGTTGGAACAGGAAGGGGCCATCCCCAAACTGTTCCACAGAGTTGGGTTCAGCCCCTTAGTTCCAGTGAAAGGACCTCGTACTCTCTATTTTTAAGATTAGGCTTAAAACTTTCCTTTATGATCAAGCTTATAGTTAGGGCTGGATCAGGTGACCCTGAACCCTCCCATAATTATGCTGCTATAGACATTAGTTATTATTAATCTCTGTCTCTCTCCCCCCTCAGCAGATGACCCCCCCCCCTCCCTGAGCCTGGTTCTGATGGAGGTTTCTTCCTGTTAAAGGGAGTTTTTCCTTCCCACTGTCACCAAGTGCTGCTCATGGGGGGTCGTTCTGACTGTTGGGTTTTCTCTGTATTATTGTAGGGTCTTTACCCACAATACAAAGCACCTTAAGGTGACTGCTGTTGTGACTTGGTGCTATCTAAATAAAACTGAATTGAATTTAAATTGAATCAGTTTGTATGTGCTGCTGGCATATGAAGTCATCAGAGGATTGTCCACTATTAAATGGGAAGAAGCATCGAATGAAGTCAACTTTCTAAAGTAGAGAGGAATATGTTTTGCCTGCTTGTGTACTGGACACAGGGGCAAATATTGTGAATGGCAGCTTGCCTGAAAAATTTGTGAGCAGGGTCATCCCACCGTGTTTTATCTAAAGAAGGAAAGAGCCAGCACTGACATAAATCAGTCTACAGGAATGTCAGATGATGATGCATCTGTTTCTCAATGAACAGGGGCCAGAAAGGGCGACTATAGTTAGTTCTGCCTGTTACGGTTAAATCTGTCAAAGAGGACAAAGTGATACATACATGCGTGTTTTTGGATCCCAGCAGCTCTGCAACCTTCTGTTTCTAAAGTCTCGTGTGAGAGTTGAATGTCAGTATGAAGTCAGAATCACAATGATTATGTGAAGGACTTTGACAATGATATGCTTAGCAGGCATGTCATTATCAAAGTCTACAACCAGGAGATGCCTTCATGAATGTTAAGGATTTACAGCAAGGTGCAAACCACTGGTTATACCAAAGAGAAACCATAGATAAGACAGCAAACATATAAACAGCCTGCACAATTATAGAAAAAAATCTTTGGACAAATGAAACCAAGGTATAATTGTCCCAGATTGATATCCGTCAGATGGTTTGTCCTTCTGCTGAAATTGTTGAGACAGATAGTCCTGGACAAACTGACAGCTGAAGTCCATTTCCGTTCCTTTTTTCATTTCACTGTATGTAAAAGTTGTCAAAAATACATACCCAGGCTGCAGTTATTAATTTATTAATCAATAAATTAATCAAGTTTAAACAGATTACTTCAGTTTAAACTCAGACTTTGTGTCATGGTCCTGGGCCATGTGCCCAGCGTTTTGTCAAGTCTATTTATGTAGCACATTTAACACAACAACAGGTGACCAAAGTGCTGTGCATAAATTTAGAATCTAGAATCAATTTAGGACCAAATTATTGTTGTTACATGTCAAACATAACGAGGGTTTCAGAAAACCCATCCAAACACAAACAAGCAACAAACATGGGAGATGTTTGTGTTCTGCAGCGTTTTGTGTTTAGCTTTTACTGAGTTTTGTTATGTCCTAGTTTGTTTGGGTTTTCACTCTTCATCTTAGTTTCCTGTTTTATTAGTTATGTTTTATATTTTGATTTCCTACTTCCCTTTGTTCCTGTGTCCCCTGTGTCTGCGTCTCTCTGCCTGTTTCCTCGTGTCTTGACACATAGCACACCATGACACATTGACCGTATTTGTGTGTGTGTGTGTGTGTGTGTGTGTGTGTGTGTGTGTAGGAAGCATCCAACAATAATAATATGGCTTAAAATACTTGGATACTCAAATACAATACAGTGGTCCCTCGCTATATCACGGTTCACTTATTGCAGATTCACTGTATCACAGATTTTAAAAAAATATATCTAATTCTGTATTGCAGGGTTTTTGGTATATATGTATTTATTTAACTCCCCATAACTATGTTCATCACTCAGATGAAGAGAGAAGTTACACGTTGAGTGGAACTAGAAGTCAGGGCTGAGGGCGAAGATACTGCACCACCTGATGAAGTGGTGCCTTCAGAATAGCTGTAATGCTACATAATTCATCATCTTCAGCATTTACGTTGTAGTAACAGAGTGGGAAAGGTTTATAAAGGCTTTAAATATAAATAATAAAATAAATATAACTCCACTACTACTATTGTGAATATACAGAGTATAACATGGGAAGTGTTTACTGATTTCCAAGCATAATGTGGAGGGAGCCGGAGTGGACAGTCAGCTGACGGCATGGACCATCGACTACCTCACCAACAGACCACAGTATGTGAGGTGCCATGACTGTGTGTCTGATGTAGTAGTCTGCAGCACGGGGGCGCCACAGGGCACTGTCCTCTCACCCTTCCTGTTCAGTCTGTACACCTCAGATTTCAGGTACAATTCAGACCATTGCCACCTACAGAAGTTCTCAGATGATACGGCCATCATCGGATGCGTATCAGATGGGAACGACCAGGAATACAGGGGGGTCATCAGTGACTTTGTCGGCTGGTGTGAGAACAACGCACTCCAAATCAACGCCAGCAAGACGAAGGAGATGATCATAGACTTCAGGAGGAAGCCACCCCCTACAGCACTGGTGAACATCCAGGGAAAGGACATTGAGACAGTGGTCTCCTACAAGTACCTGGGTGTTCATCTCAATAACAAGCTGGACTGGAGTACAAACACAGACGTCCTGTATAAGAAGGGCCAGAGTCGACTCCACCTGCTGAGGAGACTGAGGTCCTTTGGTGTCTGCAGGACTCTGTTAAAGACCTTTTATGACACAGTGGTAGCATCTGCCCTTTTCTACGCAGTGGCCTGCTGGGGGGGTGGATGCACCCAAAGGGACAGGAGCAGGATCGACAAACTGGTGCGGAGGTTTAGCTCTGTGTTGGGATGTCCTCTGGAGTCTGTGATGGTGATGGGTGAGAGGAGGATGTTAGCAAAGCTGACATCCATCATGGACCCCCCATCACCCTCTGCATGAGACCGTGGGTGAACTGAGCAGCTCCTTCAGTCAGAGACTGAAACATCCTCGCTGCAGGAAGGAGCGCTTTCACAGCTCATTCATCCCAACAGTAGTTAGACTGTATAACACTTCATAATGTCTTGAGTCACTTGGACACTTTACCTACACTGCCATCACTTTATCCATACAGTCAGATACATTTTATTTATTACACTCACCCATATAATGCATACCGTGTATGCTGTGTACCTTACCGGCTACAAATGTATATAATATTTTGATATCTTTATATAGTGTTTGACGTGTGTGTGTATATGTGTGTATATGTAAATATATATATATATATATATATATATATATATATATATATATTTATGTATATAGTGCTTATGTATATGTGTATAGTTTTTTGCTATTTTATTTTATTCTATTGAATTTTAGTTTTAGTTTTTAGTTTAGTTATTTGTTCTTACTCATCCTTTTCATTTTTTCTCTGTACTGAGCTGCTGTAATGCACAAATTTCCCCGTCGTGGGATCATTAAAGTTTTATCTTATCTTATCTTATCTTAATATTTACCATTATTCTGTTCTGTGTTTGCTGTCTTAAGGTATCTTTGGCAGCATGTAACAACATCGCTGAAAGCAGGAAATATGGACACAGCCACTGAACACAAACACCTCCTGGAGGAGCGGCAGCGCAGCGAGGACAAACACAGAGCTGCTACAAAAACCCCCTGGAAACCCAAATATTTTCTCAAAGAGGTGAGGAAATGTACTTAGTACAGTCCGTTGGATGTTAATGAGATTTACCAATTAATGTAATTTGGGTTCAACAAAACATTAAAATGACCAGAGGTTCTGTTTCCAGCAGTCTCTCCTGAACTTCATGCACACATGATTCACAGCATTCACAGTGATAACTTAATTCTTCATACCTATCAGGGTAATTCCATCTCCATCCATCCATCCATCCACTTCCGCTTATCCTGTTCAGGGTCGCGGGGGGCTGGAGCCTATCCCAGCTGACATAGGGTACAACCTGAACAGGTCGCCAGCCTGTCGCAGGGCCAACACAGAGAGACAGACAACATCCACACTTACATTCACGTTGTCATTCACACCTATGGCCAATTTAGAGTTTCCAATTAACCTAACCCCAGTAACTGCATGTCTTCGGACTGTGGGAGGAAACCGGAGTACTTGGAGAAAACCCACGCAGACACGGGGAGAACATGCAAACTCCACACAGAGAGAGAGGGAGGGGCCAAGGTGGACTTAAACCCAGGCCTTCCAGATGGTATTCTAACTATGAGGCAGCAGTGCTTGCCACCACGCCACCATGCTGCCCGGTAATTCCATCTCAAAGCACCAAATTGTTACACATTCTGTTCAACCAGCTCTAATTTCCCTAAAGATTTGGTTTACTGTGTTGCCCAGCACAGTCTGAAGAACATGGAGGAGATTCCAGGAGACAGACAGTTAGTCTAGGAGAGCTGGACAGGGCCGTAGAAGGTCCTTAACCCATCAGCAGGACCGGGATCTGCTCCTTTGTGCAGGAGGAACAGGATGAGCTCTGCAGAACTACAAAATGACCTCCAGCAGCCACTGGTGTGAATGTCTCTGACCAAACAATCAGAAACAGACTTCATGAGGGGGGCCTGATGGCCCGACGTCCTTTAGTGGGCGCTGTGCTCACTGCGTGGCACCGTGGAGCTCGACTGCCATTTGCCATAGAATACCAGAACTGGCAGGTCCACCACTGGCACCCTGTGCTTTTCACAGATGAGAGCAGGTTCACCCTGAGCACGTGTGACAGACCTGAAAGGGTCTGGAGAAGCTGTGGAGAACATTATGCTGCTTAAATGAGGTAAATGAAGACAGAATCAAACGGGCGTATCTAATACAATGACAGGGGAGTAACAATCAAAAAGAGGAGGGCAGGAAAACTGAAACTCAGGGAAATTAACTTTGGACAATTATAAATGCCACATGGAAAAGAAAACTCAACCCAAGCAAAAGCATAATATTAGACAAAACTCAAACAGATCAAGCACAAATTCACAACACTGGGTCCAAAACCCAGGCTCATAATAATCACATCTTCTCATGTACAATCATGGCCGAAAATGTTGGCATCCCTGAAATTTTTCCAGAAAATGAAGTATTTGTTACTTCCTTTGAGTGTGTTGGAACAGCACACAAAATAGAAAAACAGAAAAAAAGCCAAAATTCATATCATTCTACGCAAAACCCAAAAAATGGGCCAGACAAAATTACTTCACCCTCAACTTAATATTTGGTTGCACACCCTTTGGAAAAAAATAACTGAAATCACCCACTTCCTCTAACCATCAACAAGCTTCTTACATCTCTCACTTGGAATTTTGGAGCACTCTTCTTTTGCAAACTGCTCCAGGTCTCTGATATTTGAAGGGTGCCTTCTCCCAACAGCAATTTTAAGATCTCTCCACAGGTGTTCAATGGGATTTAGATCCAGACTCATTGCTGGCCACTTCAGAACTCTGCAGCTCTTTGTTTTCATCCATTTCTTTGTGCTTTTTGAAGCATGTTTGGGGTCATTGTCCTGCTGGAAGACCCATGACCTTCAATGCAAACCCAGCTCTCTGACACTGAGCCCTAGATTGCAATATCCTTTGGTAATCTTCAGATTTCAAGATGTCTTGCACACAGTGCAAGTGCATCCAGTGGCAGAGGCAGCAAAACAACCTGAAACATCTTTGAACCTCCTCCATATCTGACTGTAGGTACTGTGTTCTTTTCTTTGTAGGCCTCGTTCTGTTTTCGGTAAACAGTAGAATGACGTGCGTTACCAAAAAGTTCTATCTTGGTCTCATCTGTCCACAAGACATTGTGTCATGTACTGCTGTGGCAGGCAAGGCAGAGGACCCCAAAGCAGGACTCGGATAGGCAAGAGTAAATTAAACTTTGTTTTATTCCTGAGTGTAAAGCAAGGCCGGACTGGTAACTAAACTTGACTCAAACTAAGGCATAAACATGAGCATGAAGCAGGGCACACAGCAGGGACAGCTGTTAGCAACGATGGAAACTATGACGAGGACGCGGCAACAAGCAGGGGAAACTCAGGACTTAAATACACGAAGGCTGATGAGGGAAGTGGACACAACTGGGAAACACCAGTGAACATCATACTAATGACAAAGGGGTAGCAAACTGGAACACAACACACAGGGACAGGAAGACTGTCAAAATACAACAGGAAATAAGTAGAAAGAGACATAAATGCAGACTTGACATACAACACTGGGAAAAACCAAAAGAACACCAACACCACAACACATGGGACCAGGGACAAGACCGAGGGACAGGACAGACACTGGAGTACCACACAGGGAGCAGGGACATTAAACTATGAATCTAAATAAGAGAACTAAGAAACACAATGAAACACAGTCATAAGGATGGAAACACAAAGCGCTGGCATGGATCATGACACATTGTCTCAGAAGGGTTTTGGCTTACTCACGTACATTTTGTCAAACTGCAGTCCAGCTTTTTTATGTCTCTGTGTCAGCAGTGGGTCCTCCTGGGTCTCCTGCCACAGCGTTTCCTTTCATTCAAATGTTGACAGATAGTTGGCGCTGACACTGATGCAGCCTGAGCCTGCAGGACAGCTTGGATTTCTTTAGAACATGATTGGAGCTGCTTATCCACCATCCGGACTATCCTGCACTGCAACCTTTCATCAGTTTTTCTCTTCCATCCACATCCATGGAGATCAGCTGCAGAGCCGTGGGCTGTAAACTTCCTGATTATGTGGCACACTGTGGACAAAGAAACATCAAGATCTCTGCAGATGGACGTCTAACCTTGAGATTGTTGATATTTTTCCACAATTTTGGTTCTCAAGTCCTCAGACGGTTCTCTTCTCCTCTTTCTGTTCTCCATGTTTAGTGTGACACACACAGACACACAACGCAAAGACTGAGTCAACTTCTCTCCTTTTTATCTGGTTTCAGGTGTGATTTTTTATATTGCCCTCACCTGTTACTGTCACAGGTGAGTTTAAATGAGCATCAAATGTTTGAAGCAAAGTTTTTTACCCACAATTTTGAAAAGGTGCCAACAATTCTGTCCGGCTCATTTTTGGAGTTTAGCATGAAATTAGCACACAAGCCTCGGCTCCACTGCAGCAGCCCCTCATCAGCCTGCCCACCCAAACCAGCTCCTCTCTGCCTTCCCACCTCAGTCAGTTGACATCCAGCCTCTGCCGGCTCCAAGGGTGACCGACACCTGGACCATCCCTGTTCCCGTGCCTAGGATGAGGCCTGTTAGTTTCACAGCTCTTTCTGCATCTGCTGTTGCCAGGCTCAAGTCAGAAGCCCCAGAGACTGAGCACCTTCACCCATCCCTGTTCCAAGGATGAGGGCTCTCAGAGTCTGACCTCTACCATGGCCTCCAGAGTCAGCAGTGAGCCCCTCCAGAGTTGGCATGAGCCCAGTGCAGTCCCAGTTTCCAGAGGGCTTTATAGATAATTGGGAAACATTCTCTGGGAAAACCTGGTCTTGTTAGGAGAGACAGCATCCATCCCACTTTGGATGGAGCAGCTCTCATTTCTAGAAATATGGCAAAATTTTATTAACCCTCCTAAAACCTGACTACCCAGGGTTGAGACCAGGAAGCAGAGCTGCAGTCTTACACGCCTCTCTACAGCTTCTCTCCTCCTGCCATCCCCCCAAAACCCCATCCCCATAGAGTCGGTGCTGCTCCCAGACCACCAAAAAAATAAAAATCATCCAAAAAAACTATTTAAGCATAAAAATTTACAAATAAATAACAATATAGCATCCTTTTCAACACTGCAGCCAAGGTGACAGAGTCAGAGCTCTGTTGAGCCAAATATTCCTTTAACTAGGTCCGTTCAGTTCAGTTCAATTCAACAATCACCTCAAGACACTTTATATTGTAAGGCAAAGACCCTTCAATAATACAGAGAGAGCCACAACAATCAGATACCTATGAGCAAGCACTTATAGGTATCTGAAACTGGATCAGGTGACCCTGAACCCGCCCGTAGGTACACTGCAATAGGCTTAGACTACTGGGGGGCTTCCCATGATGCTTTGAGCATTTTGTCACTCATCTCTTTTCACTCTCTGTGTTTGTACACTACTCTGCATTTAATCATTAGTAATACAATTTCCCATTTGTTCTTCACTCTCTGCTTTCCCCTCTCAGCAGATGACCCCCCTCCCTGAGCCTGGTTCTGCTGGAGGTTTCTTCCTGTTAAAGGGAGTTTTTCCTTCCCACTGTCACCAAGTGCTGCTCATAGGGGGTCGTCTGATTGTTGGGGTCTATTCTTTCACTCATTAGTGGTTGGATGAAGCAATTTACTATCAAACAGTTTTCTTAATGATAACAGAAACTGCCCAAATGATCAAAGTTTTACATACTCTGGATGTTTTGGCATGACATACACACAAGTTGGCACACACAGATTTAAATGGCTACTAAAGGTAAACATCTTCACCTGTGATCGGTTTGCTTGTAATTAGTGTGTGTGTATAAAAAGTCAGTGAGTCTCTGGGCTCCTGACTGACCTCTGCATGTTTCATCCAGTGCTGCACTGAGGTTGTTGGAGTCCAGGGAGAGCAAAATAATGATCAATGGATCTGCAGGGAAAGATAGTTAAACTTTATAAAAGAAGGATTTAAAAAGATATCCAAGGAATTGAGAATGCCAATCAGCAGTGCTCAAACTCTAATTAAGAAACTGAAAATGAGGGATTCTGTTGAAACCAAGCTACCATCAGGTAGACCAACACAAATTTCAGGCTTACCCACAGAAATACCCACAAATAGTTTCAGCTGACATCGAGGAAAAAAAGTGGTGTGGCTGTTACAAGATGCACAATAAGGAGGCACTTGAAGAAAAAATGGCTGAGTTGCCAGAAGAAAGCAATGATGATCCAAATGGCACAAAGCAGCCTGCATATAATACCCCAAACAGCACAGAGACAAGCCTCAAAACTTCTGGATCAAAGTTATTTGGAGTGATGAGACCAGAATGAATGTTTTTGGCCACAGCTATAAACTCTACATGAGTTTAAAAGTGCACCATCCCTACTGTGAAACACTGAGGGGGCTCGCTGATGTTTCGGGGATGTGTGAGCACCTCGGGCACAGGGAACTTTGATGGCAAGACAAATGCAGCACGTTATCTGAAAATACTGGAGGAAAATTTGCCCTCATCAACCCAGAGATGCTGCACATGGGGTTCACCTGGATGTTCCAACAAGTCCAAGCCAACCTGTCATTGGCTACAGCAGAGAAAAGTGAAGGTTCTGTAGAGACTAGACTGTCATCTTTTCCTTGCCCACCTTCTGCGATTCCCAATTAAGCCTCTGTTCCAGGTAAATCTCAGTGCTCCTCTGTCATTCTGCCTTCTCCCCAACCTCATCCAAGCCACCTGCTTCTCTCTGCCACCACCAGCATCTAGACTCCTGTCCTGCTTCCTATTTCCTGTCCTGCTGGAATCCATTCTTCTATTTAGAGGACCCTAATCACCAGATAATCTATTACTCAAACTACTTCAAAATTCATGTTCCTGTTGCTTGAAGGTGATCAAGCTTTTACTTAGATTTTGCTCAGGTGTTGTGAATTGTCATTATGTTTTTCTGAAAGATGTAACATTTAAGTTAATGTGATTTAATTAAAATTTCCATAATGATGGAAGCACTGATGGCACTTTTGTTCTGTGTGTGCATGCATGTGTAGGGAGAAGGCTGGATATACCACAACCCTCTGTGGAAAGCTCACTGACCAGGACTCTGGGAAGCCAGTGTTCACCCACAGATCCCCACTGAGGCTGAAGGCTGTGCAACAAAGGTGTGAGGAGAGAGGGGGGGGGGGGGATAATGAAGAGAATAGATGAGATCTTCACTGAGCATCAGAGGAAAACATGTTCAGCAGTGCAGTGAGACTCAGCATGGATACACAAATATATTTTTGAGACTAACTGAAAAAATGGGGCATTTTCTCTGATCCAAACTGAACTTGATATGTAAACAGCTACTTCCTGCCTAATTTCAGGTTATTTGCACAATAATGGTCACAACAGTTTTGTACAGTTCTTTGCATAATATAGTGTTAATTCAACTGTATACACAGTGTGTAAGTATATTTGAAGGGTTAGATGGACAAAACACTGAACATTTTATAAGACATCACAGGCAGCAGAGTTAGGTTACAGCACACACTCTTTGTTCTCTCTCTTTAAAAGTTCAGAATAATACTGAAGGGTGGGATTTTCTTTAGTCATCCTTCATACTGATTAGAGGAAGGCTCCACATAAGTATATACCAGTTTAACTGTTAACACTTCTGATCTGATGGAGATTTATTGCTCTCCTTCTGTGGCGCTCTCACTTGTTCTTGGGTCTCACTGTAGTATTGTATCACTTCCTGTTCCTCCAGTGCACAATGGTGTTTTATGTAGCTTAATCTGTGTAGCTTAATTATAAATCTCTAGAAAACGAATTATTTCATAGTGTAATTTTCACATGCTTGATCCAAAGCACACTCTTTACATGGTGTCAAACCAGATACTTACTCTGGATGGCATTACTTTGGCCTCCAGTAACACTGTGAGAAATCTTGGAGTCATTTTTGACCAGGATATGTCCTTCAATGCACATATTAAACAAATTTGTAGGACCGCTTTTTTTGCATTTGTGCAATATTTCTAAAATTAGAAACATCCTTTCTCAGAGTGATGCTGAAAAGCTAATTCATGCATTTATTACTTCTAGGCTGGACTATTGTAATTCATTATTATCAGGCTGTCCTAAAAGCTCCCTGAAAAGCCTTCAGCTGATCCAAAATGCTGCAGCTAGAGTACTGACAGGGACTAGAAAGAGAGAGCAGATTTCTCCCATATTGGCTTCTCTTCATTGGCTCCCTGTTAAATCTAGAATAGAATTTAAAATCCTTCTCCTCACCTACAAGGTCTTGAATAATCAGGCCCCATCTTATCTCAAAGACCTCATAGTACCATATCACCCCAACAGAGCACTTCGCTCTCAGACTGCTGGCTTACTTGTGGTTCCTAGGATACTTAAGAGTAGAATGGGAGGCAGAGCCTTCAGCTTTCAGGCCCCTCTTCTGTGGAACCAGCTTCCAGCTTGGATTCAGGAGACAGACACCC
The DNA here is from genome assembly GCF_007364275.1 of Archocentrus centrarchus. Classification (NCBI taxonomy): domain Eukaryota; kingdom Metazoa; phylum Chordata; class Actinopteri; order Cichliformes; family Cichlidae; genus Archocentrus; species Archocentrus centrarchus. Next base: position 945,235 of record NW_022060266.1, on the reverse strand, counting down.
TCTCTATTTTTAAGATTAGGCTTAAAACTTTCCTTTATGATAAAGCTTATAGTTAGGGCTGGATCAGGTGACCCTGAACCCTCCCTTAGTTATGCTGCTATAGGCCTAGAGGCTGCTGGAGGGTTCCCATGATGCACTGTTCTTCTTCACTCAACTCTTTTCATGCTCTGTGTCACAGACACCAGTCTGTGTGGCTAAGTGAACTGGTGTTCTGCCAGTTCACATGTATTAGTAGTGGTTTTATTTGTCCAGACTTTCAGATTGTTTTCACTTCATATTTTGTATGTCCCATTTTGGGATTTTTTTTTTTTTGTTGAGCTGACTCATGGCTATTCTCTGATTTTCATAACTACAGTGTAATAAACCTGTGAGAGCTCTCCTGCTTCTTGAGTTCAGTACCCACTGCATGGTGTGAAATGTGATAAGCATTATTTTCGTCTTTATTTTGCTTCTACAGTAAGTTCTTCTCTCTATAATAAGTGGGGCTCACTGATCTGCACATCACTTCCTTTATTTCAAGCTTTGAGAGAATAAGACTGTCATATACCTTGTCCTCCCTCTGACCACATGTATACAGTAAACCTATGCAACACTTGACTGTAGACAGTAGTTTGTGGGGGAGCTGGAACTGAGAAGCTCTGTATTTGTTTAAAATAAAGACCTTGTATCAGACCTTGTGTATACTGAATCACTGTCTGCCTCTGAGCTGTCTGGGCTCAACACTTGGTAGCTGAGAGAGAAACAGACAATTTAACACGCTAAAGCTCCACTTTAAGTGAAATACATTACCTCATTGTCATCAAAAAGTATTTACCAAAAATTAACTCAAACATGAAAGGTCTACTAATGAACACTGAGACAATTCAAAGGTTTATAATTATCATGCATTTTCCAAATACTTTATGGCTCCAGTTCAGCAAAATAATTGTTGAAAGAGTAACTTTTTTTTTCTAAATTTAGCACAAATTTACTCAAAGACATGAGACCATTACAAACACTTAAGGACTTATGGAATGAACAGATTAGACTGAAATGGTCAAACGTTCATGACCAGTGTAACATCACACATGATTTGATCTTAAATTCTTTAAGAAAGTTTTTCAAAATTGCCACAAACTAGGATTCTTCCTCAGGAGGCTGAGCTGGACTCAGAAGCTCAGTCCTCTCCTCATTCTACAGATGTGTGGTGGAGAGCGTCCTCGGCTCCTGCATCACTGTGAGGCACAGAAGCTGCTCTGCAGCAGAGAAGAAAGCTCTGCAGAGGGTGGTGAAGGCTGCACAGAAGGCTGTTGGAGTCAGCTTCTCCACCACCACCAACATTTACACCTCCAGATGCTGGAAAAGGGCCACCTGCATCCTGAAGGGCCCCACACACCCAGCACACATACTCTTTGTTCCCCTCCCCTCAGGCAGGAGGCTGAGGAGCATCAAGACCAGGACCAGCAGACTGAGGAACAGCTTCTTCCCTGAAGCTGTGAGACTGTTGAACTCTGGTGGGGTTGTGTAGCTGCACTGCTCTTGCACACTGTATGCATTGTATACATTTATGCTGCTGTTGCACACACTTATTGCTGCTGTCATTTGCACAAATCACTGCTGTGGCACCAAGTTTCTCTACCATCATGCCACATCCTGAACTGTTAATTCCACATTTACCTTGAAAGGTACACACAGGTGTATGCATTTGTGTGTGTGAATGTGTGTGTGTAGATATGCATGTATATTCTTTCTTTATATTATTGTTATATTTATATTTATTCTTCTTTAAATCACTGAAACTGTCATAACTATCACATGGGCAGCTCTGGGACCTGAGGACAGAATTTCCTTCCACTGCATCCAAATGTGATGTGAATGTGTGACGGCCCTCTGCCTTGGCCACGGCCTGCTGTTGCTCGTTTGTGTCTTGCAGGTTCCTGGTGGGCGGAGCTAATCAGTGCAACTGGGAGCACCTGGCCAGTCTCCCTGGAGCATTTAAGAGCACGCTGTCTCAGCCCTGGGAGGCTTCTTTTTTCCTGTCCTTACCTCCTTCAACCAGCCCCATGTTTTCCTGTTTCTTTGGGTTTATATTGGGATCGTTTATTTTATGGCAAAATAAATCAGTGTTTTGAATTTAGCATGTCTCTCCTATCATTTATCATGGCCTTTGAGCCAGACTATGACAAATGACAATAAAGAATCCTTGAAGAATGAACTGATTTTGGAGGTGCAAGGTCACATTCACAGGGACTCAGTGGTCATTCCTATCCTGCCCATATAATGTATCATTTCATGACTTACAAGAGGTCACTTTGTCTTAAGCATGGAGTGATTAGAATTTGGTGATTTAACTGAATTGGTTCTAAAGTGCATTTTTGGCTATAACCCAAAAGTCATAAAAGCTATTTATGATCAAAATTGACACAAATGTCAAACTGAATAATATGAGGTGTTTCATAACCAAAGAGTCAAAGCAAAATCTGGAGAGACATACAGGTAAACAGCAACTTTTTGATGGATGTATGCAACAGCAAAGTGGTAATTCTAGTTTGTGACACAGTGCAGCTGATTGAGGTGGAGCTACTCTAATGGTAAGTAGTTCATAAAGTACAATTTGCTGCTAATCATTAAAAATATTTTCCAAATCAATTATAAGCATCAGATCAGATCTGAAGCTTCAGAGTAACTTCTCATAGCACTGTGCAACAATCTTGAGCCACACCTCATTTCTTCCAAGGAGCCAACTTGTCATTTTTAAAGTGGTCTTTATGAAGACCATGTTAAAAACCACCTGAAGATCTTTCAGGATTTCTTTGCAGATTGGTTGTGTTACCCATTGGGTAAGTGTGTCCAAACGTTGGGCCGGGACTGTACATCATTCATGCATAAAAGTGCACGTAACTCAATGGATGAACCACTATTCTGGTTACACATAACAGCCAACATATGAACACATATGTTGGCTGTAGTGGCTATGTTGGGGTGGCTGTAGCTCAGTAGGTAGAGCAGGTCACCTACTGATCGGAAGGTCAGCGGTTCGAATCCTGGCTACTCCAGGCTACATGCCAATGTATCCTTGGGCAAGATACTTAACCCCAAGTTGCTCTCCGACCGTTCTGTCGGAGTATGAATGCGTGTGAATGTTAGTTACCGTATTTTTCGGACTATACGTCGCTCCGGAGTATAGGTCGCACCAGCCAAAAAATGCATAATAAAGAAGAAAAAAACATATATAGGTCGCACTGGACTATAAGTCGCACTTTTTTTGGGGGGGGGGGGGGGGGGGGGTTGATAGAATCCGAGACCCAGAGCAGAAATTCCATCTTGAACGGCAATTTAAAATAATAATGGATTAAAGAACAGGACGAACATGGTTACACCTACGTTATGCTAACGTAGCACATTCAGCTACATGACGCACAACGAACACGTGTTCGGTATTGTAACGTTGTAAACACACTTCCAAAGTCGGCGATATTCACAACAAAGATCGTCTTTATTAACAGAAAACGGCTGCTGTAGGCCACAGCCACGCCAACCACAACTACAACAGCGGAACAGCAACACACACACAGGCAAGCTCTCGGTCTTTTTCTCTCTCTCCATGCTGCCTTCACGAACCTCCCGAACAGTCCGAAATCCCACAACATCAACACGTTCTCTAACTAAGAGAATCGCTACAGTATGTTAACGTAACATTAAGTTATTCAGATAACCATAGCATAAAGAACATACTAACAAGTTAACCAAACCATCAACCCATTGAATTCTTCATCCTCGGTGTCACTTCTAAACAACTCCGTACACTCCGTAGACGAAGCGCCGCTTCCTCTTCTGTGTCGCGTTAGTCAGACTCGTCGTCAGCTGCAGTTCCAATTATTCCAGCCTTTCTGAATCCCAACAGGATGGTTTGGTTGTCACTGAAGCCCATGTTTTCTTGATCCATCCAATGACTTCCAGGAAAGTTGGGTGGCGCATTCTCCCAGTTGCCGTTAAGCTGTGCTCTCCATCCATCATCCACTGCGCCCACAGGTTACGCAAGACTGCCTTAAAGCTGCAGTTCACGGAGATGTCAAGTGGCTGGAGTATTTTGGTTCATGTGTTATAAATGTCACATATACGTCGCTCCGGAGTATAGGTCGCACCCCCAGCCAAACTATGAAAAAAAGTGCGACTTATACTCCGGAAAATACGGTAATTAAAAAGCACTTAGCTTTGTAAAAACGGAAGTGCTTGTATGAATGGGAGTGCATGGGTGAATGCAAAACAGGTTGTATAAGCGCTTTGAGTGCTCATACTGAGTAGAAAAGCGCTATATAAGAACTAGTCCATTACCATTTACCATTTTACATATAAGAACATACAGGGGTTGGACAATGAAACTGAAACACCTGGTTTTAGACCACAATAATTTATTAGTATGGTGTAGGGCCTCCTTTTGCGGCCAATACAGCGTCAATTGGCCGCAATTTTATTGTAGGGTCTTTACTCACAATACAAAGCGCCTTGAGGCGACAGTTTGTTGTGATTTGGCGCTATATAAATAAAATTGAAAAATTGGAAATTGAAATTTAATTCGTCTTGGGAATGACATATACAAGTCCTGCACAGTGGTCAGAGGGATTTTAAGCCATTCTTCTTGCAGGATAGTGACCAGGTCACGACGTGATGCTGGTGGAGGAAAACGTTTCCTGACTCGCTCCTCCAAAACACCCCAAAGTGGCTCAATAATATTTAGATCTGGTGACTGTGCAGGTCATGGGAGATGTTCAACTTCACTTTCATGTTCATCAAACCAATCTTTCACCAGTCTTGCTGTGTGTATTGGTGCACTGTCATCCTGATACATGGCACCACCTTCAGGATACAATGTTTGAACCATTGGATGCACATGGTCCTCCAGAATGGTTCGGTAGTCCTTGGCAGTGTTGGGCCTTAGCACAAGTATTGGGCCAAGGGAATGCCATGATATGGCAGCCCAAACCATCACTGATCCACCCCCATGCTTCACTCTGGGCATGCAACAGTCTGGGTGTTACGCTTCTTTGGGGCTTCTCCACACCGTAACTCCCCCGGATGTGGGGAAAACAGTAAAGGTGGACTCATCAGAGAACAATACATGTTTCACATTGTCCACAGCCCAAGATTTGCGCTCCTTGCACCATTGAAACCGACGTTTGGCATTGGCACGAGTGACCAAAGGTTTGGCTGTAGCAGCCCGGCCCTGTGGAGCTCCCGACGGACAGTTTTGGTGGAAACAGGAGAGCTGAGGTGCACATTTAATTCTGCCGTGATTTGGGCAGCTGTGGTTTTATATTTTTTGGATACAATCCGGGTTAGCACCCGAACATCCCTTTCAGACAGCTTCCTCTTGCGTCCACAGTTAATCCTGTTGGATGTGGTTCGTCCTTCTTGGTGCTATGCTGACATTACCCTGGATACCGTGGCTCTTGATACATCACAAAGACTTGCTGTCTTGGTCACAGATGTGCACCAACAATTTGTCCTCTTTTGAACTCTGGTATGTCACCCATAATGTTGTGTGCATTGCAATATTTTGAGCAAAACTGTGCTCTTACCCTGCTCATTGAACCTTCACACTCTGCTCTTACTGGTGCAATGTGCAATTAATGAAGATTGGCCACCAGGCTGGTCCAATTTAGCCATGAAACGTCCCACACTAAAATGACAGGTGTTTCAGTTTCATTGTCCAACCCCTGTATGTGTGGATGCTGTTTCTTGACTACAGCTCTGCTTTCAGCACCATAATCCCATTGAGGCGTATCATGAAGCTTCTCGTTCTGGGCATCAGTGTCTCCTTATGTAACTGGATCCTGGACTTCCTGACAGGCAGACCACAGGTGGTGCGGATTGGCAGTGTCACATGATCTATACTGATGCTCAGCACCGGTGCCCCCCAAGGTTGTGTGCTCAGCCCCCTGCTGTACACTCTGTTCACTCATGACTGTACGGCCACACCTAGCGCCATTGTTAAGTTTCCAGATGGCACCACCATCATTGGCTGCACTTCAGAGGGAGATGAGTCTGCTTATAGAGCAGAGGTGAGAGCCCTGACATCATGGTGTCAGGACAACAACCTGCTGCTCAATGTCAGCAAGACCAAGGAGCTCATCGTGGACTACAGGAGACTGCAGGGTGGAGGGCACACCCCTATTCATATTGAAGGGACAGAGGTGGAGAGAGTCGGCTGCTTCAGGTTCCTGGGGATATTATATATATATATATATATATATATATATATATATATATATATATATATATATAAATGATGTGACCAGCTCAGATCCTCCCTGATGTTGATCCCCAGGAACCAGCTGCTAGAGGCTAAGACACACCCAGAATGGCTGACTGAGGGCCAGACGGTCCTGATCCCCAAGGACCCCCAGAAGGGACCAGTCCCATCCAACTACCGGCCCATAACCTGCCTCAGTACAACATGGAAACTCCTCTCAGGCATCATAGCAGCTGAGATGAGTAGCCATGTGGCACAATACATCAGTGAGGCCCAGAAAAGGATAGGCAGAGAGACCAGGGGAGCTAAACACCAGCTACTGGTAGATAGAGCAGTCACTCAAGACTGTAAGACCCGACTGACCAACCTGTGCACCGCCTGGATTGATTACAAGAAAGCCTATGACTCGATGCCACACACATGGATCCTGGAATGCCTAGAACTGTATAAGATCAACAGGACCGTAAGAGCCTTCAACAAGAACTCAATGGGTATGTGGAGAACAAGAATATAAATCTATGGTAACGCTTTCTTTTAAGGCCCGCCCTTTGGCCATAACTATCGTGTAAGTAAATTTTAGTTATGTGGAATTACACCGTAATTATTTTCAATTCCGCCGTAATTATTTTTTAATTCAGCCATAGTAAAAATAATTATGGCGGAATTAAAAATAATTACGGAGGAATTAAAATTAATTACAGGGGAATTAAAAATAATTCAGCCGTAGTAAAAATAATTACGGCGGAATTAAAAATAATTATGGCGGAATTCCACATAACTAAAATTTACTTACAGGATAGTTACGGCCTAAGGGCGGGCCTTAAAAGAAAGCGTTACCAAATATATAAGTCACCAGTCATCCAGTCACTGGATTTAACTAAAAAAATAGGTACGAGCCTCCTATTGGATAATTACTGCATGGGCAATTATCTTTCAGCTGGCAACAAATTATTTAACCCCAACTGGTGCAATGAGTTGCTTCTCATCTCTTAAACAACCATGTCAAAGACACATCGCGTGGTCGTGGAAAAGATGTCAGTGTGTTTGAGAAGGGTCGAATCATTGGCTGCATCAAGCAGAGAAAACATCTGAGGAGATTGCAGAAACTACTAAATTTGGATTAAGAACTGTCCAACACATTAAAAACTGGAAGGATAGTGGGGACCCATCGTCTTCAAGGAAGAAATGTGGCTGGAAAAAATCCTGAATGATCGTGATCAGTGATCACTTAAACGTTTGGTGAAATCAGATCGAAGAAAAACAACAGTAGCACTCAGGGCTGTGTTTAATAGTGAAAGTAAGAGCATTTCCACACACACAATGTGAAGGGAACTCAAGGGATTGGGACTGAACAGCTGTGTAGACTTTAGAAAACCACCAGTGAGGCTAACAGGAAAAAAAGGCTTCAATCTGCGAGGAAGCATAAAGATTGGACTCTGGAGCAATGGAAGAAGGTCATGTGGTCTGATGAGTCCAGATTTACCCTGTTCCAGAGTGATGTGCACATCAGGGTAAGAAGAGAGGCAGGTGAAGTGATGCACCATCATGCCTAGTGCCTACTGTACAAGCCTGTGGGGGCAGTGCTGTGATCTGGGGTTGCTGCAGTTGGTCAGGTCTAGGTTCAGCAACATTATGTGCTCAAAGAATGAGGTCAGCTGACTACCTGAATATACTGAATGACCAGGTTATTCCATAATTTTGCACAGTAAAGTATGACAATGACTTAACCAAGCATTTCATTTTCCCTGGGGTGGCTGTCTATGCCTAAACAGATCTTGGCTACTGACACTTCACCAGTCTATCAAAGGGCTGACAGAGAGAGTTACATGTGTGAAAGGCCCAAGAGAGGCAGCATGGTGGCATGGTGGTTAGCACTGTTGCCTCACAGCTAGAAGGTCCACCTTGGCCCAGGCCTTTCTGTGTGTGATATTCCTCCACCGCAATACGTAAGGCTCATTGCCAGTTATTGCAAACACTTCTTCCCGCCAAGAGAGGCGCAAACGTTATTAGAGGGACAGGCAGGTTTGGATAGCTTTTTTCTCCTAATAAAGAAATAGTTAAGTTGGATATTTGGTCTATTTGGATACTTGTCAGTTTGGAAAAACTAAGTAAGTAAATAATTTTATTTATTTAGCGCTTTTCACAGACAGTGTCACAGAGCTCTGTACAGGGGCAGCTGCTGATGTCTTGAACATAACCTGCTCCAGATCAGTGTATTTATTCAACATAAGATGATCTAGACATGCTAAAAGAAAGCCTCGTGACAATAAAACTTACTCTTTCTGCTCGACAAAGCTCGCTAACTCATTATCATGACAATATATCCTGGTAAGATGAAAACCAGAGTTAGAGCCAAAGTTAATAAGCCACTAAATTCAGCTTCTACGCACAGGTTTGTGGAGCTGGAGGATCTGGAAAGAAGTGGATGATTAATTGTTGTTGATTGTTTAAATATTGCATGGGGTTGAAAAGGTGTGCCAGCCAGATCCAGTGGGGAGAGTAAGCAGCCATGCTTCCAGGAATCCACAGAGAGAGAGACAGTGGCAGGACAGTGTTGAAGGCCAACACAGAAAATGAATAGCTCTTGAGTAAATAATACTCTTTGAACATTCCAGTATTAATGATTAATGCCTAGTAAATGAGTATTTTCTCCCCCTAATGATTATAAATGATTAGAAAAAAATAAAAACAAATAAAAAAAGTGCCATTCTGACTGGATGGCTCTATCCAGTGCACCACATCCATTGCTACCAAACCTCTGCTTTGTTGTACTGCATGATAGGGTGTTCTTCATGTGATGGTGTGTTAATGTTTGATTTTGATGTCAGCTTAAGTTGACTTCCCTGTCCGATGGCAAAGTCTCATCATGGCTCACTACTGCTATTTTTAACAGCCATGAATAAGATCAACAGTGTGTTATCAGTGCACTACATGAGCAGACGTTGCCACTAGATGGTGACTCAACACTGTAAACAAACAGCAGCCCACCATTAAATTAGATAAAATTAGAACAGCGAGTAACTGGCTTGTTATTGTATATTTTATCAGGAAGTATCAAATCATTTGTCTTGCTGTTATTTACAGTTTAAACACCAGCTCTAATTGAACCAGGACATTTATTGGTCGATTCGAGGATCAAACACCTGTTGTGAATTTTGCCGTTAAGCTCCTTGTTACGTTACTTACTTTACTTTATTACATTTAGCAGATGCCTTTATCCAAAGCGACTTACAAAGCGACTGTTAGAGAACAGCAACTTGTGCAAAAAGTTCTGAAACATTTAACAGTTGGACATGTGCATTCAAAAGCAAGTCCCCGGCTATCGAGACTGGCTATTGGGACAGGGAACATCACCTGTCTGTGGGGAAGGAGCCTGAGCTAATGCGTGAGGTTGAAAGATACTGGCTAGATATAGTCGGGTTCACCTCAACGCATGGCCTGGGCTCTCGAACCAGTCTCTTGGAGAGGGGCTGGACTCTGTTCCAGTCTAGAGTTGCCCTCAGTGAGAGGTGGCGAGCTGGGGTGGGTATTCTCGTATCCCCCTGGCTTGCTGCCCGTACACTGGAGTTTTCACCGGTAGATGAGAGGATTGCTTCCCTCCTCCTTCGGGCTGGGGAAGGGGTCCTGACTATTGTTTGCGCTTATGTGCTGAATGACAGCTCAGTGTACCCACCCTTTTTGAAGTCGCTGGGCAGGGTGCTCGAGGGCGCCCCATCCGGTAACTCCATCGTCCTGCTGAGAGGCTTCAACACTCACGTGGTCAATGACAGTGAGAGCTGGAGGGGCGTGATTGGGAGGAACGGCCTGCCCGATCTAAACCCGAATGGTGTCTTGTTATTGTAGTTCTCTGCAAACCACAGTTTGTCCATAATGAACACCATGTTTGAAAATAAGGATGTCCATAAGTACACGTAATACCAGGACACCCTAGGTCGCAGGTCGATGATCAATTTTGCAATCATATCACCAGACCTGCGGCCGTATGTTCTGGACACTCGGGTGAAGAGAGGAGCTGAGCTGTCAACTGATCACCACCTGAAGATACTGGACAGACCTGGCACACCTAAATGTGTTGTGAGGGTGTGCTGGGAATGCCTGGCAGAAGCCCCAGTCCAGGAGATCTTCAACTTCCACCTCCACCAGAACTTCGACAGAATTCCGAGGGAGACTGAGGGAACTGAGTCCGAATGGACCATGTTCCACACCTCCATTCTTGAGGCTGCTGCTCAGAGCTGTGGCTGCAAGGTGGTTGGTGCCTGTCGTGGTGGTAACCCCCGAACCAGATGGTGGTCACTGAAGGTGAAGGGAGCCATCAAGCTGAAGAAGGAGTCTTATCAGGCTTGGTTAACCTGTGGGTGTCATGGTCCTGGGCCATGTGCCCAGTATTTTGTGTTTAGTTCTTTTGGTTTCTGTTTTCATTGAGCTCCTGTTATGTTTTCCAGTTTGTATCCTTCAGTCAGCCAAAGTTTGCTCCCTTTGTGTTTCTGCCTCCAGTGATAAAGCTGCGTTTTGAGTGTACCCCTGTGTCTCTGGTGTTCTGCTTAGAGGACCTCACTCTTGCCAGCCGCAGCAGTTCATGACAGCGGGACTCTGGAGGCAGCTGACGGGTACGGGCAGGCCAAGCAGAACGCGCCTCGGGCGGTGGCTAAAGCAAAAACTTTACTGTGGGAGGAGTTTGGTGAGGCCATGGAAAAAGACTTTTGGAGGGCATCGAAGCGATTCTGGCAAACTGTCAGGCGACTCAGGAGGGGAAAACGGTGCTCTACTCACACAGTCTATAGTGCGAGTGGAGCGCTGCTGACTTCAAATGAGGTTATAGTCGGACGGTGGAAGGAATACTTTGAGGACCTCCTTAAAAGTGAAAAAGTACAGGCTCTGAAATGTACTCAAAGTAAGAAAGTAAAAGTAGCTCCATGTTTGTAACGCTAATTAATGGTGTACTGCTAATGGCAATCATCTCTGCATAAGCAAATAATAGGAGGGCAAAAATATTATTAAATAAATTGATAATAAATTAAAAAAACATATCTGTCTGTCTTGGTTCACCCCAATTTTTAAATCTTGGCCTACAAATTAATATTAGCCACTTACCTACCAAGTTAGGTAACTGCATTTTTCATAGTCAAATATAAAACTATGCTATCAATTTGACCAAATCGGTCCAGACATATAAACACCTGTCAAAGTATTCAAAACCACTTTTGTGACAGCGCAAACTCACTGGCTTAGTACTGTTGGCTCGACACATGAGGCAAACTATGTATTGTGAGTGTGAATAGAACTCAGTGGCAGTGCAGGGGATTAGCATGAGAATAGTGTGTGAGTGCTGGAAGGCCAGTACTTCATTTCTGTCACTCTGCGGCTCATGCTCTCTCACCTCTGCATGCTGCACCTCCACAAAACTGTGGCTCAACTCTGCTCTCCACCTCTGTCAGGGTCGCCCTATTCTTTGACCACTCATAATCCTTCATACATCAGCCTACTTTGTTCACAAACTGATGACAACATGGAGGATAACCACACTTTCCTGTACTTTGCTTATGGTAGTAACCTGCTAAAGGAGCGGCTCCATCTCAAGAATCCCTCTGCGACAGTACACTGTGTGGCCAGGCTCAAGGTACAGTCTGAAAAATGGAGCATCTCTCCCACATGAACAGCACAGAATTAAAGTGATCATTTGTGTCACTTTTCAGGATTATAAGCTGGTTTTTGGGAACCACAAAGGCCTCGCCAGTGACCGGTGGCATGGAGGGGTTGCCACCATAGAGCACAGCCCTGGAGATGAGGTCTGGGGTGTGGTGTGGAGGATGAACATGTCTGATCTGGAGTCTCTTGACAGGTAAGGGGTTTTTTTGTTTCAGTCAGTGTCCTTGTTAACATGACATGTAACATGCCTTTTTGTGTGTGTGCGTGTGTTTAGTCAAGAGAATGTGACATTAGGTGCATACAGTCCTGTGGAGCTATCAGTGAAGACAAAAGGCCAGGACCTCAACTGTCGCACCTACATAATGAACAGCTGTGTGTATGCTCCACCATCACCACAATATCTTAAGGTGAGATTTGACCCTAGTCATGATTGTGAGCGTTTCGATATAATGCAAGAAGACTGAATCATGTTCTGATTTCAGGGGGAAAAAATGTAAAGGATGATGCTAATGTTTGTGCGTGTGTCTCATAAAAATACTGAAACCTTTGCTAAAAACTTTACATTTAAGTTAACTGATTTTTTTTTAAAAAGGAAACTAAATAAAACATCACTCCAAACTTCCAAAATGAACTAAATTCAAATATACAGCAAAAGTCTTCAGTGTCTTTGTGAATATGATCACATTCAGCGTGGAAGGCACTGGTGCATCTGTGAGACTGGTAAGTCAGTGAGATTGTGTCTAATGTTTGTATTGTATTATTGCACTGTGCTGAACTATAAAATCTTACAATATACCAACAACTAAAAGTGAAATTACTAAGACTAATGTGAAACTAAGCATTTTAAACAATAAACAAGCAAATACACTGTGGAACCTGAACTGAAATAAAATAATAACTAAATAAAAATACAAATCTGATGGGAAACTTAAAGTTAACTGCCACACTGGCACTTTTTAATGAAAAATGGTTAAGAATCACTTCTAAGATCTGAAGAACAACGGCTCTTTGTGTCACACAGTAATAACTTCCACTCATCATTCATTTTACTTATTGTAAGGACGGTACATTTATTGTTAGTTTGGTTCTTTCATAGTTTGGTCAGTAGAACCAAAAACATTCACTCAGCTGCCAGTTTACATACACGTAGCTTAAAGTAGTGATGTAACACTCCTGAAATAAAACCAGGCTTCTTGAACCTCAGACATTTTGATATAATACAATAATGGCTACACTTTTCCTGTTACATCAGAACGTGTTGTCCACATTTATATCACTGACTGTGGGCTATAAACAGGTTTAACTGTGTATGTAAAATTCAGAACATTAACAGCACAGAGTCATTACAAATAATAAAATGAAGGCACATGTTAAAACTGAGAAATTGTATTATTTAATGTCAGCAACATGTTTCAAAAAGCTATGATAGAGACAACAACAACGAAACAAAGCCTTCCTGAGTGCCCGACTGTTTCTGCAGTAAAGAAGGGATCAGAACTGTGAAAGACTCTGAGCAACTAGTTCAACCGTATACCAATATAAGTTCATCCTCCATGGTACAAATATCAGAACACAAGGGACAAGGATAGTCATGATCTCATTACCCAGACTGTCCAGTAATTAAAAAAGGTTTTGTTAATTCACAGAGGTTTGTTCACTGTAGACCCACTGTAAAAACAACCAACAGAAATTTCATAGTAGATATGGGAAAAAGCAGTAACCTTTCTGTCATTGAATTGTTTGTGCATTACTTAATAGATCTTTATCAGCAGGAACAGCTGTAAAACAGCTGTGAAAATTATACCTTCCTTCATGGGCCACATATAGCCCACTTTAGAAGACTTGGATCTTAATTGAGCCAGAGTGGGACACCAGGGCCTTATGTTTGAGAACCTGGATCTTTGTCTGTTCCTATAATTATTAGAAATGACACAGTTCTAGTCATATATTAAAGTCATATTCTTAATGCATTAAATATTTGACTATTAAACACTGGCTTCAAGCACAAAAGGTCTCACTTAAAAATAAATAAAGAAGGCCAGTGCTGTAATAGCCCAAACCCAGCCACATGCAGAATTCACAGTGAATTATGTTAGGGTTATATGTTCACTCGTATTCATGTCTCTCTGTGATTCATCTGGAATAGGGATTAGTTTGCTCACACCCGTCATCACCTGACTATGTGAAAGGCCAAAACAGTCAGGACACACCATGCTTTGCTATGTTTTACAGATCTCACAGCTTGTGAGCTAGAATGCCAGATTGTTCTTCAGTACATGTGAGAGCTCCAAACATGCCTAACAGCATGCCTTTGTTTCGATACCTTTGTCTTCTATAGTGTGTCACCTATATTGTTCCGTCTGTTCTGCTGGTTCTTGCATCTGCTGAACTGCAGGGCATTCTCAAATTTGTTGTGATCTTTGATTCCTGACATAGTGGTGGTTATAAGGCTGTCACATAGAGTTGTGTGCAAAGGTTTCAAGAATCACTCACGTATTGTTTTTACAAAGTTTGCTGCTTCACTGTTTTTAGATCTATTTGTCAAATGTTTCTATGGTATACTGACATATAATGACAAGCATTTCATAAGTTTCTTTTATTAACAATTACGTTAAGTTTATGCAAAGAGTCAATATTTGCAGTATTCCTTTTCAAGACCTCTGCAGTTCATCCTGGCATGCTGCCAGTCAGCTTCTGGGTCAACCTATTCTTGCATAATCAGTGCTTGGACTTTGTCAGAATTTGTGGGGTTTTGTTTGTCAGTCCGCCTCTTGAGGAATGATCATGAGTTCTCGATGGGATTAATGGCTTAATCCCATCGAGAACGTTCCTGGAGAGTTTCCATTCCATGGACCCAAATTTTCAATGCTTTGTTTCACTTAGTTATCACTTTTGTGCTATGGCACGATGCTCCATCATGCATTGTTCTTCACCAAACTGTTCTTGGATGGCTGGGAGTTGGTCTCAGAGGACATTTTGGTACCATTCCTTATTCATGGTTGTGTTCTTAGGCAGAATTGTGCACAAGCCCACTCCCTTGGATGAGAAATGGTCAAATGGTCTCAGGATGCTTTACTGTTGGCATGACACAGAACTCACCTTCTCCAGACATTTTTCCAGATGCCCCAAACAATTGGAAAGTGGCTTCATCAGAGAAAATGACTTTCCTCCAGTCCTCAACGGTCCAATCCCTGTACTCTTTGCAGAATATCAGCCAGTCTTTAATGTTTTTCTGGGAGAGAATCGGCTTCTTTGCCCTTCTCGAGTGTGCAGATGCATTCACACCTGCCTGTTGCCGATCCTGAGCAAGCTCTGGACTGGTGATGCACCAATCCCACATCTAAATCACCATTAAGAGATGGTTCTGGCACGTGTTGGACTTTCATGGGCACCCTGAAGCCTTCTTCACAATTGAACCTCTCTCCTTGAAGGTTTTAATGATCCAATATATGGTTGATTTAGGTGTAATCTTGCTCACAGCAATACCTGTGCCTGTGAAGCCCTTTTTATGCAAAGCAGAGATAACTGTATGTGTTTCCTTGCAGTTAACCAAAGTAAAAAGATGATGATTTCAAGAACCATCCTCTTTTTAAAGTATCCAATCTGCTATTCAAACTCAGTCATCATGACAGAGTGATCTATAGCTTTTAACCCGCCAACACTCTCAGCTGTGTTAACAAAATGATGTCAGCAGGTAATTTTCTGGCAGGGCTGAAATGAAGTGGAAATTGTATTTAGTTTTGTTGTTGTTGTTGTTGTTGTTGTTGTTGTTGTTGTTGGGGGGGGGGTGTCTAGTGCCACTCTTCATAACATTCTGCAGTATATGCAAATTACCAAAACTGAAGCAGCAAACTTTGTGAAAACCAACACTTGTGTCATTCTCAAAACCTTTGGCCACAACTGTACTAAAACAATTATATAACTTAATTACCTGGATTTCCTTCCAGGTACATACAACTCAACTGAACATTGCTGCACACCAAACGTCCCCTCAGTTCATTTGTGAAATAGCAGGGAAAGCTAATTTAGACAAGCAATTCAAGGGCTGAGAGAAAAGCTAGAAAGGATATTTTCACCTTCACACAAACTGCTCTATTGTTGTACTATAGTACTATGGGGTCTTTGAGATAAGATGGGGCCTGATTATTCAAGACCTTGTATGTGAGGAGAAGGATTTTAAATTCTATTCTAGATTTAACAGGGAGCCAATGAAGAGAAGCCAATATGGGAGAAATCTGCTCTCTCTTTCTAGTCCCTGTCAGTACTCTAGCTGCAGCATTTTGGATCAGCTGAAGGCTTTTCAGGGAGCTTTTAGGACAGCCTGATAATAATGAATTACAATAGTCCAGCCTAGAAGTAATAAATGCATGAATTAGCTTTTCAGCATCACTCTGAGAAAGGATGTTTCTAATTTTAGAAATATTGCGCAAATGCAAAAAAGTGGTGTAAATTTTTAAAAAAGGCATCAAAATTGATATAAAATAACACTAACAAACCATAAGAAAATGAGGACAAGACCACATGATCAGTCCATCTGAGATGACAAACACAGCAATGGAAAAAAATCCAGATTTTCCAGCATCCATGGGATTGTGCAAAGAAATCAGACCCTAAGTGAAGAAGTCAATTTTAATGAAATAAGATAAGATCAGATTATGTCTGTCAAAATATATATAGAAAAACCAAAAGGCAATAATCATCATTACCATTGTTATTTTTAGTACTTTTAGTAGTTCTCCCTGTGTCTGCATGGGTTCTCTTCCTCCCACAGTCCAAAGACATGCATGGGGTAAACTGATGATTTGAATGGTTGTCTGTCTCTCCATATTAGCCCTACAAATGATTGGTGCCCTGTCCAAGGTGTACTCTGCCTGAATTCTTCAGCTTATCCCTGAATTGAATAAGCTGAAGAAAAGGGATGGATGGATGGATGGATGGATGGATGGATATTTTCAGTAGTTACAGTAGCATCATTTGAAACACGTGTTTAAATTTAAGACAGCCAGGTCTTGTTCGTACCAATGGTCAGATTCCCTTCCAAACAAGTTCAATTACAAAAATATTTATAAATCACTGATTTGTGCGTGAAATTTTCATACGCACAATTTACATGGCTAAAGTTAAGAAATGAGGGCCATTGTTATATTCAAGAATCCAGTTTGAAATTACAATATTACACAAAATAAAGGGAACACTCAAATAACACATCCTAGATCTGAATGAATGAAATATTCTCATTGAATACTTTGTTCTGTACAAAGTTGAATGTGCTGACAACAAAATCACACAAAAATCATCAATGGAAATCAAATTTATTAACCAATGGAGGCCTGGATTTGGAGTCACACACAAAATTAAAGTGGAAAAACACACTACAGGCTGATCCAACTTTGATGTAATGTCCTTAAAACAAGTCAAAATGAGGCTCAGTATTGTGTGTGTGGCCTCCACGTGCCTGTATGACCTCCCTACAACACCTGGGCATGCTCCTGATGAGGTGCCGGATGGTGTCCTGAGGGATCTCCTCCCAGACCTGGACTAAAGCATCCACCAACTCCTGGACACTCTGTGGTGCAACATGATGTTGGTGGATGGAGCGAGACATGATGTCCCAGATGTGCTCAATCAGATTCAGGTTTGGGGAACGGGCGGGCCAGTCCATAGCTTCAATGCCTTCATCTTGCAGGAACTGCTGACACACTCCAGCCACATGAGGTCTAGCATTGTGCTGCATTAGGAGGAACCCAGGGCCAACCGCACCAGCAAATGGTCTCACAAGGGGTCTGAGGATCTCATCTCAGTACCTAATGGCAGTCATGCTACCTCTGGCGAGCACATGGAGGTCTGTGCGGCCCTCCAAAGAAATGCCACCCCACACCATTACTGACCCACTGCCAAACCGGTCATGCTGAAGGATGCTGCAGGCAGCAGATCGCTCTCCACGGCGTCTCCAGACTCTGTCACGTCTGTCACATGTGCTCAGTGTGAACCTGCTTTCATTTGTGAAGAGCACAGGGCGCCAGTGGCAAATTTGCCAATCCTGGTGTTCTCTGGCAAATGCCAAGCGTCCTGCACGGTGTTGGGCTGTGAGCACAACCCCCATCTGTGGACGTCGGGCCCTCATACCATCCTCATGGAGTCGGTTTCTAACCGTTTGTGCAGACACATGCACATTTGTGGCCTGCTGGAGGTCATTTTGCAGGGCTCTGGCAGTGCTCCTCCTGTTCGTCCTTGCACGAAGGTGGAGTTAGCGGTCCTGCTCCTGGGTTGTTGCCCTCCTATGGCCTCCTCCACGTCTCCTGGTGTACTGGCCTGTCTCCTGGTAGCACCTCCAGCCTCTGGACACTACGCTGACAGACACAGCAAACCTTTTTGCCACAGCTCGCACTGATGTGCCATCCTGGATGAGCTGCACTACCTGAGCCACTTGTGTGGGTTGTAGAGTCCGTCTCATGCTGCCACGAGTGTGAAAGCACCACCAACATTCAAAAGTGACCAAAACATCAGCCAGAAAGCATAGGTACTGAGAAGTGGTCTGTGGTCCCCACCTGCAGAACCACTCCTTTATTGAGTGGGTCTTGCTAATTGCCAATAATTTCCACCTGTTGTCTATTCCATTTGCACAACAGCATGTGAAACTGATTGTCAATCAGTGTTGCTTCCTAAGTGGGCAGTTTGATTTCACAGAAGTTTGATTTACTTGGAGTTATATTGTGTTGTTTAAGTGTTCCCTTTATTTTTTTGAGCAGTGTACATGAGCTTAGTAACAAGATGTGTTAATGTGCTGGAAGAAGTCATCAGAAGACAAGGACACCATGGTCATAAAAGGATGGATGTGGTCAGTAACAACACTCAGGTAGCCTGTGGCATTTAAACAATGAATTTAGACATTTGGTATTGAGGGGCCTACAGTGTGCCAAGAAAATATACCCCACACCATTACAATACCAGTAGCAGCCTGATCCATTGATACAAGGCAGGATGTTTCCATGATCTCATGTTGTTTATGCCAAATTCTGACTCTATGTTTTTCCGGTCCTGTGTTGTCCAGTTTTGGTGAGCCTGTCCAAATTGCAGCCTCAGTTGTATTTAGCTGACAGGAGTGCCACTTGATGTGGTCTTTCACCACTGTAGCCTATCTGCTCAAGGTTCAAAGTGTTGTGAGTTCAAAGATGCTCTTCTGCCTATCATGGGTGTAACAAGTGGTTGCTTGAGTTACTGACGCCTTCTGAGCAGTTCAGAACAATCCGGTTATTCTCCTCCGACCTCTGGAAAAATCCATGAAGTCAACTGTTTCTAAAATACATATGTCAGGGTTGTTAATGTCATACACTAACAACCCTGACAACAACCAAGATATGTTTAAAGTTACTTAAATCACCTTTCTTCCCCATTCTGATGCTTGGTTGGAACCAAAGCAGGTTGTCTCAGTGTTTTCTATGAGCCTGTGATTGGCTGATTGGATATTTGTGATAACAACAGTTAAGCAGGTGTACCTAACAAAGTGGCTACTGAATGTAACTCCAAACTGTTACAGGTAGCTCACTCTTGCTATATTAAACTTAAGGCACTTGACAACTGACATTTGTGGCTGTTTTAATGGTTATAAGAAAATATATTCTTATCAATGACTGCAGGTGATTGTAATGGGAGCAGAACAGAATGGCTTGCCAAAAGACTACCAGGAGAAACTGCGAGCAATCAAGACCAACATGTACGAGGGTCCGCTACCTATGATGGCCGAACTGGAGCGAGCCAGACGAAGAGCCAAAGAGAGGGTCAACCATCGGTCTGATGCCTGATTATCCAATATAATCCAGGTCCACATTTTACAGTAGCAGTCTATATGATATTGTATTGATCATAACACTGCATGTTAACAAGTTCACCACAGTTAGCTCCTTTGCCTTATGGTTAATCTTAATTTTGGCAGTATAATTCATGATTCTACAAGTCCCCAATTGTCAGCCACTGGTACAATACAGTATTGATGAGTATGTGTTCTAATTTGCCAATAGTAATAAGTGAACACCTCTTAAGAAATAATAATAATAATACATTGTTAATATTATTGTAATATTAATGTAATATTACATAATAAAATATACAGTTGTACCTTTGTGTTTTATGGTGGAGATATTTCAGCACCAGTCAAAAATACTAATTCAATTTTTTTTTTCTTTTTTCTTTCTTCTTTTTAAAAAAATCATATTTGGGGTTAGCTCTGGTTATTAATATCCTCTTGCAGCCAGAGTTAGTATTTTAGCTGTTTTTGTGTGGAGTTTGTGTTCTCTCTGTGCCTGGGTGGATTTTCTGAGGTTCTCAGTCTGGGATCAACCTATGGTTGGAAAAGAGTTCAAGAAAATGAACTGAAAACACTTAAAACACTGTAAGTCTTTAATAAACACAACATATATGGAATTACAGAGATACTAAAATTTGTCTCATATTTTAGATTCTTCATACTGGGTGGGATAGGCTACAAATAGTGCCTTGGA
This sequence comes from Archocentrus centrarchus, assembly GCF_007364275.1. Classification (NCBI taxonomy): domain Eukaryota; kingdom Metazoa; phylum Chordata; class Actinopteri; order Cichliformes; family Cichlidae; genus Archocentrus; species Archocentrus centrarchus. The sequence continues at coordinate 924,859 of NW_022060266.1, read as the reverse complement.
TTGTGTCCAGATATCCAACAGTGTTACCAGCACAACTGTCTTTCTGGCATTATGTTATTCTAAATTTGCTGTGGAAGCATTTGTCCCCAGTCTTTACTGCTGAAATATACCCCACATAGAAAAGAAAAAGACAGAACCTGCTGTTAAGTTTTTTTTTCTATATTCTGTCTCATAAAAGTTATATAACTCATACTATTCACTCATGAAAAATGGCTTGCAACAATTATGAGTATAAAGTATGACTTAAGGAAAAATTATGTTGTATGAATAAATTAACATAGTACAAAACTTTAAGTTTTTTTTTTTTAAGTCCAATAGATAGAGTTGTGACAAAGAAAGTTTAAGACTAATTATTCCTGTGATTCAGTAGTTTGTAGAACCACATTTATCTGTGTGATCTTTCAGTCGCTCACATCATTGTGGAGGAATTTGGACCCACGCTTCTTCATAACGTTGCTTCTGTTGGTTGAGGTTTGCGGGCATTTGTTTATGCTCAACGACCAAAGGGCATTATTATTATTATTATTATTATTATTATTTTTAAAACATTGAGAAGTCACTGATTTGCATGTGAAAAATGCAGATCCACAAATTACACACAGTTTTGTGCATACAGACTCAGGAAATGAGGTCCTGTGACTGAAAGCCCAAATCCTCAGACCTCCACCACCATGCTGACAGCTGGAACGAGGTGTTTGTGCTGATGTGCTGTATTTGATTTTTTCCAAAGATCTCCACTTTGGTCTCATCTGTCTAATAATAATTATTATTATTATCTTACCTTTCCTTAAAAATTACCATTATTGTTGGAAGCTACCACATTCTAATTTCCTGGCATCGTCCCACAGATGCTGGAGGAACTGGATTTTTAAAATTTTACCTTTTATTTTTCCACTGCAGTGCTCCATGTCCTTCACCTATCTTCTGTTTTTTGGAGTCTATTAGTCTTTTTTATATCAACTTTGATGCCTACACATTTTTCACGTCAGTCATATCGAGTGTCTCAGGGAAACAATATTCAGATTCTGATTTAGAAACACTGAAAACCCGTTTGTGTTTTTTGGCTCCCTCTTTGGACAGTTGGTTCAGTTCTTTTCTCCTGCTTTCCTGCCGTAGTGTGGGAAACATCATCGCCACTTTCTCTGGTTCACCCAGAGGTATACAGTATCCTGTTGATTTACTAGCATATTCACAGTGTTAAGAACACCAAAGGATGTGTGTATGTTAATGTGTGTATGACAGTACTTCTGTGCATGCACTTCGTTTTTGCTCAGGACAAGAACGTTTCCATGCACATATTAATAAATGATGACCAAAGACTTGTGGTCTGTTCAAATTTGACTTTGCAAACCTAAGCTGTGCTGCCATATTCTTTTTAGAGAGAAGATGCTTTCACCTGACCACCCTAACAAACAAATTATACTTGTTCAGTCTTTTTCTAATTGCACTGTCATGAACTTTAATATTTAACCTGCTAACTGAGGCCTGCAGACTCTGACATGTAGCTCTCGGGTTTTTTGCAGTGGGTCAGCCTCTTGTGGATGTTTTGAGGATGTTGTCATGTTACTAAATAACCTAATGGAAGAATTTGGCTTTTTTTTAACATTGTGTAAGTTTTCCAGTAATTGTCTGTCCTGTTTTTTCTGTTTATTTGTTAATGATTTGCTGGCATGAAACTCAAAATGAGCATATATTTAAAAACATTTGATATGCTATCATCATGGTATATTAATTTAAATATAGGGTTTTAATACAAATAAATTGATTTTTTTTACATTTACATTTTACATAGTATTCTAACCTCTTTTGAAAACAAAATTATATTTGTGACCCGAGAGGCAGATGAAAGCTACACTTTCATTGCTGGTCTCGTCATTATTCAATTAAATTTGTTTTCTCACTCCAGCCAAGTATAAATGATGCACTACGCCATAGAGAAAGCTACAGTGATGTCACTACACTGTTTGAAAGGTATCCACCTCTTCAGTGTAGAGAACTTGGAAGGCAGCCCAGAAAAATGAGGACAACTAACTAGATTTGAAATTTTCGATCAGTCTGGTGTTTTTGTTTTGACTGAGATGTTTGATATTAGGTCAACACATCAGTAAAAGGTGAGTACAATCACATGATGTGCCAGGTGGCACGGTGGCATGGTGTAGTAGTTAGCACGGTGGCGTGGTGGTTAGCACTGCTGCCTCACAGCTAGAAGGTCTGGACTCAAATCTACCTCAGCCCGGGCCTCCCTGTGTGGAGTTTGCATGTTTTCCCTGTGTCTGTGTGGGTTTCCTCCCACAGTCCAGAGACTTGCAGTTACTGGGGTTAGGTTCACTGCTCACTCTAAATTGCCCGTAGGTGTGAATGATTGTCTGTCTCTCTGTGTTAGCTGGTGCCCTCTACCCTATGACAGCTGGAACAGGTGACTCTGAACAGGATAAGCAGAATGGATGAATGGACATATTAATGCACATATTAATCTACAAGCATTAAATATTGTATTAGAACAAAAAAATGAATTAACAATTAAAGCAATACTTGCATTTTACTAGATGCCATTCATACAATAATATCACCTTTATCATATTTGATACTGGTCAGTTGTGTGATCATTTTATAACTGAATAATTCAAGCATCCATCCAGGGCAGTGATTGCCCTTTCTTAAGGAAGCATGTGTGGAATGAAGATATGACTGCTAATCACATTCTGACAAACATGGTTTTCCACCGTTTCATATATTCAGGACAGATTTTTCTTCTTGTTCAGATGTAATAGACCAAAGATGAGTACTGATTATGTCAAACCTAACTACAAGATAAATAACATGAATTTATGAAATTCTGTTTAAGTTATGTTAAAGGTCCTGACCTTATAATAAAAAGTGCCTTGAGGTGACCGTTGTGAATTGGCACCATTTGAATAAAATTACATCTGCAATATTGAGATATCTTCAAAAACTCAAGTGTGGGAGGAGCTTGATGAGGTCATGGAAAAAGAATCACTGCATGAAAAGTGGGGTTTTCGACAGTTTCTTGTATGTAATATTGCCGCGCGCCTTGAGCTTTAGGGCTCTCAGCAGGAGGCTTTGGCCAGAACAGTAAACTGTAGGGAAACTGCCGTGGACTCTCTGTGTCAGTGCTCCCTCAGCTCCCCCCTCTCCTCAGGTCTAGGGCAGGCTCTCATATGTAAAGGAGGTTTCTGTGAGTCATACAAATGCAAATCAAGTACTCACCAGTGGTCACCAGTACTCACCAGTGGTCTACCCTTCCCAACAGTTGTAACCAACATATTTTTATTTTGAGATATATATAATCAAATTTACATTATCATCTTTTAAGCCTTTTTCCATTACAATGTGACTACACATAAATTATTATACAGCGAAACATTCAAACAAGACTAAACTCAGAAGAAATCATTCTAATGTATAAATTAGTATTATCTAGTTGGAAATATACTTTTGGATGTTTTCAGCTTTTGTCCCTTTTTCCAATAAGGCTGTGAGCTTCTGTCTGTGAGCTTCTGTCTGTGAGCTTCTGTCTGTGAGCTTCTGTCTGTGAGCCTTTGTCATGGAGTTTTTTGTGAACCCTGAACTTTAGTGGACTGAGGGAGATAAACAAAGGCTATAACTTGATGTTGGTGACACTACAAGCATTATTTTCATTGAAAAGCAAACTCAGTTTTCAGTCTAATTCACTGTAACAAAAAGTCTGTCACACCATCATCCTCTTCTGTGCAGTGGCTTCCCAGCTAGCATTGAACATTCAGACAACATCCCATGAACGCTGCCATAAACGTTCAGTGAATGTTCACATGCATTAATGACATTAAAGACTACCAAGGCAGATGGAATACGAAAACATATAAACGTTTATTTTGCTATACGTGGATGTACATAAGAGATATCAGCAACACCTTCAAGAGAAAAATGTAAAAAAAAAAAGCAAACAGTGGATGTGTGTCTTCCAGCTCATGGGGGGTCGTTTTGACTGTTGGGTTTTCTCTGTATTATTGTAGGGTCTTTACCCACAATACAAAGCGCCTTGAGGTGACTGTTTGTTGTGATTTGGCGCTATATAAATAAAATGTAATTGAGTTGAAATGAAATGAATTGAATTCTGTGTGGCAGCTTCCTCGCCTGTGATTGGACAATACAGATCACGTGCGGGATCACGCTGAAGGTCTGCAAGACCAAAGGAAATCAGTGCGGTCGTTCTCTTCCGTTCAAACTGAATGGCGTTCTTTGTCTACGCTGCTTTCCTGGTACGACAATGGAGGTCGTCTATATTTCAACACCCCAGAAGCTCCTCGTGAAAGTGGGCCTCTCTACTGGCCAGCTTCAACCAGCCCCGCTGCAGACGAGAAGACGCTGCTGGCTGCAGTGAGTGGGTTATCTCCTCAGTTACTCAAGTTTCTACTAGCAACTGAAAGACAAGATGGCGTCTATTGTGTAGAGACTCGATGCTCTGGACCAGGGGTATTCAACTGGCGGCCCAAGGGCCAGAACCGGCCCATCAGTCATTTTGGACCGGCCCACTGCCCATTTACTTCTATTAAATAAAAATTTTAAAAGAAGCTGTGACTAAACTGTAAGCACGGCATGTAGTTCACACTCCTTACAGGTGGTGGCAGTAACGCACCATATATTACCAACCACCATTAAACTCAAGAAGAAAAAGATGAAGAAGAATGGCATTTTATCAGTGTTGCCAACTTGGCGGCTTTGTTGCTAGAGCTAGCGGCTTTTCAGACCCCCCTAGTGAGTTTTTCCCTTAAAGCAACTAGCGACAAATTTAGCGAGTTTTCTCGGTAATGTCGGCAACTTTTGGACAGTTTTTTGTTAACCTGAAATCCTCCGCTATCGGCGAGGTTTGTGTACATACAGCCTTCGTACTGCGTCCGTTCAGACGCTTTGGCATCGCCCGGACCCCCAAGAGTACCGAACTGTTGGTATGTGCCGTAAGTCACGTGACCTTAATAGCAGAAGTGAGTCTGATTGTGTCCTCGTGATGCAGCCAGCAGATACGATGCCGCATTGAGTGGGTGGGAGCGTTGCTGTGACACATCAGCATATATGTCTATGGATTTACAAATCCTGCTGACTGAAGGATGGAAGTTTGTTCATTCAGTCTGTTTACATATTTGTTATCTCACACAGGACGAAGCACTGTGGTGAAGTCTGCTTCACTGCAGACTGGCTTTTTAAAGAATCAGTCAGCCTTTTGCTATTTTCGCTCTGTATCTTTTCTGTTTACATTTTAATAGCACAGCTGCGAGTCTTTTGTTATGGAGAAAAAAAGCATTAATTTATTTGAAGAGCATTATTATTTAAATATGCCAGTGGTTTATTTTTGAGCAATTTCTCATGTACATCTACAGCTGAATGTTAATAAAAGTGTCTGTGTGGCATTTGGGACATGTAGCTTTGACTCAGAGGTGCCTTTTTGTTTATATCTTTGGGAAGAAAAAAATATCAAGATATATTTCGTATATCAACATTCAGGTAAAAAATATCGAGATATTATTTTGGTCCATATCGCCCAGCCCTAGTAGTTCTAAACATATTTTTTATTCACTTTTTGTCTCTCCAAAGATGTTATTCCTCTCTCCTACAGCCTCGATTGCAACTACATGCAAATAACCAATTATGCAAATTAGGTGATGATGTCATATAGCGACTTCTAGCGACTTTTACGACATCCAATATCTACTTTACTTGCTGAGGACTTGGCGGGAGGCCAGACAGTAGTTTCTGATGAAAACATGTCGCATTCAAAAGAGAAGAGACGTAAGGTGGACAGCAAAAATAGAAAATTTAACGACAACTGGACCGATAAGTATGCACAAGAGTAAGTGTCCCGAGAAATGTGTGGGCCACTGGCAAATATCCTCATGACAATTTGGCCCATAGAAAAATGTAGTTGAATTGGACTCTAACAAAGACTCACCTACAGAAGGACTCAAGAGGAAAAGACGGCAGCACAATCCGAAAACTGCGGTAAGACTTGATCATTTCTAAAACAAAAATACTAAGAGTGGAGGAATGGTCACAGTAAGCTGACAGACGTGTTGGATTGTATTGTTGGTCTGCTGTATTTGTGTAGTTAGCTTGTAAATGCAGTTTTATTTTTGAGAAATATTACTTATTGTTTTTTTTTACTTTATATAAAATCTGGCTTCTTTTGAACAACCCAAAATGTCTATAAAAAGGTGATTCAGTGAAGGTGAAAATAATTAACACTGAATGTTCATAGTTTTAGCAGCTGTAACATTTTGGGACCTAAAGATAAAAAGTGTATAATCAGTTTAAAGGTGCCTCAAGGGTTAATGACCAAAATCACTGAAGTACTTTTATCAATGTTACATTTTTTCAAAGTACTTGTTTGTAACCCACATAAAATGGGGATGCCTCTTTAAGAAGCAGGGGTTAGGGAAGCTAGGTAGTCTACCTGGCCAATAAAAAGTTTAGTTCCGGTGTGTATCAACCAATCAGAATGCAGACCGCCGCTGTAGGTCCCGCCCTCCTTCCCCGTGTCGGTAGCATTGTTTTTGTGAGCGTGAAGATCCGCCATGAGGAGGAGACTGCTAAGCTGTGCAGCGTGAGAGTCTGTGTGTTAAGACGATTATAGTACTGGATACGAACTTGAGACGAGCTCTTTTGCAATTGCAATTGCTGTTTGCCATCTGACTTCTAAGCTGGAAGTCGTGAAGTGAGTAAATAGATTGAGCTTCAGTTTTCTGCCGAGCACTGTTAGAGCTACCTCGTTAGCCTTGTTAGCTCTTATTGGCTACTGGTTTCCTTGAAGTTCATCTCGTTCTCCGTTCAGCTGAAGTGCCCCACGTGTCCGGACTGAGAGCCACCATATCGTTGTCCCAAACGTGTCGCATTGAGATCGGTGAGCATATTATGTGCCTTTCATTCAGGTTTTTTGTTCTGTTTATCACATTGTTGTTAAATAATAGCCTTTATCTGAACTGTTTAATTATTCAAATGTAAACCTTTACTGATTTTGGGTAAAATGTGATATTTTAATGTTGTATTTGAAAAATGCTTGTGTAATCTACAACAAAGTGGGCTGATAATGCAGTGAAATACTGCACTGAAGTGAGAGAGAGTTGTCTTATTGCAAATGTGAGCGCTTTGATGACGGGTTGATGTCAACTATGATGTCTATAGAGATATGATTTAAGGATTAAAGCTAGAACAGCTTAATAAAAACTCTATTATTTTGCTGGTCCTGTCTGTCGACAGGTCAGGTTTTTTTCCCATGCTGGATTGTTCCTGAGGTGGATTCCTCCTGTGACTGTGATGGCGAGCCTTCCCACCTGAACTTAGAGAAAGAACTGGATCCCTTCTTTTCCATTTGGAGTCTTGCTGCACCCTGCGGTGTGGTAGGCCTGTATCACTCATACCTTCACACACAGTTGGTTATGCGCGAGACCACTGACTGACATTTTTTGCTTATTGTTTCATCCTGGAATTTTGGACATTACCCTTCGGACAAGTTTATTTCGGACATTATAACAACCTGCTGTGTAGGAAATCCTCCTCATGTGAATGGTGTTGAGTTGAACCTGAATTGGAACTGAAATTGATTAATCTGTTGTTCTGTTGTCCATTACAATTTAGAATTCAGATTACCAGGGTGCACCCAACAGATTTGATATTGAGAATTAGCACTTGGCCAAGTAGTATTATTATTTTATGTATTTTATTGTGTGTAATTTCATTTTCATAATTGTGAGCCTTGTACAACTGTTCGTCAATTTTATGGTTTATGTCACTAAAGCTAGTTGTCCTTTAAAATTATCCAGCTGCCTTTGTGTGTCACTTAAACACCTCATTGTGCTCCCATAGCCGAACCTATTGGCCCATTCATCTAGAATATATAATACCTTTCTCTACTGTGTTACAGAGAAGCTTTGGCGAGCCAGCCAGGAGCATGAGTGTGTGTGTTTAAGTGTCAGACCTCTTACACATATTGTTAGGACGTGCCAAGTAGTCTTTCAAAAAAAAAAAGGGAAAAATGGATGTAGTGCTCAGGGAGTCCATCAAAATTCCCCTCTCTGTGGTTGTTAGTGGTTTAACAGGGTCTGAAGCAGATGAGGAAGTGTCCACCTTTCTCCAGAAGTATGGTTCCATTAACCGTTACATTCGCTTAGATGATCCTAAATCGTATTACCATAAAAACATGATTATTGAGTTTGCACATGAAACTGGCATGCAGACATTAGAACCATTTCTGCCTCTTCAGCTTCCAAGCACGACTCAAGCAGGCATTGTGTATGAGTTGAAGGCTTTAGGAAGTGTCTACACTGTAGATGCCAGAAGCAAAGCTACTAAGATGTACATGGAACAGCTCTCTGAAATTGCCAGGCTGAGTGGAAATTCATTAGGGGAAATGTTGAAGGAGGAACTTAAAAGTCTGGTTGCATCTGCAGAAGGTGCTTTTGCCCAACCACCTCAGACTGATTTAGAATCCTCAGCTTCACAGAGTCCAACCCCACAAAAAGACTCAACCAGCCAAAGAGATGTCACATCTGAAAACCCTCAACCAGTGACGCTTACAGAATCCACGACTTTGACACCAGCAACTGATCCAAGTAAGTCTCTCACCCCTGCCATTTTCAGTGAAAACCTGATTGATCTCAACCCCCCACAGACTCTTTCAGTCTCCTCTGAATTCACTACTACGCCCCTAATCGATGTCAACCCACCTGCAGTTCAGCGGGTGGTGGTTGAGCATGTGGTGCGCAGCAAGGATAACTCACCCCAGTTTGCTTCACCCGGTAGACTCAGAGCCTTTTCAGGCAAGAGTCCACGTCCAAGCCACGAAGCAGATTACGATACATGGCGTGCAAGTGTTGAAATTCTTATCAGAGATCCATCTGTGTCAGACTTGCATTGCACACATCGTATATTGGACAGTCTTCTTCCTCCTGCTTCTGAAATGATCAAGCATTTGAGCCCACAGTCTAGTCCCTCAACTTACCTTAAGTTGCTTGACTCCACTTACGGGACAGTTGAAGATGGCGACGAGTTTATGCTAGGTTCACGAGCACATTCCAGAATGATGGAGAGTTACCTTCTGTCTTTCTGCAGAGACTGCACACTGCTTTAAGCAAAGCAATGAGACGAGGTGGTGTGTCCACCCATGAGTTTGACCAACAGCTTTTGAAGCAGTTCTGTAGAGGCTGTTGGGAAAATGCTTTAATAGTCGATCTTCAGTTAGAAAAAAGAAAAGAGAAACCACCTGCCTTTGCAGAGTTGTTGCTCCTTTTTAGGACAGAAGAGGATAAACAGGCTGCAAAGATGACTCGCATGCGGCAGCATTTTGGCCATGCCACGTCTGGCCATAACTCCAGTAAGCAGCGTGTCATGTCACAAGTGCATCTCGCACATGACACTAATGATTCGATAAATAAGACTGATCTTGAGATGCTCAAGCAACAAATTGCTGATCTCAGCATTCAGGTGAAGAGCATTGTGTCAGAGGGCCAAAACCCAAAACGACCTAAGCAGCAAAAAGCAAGGTCTGTTCCTCTATGTGTCACACATGAAGCCCATGTTGTGAAACTAAAAACAGCCCGTCAGCATCCCTCCACGTTCAAAGCAGATGGCAGACCGCGTCCCTGGTACTGTTTCCAGTGTGGAGAGGATGGCCATGTTGTTTCAGTCTGTGATAAAGCACCAAATCCTTCCCTTGTAGCAGCTAAGAAAAAACAGCTGAAAGAAAGGCAGGCTGCTTGAGAAGCTTCTAATGTTTCTCAAAGTGAGACACATTTAAACCAACATCTGCTCCCATAGAGGGACATATGGGAGCGAAGTTACAAAACGCCAGTCCCAAAACCATGAAACCTGTTGTCAAGAGTGTTGGGGTAGAAGGGTCAAAATTACCACATGGCCTTGTGGGAACTAAAACCACAGCCCAAGTATCCATTGCAGGGAAAGACATAAACACAGGTTCACAGGTCACAACTGTGCCCCAGTCCTTTTATGAAGAGCACCTTTCTGATCTGACCATCCACTCTTTGAATGACTTGCTTGAAGTGGAGAGTGCTAATGGCCAGTTTGTTCCCTATTTAGGATATGTCGAGCTTACCATCACCTTTCCTAAAGAGTTTGTTGGCTCTGATATTGAAATAAACACACTGGCCTTGGTCATCCCTCACCTCCGCTCTGCAGCCCATGAACAGGTGCTTATAGGCACAAACACACTTGACGTTCTTTATACTGACTATCAGAAACTTTCACCCTTTCAGCCTTTGATGAGTGGCTATCAGGCTGTTCTCAAAATACTTGAGATACGACAAAGAGAGTCTAACCGCAGCAGCCTTGGTTGTGCAAAACTAATAGGCAATTTGGCTAAAGTTGTCCCTGCAAGACAGACCACTGTTGTTGAAGCCTTTGTTCATGTGGATCGTCTGAACATTCAAAGAGACGTCATTCTTGAGCAACCATCAGCTTCTTCTCTACCAAATGGCTTACTGGTTTTAGCGATTGCAGTAACTTTACCAAGCAAACGTTCATGTCATCTTCCTGTCGTACTAAGAAATGACACCAATCATGACATTGTCATTCCCCCCAAAACTATTGTGGCAGATGTTAGTGCTATAGTGCAAGTGCTACACAAAGAACATACTGTCAGAGAACCAGATTGTTCTCAGTCTCCAGCAAAGTCTTCCCAAGAGCTAAGCTTTGATTTTGGAGATTCACCTCTATCCACTGCATGGAAGGAGCGAATAACAAACATGCTAAACAGTATGCCAAACATCTTCTCTCAGAACGACCTGGATTTTGGCCATACTGATAAAGTTAAACACAGAATCAAGCTCAGTGATGAGATGCCTTTTAAGCAAAGGGCCCGTCCGATACACCCCAACGATGTGGATGCTGTGAGACAGCATCTACAGGAGCTCCTAGATTCTGGAGTCATACGGGAATCTGAGTCCCCATTTGCTTCCCCGATCGTTGTGGTTTGCAAAAAGAATGGCTCTGTTCGTCTGTGCGTGGATTACAGAAAGCTGAATATGCAGACCATTAAGGACGCCTACGCTCTTCCAAAATTGGAAGATGCTTTCACTGCACTTGCTGGTTCTAAGTGGTTCTCCGTCCTAGACCTCAAGTCCAGTTACTATCAAGTTGAAATGGAAGAAACAGACAAGCATAAGACCGCATTTGTGTGTCCAGTTGGATTCTGGGAATTTAACAGGATGCCCCAAGGAGTAACAAACGCACCTTCAACCTTCCAAAGACTGATGGAAAAGTGTGTTGGTGATCTGAATCTAAAAGAAGTTTTAGTGTTCATTGATGACCTCATCATTTTCTCATCATCCTTGGAAGAGCATGAACAGCGCTTGCAGCGTGTCCTTGAACGACTGATGACATACGGTTTGAAACTGGCACCGGAGAAGTGCAAATTCTTTCAAACGTCAGTAAAATACCTTGGTCACATTGTTTCTGAGAGAGGTGTTGAAACCGACCCCGAGAAAGTTGAGGCCTTAAAGACCTGGCCGATCCCCACAAACCTTAAAGAGCTTCAATCCTTTTTGGGATTTGCTGGATATTACCGACGGTTCATTCAGGGGTACTCTGCTATTGTAAAACCACTTAATGAACTAACTTCCGGTTATCCACCACTCAGAAAGCTGAACAAGAGACAGAAGGTAAATCCAAGCTCAGAATATCGCAACCCAAAGGAGTCCTTTGGTCAGCGGTGGACATCCCAATGTCAGAAAGCTTTTGATGACATAATAAAGAAGCTAACATCAGCTCCAGTCTTGGGATTTGCAGACCCCCAACTTCCATATGTCCTGCATACAGATGCCAGCACTGTTGTCCTTGGGGCTGCATTGTATCAGGTTCAAGATGGTCAATCTCGAGTCATAGCTTTTGCAAGTCGAGGACTTTCCAAGAGCGAGAGGAAGTACCTGGCTCATAAGCTTGAATTCTTGGCCCTTAAATGGGCAGTCACAGAAAAATTCTCTGGTTACCTATACGGTACAGATTTCACAGTGGTGACTGACAGCAACCCACGTACATATATTTTAACGTCCGCAAAGCTTGATGCGACAGGGTACAGGTGGTTGTCCAGTCTTTCTACCTACTCATTCAGTCTTCAGTACAGAGCAGGAAAGCAAAATCTAGATGCTGATGCACTTTCTCACCGACCTAACAACCCACCAAAGGATGATTATGCATCCAAGAAAGAAAGTGAGAGAATCCGGCAGTTCACACTGTACCATCTGAGCAATCCTAACAGTCCAGAAACTGTTCCCCAGGAGGTGATTAAGGCTATTTGTGAACGTCATATGGTCACTTCACCTGTAGCTGATGTTCAAGCCGCCAATCCTGGGTTGACATTAGTTGAATCCCTCACTCACCAGTCCACAGCCATCCCCGACTGCTTCCAGCAGGAGGAAGTGGATGGGTCCCCTCTTGTCCATTCATTTTCAGAAGAAGAGTTGAGGCAAAAACAAACATCAGATCCTGCTATCAATGCAGTCATTGTACTCTTGGAGACTGGTGAAACTCCATGTCCCAGCCTCAGGTTGGAGTTACCAGAACTACCCTTGTTGCTCAGAGAGTTGGCTAGGTTGGAGATGCAGAATGGAGTGCTCTATCGTAAGCGACAAGATGGTCCAAACATCTCATATCAGCTTGTGCTTCCTGAGGAGCTAAGAGCTACAGCACTTAGGAGTCTTCATCATGATATGGGCCACCTTGGAGTCGAACGAACAGTAGATTTGGCAAGAACCAGATTTTACTGGCCGAAAATGCGCATGACCATTGAAAAAATGGTTAAAGCCTGTGAGAGATGTATTCGCCGAAAAACACATCCAGAAAAAGCTGCTCCACTCATGAACATTAAAACCTGCCGACCGCTTGAACTGGTGTGCATTGACTTTTTGTCAATAGAGCCAGATCGCTCAAATACGAAAGACGTTCTAGTAATAACTGATCATTTCACAAAATATGCAGTGGCTATACCAACTCCAAACCAGCGAGCACAGACCTTAGCGAAGTGCCTCTGGGAAAACTTCATTGTCCATTATGCTCTTCCTGAAAAGCTCCTTAGCGATCAGGGTGCTGATTTTGAACCGAGGACCATAAAGGAACTTTGTGAACTTGTTGGCATGAGGAAAGTGCGCACGACTCCTTACCACCCCAGGGGAAACCCGGTTGAAAGATTTAACCGCACTCTTCTTCAAATGCTTGGAACACTTGATAAGTCAGACAAACTCCGCTGGAAAGATTTTGTCAAACCTCTGGTACATGCTTATAACTGTACAAAGAGTGATGTAACTGGATTCTCCCCCTACGAATTAATGTTCGGGAGACAACCCAGACTACCCATTGACTTGATGTTCAGATTGCCCACCAATGCTAGCAAGCAGACTCATTCCCAGTATGTTGGCAATTTAAAATCTCGGTTGGAAGAAGTTATCGTATTGCTACTAGTAACGCAGGAAAGAATGCAAGTTGCAACAAAGCCAGATTTGATCGGCGAGTGATTGAATCAATCTTGCAGAAAGGAGACAGAGTTCTTGTACAAAATGTGAAGCTGCGTGGAAAACATAAGTTGGCAGACAAGTGGGAGGAGGATGTTTATATTGCTGGAGACATGCCAGTTTACACAGTTAAACCGGAAAGTAAAGACGGACCAGTGCGGACTCTGCACAGAGACCTGCTTCTGCCATGTGGATTCCTGTCAGCAGCTGCAGAACCTGAGAGAGTTAAATCTCGTACAAACAAGAGACCCAGAACGAGACAATGTCCAGTTGTTGAGAGTGAAGAGGAGATAATCTCAGACTCGGATGATGTTCCTGATTGGACGTTTTTTCCTCGTATTACACCTGATGCATTTGTCATAGTGCCTGAAACTCACAAGTCGAGTGAGCCTGCTTGTGCAGTCCGGCACTCAGCAGAAACAGAGGAGTCTGTAGTTTCCCTTTCACCCGATGCTCCAGCGACTCAGTCCGTTGTAGGAAATGGAAATACTGGAGACATTCAAGGTGCATCAAATGTCAACTCACCTGAAAATGACAACCTACCTGAGCATGACAACCTACCTGAACAAGACAGATTATCTGAAGCAAACGTCTTACCTTATCTGAACTCAGTTGACAGATCCCCCCAGTGTTTGGATTTGCAGCAATCTGAGGAAATTCCTCCAGATAATGAGATGAGTTCAGATGCAGTACATGATGATGGGTGTTGTGATGCTAATGCACCTGTTACTGTCCAGCCTGAACCCTTAAAGTTTCAGACTGATGGACTTCAGGATGCTGAAACATCCCTTCGTCGCTCTCAAAGAGTGCACACAAAGCCTAAGAGATTGGATTATGTGAAACTAGGCAATCCTCTGATAATGGTGGTGAATTCTCTTTTCCAGGGTCTTAGTGAAGCACTGACTAGCTCCCTGAATGGTTTTGAGAATGCATCTCATGATTCCGTCAGGCATGTGTAAGCCGTGTGACTCAGTGTCACATTGCAGATGCCCAGGGACGGGCATACCCTTCAGAGGGGAGGGTGTAACCCACATAAAATGGGGATGCCTCTTTAAGAAGCAGGGGTTAGGGAAGCTAGGTAGTCTACCTGGCCAATAAAAAGTTTAGTTCCGGTGTGTATCAACCAATCAGAATGCAGACCGCCGCTGTAGGTCCCGCCCTCCTTCCCCGTGTCGGTAGCATTGTTTTTGTGAGCGTGAAGATCCGCCATGAGGAGGAGACTGCTAAGCTGTGTAGCGTGAGAGTCTGTGTGTTAAGACGATTATAGTACTGGATACGAACTTGAGACGAGCTCTTTTGCAATTGCAATTGCTGTTTGCCATCTGACTTCTAAGCTGGAAGTCGTGACGTGAGTAAATAGATTGAGCTTCAGTTTTCTGCCGAGCACTGTTAGAGCTACCTCGTTAGCCGTTAGAAGTTCATCTCGTTCTCCGTTCAGTGTCCGGACTGAGAGCCACCATATCGTTGTCCCAAACGTGTCGCATTGAGATCGGTGAGCATATTATGTGCCTTTCATTCAGGTTTTTTGTTCTGTTTATCACATTGTTGTTAAATAATAGCCTTTATCTGAACTGTTTAATTATTCAAATGTAAACCTTTACTGATTTTGGGTAAAATGTGATATTTTAATGTTGTATTTGAAAAATGCTTGTGTAATCTACAACAAAGTGGGCTGATAATGCAGTGAAATACTGCACTGAAGTGAGAGAGAGTTGTCTTATTGCAAATGTGAGCGCTTTGATGACGGGTTGATGTCAACTATGATGTCTATAGAGATATGATTTAAGGATTAAAGCTAGAACAGCTTAATAAAAACTCTATTATTTTGCTGGTCCTGTCTGTCGACAGGTCAGGTTTTTTTCCCATGCTGGATTGTTCCTGAGGTGGATTCCTCCTGTGACTGTGATGGCGAGCCTTCCCACCTGAACTTAGAGAAAGAACTGGATCCCTTCTTTTCCATTTGGAGTCTTGCTGCACCCTGCGGTGTGGTAGGCCTGTATCACTCATACCTTCACACACAGTTGGTTATGCGCGAGACCACTGACTGACATTTTTTGCTTATTGTTTCATCCTGGAATTTTGGACATTACCCTTCGGACAAGTTTATTTCGGACATTATAACAACCTGCTGTGTAGGAAATCCTCCTCATGTGAATGGTGTTGAGTTGAACCTGAATTGGAACTGAAATTGATTAATCTGTTGTTCTGTTGTCCATTACAATTTAGAATTCAGATTACCAGGGTGCACCCAACAGATTTGATATTGAGAATTAGCACTTGGCCAAGTAGTATTATTATTTTATGTATTTTATTGTGTGTAATTTCATTTTCATAATTGTGAGCCTTGTACAACTGTTCGTCAATTTTATGGTTTATGCCACTAAAGCTAGTTGTCCTTTAAAATTATCCAGCTGCCTTTGTGTGTCACTTAAACACCTCATTGTGCTCCCATAGCCGAACCTATTGGCCCATTCATCTAGAATATATAATACCTTTCTCTACTGTGTTACATGTTCATTTGTCTTTTATTCACAGGATGCAGGAGTTGGTACTTTGTCACATAACCATTGTTTTTGATGACAAAGATGGGCTGATTAAATTTTTGTGTTTGTTTTTTTGCATTCAGGGTCTTATCTGCTATGTGTGCATTCAGAGTCAAGAGAGTCATACTTTCAGTGTAGTTTCCTGATTTTTCACAATATTTCATACAGTTTCATAATGACTTAATGTGTGCTCTGTGTCAACAGCTGCTGGAGGCGAGGGTGAGTGACCTGGCAGTGAAAGAGGTTGCCTTCTGGGATGGTGTCACCACTGACCTCATGTTGGATGAGGAGGATGGCGTCTCAGAGGGCGTATCGGGCTGGATTCAGACCCCCAAGCTTCCCCAGCCAGGAGCTCAGTGACCTCTGAGCCAAACTGCAAGACAGACTAGAAGCTCACCCTAAATACAACGCCGTGCACCATAAGTGTTTGTATGCTGGACCATGCTCTGAGAGAAAGCCACCACCACATGGCCCAGAAGTAGCAAAGTATTATATGTCATAAGTTTTTTGTTTTCTTTATATATATATATATATATATATATATATATATATATATATATATATATATATCCATCCATCCATCCATTCACTTCCACACATCCTGTTAAGGGTCGCGGGGGGGCTGGAGCCTATCCCAGCTGTCATAGGGCGAGAGGCAGGGTACACCCTGAACAGGTCGCCAGCCTGTTGCAGGGCCAACACAGAGGGACAGACGACCTTTCACACTCACATTCATGCTCTCATTCACACCTATGGGCAATTTAGATTAGCCAATATATATATATTAGCCAATACATATATATTGTCTAATCTAATCCACTCTGCATTTAATCATTAATTGATATTAATCTCTGGCTCTCTTCCACAGCATGTCTTTCTCTCCCCTCAGCCCAACCGGTCGCAGCAGATGACTGCCCCTCCCTGAGCCTGGTTCTGCTGGAGGTTTCTTCCTGTTAAAGGGAGTTTTTTCTTTCCACTGTCGCCAAGTGCTGCTCATAGGGGGTCGTTTTGACTGTTGGGTTTTCTCTGTATTATTGTAGGGTCTTTACCCACAATACAAAGCGCCTTGAGGCGACAGTTTGTTGTGATTTGGCGCTATATAAATAAAATTGAATTGAATTGAATATATATATATATATATATATATATATATATATATATATATATATATATGGATTATATGATATGTGTGTGTGTGTATGTATGTGCATATTGCTTTATATATAATAAAAAGAAATTCAAACTTGTGCCTCACAATTTGTTTCTCTTAATTGAATTCCTTTTAGTTGAGGTTATTAGCATGGCATGAATACAACATAACATACAAGGTATATCACAAAAAAAAAATTAAAAATATTTTTTATTACTGGGTTATTATTTATTAGGGAGGGGCTTACCCAGGCCTGTCTTTATAAAGGCCAATGGGGGACAGATCTACCAACCAATCACATGTGAGTAATGAATTATGATGTCATTTTTTTCATCCAATGACTGAGAAGCCACGTTGGTCTGTTGCCACTGCTTCGGCTTGCAGCGCTGCTATTCATAGTGGAGTCGTTAACACCTCCTGCCTGCCAGCTCCCCCGTACCTCTACCCCCCGCTGCTTCTGGTGGTACATAAACGACCATATCCGTCTCAGGCGAACCCGTAAGCTGTCAAAAGCTGTCGTCTACTAGCGGCGCCCGCGTCAGTATATGGGGACGAAAATCCCTCTTTTCATGCAGTGACATTTGGTCACCCTCAGAGCAATTCTGACATACTGTCAGGCAACTCAGGAGGGAAAAGCAGTGCTCTACTCACACAGTTTATAGTGAGGGAGGGGCGCTGCGGACCTCAACTGAGGATATAGTCAGGCAATGGGAGGAATACTTAAAGGATCTCCCAGATCCCACTGACATGCCTTCCGTAGAGGATGCAGAGTCTGGGGATGAGGGGTACAACTCGCCCATCGCTGGGGTGTGGTCAATGAGGTAGTTAAATAACTCCTTAGTGGCAGGGCCCCTGGGGTGGATGAGATTTACCCTGAGTTCCTGAAGGCCCTGAATGTTGTAGGGCCATACCTCTATAACCTTACATGGAGATCTGGGGAATTGGCTTGGGATTGGCAGACTGGGGTGATGGTTCCTTTGTTTAAGAAGGAGTACCAGAGGGTGTGCTCCAATTATATGAGGATCACATCACTCGGCCTCCTTGGAAAAGTCTAAACAAGGGTACAGGCTGATAGGAGGCCCGTACCACCAGCAGATAGAAGGAGTGGCTGATATTGAAAAATCCTACCAATGGCTGGACAAAGCTGGACTGACAGACAGCACAGAGGCACTAATCATGACAGCACAGGAACAAGCTCTGAGCACAAGATCGATAGAGGCTGGAGTCTACCACACCAGGCAGGACCCCAGGTGCAGGCTGTGCAGAGATGCCCCTAAAACAATCCAGCACATAACAGCAGGGTGCAAGATGCTAGCAGGCAGGGCATACATTGCCAACGACAGCAGTCTGAGAGCGAAGTGCTCTGTTGGGGTGAAATGGGACTATGAGGTCTTTGAGATAAGATGGGACCTGATTATTCAAGACCTTGTAGGTGAGGAGAAGGATTTTAAATTCTATTCTAGATTTAACAGGGAGCCAATGAAGAGAAGCCAATATGGGAGAAATCTACTCTCTCTTTCTAGTCCCTGTCAGTACTCTAGCTGCAGCATTTTGGATCAGCTGAAGGCTTTTCAGGGAGCTTTTAGGACAGCCTGATAATAATGAATTACAATAGTCCAGCCTAGAAGTTATAAATGCATGAATTAGCTTTTCAGCATCAGTCTGAGAAAGGACGTTTCTAATTTTAGAAATATTGTGCAAATGCAAAAATGCGGTCCTACTTAATATGTGCATTGAAGGACATATCCTGGTCAAAAATGACTCCAAGATTTCTCACAGTGTTACTGGAGGCCAAAGTAATGCCATCCAGAGTAAGTATCTGGTTAGACACCATGTTTCTAAGATTTGTGGGGCCGAGAACAAGAATTGAATGAATGAAGTTTATTGCCATGTGGGTGAACAAGTTCACACATTGGAAATTGCAGTTAAAGAACACCATCCAAATACACAAACACAACACACATAGGGGGATATGTGTCCTCGGGTCATGCAGCCGTTTACTTGCGGCGCTACCTTTGGCAGGAGGAGAAAACAACACATCATGGGGAAGTTAGGTTAAAAAAAAGTCATCTGGTACAGTGCACTCAAAAGAGCACTGTACCAGGGTCCAAAAAAAACCACCTTAGCAAAGCATTTGCACATGTAAAGCAAGGACAGCAGCGGTAGGTGAGGTCAGGTCAGGAGGGGATGCAGACGGAGACGAGAGGTGGGGGCATTGTGGAGCCAGATGCCAGGATCCAGCCAAAACAGTTCGCTGATAGTGGTGGAATTTCATCAGCGGCCGTGATACACCAGACCCAGCTTCACAAATCACAACGCGGAGTGGGGGAGAGAGCAGCCGCACACAGAGCCCTGGAGAGAGATATGGTTGCCAACCCAAGGCCGGCAGGGGAGCCGAATTCCTGATAACAAATGTTGTTTTGGAACAGGCTGCTTGTTTTTCCAACAGCCTTCAGTCTTACTGGGAAACCATTCGAAAATTCAATATTCCAAATTCGTTGATTGCCGTCCTCACTGTGCAGAACCGAACAATATCTCCTGATCTAACCCCTCTCGCCTGCGAGCTCGCTAATCTTGCGGCTCAGGTCCACCAGGCTTTGAGTCTGAGTTTGTACGGCTCTGCTCAGCCCCTCCACCTGGGTTGGCAGCCTCTGCAGATGTCGAACCGCCATCCAGATTTTCTTAATTTGCCAGTAAAGCAGGTATCCACCGAGCCCAAACAGAGAAGATACCGCTACCAAAAAGCCGAATATGTAGGCGTCTTCCACGTCTTCCACTCCAAGGGCCGAGAAGCACACAGGTCTCCACGAGCTCCAAGAGTCGATGACGTATCCAACCGGGTCTGTTCCACTCGGACACGCAGGCTCCCCTGTCCCGGATCTCATAGTGGAAAAAATTCGATCAATGATGGAGAATGCCCAGTTTGCCAGATCCATGTTTCAATCTTGTTCTTATTCGGACAGTGTGTAAAAGACGCTCTCACAGCAAGCAGCAAGCGGAGAGATGGGGAGGGCAGGGAGAGAGAGATAGTGCGACCGTCTCCGACAAGAGCAGGAAGAGAATTTCAGTTTGATCTGAATTTAGAAGCAGGAAATTAGAGGTCATCCAGGCCTTAATGTCTTTAAGACATTCCTGCAGTTTAACTAATTGATGTGTGTCATGTGACTTCAAGGATCTCTGTAATAAAATGTTATGGTTTTCTAGCACCTTGTTGAATCTGTGCCATGAAGAATTAATGTCAGGATGCAGGGGTTTTGTTGTGGTGGTTTGTTCTCTCTCTCTCTCTTCCCTTCCAGGGGGCAGGTCTGGCTGTGTTTTGCTATGTTGAGGCGGAGCCTGAGGTCGGAGCTGGATAATCCTGCACACCTGTTGTGCAGTGATTAGCCCTGTATTTAAGGTCCAGGTGTTACTCTCGGTCTCCGCCAGATGGTCATTCTACCACAGTGGTAACGACCTCCAGCCAAATCACAAGGTTCATAGTGTTTACTGCCCGTCAGGTGTTCATGTCTCTGTGTGTCTCTAGGAAGCTTCGATTCGACATACCGGCCACCTTCCACACACACTCCTAATTGCCTGCCCTCCCCACGGACCATCCAAACCCCTGCTGCCCTTACATGCCACCCTGGCAGGGCTTCTCAAATCCCGGAATCAAGTAAGACAGTCTCTTTTGTTTGGAACTTTCAATTCACTTCCCGTTTTCAAAGAATTCACACTCAGTTGTCTCCTCTGCCTAGAGAGAATTCCCTTTTCCCCTGGTGTTCTGTGAAAGCCGCCAGCCACCTGTCACCACACCGGATTCATCTGCAAGCCCCCAGTGCTAAACATATCTCTAACGCTGTTTCCAATAAATCATTTGTAAAGCACTCACGCCACCTCGTCCGCCTCTGTTCTTGGGTCCACTTAGTAATTCAGACCGCTAGTTGTGACAATTAACCCCTTAACTGGCAGCAAAAAAATCACCTGACAAAAACTACATAACGCCTTCTGGTTATTATTGGCTCTGAAAAACCCATTTCATAGCCTATTAATCGGCTGCGTCTGGTCCGCGGGCCGAATGAAGTGCATTTATATGGCAGGCTAGACCCGCCCATTTTGACTGACACCTCATTCGGCCAATAATGTTAAGAAATGGGTTTCCCAGAGCCAATAATACTCAGAGGGCGTCACGTAGCTTTGTCAGGTGATTTGGTGCAGCCAGTTACATGATTGGCCGAATGACGTGTCACTAAAAATGGGAGGGTCTAGCCTGCCATATAAAAGGGACTACAAACGGCCCGTCACCGGGCCCTTGCCAGTTAAGGGGTTAAGACAGTTCTGAAGGGAAATTTGGATCTAATGAGGTTTATCTAATAAACTGGTGAGTGAGTATATTGTAGAATGTAATTGAGTGTTTCTGATGTCTGTTGGTGTTTTGTGGGGTTTCCTCGGTGTGCTTGTCTCCCAATGTCAATGTTTCTGTTTCCCTGTTTACACACTTCCTGTCTTATTTTGATAGTGTCTTGTTTCCTTTGTATTGTGTTCAGTTTTGCTTCCTGTGTGGTTCTCTTCCAGCTGTTTCCATTTGTCTCATTACCTGGTGTGTGTATATATCACCTGGTGTGTTTGTCTGCGTGAAGATTCTGAGTTTTTGGATTATCTGGCCAAGTTCTGTGGAAGATTCTGTTTGAAGCCTGTGAATAGTGATGGTGAGACGAAGCTTCATGGAGCACTGGAGCTTTCCATCCAATTATTGAACTCATGGACCAAAGCTTCATGGTGCTTCATTTGCTCCACTGTGCAAGTGGACAAAAAATGTAGAAGAGAATTACAATCACGCTGTGGCTTTGGTTTGTGGAGCTTTGAACAGAATGAATCAATAAACGATTATGTATGATACCAAAACATAAATTCTGAACTTATTAATATGGTGTCTGTCTTTATGAGCCAATGGTGGGGTCAAAAGGGAAAGTGGAAACAAATTGAGGAGAGGGTTGTGATGTGAATGTGTTACTTAATTATTACTCAATTTGTTACGATGTGCACAACTTATTATGAGAGATCTATAAGGCTCTTCCTCTTTTTTGCTTTTTTTTTGGGGGGGGGGGGTCTACTGGGTTTTACTGCCCCTTATATTGCTGACTCATCCAGATCATACTATTAAATATCACAAATAAAATTATTATTGTTGGCATTTATTACAAAATATGAGAAAATTATTATGATGACTTCTTGACAGATTGTATCTATTCTCCATCTCTATTATTACTACCATCCCTCTCATGGATGGCACTGATTTAGGTAAAGCCATTGTAGGAGAATGAGAATTACATGTGCAGAGGATGCAAAGGAAGGAAGGGCTCCGGATTGTTTCCCTGAGTTTTGGTAATGGGAATACTATCTAAGCACAGCCATGTGGAAAAAAGTGGCTGATACATGAATTTTGTATTACATTTCTGTTGTTGTGGTAGAGAGGATATAAAGGACACTATGACAAAGGTTATTCTGTTATTATCCTAACAAAGGCATTTAGTCCTCTGTCCACAATATTTCATATCATATTTTCAAAAAAAAGTCAAGATAAGATAATAAGATAAGATAAGATAAAACTTTAATGATCCCACGACGGGGAAATTTGCGCATTACAGCAGCCCAATACAGAAAACTAAAAATAGAATAGAATAAAATAAAATAGAAAAACACTATACACATATACATAAACACTATATACAGAAAAATATATAGTCAATACACACATGTACATATACACACATATACACACACATCAAAACACTATATACAGATATCAAAATATTATATACATTTGTAGCCGGTAAGGTACACAGCATACACGGTATGCATTATATGGGTGAGTGTAATAAATAAAATGTATCTGACTGTAAGGATAAAGTGATGGCAGAGGAGGTAAAGTGTCCAAGTGACTCGAGACATTATGAAGTGTTGTACAGTCTAACTGCTGTTGGGATGAATGACCTGCGAAAGCGCTCCAAGTCAACATTTTATTGAAAGTCATCTTTTTCTAGCTGAGAACCTTAACCTTTGTGGCAGACCTGAGTTTTATGTGAGCAGCTTGGTCGAGCATTTCTACTTCTAACAGGTTTGGCTGCATAAATGTTGGAGTTGACCCTGCTGGGCACAGCAAAGTATGACAATGACTTAACCTAGCATTTCATTTTCCCTGGGGTGGCTGTCTATGCCTAAACAGATCTTGGCTACTGACACTTCACCAGTCTATCAAAGGGCTGACAGAGAGAGTTACATGTGTGAAAGGCCCATGAGAGGCAGCATGGTGGCATGGTGGTTAGCACTGTTGCCTTACAGCTAGAAGGTCCACTTTGACCTGGGCCTTTCTGTGTGGAGTTTGCATGTCTGTGTGGGTTTCCTCCCACAGTCCAAAGACATGCAGTTAGTGGGCTTAGGTTAACTGGTGGTTCTAAATTGCCCATAGGTGTGAATAGAGAGTGTGACTTTGGGTCAAAAGAAGGATAGACAGCCGCACGACAGGTTTTTCGCCTCAACCTCATTCAGGGTAGTATGTGCTATGTTCATGATAAACAGGGAGGAAATGTTTAACTGTTTTTCTATGTATCACAATGTGTTCATCATAAACATGCACATGACCATCAGATTGTAAGCACAAAACATACACTCACCCGGACCCTCCAGGTGAGGAAAGCAGGTAACGCCTGTTTCCTGACGTCACACACACATACACACACCCCCACACACCCACGTGACACTAAAATAAAAGAGCCGGCAGGAAGAAGGAGGTCAGACTCTCTTTCGGTCCCACACACGAGTGTTGGCTGACTGAGGCTCTCCCTGCAGGTTAAAAGATCAACTACGGGTTTCTGTGTCTTTCTTTATTCAACGGTGGTCCGAACCTAACAATAGGTATTAAAGGTACTGCACTGCAGTGGTTTGAATCATATTTATCTAATAGACTCCAATTTGTTCATGTAAATGGGGAGTCTTCTTCACACAGTAAGGTTAATTATGGAGTTCCACAGGGTTCTGTGCTAGGACCAATTCTATTTACATTATACATGCTTCCCTTAGGCAGTATTATTAGAAAGTATTGCATCAATTTTCATTGTTATGCAGATGATACTCAGCTTTACCTATCAATGAAGCCAGATGACACACATCAATTAGTTAAACTGCAGGAATGTCTTAAAGACATTAAGGCCTGGATGACCTCTAATTTCCTGCTTCTAAATTCAGATCAAATTGAAGTTCTTGTACTCGGCCCCACAAATCTTAGAAACATGGTGTCTAACCAGATACTTACTCTGGATGGCATTACTTTGGCCTCCAGTAACACTGTGAGAATCTTGGAGTCATTTTTGACCAGGATATGTCCTTCAATGCACATATTAAACAAATATGTAGGACTGCTTTTCTGCATTTGTGCAACATTTCTATCAGGTTGTCCTAAAAGTTCCCTGACAAGCCACTGGTATGGTTCCATAATTATGTTCAGTAATGTTGTCAAGGTGAGGGGGGTGGGGTTGTGAACAATAAAACAATAACTGTGGAAACACTTTGTGTCTCGACAACTATAAAATCAAGGTTGTTCAAAGTACTGTGGTCATTACTCTGATATAAAACATAGTAGTTAACATCACATAGCTAATCAAACCTGATAAAGCTGTCCTGAAATAGACTTCCAGCAATAAATGTGAGTTAATGGAAGACAAAAGCAGACATTTTCCAGCATTCACAAAGTAAATGGACTAGCTCTTATATAGCGCTTTTCTACTCAGTCAGAGCACTCAAAGCGCTTACACAACATGTTTACATTTACCCATGCACTCACATTCATACAAGCACTTCCATGTTTATACTAAGCTAAGTGCTTTTAACACTAGAACTACCAGACTCCTGCCAAATGGCAGTTATACCTTTAAATCCCAAGGTGCTGCCAAATGGCAGCTGTGAATTGTGTCATGCAAATGAGGCCAGCACAACTAGACACTAGACGACCCCCTTTCATTTGTAAATGCAGCCATTACCTGCCAGACCTGGAGGTTCAAGCACAGACCTTAGGGGGAGGGGTATGCTTGAGCAGAGCCTAGAAGTCTGAAATGCCTGAGACATCTCTCCTGAGTAGGGACTAGAAGGGGCTTTCAAAATGCACTGTATTGCTTCACTCATCACATTTACTGTATCATATAAACTTTTGACCATTTCATACATTTTTACATGCCCTTTATTCAGCATTGGTCAACAAGACAAAGTAGGCTTCCTATTGCCATGTACTGTAAGGAAATTCTAACTGTAAATATCTGTAAAACTATTATAAATCATTTGTGTTCCGTAGCCCATACATAAATGCCCTTGTGTAAAGCTGCCATTAACTTTAGAGTGTAAGTTTTTATTTGATAGTGTTTTGGCTTATTTTCAAATAATATTAATTTATTTTTTTATTTTGAAGTGTTGAACTGCCATACTTAGAACTCCATATATGTATATATAAGTTCTATGTGATTGTTGTTATGTTATGTTTTTTAGGAATACTTTATCTCAGTATTGATGGACAGTTGTATACGACTATAAAAGGACTGAAGACGGCCAAAATATTTATCCAGCACATTTTTATTGGTATATTTGTTACAGATTGTCTGAACACATCTGGCACTGCCACAACATCTCCTTTCTGCATTTTCCACATGTCAACTTGTTGCAATAAACACAACGCTTACTGGCATGGTTATTCTTGCAGCAACCCTTCACCTGGCACAATGCCCTTTTCCCTGTGTCAGGTGAGAGTGGTTGCTGCTGAAGGTTTTCCTTATGCACCTCCTTGGCTGCCATATGAGACTGTGCAAGCTCTCTTGCAAGCTTCACCAAGAAGTCCGTCCGTCTCTCTTTGACCCCAGTGCATGCTTGGTAAAGCACATGTGCATTCAGTGCTGCAATGTCAATCAAGTTGTAAAACACAGCGACTGGCCAACGCCGTGTTCCTGAACGCACAGTGTACTTTCGCACCATCTGGTCCATGACATCCACACCACATTTCAGGCTGTTGTAGTCGGTGACTGTGTTTGGTTTTTTTTTCCGGGTATCCCCAGTCTCCACCACACTGTGCATGCTACTGAGGATGCAGACAGTCTTTCTCCGTTTGGGCGCGTAAATGGTCAGTGTGGCACCAGAGGTTGAAAACACCTGTGTGCTGAATTCCTCACGGGCCAAAGTCTTTTTGGCGGAGTCTGGAAGCTCACGGCGAACCTTGTTTACTGTGCCAAGGAGTGTGGTCTTCCGGCTGAGCAGTCGTTGTGCTAGTGACAATGATGTAAAAAAATTGTCTGTGGTAACGGTTCTTCCTTTGTCCATAAATGGTTCCATAAGCTTCATCACCACATTTTCTGATAGTTTTTCCCCCGTGGGACGACTGGGGTCTTTGCCAAGATATGGGATGATGTTGCATACATACTTGGATTTCAGGTCACATGCCACCCAGAACTTTATGCCACACTTGTCAGGATTTGTAGCACTGTACTGCAGGAAACAGCAACGGGTCTTAGCTGGAAAAAGTTGCTCATCTATGGTGATGTGCCTTCCTGGGTTGTAAGAGGTAATGCAATTGGTAACAAAGGACCCCCAAATGTCAGAGACTGCAGCAAACCGATCATTTGCAACTCGTTCATTGCGTGTGTCCTTGTCATCGTAGCGCATGATGTCCTGGAAGCGGTTTCGGGCCATAATCTTGCTGATTGCGGGCACTCCTAGTGTTGCTGACCATACATCATGCACCGCTGGAAGGCGGACAATCCCTCGCAGGATGAGGATTGCAATGAACGCCTTTAGTTCAGGGAGGGCCATGAACCAGTTTCCCTGCTGTGTCTGCCGTGCATGCTGGACAGTCCACTCCTGAATGGTCCGAAGCATTTCCAGAGTGATGAAACAGAGGAAACTCTGTAAGCGACTCGACACCTTTCTTCTGGCCAAAGCAGTTGGCTCTCCATCTGTGGCATAACAATCAATTGGGCTGTGATGCAGAGGACTTCTGATCTGTTCCTCACGCCACAGTGTGCCGTCTTTTGCCATCTCTGTCAGCCACTCATGTGTCTCCATGCGACCTCTCTTTTCTGGAGGTGGCGAAGTTTCCTCATCTACAGGGTGACCATGTTTGAGATTTGATTAGTGAAATGTTGAAATAATGTGCAATCACAAAGATATTCGTCTCTTCCTAAAACACAACAAACGGCAAACGAAAATAGGAAATTTAGGAAATCTTACCAGAAGAATTTTCAGAGTCGGAATTTAGCACAAGGGTTATTTCATCTCCATCGGAGTCACAGGGGTTGACATGGTTGAGGATCATGTCCAAAGCTTGCTGTGTGCCGTAAACCTTTGGCATCTTTGCTAGCATTCACACACATTCATACTCCGACGGGACGGTCGGAGAGCAACTTGGAGTTAAGTATCTTGCCCAAGGATACATTGGCATGTAGCCTGGAGTAGCCAGGAATCGAACCGCTGACCTTCCGATCAGTAGGTGACCTGCTCTACCTACTGAGCTACAGCCACCCCACAAAGGTGAAGAAATACACTATACTGCCAAAAGTATTCACTGATCTGCCTTCACGCACACATGAACCTGAGTAACTTTCCATTCCTAATCCATAGGGTTTAAAATGATGTCGGCCCACCCTTTGCGGCTGTAACAGCTTCAACTTTTCTGGGAAGGCTTTCCGCATGTTTGGGAATTTCTGACCATTCTTCCAGAAGCACATCTGTGAGGTCAGACACTGATGTTGATCTTGGCACAATGCAGTCAGAGCAGCACTTGGCGAGGAGCAGCACTTGGTGACAGTGGGAAGGAAAAACTCCCTTTTAACAGGAAGAAATCTCCAGCAGAACCAGGCTCAGGGAGGGGGCGGTCATCTGCTGTGACCGGTTGGGTTGAGGGGAGAGAAAAGACATGCTGTGGAAGAGAGCCAGAGATTAATAACAATTAATGATTAAATGCAGAGTGGAGTATAAACAGAGTAAATAAGGTGAATGAAAAGAAACAGTGCATTATGGGAACCCCCCAGCAGCCTAGGCCTATAACAGCATAACAAAGGGCTGGTTCAGGGTCACCTGGAAGTGCTTGTATGAATGGGTGTGCATGGGTAAATGTAAAACATGTTGTATAAGCGCTTTGAGTGCTCAGACTGAGTAGAAAAGCGCCATATAAGAACTAGTCCATTAACCATTTAATATTAAAGCATCAATAATTGGAAAGACTTCTTTGAACAGTCTAGTAGGAATGGGATCTAATAAACATGTTGCTGGTTTGGAGGAAGTAACTATTGAAGTTAACTCTGAAAGATCAACTGGAGCAAAAGAGTCTAAACAAATACCAGCAGTGCTGAAAGCAGCCGAACATGAAGATAAGTCTTTGAGATGGTTATGAATAATTTTTTGTCTAATATCTAAAATTTTATTTGTAAAGAAATCCATGAAGTCACTACTAGTTAAGGTGAAAGGAATACTCGGCTCTACAGAGCTCTGACTCTTTGTCAGCCTGGCTACAGTGCTGAAAACAAACCTGGGGTTGTTCTTATTTTCTTCAATTAATGATGAATAGTAAGATGTCCTAGCTTTACGGAGGGCTTTTTTATAGAGCAACAAACTCTTTTTCCAGGCTAAATGAGCATCTTCTAATTTAGTGAGACGCCATTCCCTCTCCAGCTTTCGGGTTATCTGCTTTAAGCTGTGCGTTTGTGAATTATACCACGGAGTCAGGCACTTCTGATTTGAAGCTTTCCTTTTCAGAGGAGCCACAGTATCCAAAGTTATACGCAGTGAGGATGTAAAACTATTGACGAGATAATCGACCTCACTGGGAGCAGAGTTTAGGTAGCTGCTCTGTACTGTGTTGGCACATGGCACTGAAGAGCATAACAATGAAGGAATTAGATCCTTAAACTTAGTTACAGCACTTTCAGAAAGACTTCTACTGTAATAAAACTTATTCCCCACTGCTGTGTAATCCATTAAAGTAAATGTAAATGTTACTAAGAAATGATCAGACAGGAGGGGGCTTTCAGGGAATACTGTTAAGTCTTCAGTTTCTATGCCATATGTTAGGACAAGATCCAGAGTATGATTAAAGTGGTGGGTGGGCTCCTTTACATTTTGAGAGAAGCCAATTGAATCTAACAATAGATTAAATGCAGTGTTGAGGCTGTCATTCTCAGCATCTACATGGATGTTAAAATCACCCACTATAATTATTTTATCTGAACTGAGCACTAAATCAGATAAAAAGTCTGAGAAATCAGACAGAAACTCTGAGTAAGGACCAGGTGGACGATAGATAATAACAAATAAAACAGGTTTTTGATTTTCCCAATTAGGATGGACAAGACTAAGAGTCAGGCTTTCAAAAGAATGAAAACTTTGTCTGGGTCTTTGATTAATTAATAAGCTGGAATTGAAGATTGCAGCTAATCCTCCTCCTCGACCTGTGCTTCGAGCATTCTGACAGTTACTGTGACTCGGGGGTGTTGATTCATTTAAACTAACATATTCATCCTGCTGTAACCAGGTTTCTGTAAGGCAGCATAAATCAATACGTTGATCAATTATTAAATCATTTACTAATAGGGACTTGGAAGAGAGAGACCTAATGTTTAACAATCCACATTTAATTGTTTTATTGTTTGGTGCAGTTGATGAAGCTGTATTATTTATTGTTTTTGAATTTTTATGCTTAAATAGCTTTTTGCTGATTTTAGCTTTGGTTTTTGGTGGTCTGGGAGCAGCACCGACTCTATGGGGATGGGGTTTTGGGGGGATGGCAGGAGGAGAGAAGCTGCAGAGCAGCGTGTAAGACTGCAACTCTGCTTCCTGGTCTCAACCCTGGGTAGTCAGGTTTTAGGAGGGTTAATAAATTTGGCCAGATTTCTAGAAATGAGAGCTGCTCCATCCAAAGTGGGATGGATGCCGTCTCTCCTAACAAGACCAGGTTTTCCCCCCTGGGAAAATGCGTGTGCATGGGGTAAATGTGAACGTGTTGTGTAAGCGCTTTGAGTGCTCATATCTGAGTAGAAAAGCGCTATATAAGAACTAGTCCATTTACCATTTACCCACAAACTTTGCCAATTATCTATGAAGCCCACGTCGTTTTTTGGACACCACTCAGACAGCCAGCGATTCAAGGAGAACATGCGGCTAAACATGTCGCTCCTGGTCTGATTGGGGAGGGGCCCAGAGAAAACTACAGAGTCCGACATTGTTTTTGCAAAGTTACACACCGAGTCAATATTAATTTTAGTGACCTCCGATTGGCGTAACCGGGTGTCATTACTGCTGACGTGAATAACGATCTTACCAAATCTACGATTAGCCTTAGCCAGCAGTTTCAAATTTCCATGAATGTCGCCTGCTCTGGCCCCTGGAAGACATTTGACTATGGTCGCCGGTGTCTCTAGCTTCACGTTTCTCAAAACAGAGTCGCCAATAACCAGAGTTTGTTCCTCGGTGGGTTAGAGACGTGAACAGGTTGGTGGTGTACCCGGGGCTTCTGCTTAGGACTCCTCACCGTCACCCAGCCGGCCTCTTTTCCCTGCTGCTCGGGATCTGCTGGGGGGGAGCTAACGGCGGCTAAGCTACCATGGTCCGCACCCGCTACAGGGGCCTGGCTGGATACAGGATTTTCCAGGGTGCGGAGCTGAGTCTCCAGTTCAGAAAGCCTGGCCTCCAGAGCTACAAACAGACTACATTTATTACAAGTACCGTTACTGCTAAAGGAGGCCGAGGAGTAACTAAACATGTGACACCCAGAGCAGGAAAGTGCAGGAGAGACAGGAGAAGAAGCCATGCTGGTAGTGAGTCGGCTAAGGGCTAAGCTACTAGCTGAGCTAAGCTAGCGAATTTCTAAAAACAAATAAAGTGAATAATGTGAATACAGGCGATTCAGCAACGAGTGTGCTCTAGATAAAGTAGGTGAAGATTACACTAAAATATGTTGTTATCCAGATAGATCGAGCTATATAGATTTAACAGCTAACAGACAGCAAAACACGACTGTGCTCATAAACAGGAACAGGAAGTGATACAATACCGCAGTGAGAGCCAACACCAAGTGACAGTGCCAGATAACTGGGTCTCCCTATCTTTTGGTTTGAGAACTGAAGAAGCCTTTCAGATGAGAGGTGAAACGTCTTCAAGAAACAAAAAAGAAGTCCAGTCGCCTTTTTTCAAGCTCCAGAGACTACTATGACCTGGATGACTGAAAACCTACACAGACATATGACCTAAACCACTGCAGAGCCATCCAAGATATACCAAACCAGTGCTGCAGTCATTTTATCAAAATGTTATAGTCTTCTGTGTCAACACACAAGCCAAATGGTGTTAGACATTGACAGAGTCTGCCATCTGAGAAGGGTAGGGCCAGTTTCACCCATGATTAGCTCTAGCACAACAACAAGCATTTGGTTGAGGGAATGGTTGAACAGCAATTCCTATGGTATCCAAACAGGAAGTCTGCCTGGATCCTCAGGACAACTCTGGGCAAAGGTCCAACACCAAGCTGCTCAAGCCAGGCAGCTTCACAAGCACACAGTTCAGTGAACCATCTTTGGCAATGCACCAGAAGCAAAACACTGTAGGCTCAAAATAATTCAGTTTCAAAATTTTTTTTTTCGAACAAACTTTATGGCCCCAATTTAGCTCCATAGTAGGCTACCAATGTAAGTGAAACACTATAGGTGAAACAATGAAGGCAAACCACAGGAAATCCTTTGCAGGCAAGGCAGCAGCTCTTTTTGGAGAACATGTTAGAATTTCAGGTGGCTAGCACTTGAAATTTCCTTGTGATGGTTCAGGGTAAGAGCTTGTGAAACAAATTGTCAGTTAATGTCTTCACAAAGCTAGCTAAAACAAATATACCTGTGTTTGTGTATATGTGAGTGCTTGTGTGTTTACATGTGTGTGTGTGTGTGTGTGCGCCCATCCCTTACACACAGGGCAAAGTTGGCAGTGCACTTCCTCAAGTCTCCAGCAATACATCTACTGAGGACTAGATCAACAGACACACAAATTTATTTTGGACCATGGTTGGTCCGAATGAGGCTATAGTCTAATGATACTATACAGTGTAACATCAGTTAAATACAGTGCCTTGCGAAAGTATTCGGCCCCCTTGAACTTTTCAACCTTTTGCCACATTTCAGGCTTCAAACATAAAGATATAAAATTGTAATTTTTTGTGAAGAATCAACAACAAGTGGGACACAATCGTGAAGTGGAATGAAATTTATTGGATGTGTCAAACTTTTTTAACAAATAAAAAACTGAAAAGTGGGGCGTGCAATATTATTCGGCCCCCTTGCGTTAATACTTTGTAGCACCACCTTTTGCTGCAATTACAGCTGCAAGTCTCTTGGGGTATGTCTCTATCAGTTTTGCACATAGAGAGGTTGAACTTCTTGCCCATTCTTCCTTGCAAAACAGCTGGAGCTCAGTGAGGTTGGATGGAGAGCGTTTGTGAACAGCAGTCTTCAGCTCTTTCCACAGATTCTCGATTGGATTCAGGTCTGGACTTTGACTTGGCCGTTCCAACACCTGGATACGGTTATTTGTGAATCATTCCATTGTAGATTTGGCTTTATGTTTTGGATCATTGTCTTGTTGGAAGATAAATCTCCGTCCCAGTCTCAGGTCTCTTGCAGACTCCAACAGGTTTTCTTCCAGAATGGTCCTGTATTTGGCCCCATCCATCTTCCCATCAATTCTGACCATCTTTCCTGTCCCTGCTGACGAAAAGCAGGCCCAAACCATGATGCTGCCACCACCATGTTTGACAGTGGGGACGGTGTGTTCAGGGTGATGAGCTTTGTTGCTTTTACGCCAAACATATCGTTTTGCATTGTGGCCAAACAGTTGGATTTTGGTTTCATCTGACCAGAGCATCTTCTTCCACATGTTTGGTGTGTCTCCCAGGTGGCTTGTGGCAAACTTTAAACGAGACTTTTTATGGATATCTTTGAGAAATGGCTTTCTTCTTGCCACTCTTCCATAAAGGCCAGATTTGTGCAGTGTACGACTGATTGTTGTCCTATGGACAGACTCTCCCACCTCAGCTGTAGATCTCTGCAGTTCATCCAGAGTGATCATGGGCCTCTTGGCTGCATCTCTGATCAGTCTTCTCCTTGTTTGAGATGAAAGTTTAGAGGGACGGCCGGGTCTTGGTAGATTTGCAATGGTCTGATACTCCTTCCATTTCAATGTGATTGCTTGCACAGTGCTCCTTGAGATGTTTAAAGCTTGGGAAATCTTTTTGTATCCAAATCCGGCTTTGAACTTCTCCACAACAGTATCTCGGACCTGCCTGGTGTGTTCCTTGGTCTTCATGATGCTCTCTGCGCTTTGAACAGAACCCTGAGACTATCACAGAGCAGGTGCATTTATACGGAGACTTGATTACACACAGGTGGATTCTATTGATCATCATCAGTCATTTGGGACAACATTGGATCATTCAGAGATCCTCACTGAACTTCTGGAGTGAGTTTGCTGCACTGAAAGTAAAGAGGCTGAATAATATTGCACGCCCCACTTTTCAGTTTTTTATTTGTTAAAAAAGTTTGACACATCCAATAAATTTCATTCCACTTCACGATTGTGTCCCACTTGTTGTTGATTCTTCACAAAAAATTAAAATTTTATATCTTTATGTTTGAAGCCTGAAATGTGGCAAAAGGTTGAAAAGTTCAAGGGGGCCAAATACTTTCGCAAGGCACTGTATATTACAATTATAATTGTGAAAAAACTAAATGACTCAGTGACTTAAATGAGAATTTATTAAGGTTCTTGCTTTTATCTTTATTGATGAGTATTTTTAAAGCCTGGTATTAGTGCTTTTACATATAATTTGAATATGGTCTCTCCCCGTGCTTTAAACTCAAAAGCAGTGTGTCTTCTGTGAACTTCTCTCTACTAAAGACACTGTCCCAAAGAAAACAGTGAGTCTCTTCCTTGGAGGCCACCATGACTCTCACATGGTGATGCAGCTGGTTGTGTAATGGCCCACGTGTGGTTTCTCACTGTGTCCCACTTAACTGTTGTTGAGGCCACCCCGCATGCATATCAGTCAGGGACTGTGGGGGTGACAGTGGACTCAACATTTAGGACAGTGGACTGTGACACAACAGGATACCTATTAAAGTGATGAAACCAACTGAATGAACAAGCACAATATGTTCTATACAGTATGAAAAACACTGTTCTTACATAATTTATGAAAAGGAAATCAGGTTGGAGGGGTTAAAGGGCCCTGCAGCCCTGAGACTCCACCAGTGAGTAAGACCATGAGGAGGCAGCTCTGAAACGGTTCAGTCCAGGTTTCAGTACCAACAGCTGACAGACTTTGCTGTGTTCCTCAGGACAAACATGTCAGCCAGATAAAACTATAGATTTGACATTTTACAGACAAACACCAACAGGGCTGCAAATGTAAAGGGCTGTGTGGACTGATAATAGTAATGTGATTATATGTATTCACACAACATTTAACTCCATTTGTGGGATTTTTGAGAGGCAGTATTAACTGAGTTTAAGTTTAATTGGAAAATTGTAAAAACCAAAGGTGGATGAATTAACGGAGCTAAATCAACCACGTTTATTTAAGTCATTCAACATTATGTTTTATATTTTTTTGTCTTTATGTATTTTGATATATCCTGTCAGTTCTACCAAATGCATTGTTGCAATGGTCTTCAATGAGCAGCAGCAGTTTTTTATCTGGGTTTGTCTCAGGATTATTATAAAATACTATAAATAAAATGAAATGTAAACGTTAACACTCAGGAAACTTGGAACTTAATTTTTGCCTGCAGCACACTGGGCTTTGTTTTGTGGCACTGTAAAATATGAAGTCCAACTATAATTTCTAGATTGTTTAAAAGTATGCATTTCAGTTCCAGTGGATGACCTAAAATATTTGTACTTTTTCAGTGACTAATAATTTTACAGTTTTCCTTCACACGTGCAGGGGAAGTGAGTGGAACCTTGAAGGTTCAATGGAAATAATGCCTACAGGTGCCCCAGCTTTTCTTAATGGCATCCAAACCCTCTGTATGAGGACCATTTTGGAACAAATGCCTGTACTACAGCCTCTGAATATTTAAGATAATAATATGATACTGCAGGAAGTCGCTGTCAGACAATACGCTGTGGTTTGAGTTTTCATTGTGGCCCAAGCATTCCTCTTTTGCCCTCCACACTGACACTGTTTACCTGCATGCTGTGAAACCCTGCATGGCGTGTTAATACAAATGGACTACAAACTGAAGCTAGAGTGATTCTAGTACCAAATATCCTGTCCCAAGGCCCCACAGATTCTGCATGTTCATATCAAGAAATCCTTTTAAAGACATGAAGGCAGGAACAAAGCAGGGAATGACCTGATTATTATTTGAAATGTATTTATTTTGAAATAACTGGGCATGACAAGGTTCCCTGAGCCTCTCTGCTCAGACTGCTGGATGGATGATGGTTCCTATAGTTATGAAAAATTCTCAAGAAATACAAAATTAAAATAATGAATAAAGGTCTTAAATTACACAATACCTGTGGGTTTTATTTTAGTGTGTGTGTGTGTGTCATGTCGCGCTGTGCAGCAGGAGCAGGAAGACCCAAAAATGCAGGACTCACAGTCAGAACTGAACTAAAAAGGTGTTTATCGAGGAAAAACACAAGATCAGGACGACACTGGGATGGCCGGGCGCCAGAACTAAATGCATGAAAACACACACACACACACACACACACACACACACACACACACACACACACACACACACACACAGAACAGCGGGAGTCATGGACAACAACACAGAAGAAAACTGAGGGCTTAAATACACATCAGGTAATCAGGGAAAGAGGAAAGAGTGGGTGAAACAAATGAAGTTAATAACAGGGGAAGCAAAACTAAACACAAAGCACAGGGAGCACAAGACTGTCAAAATAAAACAGGAAGTGACTAAACACGGTATACACAGACTAGACACGGGGAACTGGCACACAGACACGGGACAGAGATGCAGACTAGTCACAACACTGGGAATAAAGCTCAACACAGGAGGTCAGGGTCACGACAAAAGGACAAAATAGACACAAGAACACAGATGTGTGTGTGTGTGTGTGTGGGGGGGGGGGGGGGGGGGGACAAAGGAAACAAGGACACCGAAACAAACTGGGAAATAAAACTTCAGGGAAAACAAAACTAAACACAAAACGCTGGGCAGACGGCCCAGGACCATGACACTGTGTGTGTGTGTGTGTGTGTGTGTGTGTGTGTGTGTGTGTGTGTGTGTGTGTGTGTGTGTGTGTGTGTGTTTCTTTTCATTCATCCAGCACCTGTCACAACATCATGTCAGTGCTCAGCTGATATAGGACTGAACAATACAGCCTGCAGTCAATCTAATTTCTCCTGCATGGTATAAATAAATTGCAGTGATCCCTCACCTATCACGGGGGTTACGTTCCAGAGACCCCCGCGATGGGTGAAAATCCACGAAGTAGTGGCGTTATATTTATTATATATTTATTTTATTATTTATATATATTTCAAGGCTTTACAAACCCTTCCCACAGTCTAACCCTTCATACTCTCTATTACTACAACTTGAATATTTTGTGTACATTTCAGAGCCTGTACTTTACTTTTACTGCAGTAAAGAAGTTGAACGAGTACTTCAACTTTTTAACACAAGTACTTGTACTTCTACTTAAGTACAGAATGTCAATACTTTTGCCACCTCTGCACTTCAGCAAGCAACTTGGTGTTCAGTATCTGATACTTTGAAATGCAGACTGAGCAGCAAAGTTTCGAACCACCAACCTGACCTGCTCTGTCTCCTGAGCTACAGCCACCCATACAGCTGTGCTTAAAAATGTTTGTTTGTGTAGCTACAGTTTACACATGACCCCATCCCAACATCACAAGTATGCAATCAGTTGATATAAAGGTTAGCAGATGCACAGAAATAGCATTACTGTTTTGAAAAGAGGACAGCTACTCTGTACTGCCCAATGTACTCACTCACCATCCAAACCACTGAATCCAGGTGTTCCAGTCTCTTCCACAGGTGTATAAACCAGCAGCTAGGCATGCAGACTGCTTCTACAAACATCAGTGAAAGAATGGGTCGCTCTCAGGAGCTCAGTGAGTTCCAGAGTGGATTCCACCTATTTAATAAGTCCAGTTGTGGAATTTCCTCAATATTAAATATTCCAGAGTCAGCTGTTAGTGTGATTATGCTGATGAACACCTGAATCATTCACAGTGTCACAGACAAATACTTGTACCTGCAACTGAATCAAAGCATGCTGTATATTAATGTATGTTGTACATAACTACTGTCAAGTCCTCATGTATATACTGTATAGATAATAACCAGGTATGTGTACATTAATAACCAGTAGACAGAGAGAAAACTTTATTGATCCTGGAGAGGGAATGGCGTCTCACTAAATTAGAAGATGCTCATTTAGCCTGGAAAAAGAGTTTGTTGCTCTATAAAAAAGCCCTCCGTAAAGCTAGGACATCTTACTACTCATCATTAATTGAAGAAAATAAGAACAACCCCAGGTTTGTTTTCAGCACTGTAGCCAGGCTGACAAAGAGTCAGAGCTCTGTAGAGCCGAGTATTCCTTTCACTTTAACTAGTAGTGACTTCATGGATTTCTTTACAAATAAAATTTTAGACATTAGAGAAAAAATTATTACAAACTAAATAATTATAACCATCTCAAAGATTTATCTTCATGTTCTCACTCTCTCTGATTGATCTTTCTGAGTTAACTTCAATTGTTACTTCCTCAAAACCATCAAAATGTCTATTAGACCCATTCCTACTAGACTGCTCCAAGAAGACCTTCCATTAATTAATGCTTTGATCTTAAATATGATCAATATATCTCTTTTAATTGCCTACATACCACATGCCATTAAATTGGCAGGAATTAACCTGTTAATTATATTTAAATGTAGAATGGGAGGCAGAGCCTTCAGCTTTCAGGCCCCTCTTTCAGCTCCCAGTTTGGATTCGGGAGATGGACACCCTCCCTCTCACGGGGGGGCGGGGGGGGGGGGGGGGGGGGCTGTGTGGCAGGCGAGGATGGACCCAGACTGCAGGACTTGTGAGGCAAAAACTTAAACATGGTTCATTAGAAGTAAGACAAGAAATAATAAACACAACTAAACTGGGGACAGGTGCCAGAACTAAACATGAAACTATGGAACATGGTGACACAGAGTTAGGTACACACCGATGACAACACAACAAAGGACCAGGGAAAAACACAGGGCTTAAATCCAAACACAGGATAACGAGAGGATCGGGAACAGGTGGAGACACAGCTGGGAATAATTAAACAGGAAGAAAAACTAAACACAAGGCAGACGAGGCAAAAACTGACAAAGTAAAACAGGAAACAAGTCAGGAAACACAGGAAATAAATAAACACTAGGAAATAAACACACGAAACAAGGGGAATGACACAGAGGGCCTAAACAGACCCTGGAGCTCAGAGATGCAGGGGAGACAGAGGAAACAGGAATACTTACAGTAACTATAACTGAGAACAGAATATAGAAAACTATACAAGCTAAGAATCCAAACAAAAAGCAAACACATCCATGAGCTGTAACTTTGACTGTATAGTTCAGACCAAGCTCAAAATAAAAATCACTGGTCCTCCATCACCTCCATCACCACCCATCAAATCAGAGACATGTTTTAGAAAGGAGTTCCAAAACACAGCTTTCTCATTGAGTGTTTAAAGGAACCATTTAGCATTTCAAAACTCAAACACCCAGACCAACATATTTTTTGGCATCAGGTAAAATATCTTTTTTTACATAATGGCTTTTATTTCTTCATATAAAATCAAATAAAATTGTGTCTGACTCTTTAGATGTGTCTTTGGGCATTTCTAATGATAAAGAAACATAAACTGAGATTCCTTCAGCCGTCCACAATAACACTCTTCCATCTCTCATCAACCACATGTTACATTTTTTGCTTATTTGTTCAATCACAGGAGCAAAATTGGAAGTTATGTAATTTTTTATTCTTTGAATGATCATTCCCAAATATGTTACTTTATTTTTAAGGGGTATTCCAATAATTCCTGACAGACCAGAATCTCTGAGAGGGAAGCAGACAGATTTATTGAGATTCACTTTCAGGCCTTAAAACTGAGTTAAAATCCTGGATAAAAGCAGCAGCCTGACTCACATCATGTCGGTGAGAGATGAAAATTGCAGTGTCCTCAGCCAGTTGTGATAGTTTGAATTCTCTTT
Organism: Archocentrus centrarchus; assembly: GCF_007364275.1. Classification (NCBI taxonomy): domain Eukaryota; kingdom Metazoa; phylum Chordata; class Actinopteri; order Cichliformes; family Cichlidae; genus Archocentrus; species Archocentrus centrarchus. The sequence continues at coordinate 885,352 of NW_022060266.1, read as the reverse complement.
CTAGGTCTACGATCCCCTGAAATTGACCTTTTTTAATATGCACTGCCATAGTTTGTGTGACAAGAAGAAACAGGAATGAGCCTAAAGGACAACTCCCAAAACATTTGTGGGATCTCACAAACTTGCATCTTTTTTTTCCTCCCATGTCCTTTGCAGGGTTCTGTAGTCCATCCATCCTCTTCCACTTATGCTGTTCAGGGTCGTGGGAAGGTGGGGGGGGGGGGGGGCTGCAGCCTATCCCAGCTGTCATGGGGTAAGAGGCAGGGTACACCTGTACACAGGGCCAACACAGAGAGATGGACAATCATTCACACCTGTGGGCAATTTCGAGTGACCTATTAACCTAACCCAGTAACTGCATGTCTTTGGACTGTGGGAGGAAACCCACGCAGACATGGGGAGGACATGCAAACTCCACACAGAGAGGCCCGGGCCAAGGTGGGTTCGAACCCAGACCTTCTAGATGTCATTCTAACTGTGAGGCAGCAGTGCTGACCACCACACCACCGTGCTGTAGCCTCTGCAGTATTTACCTCAATTTAACGAGCTGCACAGTGCTGTGTCTTGTTTGTGTTTATTGTCGAGTGAACGGGCATCTAGTGTTGAGCAGGCTACCCTCTGCGGTGGGGGCGGTGGGGGCGGTCTCAGGTGCTGCGGTGCTCTGTGATGCTGTCACCGCGGCCCCAGGCCCACCTCCCCCTGCCCTGTGCTGAGATGTGGGAGGTCAGGGTGCCCACTGAGCCAGTGGACAGCTGACTCTCGCCTTCCAGGTTGCCCTTTTTCCTCCTGGTCATATGTATGTTAAAAATAACTCGAATAAATAAAGTTAAGGGTCAAATATTAACAATAGGGGCCTGCAGAGAACCGATGGAGCTCATCTTGAAAGAGCAGATATGTTTGGCACAACAGTGCATCCAGATCACAGCTCTGCTTGTAAGATCTGCCAGACATGACAGGCTTTAAAAAACCACAGATGTGCACACTGCAGTTTTTCAAGTACTTAGAACAACTCCATTATTAATGGACCAATTCATAATTTTTATAATAGGAGGAATTTGTGTCTCCTCATGAGTTTTAACTAACTAATCTAACTGTATCCATCCCATATACGTCCTTTGTCCTTGAACACTTAAGAGAACATTTACTCTATGAACTTTGGGATTAGTCACTTCTCTGAGAGTCAGAATGGGAGCAGCAGTATTTAGAGCAACAACAGAATAATTTGAGCCTAAAACATTTGAAAACTAACAGAATCAATAAAATAATTATAAAATGTTGTTGTCATTATACTTGTATTGGGAATCATATTTCCCCCTATAGTTTGTTCTGCCATTGGATTTATTACACTGATTTCCCTTTTCATTTCTTTAAATTCTGCCATCTTTCTTCAGCATTTCCCTTTGCTTTGCTAATAATGTAAAAAACAAAAAAACTTTATTTTTCAGTGTAATAAACAAATGTCTGTCATGATGAGCTTTATTCTGGAGCATCACCTTGACAGGATGGTCCCTTTGTTAATGTATGTTTCAGGTTAAGGTACACAGTTTCTTTGGTCTGTCTTCCTTTTCTATGATGCACAGTTCTCTGAAGTACAGTCATGAAAGTATTACAGTTTTTATTCATGCTTTCGCTTAAAAAACAAACCTCATTTCAGTTTATTTCACTGATTGTGTTTTCCAAATTAATTAACTCACTATTAGGAATTTTGAACTGTTCCACTTTCTTATTAGCTGAAACACTAAATCTCTTTTAGTAAATTTTCTTAAAATCATGATCATATAGTGGTCAGATATTCCTGTAACTAAATCAGAAGACGTCTTTATTCTTTCTGGTATATTAGTAAAAGTCAATGAGACTTTCTGAGGAGCTCATTATCCTCGGTGGTCCTTCCTTCAGTGACCTGCTGAAAATCAAAACTCTGTACTTTTTATTTTATCATTCTATCTGTATTAAAATCTAATTAAATGATTACATCACTGGTACTGCACTCTTTAATAAGAGTACACAGCTTAACATGAAACTTTTTTCAAATGTTGTCTATATATTTCAGTTATACTGAATGACATTTGAGCTGACAGCATTAATTTGAGACCTATACGTGACACACTGTAATGCATGTGATTTAATTTTGTAGTATTGTGTAAATTTTCTTTATAATTTTGTTAAATTAAGGTCTTAAATTTCTGATCTTTGTTTAGTGTAGTGCTATCCTAAGTTATGCCACAAGGGGGCACCTTCTGCCTAGTGAGATGGCTTAGTGTGGCATCCTGTCTTCAGTCATGCCAGAAGCAGGAGAGGGAAACACACTGCTGTCTACATTATCTGCCACTGGTAAAGCTGGTGGTGCTATGCTCACTGCTGGAGGGTGTTGTGTGAGACACGCTGTGACAAATCAAGCTGTACCTGAGAGTCATCTGCTGCAAAAGACTGTGGAGGACGTCGGCATAGCAGACCACAAGAGGAAGACCCTGCTCTTGCTTTTTTGCATTTGTGCAATATTTCTAAAATTAGAAACATCCTTTCTCAGAGTGATGCTGAAAAGCTAATTCATGCATTTATTACTTCTAGGGTGGACTATTGTAATTCATTATTATCAGGCTGTCCTAAAAGCTCCCTGAAAAGCCTTCAGCTGATCCAAAATGCTGCAGCTAGAGTACTGACAGGGACTAGAAAGAGAGAGCAGATTTCTCCCATATTGGCTTCTCTTCATTGGCTCCCTGTTAAATCTAGAATAGAATTTAAAATCCTTCTCCTCACATACAAGGTCTTGAATAATCAGGCACCATCTTATCTCAAAGACCTCATAGTCCTATATCACCCCAACAGAGCACTTCGCTCTCAGACTGCTGGCTTACTTGTGGTTCCTAGGATACTTAAGAGTAGAATGGGAGGCAGAGCCTTCAGCTTTCAGGCCCCTCTTCTGTGGAACCAGCTCCCAGCTTGGATTCAGGAGACAGACACCCTCTCTATTTTTAAGATTAGGCTTAAAACTTTCCTTTATGATCAAGCTTATAGTTAGGGCTGGATCAGGTGACCCTGAACCCTCCCTTAGTTATGCTGCTATAGGCCTAGTCTGCTGGGGGGTTCACATAATGCACTGTTTCTCATTCACCTTATTTACTTTGTTTATACTCCACTCTGCATTTAATCATTAATTGATATTAATCTCTGGCTCTCTTCCACAGCATGTCTTTCTCTCCCCTCAGCCCAACCGGTCGCGGCAGATGACCCCCCCTCCCTGAGCCTGGTTCTGCTGGAGGTTTCTTCCTGTTAAAGGGAGTTTTTCCTTTCCACTGTCACCAAGTGCTGCTCATAGGGGGTCGTTTTGACTGTTGGGTTTTCTCTGTATTATTGTAGGGTCTTTACCCACAATACAAAGCACCTTGAGGTGACTGTTTGTTGTGATTTGGTGCTATATAAATAAAGTTGAAATGAATTACTCTGAGCACTCAAAGCGCTTACCCATTCACACAAGCACTTCCATGAGTAACTAAGCTAAGTGCTTTTATTATCTAACATTCACACACTTTCACACTCCAACAGTTGCCTCGGACAGCAACTTGGGGTTGAGTATCTTGTCCAAGGATACATTAGCATGCAGCCTGGAGTAGCCAGGAATCAAGCCGTCGACCTTCCGATCAGTGGGTGACCTGCTCTACCTACTGAGCTACAGCCACCCCCTATCACAGTGCAGTGATATAAAGAGTCTGATGCTCTTGGAACAAATGACTTCTTAAATCTGTCTGTTGAGCAGTTCTGTGAGAGCAGCCTTCCACTGAACACACTCCTCTGTTTACTGGTGTGTAATGGCTGACTGTCACTGTCCATGATAGAGAGCAGTTTGTCCAGTGTCCTTCTCTCTGCCAGTGTAGTCAGAGTCCAGCTCCACTCTGACCTCTGACCCCGCCTGCCTGACCAACTTATCCAGCCCCCGCGCGTCTCTCTTCGTGACGCTGCCTCCTCAGCACACCACTGTATTGTTGTGATTTGGCACTATATAAATGAATCTGAACTGAATGACAGTGAGAGCCTTGATCAAACAGCACCAGTTGTTGGACTAAATTTACAAATGTTTTCAGGAACAATGGAAAGCTCTGAGCTTGGCTGACAAAGCAGCCGGTCCAAGATTAGAGACAAAGGCTGTTGTACAACTTCTGTGACAACATCTGTGTACAAACGGAGGCAAGATTCAGCAGCCAGAAAGAGTCTGATTATTTTCCTGCAGAAACAAACAAACAAAACTGAGGTATAAGTCTACTTTGATGATGCAAAATTGCATAGTCTGGCTAAATAATGAGTTTGGCAGTCTAATGCTGACCCCATGAAACAGTATACTTCACAAATTTCCAGAGGCAACACAATTGCTGACATTGGCTCTGACCGTTTCAGGCACCGCAGCATCAGTGAAAAGGTCTTTTTCTGCCTTGAAGCTATGAAGACCCAGGCCAGTGACAGGATGGTGCAAAGAAGACTTTCATGGCTGGCTCTGATGTCAGCTATCAGAGATTCATCAAAGGGTGGCTGTGGCTCAGGCTAGAGCGGGTCATTTACTACTCAGATTGGTGGTTTGGTCCCTGGCCGCTATGTGATAGACTTTTTTTTTTTCAATGTCCCTTCTCGTGTACATAGAATGAGGAAAGAAGCGCTCATTGTTGATTCTCTGTTGCCCTCTCTCTGCCACCCCTCATATATCAAATCAATGAAACATTCAGCTGGGTTATTTTCCACGTTCCGCCCACTTCACTGTTAGAGTAACAGCAGCTTGTCGGACTCAGTGACCACGCTGCAGTCGCGGAGAGCTCGGGGAGAGCTCAGCTTCATACGCGCTGTAATTGTCCTGCAGGTTCGCTCAGAATAAGCTGAGAACATACACAGGACGCAGTCATGGGAAAAGATGCGAGAGCCAGCTGGGACAACCCCAGGCAATTTGTGCTGGCATGTGTATCATATGCAGTCGGACTGGGAAACGTATGGCGGTTTCCATACCTATGTCAACTGCACGGTGGGGGTAAGTCACTGTGAACCTCTTACACCGAATAACGAGCAGCCTTTTCTGCGTGCCTCTAAATAGCATGGTTAAGTAGATTATTCGTGGTCCACACAGTGTGTTTTGTTTTAAATGAAGAATAACCTATTAATAAAATTGACTAGTTCAAGCAGCGTTGATTCGGATGTACATAACGGTTTTTATTCACTTTTTCACACTAGAAATCATCTTTTTACAGTCCTTTAAACATCTGCTATGTGAACATTTTCTCAATATGGAAACTTGTTTAATAAACTTATGTATTTGGTATAAACAGTTATTCGCAGAGGATCATTGTATGTGCGCTCGGAGTCCAGGTGGCGGGGCGTTCTGGTGGTAAATCTGGAATCTGTGGTAGTGATGAGTCGGTCGCGAACGATCCGGCTCTTTGAAGTGAACAACGGGATATTGAGCCGTTTCTTTTTTTTTTTTTTTTTGGAAGCCGCACGTGATTGGTTAAGGTGAATGGTAGCATATGATCTTCTACACCAGGGGTCTCAAACTCGCGGGCCGCATCCGGACACGCCCCCTACTTAGGGTCCAAGATTTGATGTCAAAAACATGACAATTTCGCCCTTTAAGTTACTTTTTTGACATTTCGCTTTCCCCTCCAATTAAGAGGCCAAATGCGGCCCGCGGATCGCGAGTTTGAGACCCCTGGTCTACACTGAGCGGGAGGGGAGGGTCCACGGACACACTGCGCAGTGAGTAAACAAACACCAGAGAGGGAGGGGCTCCTGCAAAATTCACTCGGAGACAGGAAAGAGCTAAAGGAAGTTGCGCATTACATAGAGGCTACACGTGGAACAATGAGGAAAATGAGTGACAGAAAACGTAGCAAAAACTGGACACATTTTAACCTTATACCTCCAAACATGTCGAAGGAGACACAGGTACTTCAAAAGTGCCGGCGTTTGCGGACTTCTGTCACAAATACTGTAATACCACTACATGAGTGTGAAGTGTAATTTCTGAGCTTTCACGAACCGTTTGAATTTTTTCGATAGCATTAATGGTCGCAGAGTTTTCGGTGAAAAGCCATCTGATCAAGGTCCTTGGACCAGCTGACTCTGTGGTGAGACGCTATGTCTTAATCAGCTGTTGACGGCTTGTAAAGTCAGGAAACCCGCGATTCAGCAGCGATCGACTGGCGTTAAAGAATGTGATAGACAGAGTGTAGACTGCAAATTTAAAATTTAATATTGAGCAGGCTGCACAAACAACCTACATAGGTATACAGTATACGAATAGTTCATCCCTCAGTATAATTAGAAGAACAAAACAGGGAAGGTCATCAGGCAGGAGAAACAGGATCAACTCCTCAAAGGCCCTTGTTTTTTCTGATTTCCAATCTTTTGTTTTATAATTTGTATTTGGAGCACTCTATTATATGTTGAGTATATAAAGAAACATTTGATATAGGCCTAATGTATTAATTTTACACTTTTTTAAAATTAAAATCTAAGGAGCCAATTGGGAGCCGAAAGAGCCGGCTCTCTGAAAAGAGCCGAAATTCCCATCACTAATCTGTGGCCACTCAAGCAGCAAGTTCGTACTTGTTCACGTGCTAATTCGTACTTGGAAAGTTTATCTGACTCAACGAGCTGTTGTTAGTTGTTAGCTGAACACGACAATAAAGGCACTGACCAGTTGGAGCGAAAAGCAAATCAGAAGAGACTTAGAACTTGGATATACGCACTCCTAATCGCTGTTGTACCACCAGTTAAGTGATAAGATGTGCGCAATTTAAAGAACTACACTTTAAAACCTAACAGTGTATCTGAATGAAAGAAGTAAGTTCATTTAACTTAATCTGATGAAAAACTTCCACTAATTCCCATAAATTAAATAGAATTGAAAATGAATGGTTGAAGTTCTAACACAGCTGTTTTGAGTAAATTTGTTGAGTATTTTAAGCTGTGGTAATATATTTCCAGTTAGCTCCACTGACTCATTTTATTGGAGTTTACCTTATATCAGTACAAAAAAATAAACGCCCCTTCATCTTTCATCTTTCAGTTGTTTCTATTTCAGTAAAGTGTAAAGATTTGATGTTGGTCATATCAAAAAGACAGAATAATTAATTAAATCAGTAACTGTTAAATAAGTTGATTCAAAGAAAATTCACTATTTTAACACATGGCAGTGCCGATGGCACAGGTTCACATCCCGTCCTGCGGGACCTTGTCTCTCTTCACTGCTGACTGTCACCCCCCCACCCCCACCCACACACACACACACACACACACACACACACACACACAAACACAAGAAAAACATGAGATGTTATTTTTCTTTTAATCAGAGCATTTTTGGCTTTATTCATCCAAGCTGCTTTAACACAAAATATCTGAGTTACTTTTATTCATAATGAATAATTTTTTGTTTGAGCTAATGAACTTAAATGATTCAAGGCAATCGGTGTCCTCAAATAATTTGAGGTGAACTGACTCATCGGGTTTTACAGTGTTCAAACAAAGGCAATGCAGACATAAAGAGTTAAAAAAAACAAAAAAACAATTAAAAATAAAATGACACAAAAGAATCATTTTTAGTCTCTTCCCTTGAAATGTCTTGCAATATATTCCACTTCATACTGATGGAGTTGTTGTTGTACAGTAGGCAAGTTGACTTTAAGAGTCAGCCGACATTTACTGCATGGATGTGGAATTTTTCAGTGTACTTATAATCCCCTATGACAGAACTGTGCTAGTTGGCAGTATAATTAGGAAGACCACCTGATTTTAAGATTAGGCTTCAAACTTTCCCTTATGAAAATGCTTACTGTTACAGTAGGGCTGACCTTGAACCCTCCCTAAAATAGGCCTAGGATGGGGGGGCATGATGCACTGACTGTTTCTTCTTCGTTCACCTCTTTTCACTCTATTTATACTCCACTCTGTATTTAATCATTAGTTATTACTAATCTCTGGCTCTCTTCCACAGTGTGTCTTTTGCCCTGTCTCTCTCCCCTCAGCCCCAACCGGTCATGGCATGGCAGTGTTGGGTTTTCTCTGTAATTATTGTAGGGTCTTTACCTTACAATACAAAGCACCTTGAGGAGACTTTTGTTGTCATTTGGTGCTATATAAATAAAACTGAATTGAATTGAATCCAGTGAACTTTTCCAAATTGTTTCTACTGTTGGCCCTGTTTCAGGATGCTGGAGAGCTTTCCAGAGGAGATGCAGAAGGGTGCTTTGAGTACATCCACGCCATCCAAAAAAACTTTACCCTAATTTTTTTTTTAACTTGATTTTTTTATTATGTTAAATAAAAACATAATAATAACATAATAAACATAATATGTTAAGAATAAAGAATAAAGCAATCTGAGGCAAATCTGATGCTTTTTGAATTTTTAAAATCAGTCAAGGGATTACAAAGTTATGGACAAAAAAATAATCAAACAATCAAAGCATAATATCTGGTGTTTTTGCAAAATATAAACAAGTGCCAGGTGTTCAGACAAGTCTAAAAATGAGTTACTGATGATGTAGTTCAACCAATAAAACATACTGAAATTATATATATATATATATAACTCTCTTATCATCATAGTAAGATTATTATGTGAACAATTTGAAACATTTAAAATTGTCTGTAGGACTCAAATGAAGACAAAAATGTAAGAAATGTAGAAATGTAAGAAAAAGACAGAGGACAGCCACTACCTTACATTATGCTTCAGGCATACTAACAGAAGATTGATCATTAGATGAGATCTGTTGAACATGTCTGTGAAGTCTGGCCCCACCAACCTCCTTGGCACGAGTACCAACATGGCTTTAATCATCAACACAAGACCTTCAGTAATCATTTGTGGACGTTAACTACACTGCTCAAAAAATAAAGGGAACACTTAAACAACACAATATAACTCGAAATAACAATAAAGGAGTGGTTCTGCAGGTGGGGATCACAGACCACTTCTCAGTACCTATGCTTTCTGGCTGATGTTTTGGTCACTTTTGAATGTTGGTGGTGCTTTCACACTCGTGGCAGCATGAGATGGACTCTACAACCCACACAAGTGGCTCAGGTAGTGCAGCTCATCCAGGATGGCACATCAATGCGAGCTGTGGCAAGAAGGTTTGCTGTGTCTGTCAGCGTAGTGTCCAGAGGCTGGAGGTGCTACCAGGAGACAGGCCAGTACACCAGGAGACGTGGAGGAGGCCATAGGAGGGCAACAACCCAACAGCAGGACCGCTACCTCCGCCTTTGTGCAAGGAGGAACAGGAGGAGCACTGCCAGAGCCCTGCAAAATGACCTCCAGCAGGCCACAAATGTGCATGTGTCTGCACAAACAGTTAGAAACCAACTCCATGAGGATGGTATGAGGGCCCGACGTCCACAGATGGGGGTTGTGCTCACAGCCCAACACCGTGCAGGACACTTGGCATTTGCCAGAGAACACCAGGATTGGCAAATTCACCACTGGCGCCCTGTGCTCTTCGGTTTGGCAGTGGGTCAGTAGTGGTGTGGGGTGGCATTTCTTTGGAGGGCTGCAAAGCCCTCCATGTGCTCGCCAGAGGTAGCATGACTGCCATTAGGTACTGAGATGAGATCCTCAGACCCCTTGTGAGACCATATGCTGGTGCGGTCTGCCCTGGGTTCCTCCTAATGCAGGACAATGCTAGACCTCATGTGGCTGGAGTGTGTCAGCAGTTCCTGCAAGATGAAGGCATTGAAGCTATGGACTGGCCCGCCCGTTCCCCAGACCTGAATCCGATTGAGCACATCTGGGACATCATGTCTCGCTCCATCCACCAACATCATGTTGCACCACAGAGTGTCCAGGAGTTGGTGGATGCTTTAGTCCAGGTCTGGGAGGAGATCCCTCAGGAGACCATCCGCCACCTCATCAGGAGCATGCCCAGGTGTTGTAGGGAGGTCATACAGGCACGTGGAGGCCACACACAATACTGAGCCTCATTTTGACTTGTTTTAAGGACATTACATCAAAGTTGGATCAGCCTGTAGTGTGTTTTTACACTTTAATTCTGTGTGTGACTCCAAATCCAGGCCTCCATTGGTTAATAAATTTGATTTCCATTGATGAAATAAATAACACATCTAGGATGTGTTATTTGAGTGTTCCCTTTATTTTTTTGAGTAGTGTATATCTGTTTTTTAGCTGAGATCTAAATCCCTGCAAGAGGATTGTTTTCAACTTGACACTAATCATTTAAGACCTCCCAGGATAAAAAAATGTAAAAATCCCAGCTCGCCCTGTGGGCAGTCTTTTTATTTATTTTTTTTGTCCTTCAAGCTCGGGTCCTCTACCTGAGGCCTGGGAGCTTGATGGTCCTGCACAGTATCTTAGCTGTTCCCAGTATTGCGCTCTTCTGGACAGAGATCTCGGATGTTGTTCCAGGAATCCGCTGGAGCCACTCTCCCAGTTTGGGGGTCACTGCCCTGAGTGTTCTGATTACCAGGAGCATCTCTGCACAGCCTGCACCTGGGGTCCTGCCTGGTGTGGTACACCCCCAGCCTCTATTGATCTTGTACTCAGAGCTTGTTTTTGTGCTGTCATGATTAGTGCCTCTGTGCTGTTTGTCAGCCATTGGTAGGATTTGTCAATATAAGCCACTTCTTCTATCTGCCGGTGGTACATGCCATGCAGAGGCCTGTCCTTCCATGATGGTTTCTGTTCTTCCTTTTTTCTCTGGTTTCTGCTGCCTGAGGTACTCACTAAGCACATGATCCTTTGTGGCCATCTTCCTGATGTATTCATCGATCTTTGTTGTTTCACTCTCGGGGTGCTGGATTTGGGGTGAAACCCTCCATGAATGGTAAGGAGATTTCTTCTTCCTTTGGCGAGCTTATTAATCCAGCAGGGTAGCTGCCAGGGCGTAGGTGTTGATTGCCCAGATCTTGTTTTTCCCATTCAGCTGACTCTTCATGGCTTGCCTTACTCTTACTTACTTACTTGGCAGTTGAAGTTTTCCTAGGTTCCCATTTGCCTATAGGATTGCATGGTACTTGCAGCTGTTCTCAGTGTCATCAGTGTTGTCTTCTGATAGTACAATCCCCTCAGTTCTGACTACCTTCACTCTCTTTGTTACCATCCGACCACACTTACCCATTCATATGAATGGGAGAGTGTGCAGGAAGTACATCCTCTGCTGGGCCTTTTTGATGATTATGTCTATTTTGGATGGCCAGTTCAGATCCTGGAAAATTGTGGAACCCACTTGAAGGTTTCCACACCAGACATAGTGCTGTTGAGCAAGGTAAGGTGGACAATGGAGAGGGCTTCTCCTGAAGTCCACTGTCATATCTGCAGTTTTCATCATAGTCAATTCTAGGTTGTTTTGACTGCACCACAGGGCCAGTTGTTCAGCCCCATGTCTGCGTGCAGACTCATCACTGCCTTTGATGAATCCGATGACAGTCACGCCATCTGTAAACTTCAAGATTTTAACAGACTTTTGAGGTGCAGTCATTTGTACAGTGGTATGCGGAAGTTTGGGCACCCCTAATAATTTTCATGATTTTCCTTTATATCAGCAATTTCAGTTAAATAGATCATATAGCAGACGAACACAGTGATATTTGAGAAGTGAAATGAAGTTTATAGGATTTACAGAAAGTGTGCAATAATTTTTTAAACAAAATTAGAGAGGATACATTCCTGGGGGATGCCAGTGCTGATTTTCCCGGTGCGGGATGTGATTCTCCCCAGTCTCACTTGCTGCTTCCAGTTTGTCAGAAAGTAAGAGATGCACTGACAGATGGAGGCTGAAACAGTGAGCTGGGTGAATTTGGAGTGGAGGACTTCAGGGATGATGGTGTTGAATGCCAAACTAAAATTCACAAACAGGACCCTAGCATATGTCCCAGGGCAGTCGAGGTGTTGCAGGATGTAGTGCAGTCCTATGTTGCCATTATGGTTTGCTGATCTGTTTGACCTTTAAGCAAACTGCAGGGGGTCAAGCGGGGGGTTTGTAATGTCCTGCAGGTAGGTCAATGTCAGTCTCTCAAAGGATTTCATGAGTACACATGTCAGAGCGACAGGCATGTAGTCGTTTAACCCAGTGATAGAGGCTTCTTGTTACGCAGGATCATTAGCTCATTGTACATCCTGTATAATGACAATAAAGGCATTCTATTCTATTCTATCTAAAAACCTGTTTTTCAGTTTTTCAGTGTAGCACCTCTTTGCTATTGTGATCTCTTGTCAGTGTGTTTCTGGCCTGGTTGTACAAGATTCTGTCCCTGCTCCTGTAGGCCTCGACCTCAGTCTGTGAAGCTGCCTGAGTTTTCTGTAAACCAGATTTTGTTAGTATTGTATGTGTGGAAGGTTTTAGTTGAAACACTCGTCCTCACAAAAATTGATGTAGGATGTCAGTGAGATCGTCCAGGTCTGTAGCTGCAGCCTCAAAGACACTTCAGTCAATACAGTCAAAGCAGGTCTGCAGTTCGAGCTTTCCCGCATTTGTCCGTCTCCTCACTGTTTTGACCACTGGCTTTGCACATCTTACAGTTTGCCTGTAAGTCGGGACATGAACGAGGCAGTTATCAGAGAGTCTCATAGCATCACAGGGGAAAACCAATAGGCATCTTTTAATGTTGTTTCTCTATTGTCCTGTTTCTGTGTGTGTGTGTGTGTGTGTGTGTGTGTGTGTGTGTGTGTGTGTGTGTGTGTGTGTGTGTGTGTGTGTGTGTCCTTACTCTTTTGTGTCAACAGATGTCCTCACAAAGACAGCCATACATCCATGCATGTGTGTGTATCCCCTGTCCTCACAAACACGCAGAAAGAAAAATTAGTTTAAGCAAAAAAGGAGAATTGGAATAGCAGCACACTGACTCATGTCCTTAGCAGTGCACAAACCGGGTTTACCACAAACAGGGGTTCCTGTCTTGATCTTATGACAGGTCCATCCTTTCCCAAGTTTCCTATAAATAATAGCTCCTAAGAGCTATTCAGTTAATCTAAGAGAAAACAGGTGTAAACTTAAATTCATATCCATCCTTTCATTTTCTGTGTATTCTGTCATTAAAATGTATATTTTTTTAAATAAGTAAAAAATAATTCGCATGGAGTTGATTTGGTTTATGTACACTGAACTAAAATACATTAAATACATTTATTTCAGAATTTATTACTGTCTTTGGTGCGCATATTTGACTATATTAAGTGTAGTGTAATGTAAATTTCAAGCTTGCCGACTTGTTTTGGGAGCTCTTACATGGCTTATTATTCTCAGATATAAGGTTAAAATGATAGTTAAAAAATAGTAAATCATCAAGTCAGTTAAACCTCTGGGATATTGATCTGATCAGGTAAGTATCAGAGGGGGTCGTTAATCAGTTTTAGCTGCTTTGGTGTTCATGAAATTAACAATAGGTGCAACTAGAGGGGCAACAATGAGACACCCCCCAAACAGGAATGGTTACAGGTGGAGGACACTCACATTTGTGTAAGGAGGAACAGGACGAGCACTGCAGAGCATGAGAGGGTGGCCTGAGAGGGCCCAATGTTCTCTAGTGGGTGCTGTGCTCATGGCCCAGCAGTGAAATTCACTTTGAATTTCAGGATGGCTTTGAATTCAGCCCTCTGTACGTTGATAATTTTCCATCCGTCTAGCCGTCCATCCATATTCATCTGCTTATCCCTGAAATACTTAAAACTTCTCCACTTGGGGCAGCACCTCGTTCCTAAGCTAGAATGGGCACTACACCTTTTTCCAACTGAGGACCATGGCCTCAGACTTAGAGGTTCTAATTCTCATACCTGCCCCATCACACTCGGCTGCAAACCACTCTTGACCACATGATTTCGGAAAGTAGGCAACATATCAGCTTCTTAGGTTCTTCTGTTCAATCAAGCCTCAGAAATGTAGGTGTCATTTTTTGACAGTTCAATGTCCCTTGAGCATCACTCCAAACAGATGGTTCGGAATTGTTTTTATCATTTAAGAATATCTCAAATCTCAGATTACTGGTGTCAAAGGCTGAGCTTGAGATGGTTAATCATGCTTTTATCTCTTCTCGTTTGGATTATTGTAATGGTCTTTTTACTTGTTTCAACAAATCAGCTTTGGATCATCTTCAAACTGTGCAGAACGCTGCCGCAAGACTTTTAACTGGCACCAATAGAAGATCTCATAACACTCCAGTTTTGGCTTCTCTTCACTGGTTGCCAGTAAATTTTAGATTTCATTTAAAAATTTTTGTTTTAACTTTTAGGGTCTTACATTACCAAGCTCCCCAGTATATCTCTGACCTGCTGAAACCATATTCTTCATCCCGAGCTCTTAGATCACCTGTCATGGTAGGCTGTGTGACTGGAGCGGGTAGACCCCAAAATGCAGGACTCAGGAGGGGGTGAACTTAAAGTGGTTTATTAAGATATAAACAGAAGACAAAAACAAACCTACACTGGGAAGAACGCTAAAACGGAAACCGGGGAGGAGCAGGGAGACACATAGCGAGGGGACACAGTAGGCAGTAACATCAACGACGCGACAACAGGCAGAGAAAACGCAGGACTTAAATACACAGAAGGGCTGATGAGGGAAGAGGAAACAGGTGGGAACACAGGTGACACTGATAACTAAGACGACACCAGAGGGAAGCAAAACTGAATACAACAGACAGGGGCTAGATGGATATCAAAATAAAACAGGAAGTATGACAAGGGAACAGAGACGCTAACCTGACACAGAATACAGAGAGACACAAGGAACTAGAAATAACTGAAGGCAACTATAACAGATAACAAAACAACCTGAGAAAACGGAAACCATATCAAGAAAACATAAAACACTGGGCCACCGGCCCAGGACATGACAGCCCCCCCCCCCCCCCCTCAAAGGCCGGCTCCCGACGGCCAAGACAAGAAACAAAAACCAGACCAGGGCGGGAGGCGGGGGACCAGGAAGGAGGGCCCAAAACAAAAACAAAACCCAGGCAGGGAGCAGCAAGGAAGAAGGCCCAGGAACAAAACCAAAACACTGGGGAAAAAACAAAAACAAAACCGAGCAGGGGGCAACAAAGTCTGGGAACAAACCCAAAACACAAGGAAGCACAGGGGCAAGATCAGAACACGAGGGCAAGACACTGGAGGCCGACCGCGCTCCCAGCGGCGGCGGCGACGACGAGGAGAAGACACTGGAGGCCGACCGCGCTCCCAGCGGCGGCGGCGACGACGAGGAGAAGACACTGGAGGCCGACTGCGCTCCCAGCGGCGGCGGCGACGACGAGGAGAAGACACTGGAGGCCGACTGCGCTCCCAGCGGCAGCGACGAGGAGAAGACACTGGAGGCCGACCGCGCTCCCAGCGGCGGCGGCGACGACGAGGAGAAGACACTGGAGGCCGACTGCGCTCCCAGCAGCAGCGATGAGGAGAAGACACTGGAGGCCGACTGCGCTCCCAGCGGCAGCGACGAGGAGAAGACACTGGAGGCCGACTGCGCTCCCAGCGGCAGCGACGAGGAGAAGACACTGGAGGCCAACCGCGCTCCCAGCGGCGACGGATGACCTCGGGCGGAGTTGGTTGCTCGGGCTGTGGCGCAGGACCCTCGGGCTCTGGCTCGGGGCGCTCAGACTGAGCGGGATCCTCTGGCTCCGGCACGGGACCCTCTGGCTCTGAACGCTCAGACTGAGCGGGAACCCCTGACGGCTCGGACTGAGCGGGACCCTCTAGCTCCGGCGCGGGACCCTCTGTCTCAGGGCGCTCGGACTGAGCGGGAACCCCCGACGGCTCGGACTGAGCGGGACCCTCTGGCTCAGGGCGCTCGGACTGAGCGGGAACCCCCGACGGCTCGGACTGAGCGGGACCCTCTAGCTCCGGCGCGGGACCCTCTGGCTCAGGGCGCTCGGACTGAGCGGGAACCCCCGACGGCTCGGACTGAGCGGGACCCTCTAGCTCCGGCGCGGGACCCTCTGGCTCAGGGCGCTCGGACTGAGCGGGAACCCCCGACAGCTCGGACTGAGCGGGACCCTCTAGCTCCGGCGCGGGACCCTCTGGCTCAGGGCGCTCGGACTGAGCGGGAACCCCCGACGGCTCAGACTGAGCGGGACCCTCTAGCTCCGGCGCAGGACCCTCTGGCTCAGGGCGCTTGGACTGAGCGGGAACCCCCGACACCTCGGACTGAGGTTCAGGTCTCCCCGGCTGCAGTGCAGGGCGCACAGCCGTCTCCTCCGACAACTGGGGCTGACTGTGAGGAGGAAACGTAGTCCTAAACATATATATATATATATATATATATATATATATATATATCACACACACACACAACTTATTCAGCTCCCCCCCACTTACTGGTTTGTACCGGAGTCCAGCTTTGGTTGTTTGGGTGCTGGGGGGCTCCTGCATTAGCCGCAGCTCTGCTTCGCTCCACCTGTTGCGACTCGCTCTGTAAGTTTGACTGCGCCGTGACTCCAGATGTTTCCTCATATTTGACGTAGTGTTTTTGAAGCTAGATAGCACTTTGTCATCAGCACAGAGCGCACAACTAACCTTGATGTTGTCATCTTTAGCTGACACAGACTCCACAATAGTGTCTGTATTTCAGCTAGAAAACGCGCATCTCTCTCCTCCCTCCATTGTTTACGTTTGTGTCGCTGTGTTGTTATTGTGTAAAACATTTACAAATTCTATTTTTATTTTGCAAAAAAGAGCTATAAGAATTATTGCCAACAAACATTATAATCACCCATCAAATATATTATTTGATCAATTGGGATTATTGAAGTTTTATGAGTTGGTTGATTATAGGATTTTGATGATTATGTATAGGGCACACAAAAATGTATTACCTTTGAATATTCAATCTAATTTTATTAAGAGAGAAAGTATTTATAATCTAAAGGGATTTGAAATGTTTGTAAAACCTAAAATCTGAACAAGTTTGAAAGAGAGATGTACCACTGTTAAGGTTGTGGAACAATTTGGCTAGTGACAACAAAAATGCTGATTCGATTAAATTATTTGGTAGAATGTTAAAAGTTAATCTGTTGAAGAGATATAAAACTATATAACATGTATTTATACATGCTATTATCTGAGTGGTTGAAGGTTTTTTTTGTTTGGTTATTAATAAGGGTGTGAAATTTGTATATGTGTGTATGCATATATTTTTTGTTAAATAGGGGCAGAGATTATAAGATTTTATCTTCTATCTGCTTCCTTTCATTTTATGAGATTTGTTTTTTTTCTTTTGTTGTATAGAAATTTGATTTGCTTTTCACTAAAATGAATAAATGATTAACATATAACATATTGTCCTCATGATGAAAACAGGACTTAACTGTCGCATCTGCCAGATGTCACTCCCCGAGACGCAAGAAGAAAGCAAAAATACATCTTTGTACTGAGGAAAATGACAACAATAGTAACGCACAGTGACTTGGATAAGTAACTTTAATCTGATTACTGGACTGCAAATAGTAACGTGTTAGATTACTCGTTACCGAGGAAAAGTAGTCAGATTAGAGTAACGCGTTACTAAGTAGCGCGTTATTGACATCACTGGCAGAGGAAACATAGACGACGAAGCGTCAAGGAACAGTCACAGACTGAGCACTTAAATACACACACTAGGTAATCAGGGAACAAAAACAAAACATGAACGTCCAGACAGGGGCCAAAACCAAACAGAAAGTGGCAGCACAAGGCTCAGAATAAGTCCAAAGAAAAACAGTGACCAGAACAAAAAGTGATGGCACCAGGCCGGAAAAACAGTCCAAACAGGTCGGGAGGCCATCCACGGGGCCAAACCTAAGGGCTGCGGGACAGCATGAAACTGACTCTAGTGCCAGTGGAGGCTATGAGGCTGATTGGGGGGCCGACTGTGCTCCCAGCGGTGGCGGCAAGACGAGACGGGAGGCCCTGATGCTCGGGCTGAGCGGGACCCTCGGGCAGGACCTTCAGCCCCAGCTGTCCATGTCCCCATGGACAGCTGGGGCTGCTCTGGGGATTGCTTGGGTGTGTATGGGGGTGGTGAGGACAAGGACAAGGGCAAGGAAGCTGCTGCAGCTGACAGGGGCTTTGACCCAGGCTCTGACTCAAGCTTGGACCGGGGAACTGTGACCTCTGACTGGGGCTGCGGGGAAGCTGCTGAGGCTGACTAAGAGGGCTCTGACGAGAGGAATATCTCGGACTATCTCGGAGAGGACACAGGACTATCAAAGTAAAACAGGAAACACACAGACACAAGACAGATGTAGGGGAGACAGACAGGAAACTAGGATGAAAAATCAAAACCAAAGCAAACTAGGATATAACAAAACTCATTGAAAACAGAACTAAACACAAAAGGCTGGGCACACGGTCCAGGACCAGGACACTTTTTACCACTTGATCACTGAATATTTTCTCTCCCTTGCCCTTCAGAGCTTCTGTACTAACTAAGCATATAAACACTTAATGATGATTTTGGTGATGTTTTTAATGTTGATATAGCAGATTTGATGATTATATATAATCTGTGTATTTTCACCCTTTTTACTTTCAGGGGGGTTCTTAATTCCATATCTCATTATGTTGTTTTTGGAGGGTTTGCCCTTGTTCTACATGGAGCTTGCCATTGGTCAGAAGATGCGTTTAGGTAGCATCGGGGCATGGACTGCGATCAGCCCTTATTTGGGAGGACTGGGTAAGTGCCGACTTAATTGATTGTAATGAGGTCACAGTGCGTTTACTGTATAGCTATAGCTACATTTTTAGACAACTACATGTATTAAGATAGAGTACCAAGGAGTGCAGTTGCTTTGCTGGTGACAAAACAGTTTAAATGTTGCATTTAAGGAGACTGACAAAGAGTGTGTGCTTTCTGCAATAAGCCCACAAAGGAGATGCAGACAGAACGTAAAAGTGTGACAAGTGCTACAGCACCATCAATGGAACGCTCCAATACTTAGTTAGGTTGGGGTTTCTCTCTAAAAATAACATTTTGATCTTTCAAATTAACACAGTTTAACTTTATGCAGACTTCCAAGTTTAAAATCAAATCAGGATCAACCTCATCACAGAAGCAGGAAATGCCAGAGGTGTACTAGTGTGGATGATGGAGACCTCTGTGGGGTCATTAGGTTGATCCAGTGTTTCTAAGTGGATTCGTGTGATTCCTGACCCCAAAACTTCACAGTTTTCCAGATATTTTGAAGAAATTCTTCTGAGTGAAATCTAAAAAAAAATTTTTATTTGGCTGATAACTTTATGACATTTGTTTCTTTTTGGAGCTGAACTCTGTGACGACAGGCCACTGAATTAGCAAACTGGCAAAAATCACCAAAATTGCTTCAAAGACAGCTAGTATAACTAGACTCTGCCAGTAAATCAGTTATACCAGTTGCCCAACCATAATTCAGACACAGAGGACTTTACAGGAAAAATTTGAATCACATAGCAATATATAATTATGTGCACAAGCTTACATGTTTGTTTTTCTTTGTTTGGTTGATGATCACATGATCATGATTAGATGTGGGCGTGTATATACAGTACCAGTCAAAAGTTTGGACACACTCACTTTGACTGGTACTATATAGCTTGTTTCCTGTAATGTCCTCCATGTCTGAAGAAGGGCAACATCACATTGTGGTAATTGTATTAAAAATCATTCAGGAGCATTCTGTGGTGTGCAGACTCTACTTTTCTTTTTCAACCACAGTTTTGACCCACATGGATAAAGAGATAACAGGTGTATATGCAGTAAGGACAATGGTGAGTGAAATGTGAGATTGTTGATTTTTATTTTTTTATATTATTTTCTGCTTCAGGTCTTGCTAGTGTTGTGACATCCATGTATCTCTGTCTCTATTACAACATCATCAATGCATGGAGTTTCTGGTACATCTTTCATTCATTTCAAGTAAGCTGCTAATTATCAAACTGCTGCAGTTTTTTTCAAAGGCAGATTCTGCTACAGTAAAACACCTGTGCCACTCTTGTGCTTATCTCAATCCCAGTCAGTCCTGCCCTGGGCAGTATGCCCCATAAATTCCAACCAAACGGGACCTACAGAGGAGTGTGAAAGAGCTACACCCACCCAGTACTTCTTCTACAGGGAAACACTGAACATCTCTTCTTCTATTGAAGAGAACGGAGGCATTCATAAAGGACAGGCACTATGTCTTGTGCTTGCCTGGGCAATAACCTACCTGTTCATTGTTCGAGGAGTAAAGTCAACTGGAAAGGTAAGAAGGCTTCAGAGGCTCTTTCAAAAACAACAGTTTGTGCGATCCATACAAAAAGTGAAAACATCCGCAGTGTTGTATTCAAAAATCACAGTCCATCTGACAGTAGACTCACAGTAATTAGGCTTGTATTTTGCTCCTTAATGGTCAGTGCAAAGCACCTCATACATGTTGATGCCAAGTCAGATCAAAGGCTATTGATCAGCGGTTTGTCCAGTAACATTTTCCTGTTGCTGTGACAGATGCTCCATCATGCACACTTACAAACAAGTGTCAGTGCATCATTTATATGTTTCCACTCAGTCACACTGATCAAATGTGACTGAGTGGAAACAATTTATTTTTATGTGAGATTTATTATGATGAACCTGCCTTTGTTAGGAGTCATAATGAGTGAAATCAGTGAAAGAACAATCACTGGCTACATTACCAGTCAACAAATTACACATCCATTTGTGCACATGTGTAGCAGCAATCGCTATTTTGAAGGTCGTTACACAAGAAGGTAATATATTACACATTACTCATGACTTTTTTAAGTAATTCAATATGCTACTTAATTACTCCCCAGAGAAAGTAATTTGTTACACTACTTGTTATGCATTGTAATTACCAGTTATCAATATAAATCTTTGGATGCAGCCCCACACGCTAACACAAATTCTGATCCTAATGAGGGCATACACACATACATACACACATACATACATACATACATACATACAATGTTTTTTAGGTATCAACAGAAAACAACATTGAAAACCAAAGAGGCTTCAGAGCAATCACCACTGCAATTTTACTATAGAAACCTGCACAGTTAGAAATGGAGGCTGCACTGTTACAAGCCTGACTGCTCATCACTCCCTTTGTTAGGCTGGGCTTGGGTCTTGGATACACTATGACAGCATCTCACTATACATGAAACTGTATAGCTGGTAAACTGTACATAAAGTATCAAAAGTACTTATTCTGCAGAAAATGTTCTCCATCAGTGTTGAATAGATCAGTATTAATTTTAATATCAGCCAAAAATAACGTGAGTAAATACAAAGTGCAGCTTTTAAATTATGGTTTAATTTATTAGGGGGAAAAAGCTATCCAATCCTAATGGCGCAGTGTGAAAAAAAATCATGAATTAACTGTGATTAACCACATTTTATGGAAAGTTCACTAGCCACACCCACAGCTACCAGAGCTGCTGAATCTGAATCTGAATTTCTTAAAAAGAACCTGTCTGACAAAAAGCAACACATTATGCCATGATCTAAGGAAAGTCAAGGACAGATGAGAAATGAAGTCACTGATGTCTTTCTGGAAAGGGTCAGGCTGTGGGACTGCAGCGACCCACGATGAGAGCTATTATCCACAAATGAAGAAAACCTGGAACAGCAGTGAACCTTCCCAGGAGTGTCGGACCTACCAAAATTACTGCAAGAGCGCAAAAAAGTGGTCCTACAGCGCGGTCTGCAAAAGTATTGAGCCCCCCTGAGTCAATACTTTGTGGAACCACCTTTTGCTGCAGTTACAGCTGCAGGTCTTTTAGGGTATGTCTCCACCAGCTTTGAACATCTAGTGACTGAAATGTTGGCCCATTCTTCTTTGCAAAACAGCTCAAGCTCAGTCAGATTAGATGGAGAGCGTTTGTGAACAGCAGATTGGGTTTAGGTCTGGACTTTGACTGGGCCGTTCTAACACATGAATATGTTTGGTTAGAAACCGTTCCATTGTAGCCCTGCTTTATGTTTAGGGTCGTTGTCCTGCTGGAAGGTGAACCTCCGCCCCAGTCTCAAGTCTTTTGCAGACTCCAACAGGTTTTCCTCCAAGATTGTCCTGTATTTGGCTCCATCCATCTTCCCATCAACTCTGACCACCTTCCCTGTCCCTGCTGAAGAGAAGCAGCCCCAGAGCATGATGCTGCCACCACCATATTTGACAGTGGGGATGGTGTGTTCAGAGTGATGTACAGTGTTAATTCTACGCCACACACAGCGTTTTGCATTTTGGCCAAAATGTTCCATTTTGGTCTCCTCTGACCAAAGCACCTTGTTCCACATGTTTGCTGTGTCTCCAACATGGCTTCTGACAAACTGCAGACGGGACTTTTTATGGTTTTCTTTTAACAATGGCTTTCTTCTTGCCACTCTTCCATAAAGACCACATTTGTGCAGTGCACGACTAATGGTTGTCCTGTGGACAGATTCCCCCACCTGAGCTGTGGATCTCTGCATTTGGTCCAGAGTCACTGTGGGCCTCTTGGCTGCATCTCTGATCAGTGCTCTCCTTGTTGGGCCTGTAAGTTTAGGTGGACGGCCTTGTCTTGGTAGGTTTACAGTTGTGCCGTACTCTTTCCATTTCTGGATAATGGATTGAACAGTGCAAGAAACTGAGTCTACAAATTTTTACTCATCAAAACTAGTTGAGAGAAGGTTGGAAACATTTTGCCTGATTGGATCAGTAATGATTTCTGTCTTGATTTAACTGTTTGAATGGTTGGGTCAAAATTTGGCATAAACAGCATGAAAGTATGGATTAATCCTGCCTTGTTCAGGCTGGTGGTGTTGATATAATGGTACAGGATATTTTCTTGGCACATTTTGCGGCCCTTAGTTCCAGTTGAATTATAAACATTTAAATGCCATGGCCTATGTCAATACTGTTGATGATCATTTCCATCCCTTTATGACCACAGTGTACCCATTATCTCATGGCTGCTTCCAGTAGGATAGCGTATCATTTCACAAAGCTCAAACTGGTTTCTTGAACATAACAGTGAGTTAACTGTGCTCAGATGTCCTCCACAATCACTAAATGCCAATCCAGTGCAGGCTCATTAAGGTGTGGTTGAACCAGAAATGGTGGAATCATAAGTTATCATGTCAGTATGTACCAAAGTCTCTGAGGAACCTTTCCAGCACTTTGTTGAATTTATGCCTCGAAGAATTAAGGCAGTTCTGAAAGCAAACGGGTGTATAACCAATTACTAGCAATGTGTAGCTAAAGGGTTCAATGAATGTAATTTACACATTTTTAAACCAGCAGACCAAATGCCTAACTGGAAATGTTCATTAAAATCGTGTAGCACAAAGTTATGAAGTTATAAAATTAATTCATATTCCATTTTCACATTTCTATAATTGTGCTGTTTGGCTTATACAGGTGGTGTACTTCACAGCCACATTTCCTTATCTGGTCCTCTTTATCTACTTGATTCGGGGTATCACTCTTCATGGTGCCATTAATGGTATCAAATACATGGTTACACCCAAGGTAAAATCTTCTGTGAAGTGTGCCAGTTGACACATAGCCATGGTTCTTCAGGTTTTATGGTTGTGTGGTGTATCTGAACAGTGACTCATTTTTATGTGCATGTATGTTTGTCTGCTTTTAGATGGCTGCACTTGCCAATCCTACAACATGGATCAATGCAGCCACTCAGATATTCTTCTCTCTCGGTTTGGGTTTTGGCTCACTAATAGCATTTGCTAGCTACAACCAGTACAACAACAACTTTCAACAGCAGGCCATCGTTATCGCCCTTATCAACAGTGGAACCTCCATCTTTGCCAGCATTGTCACCTTTGCCATCTATGGGTTCAAGGCTACAGTCAACTATGAAAACTGCCTGAACAGGTATGTCTGTCTTATGCTAATACTGGGTGCCCTTACACATGCATGATAGCCTGTAAACAGGTGTGTCCCTCAGTCGGGAATATACCCTTCAACAATTTTTACCCTTCCCAAATTTTTTTTCAATTTCCAGTGCAGAATATCACACATACTTTCTACCATACCTTTATACCACTGTGCCTTTTTAAAAATAAATGTATTTACATTAATATGTGCAACAATGTATGCACTGTCACATCTCAGGTCTTAATAACAGCCATTGCCCAGTTTAAAGCTCTTTTTTAAAGAGGCTCTTTCAGTGTCTGTGGCTTTAAATCCAACTGAGTGGGAGAAAAGTGAAGCACAAGGTGCAAGATGTCATTTTACATGTAAAAAAAATAACCTAAATCAAAGCAGAGGGCAGATGATGTTAGTTATAAAATAGGGATTTTAACAGTACAGAGCAGTGGCATGGAAAAATGACTTGTACAGTAAATGACTTTCAGTTAACAATACAGGCTGCAGCAGGCAACATTTGAGTCAATGTGAGGATATTATTGGCCTTGATTGGCATCACAATGTCTTAAATGAATCTTTTATCAATCTTGGAAAAAAAATAAGAAATGGGGATTTAATTTTTTTCTGACATAATTTAGAATCTCAAAGTAACTGATGACAGCTGTTATTTTTAAAACATTCATCAATCTACTACAATATCAATATTGTCCACATCAGCATAGTACAGTCAGCAACACTCATATTTTGAGCAGGAAAAGGTTAAATATCAGGACAATTCAATAATGGTGGAATACACTGCTGGAATATAGCACAAGTTTTCAGACCATGAAACTGCCCGCGTATGTGCACGGAGGTCAGACGAGGCGGTCTACACCAGCTTTTTGGGCTCTTACATCAGCTTGTTGCAGATTACATCAAGGATTACGTTGTTTTAAGGTTATGAAAATCAAAACAGTGGGTGCCCCTAACTCCAAATAATGGATGGTTTTGGTTTTTTCTTGTTTTTTTTTTTTTAGTTATTGTAAAGTTGGTGTTACATGACATTCAGAATGGTATTAAATAAGTCAAAAGATATAAGAAACCTGCATCAGCTTTATGTAGTTCTATTAAAAAAAACAGTATAAGTGAGCATAGAGAGATTTAAATTCAATGCGTGAACCACACACTACCTTTTAAATGCAGCTCTGGCCTGTGGGCATATACCATACCATACCATCTTTATTTATAAAGCACTTTAAAACAACCACAGCTGACACAAAGTGCTGTACATTAAAACACAAATAAATAACCATTTAATAACTCTTTCAGGTTAAAAAAAAAAAAAAAAAAAACAGTTTAAAACTAGATCCCGCTGGAGTTAAAAGCCAAGGAAAAAAGATGGGTTTTAAGACGAACTTTAAAAGTGGACAGTGAAGGGGCCGCTCTAACCTGCAAAGGCAAGTCATTCCATAACTTAGGACCAACAACAGAGAAAGCCCTGTCCCCTCTGAGCTTCCTTCTTGATCTTGGTACCTCCAAGAGCAGCTGGTCTGCTGACCTGAGAGACCGGCAAGGTATGTAGGGGTGAAGAAGCTCAGAGAGGTAAGGCGGGGCAAGATTGTGCAAAGATTTAAAAACAAACATAAGAATCTTAAAATGAATCCTAAAATGTACAGGCAACCAGTGAAGTGAGGCCAGGACAGAGGTCATGTGCTCTCTCTTTTGAGTTCCCATCAAAAGTCGTGCAGCAGCATTTTGAACCAGCTGCAGACGTGAGAGTAGCGACTGACTGACTCCAAAATAAAGTGAATTACAGTAATCCAGTCGAGATAAAATAAAAGCATGGATCACTGTTTCAAAATGCTGCCTAGATAGAAATGCTTTTACTGATACCAATTGCTTCAAATGATAAAAACTGGACTTAACCACAGCTCTGATTTGGCTGTCCAATTTAAAATCACTGTCCACCTTAAAACCAAGATCAGTAATAATGGGTTTAAAATATACCTCCAAGGGTCCCAGGTCAACAGAGGAGGACTCACAGGAGCCACTGGGTCCAAACACCATTACCTCTGTTTTCTTTTCATTAAAATTTAAAAAGTTCAAGGCCAACCAAGCTTTAATATCACCTAGACATGCCAGGAGATGTTTTATGGAATGGATATCCTTCTTCTTCAAGGGCAAATAAATTTGACAATCGTCAGCATAACAATGAAATGAGATTCCATGTTTTCTGAGGATAGAACCCAGAGGCAGTAAATACAGTGAGAAAAGCAGTGGGCCCAGAATTGAGCCCTGCGGTACACCACATGGCAGAGAAGCAGCAGATGATTCAGCATCAAGAATGCTCACAGAAAAAGTTCTCTCTGCCAGGTAAGAACTGAACCATTTAAGAACAGTGCCACCAATGCCTACTAAGTGGTGTAAACGAGATATTAAAATGTTGTGATCTACTGTATCAAAGGCAGCAGTTAGGTCAAGTAAAACCAGAACAACATGGTTCCCAGAATCACATGCAAGAAGGATGTCGTTAAAAACCCTTAATAAAGCAGATTCTGTGCTATGAAGGGTTTTAAAACCTGACTGAAAAACCTCCAGGGTGCTATTCTCATCTAAAAACTGTTTCAGCTGACAGTACACAATTTTTTCTAAAACCTTAGAAAGAAAAGGCAGCTTGGAAATAGGCCGATAATTAGCCAGCACAGCAGGATCAAGACCAGGTTTCTTAAGCAGTGGCTGGACTACTGCATGTTTAAAAATAGCAGGGACCACACCTGAGGACAGACTGCTATTTATAATGGTAAGAACAGGCTGCCCTATACTAGATAAAATTTCTTTAAAAAATCGTGGAGGGACAGGATCACGGGGGGAACCTGATGGCTTAATATGGCCGACCACATCCTCTAAAAGTGAGAGAGTCACAGACTCAAACTGAGTGAAAACAGCAGAGCAAGGGACTGAAACAGAGGGGTCAGAACCAGGAGCTGTGATGAGAGCCCTGGTACTAGCAACCTTTTCAATAAAAAAACGCAGAAAATTATTGCACGTATCAGGAGAAGCTTCCAAACAGGCATTCTGGGGAGCATTAAGCACAGAGTTAATAGTGTTAAACAAAAGACGTGGGTTATGGCTGTTGGAGGAAATAATTTTTGCAAAGTATTCCCTTTTTGCCTCTTTAACCGTGCTCTGGTAGTGACGCCAGCAGTCTTTTAAAATTTGAAGAGTCACCTGCAGTTTATCTTTTTTCCACCTTCGTTCAGCTCGGCGACATTCCCTCCTCACAGCACGAGTTCTGTCATTAAACCACGGCTCAGGTTTAGTCTTTGGCTGCCTGGTTTTTAATGGAGCCACCGAGTCCAGGATGGTTTGACAGGAAGAGTAGAACCAAGAAATAAGCTCTTCTGTATCAGAGGAGAGAAAGTCAAACGAACCACAGAGGTGAAAAAAAGCAGTAGAAAACTGAGCGGCAGTGGACGGGTTAATAACCCGACAGCGCCGAACAGGAGCACGAGTTTTAACTGCAGTACGCGTCAAACTAGCAGTGAATAACACAGGCAGATGATCCGAGAATACAGAGTCACAGATTTCCAGGTTAGTCACAGGCAGACCGCAGGAAAGAACCAGGTCCAGTGTGTGTCCGTGCTCATGTGTAGGGCCGGGTACGGCCTGTACCAGGTTAAAAGAGTCAAGAAGGCTTAAAAAGTCCTTATCCTTATCAGGACAACACACATGTATATTAAAATCTCCAACAATAAGAACATATTCATAATTAGGTATAATCCCTGCTAGAAAATCAGAGAAGTCATTTATGAAGTTTTTGTTGTATTTGGGGGGCCGGTAAACCACAGCGCAGAAAACCGGGTTAATGTGCCTCATCTCAAACGAGGTAAACTCAAAGCTGGAGAATGACGACTGTAGAAAGCACTGCTTACATTTGTAGTCCTGTTTGTGAACAGTCGCTGTGCCTCCGCCTCTCCCTGTAGCCCGCGGTGAGTTAAAATAACAACAATCCTCTGGTAAAAGCTCAGACAGAGCACTGGACTCGCCAACACTCAGCCACGTCTCAGTCACAAACAGAAGATCCAGGTTACGGGAACTAAAAAAGTCCCGAAGAATAAAAGTTTTATTCGCCAGCGACCTGGCATTTACCAGGCCAATCCTGACAGGAACTGGAGCATGGGCTCCAACAAGTCGGGAAACCCGGCACAGCGGTCTCAGGTTTCGGAGACATTGTCGGCGCATGTTGAGCCGGAGAGGGTATGGGCGGCGGGGCCGAAGGGCTTCAAAGCCGACAATGGGCACCAAACAGGCATCAACGGGATCCAGGAAACGCCGAGGCACACGAGATCCTAGAAACGATCCATGCACCGATCGGGTAGAAGCAGAAGAGTGCGTCAGGTAAAATTTCAGCTTCACCAGCCGGCCGCTTCTTCTTCCGCGACGACGATGACGTCTCCGCCGGGAAGGCAGCGCAGGAACCCGCCACAGATGACTCGGAATCTCCGACAGAAACGGGGGCAAGGATTGCTGTCCACCAACACCAAATATCACCATGTCCTGGACCGAAGGTTGGAGGTCCAGTAGTGTTCGGCGATCATACACCAGCAGAGACTCAGTTCCATAAATGACATAGGTTAAAAACAATATAAACACAAACAAACATGAGAATGACAGACGAGCAGCCACACACACCGGCGCCATCTTACGTATCATATAATCAATGCTAATGGTAACATTAACTAACACTATACAATTCAGTTTAATTCAATTCAGTTTTATTTATATAGCACCAAATCACAACAAACAGTCGCCTCAAGGTGCTTTGTATTGTGGGTAAAGACCCTACAATAATACAGAAAAAACCCAACAGTCTAAACGACCCCCTATGAGCAAGCACTTGGCGACAGTGGAAAGGAAAAACTCCCTTTAACAGGAAGAAACCTCCAGCAGAACCAGGCTCAGGGAGGGGGGGTCATCTGCTGTGAGGGGCTGAGGGGAGAGAAAGACATGCTGTGGAAGAGAGCCAGAGATTAATATCAATTAATGATTAAATGCAGAGTGGAGTATAAACAAAGTAAATAAGGTGAATGAAAAGAAACAGTCTATTGTGGGAACCCCCCAGCAGACTAGGCCTATAGCAGCATAACTAAGGGAGGGTTCAGGGTCACCTGATCCAGCCCTAACTATAAGCTTGATCATAAAGGAAAGTTTTAAGCCTAATCCTAAAAATAGAGAGGGTGTCTGTCTCCTGAATCCAAGCTGGAAGCTGGTTCCACAGAAGAGGGGCCTGAAAGCTGAAGGCTCTGCCTCCCATTCTACTCTTAAGTATCCGAGGAACCACAAGTAAGCCAGCAGTCTGAGAGTGAAGTGCTCTGTTGGGGTGATATGGTACTATGAGGTCTTTGAGATAAGATGGTGCCTGATTATTCAAGACCTTGTAGGTGAGGAGAAGTATTTTAAATTCTCTTCTAGATTTAACAGGGAGCCAATGAAGAGAAGCCAATATGGGAGAAATCTGCTCTCTCTTTCTAGTCCCTGTCAGTACTCTAGCTGCAGCATTTTGGATCAGCTGAAGGCTTTTCAGGGAGTGCATGAAGACGTCTGTGTTTGCGCTCGCAGCCAACAACAGAACATTTGGTGAGTTTTATTTGTCGCTGAGACATTTTAGTGTTAGTTAGCTGTAGGGTCTCTAGCAAGAAGTTAACAGTAGCAGACTGTGACGGAGCTGCTCAGAGTTGGAGAGTGGGTCCTGGTAGGCCAATGCTAGCGGCATAGCTGAGGTCAGTGGCTGTATAGCTGTGACATCACAAGCTTTCAGATGTTTTTTAAAGTCTAACAAGTCCTCCAAATAAACATTACTAGCACCAGAAAATGTTCACGAAAGCGCCTCTGAAATTATATGTATGAGTGGTTCTACATTAAAATATTTTTAAAAGTCTGCGTTGGGACTTAGTAGGATGGCGCAACACATCCATTGTTCAACAAGGCGTTTGAGGATGATCTGGACCAGGTGTCTGGGACCATTTGTTAAGCTGTGGTTTATTTTTACTCATTGTTTGATTAGAATAGACTAGACTAGACTAGAATAGAATAGAATAGAATAGAATAGAATAGAATAGAATGCCTAGTCATTATACAGAATGTACAATGAGATTGGAGGGCCACTCTTGTTCAGGGCCATGTAGTAGAAAGTCACGCTTTCTAAAATTATAAAATTAAACTTCTAAGAAATATACAGAAAATAAAACAGAATTTATAAAATATATACATTGTAAAAAATAAAACAAGAGATATATATAATGCTTAATAATGAAGATGGTGAGTATTGCAGTAGTGAATGAATACTGGATATTACACAATAGAGGAATGTTAGATACTGTTCAGTATGAATAATATAATATTGCACAGAGATGTGGGTGTTGCACAGTTACGGTGGGTGAGTGTGTGAGTTCAGGGTGGTGATTGCTCTGGTGAAGAAACTGTTCTGGAGTCTGTCTGTTCTGGCTTTGATGCTCCTGTAGCTCCTGCCAGAGGGCAGGAGGTCAAACAGGTCAAAGCCAGGGTGTGAGCTGTCCTTGATGATGTTCCTGCTCTGCTGATGCAGCGGGAGGTATAGATGTCCATCAGGGAGGGGAGAGGGCAGCCAATGATTCTCTGTGCTGTCTTGACTACCCTCTGAAGCCTGACCCTGTCTGCCTCAGTGCAGCTGCCGTACCATACTGTGATACAGTACGTCAGCAGGCTCTCAATGGATGAGTGGTAGAAGGTCAGCAGCAGGTTTGAGTCCAAGTTTCATCGGACTCATCTGAGACGGGGACGAGTCAGCCTACAGGATGGACGTCAAACGTCTGGTGTCCTGGTGCAGCCACAATAACCTGGTACTGAACGCCCAGAAGACAGTGGAGATTATAGTCGACTTTAGGAAGCACACAGCCCCTCTACCCTCCATCATCCTGACTGACACCCCCATCACCACAGTGGACTCTTCTCGCTTCCTGGGAACTACCATCACCCAGGACCTCAAGTGGGAGCCCACCATCACCTCTGTCATCAAAAAGGCCCAGCAGAGGATGTACTTCCTGCGGCAGTTGAAGAAATTCAACTTGCCAGCAAGGACCATGGTGCAGTTCTATACTGCCATCATTGAGTCCATCCTTACCTCCTCCATCACTGTGTGGTACGCTGGAGCCACCACTAGGGACAAACAGAGACTACAGCGCGTTGTGCACTCTGCTGAGAAGGTGATTGGCTGTAACCTCCCATCTCTCCAGGACCTGTACACCTCCAGGACACTGGGGCGTGCAGGTCGGATCACAGCCGACCACTCTCACCCTGGGCACAGACTTTTTGACCCTCTCCCCTCAGGCAGGAGGCTACGGTCCATACGGACCAGAACCTCCCGCCATAAGAACAGTTTCTTCCCCTCTGCTGTTGGACTCATGAACAATTACCCTAAGACTGTTACCACCACCCTCCACAAACGCTGATGACCCTATGTCTATGCACCTGTCTGACTGCACTGATGTACATATTAGTGGAATATTAGTCTCTGCACTGTATATTTTGTAATTTTGTAATATTGTGTTATAGTTATAGCTCTAATATCTCTGTATATTTGCAATTTGTATACTTGTATATTGTCTTATAGTTTTTATACTTATTTGTTTTTTTTCTGTAAGCACGAAGTACCGCAGCAATTTCCTAA
Source organism: Archocentrus centrarchus (assembly GCF_007364275.1). Classification (NCBI taxonomy): domain Eukaryota; kingdom Metazoa; phylum Chordata; class Actinopteri; order Cichliformes; family Cichlidae; genus Archocentrus; species Archocentrus centrarchus. The sequence continues at coordinate 853,869 of NW_022060266.1, read as the reverse complement.
TGCTGTGAACCTGTTCACCCATATGGCAATAAAAACCTTCTGATTCTGATTCTGATTCTGAAGTTGTTCTTCCTGAGGACCCTCAGGAAGTGAAGTCGCTGCTGAGCCTTCTTGATAACAGCTGTGATGTTATCTGACCAAGAGAGATCAGCAGAGATGAGGACACCAAGAAACCTGAAGGTGTGGACCCTCTCCACACGCTCACCGTTGATGTAGAGGGGAGCTGTGTCAGTCCTGTGTTTCCTGAAGTCGATGATGATCTCTTTGGATTTCATGGTGTTCAGTGCAGGTTGTTCTCTGAACACCAGGCTGTCAGCTTCAGGACCTCCTCTCTGTAGGCTGCCTCATCTCCCCTTGAGATGAGTCTGACCACTGTGGTGTCGTCAGCAAATTTGATGATGAGGTTGTTATTGTGGGCCGGACTGCAGTCAGGAGGGGGCTCAGCACACAGCCCTGTGGGGAACCAGTGCACAGTGTGCGGGTGGATGAGAGATGGGGGTTAAGTTAACAGTTAACAAGTTTAGATTTAGGGATTAGCACTAGGCCTGTAGAACAAAAAATACCTGATCAGGGTCAGGAAAACATATGGTTTCAGTTCAATTACCTTTTTTCTTTGTTACAGACACATCACAAAGTACAATACAAAGTTCCAGCTCATCTAAACTTGACAACACTAGTGCACATTTTGTGGGGTGATTGGGTAAGTGGTGGAGGTCAAAGTAGCATTCACATGAATGTTAAGACCCAAGGTTTCCTAGCATTGTATTCCATTGACATGATAACTGTCATTCACTAAACCTGCCAGTGGTTTCAATGTTGTGGCTTATCGGGGTCATGGAATAGCAAACAATAAAGTGACAGAGATGCAATAATATTACAAAAAAGTAATACAGAAAAAGGAAGAACAAAGTGGCAGTTTTGCAGTTGAAACAAACGAGGAAAAACTGTCCAGAAAAAGGAAGAGGACTTTGAGTTCAGACTTATTTGGCAGTGTTTACTTTTGTTAGGTTGGAAAGTGATGTGACACTGAACCAAATTCAGCAGGCAATTATTGCAATTGTTGTTAAAGGTCAGGATTAATTTGTGTGCCTTTTTCTTCCTTTTCCAGAATGCGCATTCTGCTGCTAAACACCTTTGATCTAGCAGAAGATACCATTAGCATGGACAATATCCTTGAGTCGATTGAGAAGCTGAACACAACATATCCAGTGCAGTTTGCCCAAATTGCTGACAAAGTAAGAGAGGGAGAGTGTAACCTGGTAAAGGAGCTAGACACAGTAAGTTGCACTCATCTTACAGTGATCCACACAGCAAACCCTTTTTAAAAAATAATGGAAATCAAGTTATTTAACATGGAAACAGAAAAAAGATAAAGTTTTGACATCTTTCACCCAGAGTTTGAATATACATTTAGGTCCAAAGGTTTTTGGATCATGATACAAGTTTTGTAATTTTGTCTCTGTACACCACCACAGTAGATTTTAAATGCAACAGTCAAGATGTGATCAAAGTGCGGACTTTCCACTTTAATTCAAGTCGTGTAACAAAAGTATTGCATCCATCCGTCCATCCATCCATCCATCCATCCATCTTCTTCCGCTGGGTCACAGGGGCAGAAGCCCAAGCAGAAAAACTCAGACCTCTCTCTCCCCAGCTGCCTTCTCCAGCTCATCCAGGGGGACACTGAGGCGTTTCCAGGCCAACTGAAATATATAATCTCTCCAGCATGTCCTGGGTCTTCCCCAGGGCCTCGTCCCGGCAGGACATGCCCGGAATACCTCACCCAAGAGGCACCCAGGACGCATCCTAGTCAGATGCCCGAACCACCTCAACTGGCTCCTTTTGATGTGGAGGAGTAGCAGCTCTACTCTGAGCCCCTCCCGAATGACTGCGCTTCTCACCCTATCTCTAAGGGAGAGGTCAGCCACCCTTCAGAGGAAGCTCATTTCCACCGCTTGTATCCGTGTCCCTGAGTCAGAGTGGGCATCCACCCTTTTCTGGCTGAGGACCATTCTCATTCCAGCCACTTGCACTTGCAAGCTGGAGGCAACCACCTGATAAAGCCAACAGGACCGCATCATCTGCAAAAAGCAGAAATGAGATTCTGAGGCCACCAATTTCTATACCTAGAAATTCTGTCCATAAAAATTATGAACAGAATCGGTGACAACGGGCAGCCCTAGCAGAGTCGAACACCCACAGGGAACAGTTTACCCAACTTATTGCTAGCAATGTGGACCAAGTTCTTGCTGTGGTTGTACAGGGACTGTACACAGCATACTCCTGGAGCACCCCCCCACAGGATACTCCAAGGGACGTGGTCAAATGTCTTCTCCAAGTCCAGAAAACACATGTAGACTGGATGGGCAAACTCCCACGCACACTAGAATATCCTTGAGAGGAAAAAGAGCTGGTCCAGCGTTCCTTGACCGGGATGAAAACCGCATTGTTCCTTTTAGATCTGAGGCTTGACTAATGGATGGACCTTTCTTTCCAGCACATTGGCTCAGACCTTTCCAGGAAGGCTGAGGAGTGTGATTCCCCCAATAGTTGGAGCACACCCTCTAGTCCCCCTTCTTAAAGATGGGGACCACCACCCCAGTTTGGGGTGGCTGTAGCTCAGTAGGTAGAGCAGGTCACCTACTGATCGGAAGGTCAGCGGTTCGAATCCTGGCTACTCCAGGCTACATGCCAATGTATCCTTGGGCAAGATACTTAACCCCAAGTTGCTCTCCGACCGTTCTGTCGGAGTAAGAATGCATGTGAATGTTAGTTAATTAAAGCACTTAGCTTAGTAAAAAATGGAAGTGCTTGTATGAATGGGAGTGCATGGGTGAATGCACAGGTTGTATAAGCGCTTTGAGTGCTCATACTGAGTAGAAAAGCGCTATATAAGAACTAGTCCATTTACCAGTCTGCCAATCCAGTGGCACACCCCAGATCTCCATCCAATGTTGCAGAGACATGTCAACCAAGACAGTCCTACAACATCTAGAGCCTTCAGGAACTTGGGAAAAATTTCCTCCACCCCAGGTTGCCCTGCCACCAAGGAGTTGTTTAACTGCCTCAGTGACCTCTTTGTCCCCAGACTCTTGTTCCACTATAGAAGGCATGTCAGTGGAATTAAGGAGGCCTTGAACTATTCCTTCCACCACCAGACTTTAGCTTCAGTTGAAGTCAGCAGCGCCCCGCCCGCACAATACTCTATGTGAGTAGAGCACCACTTTCCCCTCCTGAGTCACCTGACAGTTCGCCAGAATCACTTCGAGGCTATCCGAATGTATTTTTCCATGGCCACACCAAACTCCTCCCACACCTGAGTTTTTCCTCAATTGCCACAGGCTAACAAGGCTCGGTAGGACTTGTTCTTCAGCTTGATGGCTCTCTTTGCCTCCGGTTACCACCATCTGCTTTAGGGATTACCACCACCACAGGTACCAACCCCCTTGCAACCACAGCTCTGACCAGCATCCTCAATAATGGAGGTGTGAAACATGGTCCGTTTGGACTTCTTGTCCTCAGCCTCCCTCAGAATGCTGTTGAAGTTCTGAGGTGGAAGTTGAAGATCTTGTGGACTGGGGCCTCTACCAAGTGTTCCCTGCATACCCTCACTATACATTTAGGCATGCCAGGTCTGTCCAGCATCCTTCCTCACCACCTGATCCAACTCATCACCAAGTGGTGATCAGTTGACGGCTCAGCTCCTCTCTTCACCCGAGTGTTCAGAACATACAGCCACAGATCTGATCATATGATTACAAAATCAATCATCAACCTGCAACCCAGGGCATCCTGGTACCACATGCACCTATGGACATCCTTATGTTCTACCATGATGTTCATTATGGACAAACTGTGGTTTGCACAAAAGTCCAATAACAAAACACGACTTGGATTCAGATCCTCCCAATCCCAATCACACCCCTCCTGGTTTCACTGTCAATTCAAACATGAGTGTTGAAGTCTCTCAGTAGGACAATTGACTCACTGGATGGAGCACCCTCAAGCACCCCACCCAGCGACTCCATGAAGGGTGGGCACTCTATAAACTGTCATTTGGCGCATAATCCCAGACAACAGTCAGGACCCATTCCCCAGCCTGGAGGCTCAGGGAAGCAACCCTCTTGTCCATTAGTAAAAACTCCAACATACAGACAGTAAGCCAAGAAGATACAAGGATACCCACCCAGCTCACCAACTCCAGCCCCTCTCCAGGAGAGTGGTTCCAGAGCCCAGGCAGTGCGTTGAGGTGAGCCAGACTATATCTAGCTGGTATCTCTCAACCTCATGCACTAGCCCATGCTCCTTCCCCACCAGAGAGGTGACTTTCATGTCCCAATAGAAAGTCTCGATAGCCAGGGATCGATCTGCCAGTGTCATCTTACATAGGGGTTGTCTATTGCATTTACTCTTTAGGAATTACAAACATTTTTATACATAATATCTGAGTTTCTGAACCTATGGGTATTACCATATTAGAAATTTACAGAAACTATTTAAGCCCGTTTGAGGAGGCTTGCCTAACTCTACTGCCTACTAATCCCAGATACTGACCCTGCTATCCTTTGCAGTTGCAACCAACTAGCAACCCCAATAGTTAAGTGCAATCAACAGTCATGTCTGTTACTGGAAGTCCTCCTCTAATGGTGTGGTGCACTTGGCATGACAGCTAGGTAATACTTTACTGACCGGGAAAATAGGTCCAAGGGATCAATTGCTTTTAATAACTAGAACAACCTATAAGAACCATTAAGAGACCTAATTTTATACCTTTGCTATTCTACAAAGAGTTAAAAAGGGAATGTATGCAATTTAGACTTTAAATGCAACTAGAATACTTTATTAATTAATTTAACAGGAGCAAGCAAGCAGCTCAAATAAATTAGTAAAAAATATCAGATCACATATTTCTTAGTATAACTAACTAATCAATCCTAAGCTAAATGATGATTTCTAAATGCTGATTTTGAAATATTGTTCTGAAATGAGAGAGCAGAGAGGTTACGCCTTGGCCCGCAGCGTAGTTCCCTTCTAGCCGCATCCAAAATAGGGAAGCCACGATCCAGTATGAGATCCTTCAACTCCTTTCAGATTAAATCCAACATGGCAAAAATGAGTAGAGAAAAAGACAAAAATCTTAAACCCACTTCACAAGTTCAGTTTTTTGTCAATGCTTATTCCTCTTGCATTTCTTGCAATGAACCATAAAATCCAATTTTCCTCTACACATTTGCAACATCTAGAGAAAATAACCACTTGGTTCTCTTCACATTGCATTTTTATATTGTCTTTTAGAGCATTCACCTCCTCTCCCAAATTTCTCTCTCTGGTGCAAGAATAGACTGCTAGTGATGGGAATTCCGGCTCTTTTCAGAAAGCCGGCTCTTTAGGTTCAGCTCCCAAAGAAGAGCCGGCTCTTTCAGCTCCCAAGTGGCTCCTCAGATTTTACTTATAAAAAAATGTGTAAAACGAATCACTAATGTAAAAATATACATTCTTTATATGCTCAACATAGAATAAAGTGCTCCAAATACAAATTATAAAACAAAAGATTGACACTCAGAAAAACCCAGGGCCTTTGAAGGACTGATCCTGTTTCTCCTGACTTGATATGACCTACCCTGTTTTGTTCTTTGTTCTAATTGCACTGATGGATGAACAGTTCATATATGTCTGTGCAGGTTGTTTGTGTAGCCTGCTTGATATGAAATGTTAACTTTGCAGTCTACATTCTGCCTGTCTATCACATTAAAATGTGTCCAATATTTACTATGTTTTCTGTCACTCATTTTCCTCACCAAAGCTAAACTTCCTCTGGCTTTTTCCTGTCTCCAAGTGAAATTTGAAAGAACCCCTCCCTCTCTGGTGTTTCTGAAATCACTGTGCGGTGTGTCCGTGGCCCCTCCCCTCCCGCTCAGTGTATACACACAGATGCTGCCACCCATCTTAACCAATCACCTGCAGCTTCCACAAAAAAGAAATGGCTCATAATGAGGAGCCGGCTCCCGTTGTTCACTTCAAAGAGCCGGCTCTTCCTTCCCCCACTTGTACACATCAGGTCAAGAAACCCAGCATTTTCAGAGTTTTCAAGGTCCTAGTTTACAAGCTTTGTCCTTCAATCTTCAACCTGAACCTGAATCTGGAGACACTACAAATTCCATTGAAAACCTCATTGAAACCCACCCTCAGGAGTTTGACTAGAGCAGGTTAAATATCTGGTGAAAACAGGAGAATCTAGTTTTACATCGAGGTACAAAAGTATGTTGATGCCTTTTTATTGCTGCTCTTAGATAGTGAGAGAGAGATGGGGCACGTCTGCTTTCCTAGAGTTTAAAGGTGACATTGTTTGACAAATGTAATATGAATGCAGGAAAACCAAAGCCAAATTCAATTTCTGTTCTAACTTTGAACTCGCTTTCATCTTTTTCAGGCAGTAGAGGGGTCAGGCCTGGCCTTCATAGTGTACAGTGAGGCCATTAAAAACATGCCATTGCCACAGCTGTGGTCAGTACTGTACTTCTTCATGCTCCTGCTGTTAGGAATGGGCAGCATGCTGGGCAACGTCACAGCCATCATCACCCCACTACGTGATTTCAAGATTATATCCTGCATGAGGACCGAGCTGTTCAATGGTAAGATCCAAGCTAATGTTGATGGAAAAGATGTTTAAGGCATTTGTTGACATTATTCTGTGCTGGTAGTTTATATTCTCACTATTGCCTTACTTTTTCTATTTGGCTGGTTGTGTTAGAAACACAGTTACTGTAGTAAAGATCAGCATTAATCATTTTTGCAGCTTATAGAACTACTTTTCATCTGAGTGCATAAAAAATATGGATCCTGGTACTCTGTTCACTCTTGCCGACATATTGAGAATGTTTTTTGTAAGCTCATATTTTACAGTATTTCACAATCGCTAAAACACCAAACCCCGTTCCCTAAATCAAATCCACAGAAGCCGAAATGAACTTCTCGAATCACACACTCTTCTGGCCAAACCGCGAACACCGTTCAGGCACTCAGACACATCAGTTCAATCGCTCTCTTTCCTGTAACAGCAAACACATTCTCAGTCATAAACACACTTCACACGTGTGTTGCTGAACCTCAAACACAGTCACTGAAAACATTGTTGCAAAACCATAAACACTGTCAGCAGAATGTGAACACAACTCCAACACCGCTCTCAGCTGTTACACACAACAATTCACCTGTGTTAATTTTGACAGCAAATTTTGATTTAGTTTTAGTCTTTTGACAAAAATGTAATTTAGTTTTAGTCATAATTTAGTCATCTGAATAGTTTTAGTTTTAGTCGAGGAATTATGGTAAGAATATAGTCGACTAAATCTACAGTCGATTCAGTCGACTAAAATATAAAGGGTGTAAAATGTAAATGCTTTTTCTTCACTTCCCTTGAATTAGTCATTATACACACTTACGAGAAATTAAACATTTATTAAAAGTTATGGAATATTATTAGTAATATTAACATTAGCGTTTCACCTGCTTCCCACACGCCTGATCATTAACACCACCTTACTGAGATAATCGGAGCGTTTTACAGCAGGACGCTCTGAAAGGTACAGGGCAGTGTTCAGGACTAAGATTATAAAGGCTAATCCACCGCGGTGTGGAGATTTTCTCTAAACACAAACTGGGAAAAACACTTTACCCTGCATGACATTAAAATGCTGACCTTTGCATGGAGATCTGGGTGACTGGTTTGCAGATGTCGTTTAAGATTTGTCGTGTTTTTACCCAAGATAGTCGCCCCACATGGTTTACACATCGTTTTGTTTGTCACAGCGTCAAAGGACAAATGTGTCCATACATTGGCTCTTCTCTTTCTCCCTGCTGACATTGTTTACATCACTTAGTTCTATCGGAAGGAACGACCAATCACAGGCTAGTTCAGGGGTGGGCAACTCCAGGCCTCGAGGGCCGGTATCCTGCAGGTTTTAGTTGTGTCCCTGATCCAACACACCTGAATTACATATAGAAATCATTAGCAGGACTCTGGAGAACTTGACTGCATACTGAGGAGGTAATTCAGCCATTTGAGTCAGGTGTGTTGGATCAGGGACACATCTAAAACCTGCAGGACACGGCCCTCAAGGCCTGGAGTTGCCCACCCCTGGTCTAGTTTGTCCTTCCCGGGTTTAGAGCAAATTTGCGCAATTTTGCGTTTGATTGGATGCTTTCCTAACTTGTCCCGTCCTGTCACAAAATCAAATCAGTTCTGATTGGATGTTGTCCCCGCCAACCATTTTCGTCTCGTTTTCATTCATTGAGAAAGTGTCAATTTAGTCATCGTTTTTATCCTTTTAGGTAGTTTTTATTTAGTTATCATCTCGTTATTGTAATGAAAAAAAGGGTCGTTGACGAAAACTATGACGAAAATATTTCATCAACGAAATTAACACAGCAACTCACAATTGGACACACACGTGTCTAATGATGTGAGCAGACCAACTGGGCAGGATGAAAGTCAGATCAGTGTGCAGGTGGCATGTGTATCTACAATGGACAGACACATACAGAGAGGCACAGGAGGAAGAGGACGAGGAGGACCGAGAAAACAAATCATGTCCTCGTCTGCGGGATGACCATGAGGGAAGCAGGACGAAGGGTCCAACCCAATCTGAGCAGATTCTCTGTGGCAGCATCATCAGGACATTCACTGTTCCATGCTGTACAGCATCTAACACACAGTATGCCACACTGCAAGTACTGTGATGTTCATTACAGTGTAATGTCCACTGGAAATATACATTCATAAGTGTACTCCCCCTTTCCCATGATTGAACAATGACCACATGCGGGTGGCAGGAGTGCCCTTTTCATGCAACATGTGGGAGTCCCTGGCCAGCGGGGTGGCATTGTCACCCACTGTGCAGCCATTGGTAACTGGGGGTCCTCCACCATCATGCTAACCTGGGGCCATATAACACTGGACATCTGTGTGAAGTGTGTTTAGTGACTGAGACTGTGTCTGTCTTCTGTCCTGTCTCTCTCCCCTCAGCAGATGACCCCCCCTCCCTGAGCCTGGTTCTGCTGGAGGTTTCTTCCTGTTAAAGGGAGTTTTTCCTTTCCACTGTCACCAAGTGCTGCTCATAGGGGGTCTTTTGACTGTTGGGTTTTCTCTGTATTATTGTAGGGTCTTTACCCACAATACAAAGCCCCTTGAGGCGACTGTTTGTTGTGATTTGGTGCTATATAAATAAAATTGAATTGAATTGAATTGTTTGTGGTTGCACAAAAGCGAGTGATTGAGTTGATGTGTCTGAACTGTGTTTGCAGTTTGGCCAGAAGAGTGTGTGATTCGAGAAGTTCATTTAGGCTTCTGTGGATCTGGTTTAGGGAATGTGGTTTAGTGTTTTAGTGATTCAGAAATACTGTAACAGAGCACAGCTCAAACTGCACCGAGTGCAATGACACTGAGTTTATAGGAAGCAAAGGTCTACCACTATAGTCGATTCTGAACACATAAAAAGTATTAAGCAACGTTAAGTCCTCTAGATTCTTATTGTAGGGTCTTTACCTTACAACATGGTAAATGGTAAATGGACTAGTTCTTATATAGCGCTTTTCTACTCAGTATGAGCACTCAAAGCGCTTATACAACACGTTTTACATTCACCCATGCACTCCCATTCATACAAGCACTTCCATGTTTACTAAGCTAAGTGCTTTTTAATTAGCTAACATTCACACACATTCATACTCCGACAGGACGGTCGGAGAGCAACTTGGGGTTAAGTATCTTGCCCAAGGATACATTGGCATGTAGCCTGGAGTAGCCAGGAATCGAACCACTGACCTTCCAATCAGTAGGTGACCTGCTCTACCTACTGAGCTACAGCCACCCCACGACATAAAACACCTTGAGGTGACTTCTTGTTGCAATTTAGTGCTATGTAAATAAAACTGAATTGAATCTTTTTTTGGTTTACTCATTAATTTTCTCACAATTCAAGCCATTTTGATATTTGTTTGTATGTATAGAATATCCATTTACAGTATGCATGTCAGCTGCTTACTGCAGTATAGTATTGTTAAAAGTCATAATTTAAAGTAAAGGATAGCAGTGACTAAGGTTTGAGGTTTTCTTGCAGGTTTAGTGTGTTTGTTCTGTCTGCTGCTGGGCCTGGGATTCACCACCACATCGGGGAATTACTGGTTTACCATATTCAATGACTATGCAGCCACTTTCTCTCTGCTGTTCATCGTCCTCATCGAGGTCATAGCTGTTAGTTACATCTATGGAATTAAAAGGTTTGTGTAGTCATCTGTGGTAGTGTCCACATTTGTTAATGTAGATCTCCTGTTACTACAAAAATGTTTGTTTTGCCTGCAAATAGTGACCACTGCTGCATCATTAGAAATGCTTTAAACTACTACTGCAAAAGTGAATAATATTAGACATGAATATTCTCTCCTCTCTTTAGGTTTGAAAAAGACATAGAAGACATGCTCGGTCATCGTCCCAACTGGTACTGGAAAATCATGTGGGCACTAACCAGTCCCCTGCTCCTTATTGCCCTCTTTATATTCTACATCATTAACTACATCCAGGGAGGGACACCCACCTACCAAGCATGGAACAAAGAGCTGGTGAGTTTTGGTTTAGTTAATCCCCATGTGTCTCCATTTATGTCCCACGCCAGGTCCAGGCATTTTGTTAAAGCCATGTTCAAAGTGGTCAGTCCTTCAATTACTCTTGTATTTATTCCTGTGGCATTCTAAATGCTCCTCTACAAACAGTGTGGACTGAAACCATTGAAGACAGGATATGTTTAAGTCAGTCTCAGGTAATACCATGCACCCCAAAGAAATGTGACTGCCAGAAATCTGGATAGGTCACCTGATCCAGCCCTAACTATAAGCTTTATCAATAAGGAAAGTTTTAAGCCTAATCTTAAAAATAGAGAGGGTGTCTGTCTCCTGAATCCAAGCTGGGAGCTGGTTCCACAGAAGAGGGGCCTGAAAGCTGAAGGCTCTGCCTCCCATTCTACTCTTAAGTATCCTAGGAGAGATAATTCCCCCACAACTGATTAGATTAGATTAGATTAGATTAGATAAAACTTTATTAATCCCTTTAGGAAGATTCCATCAGGGAAATTAAAGTTCCAGTAGCAGCTTTTACAGGTAACATAGGTACACAAACACAGCAGAAATCACAATAAACAAACAAGTATTTCTTTAAGTTGTGTTTGGTCGTGCTGAGCAAGTAGAGCCTGCTCTGTCACTTCCTGTACAGATGTTCTGTGTTGTATGTCCAGTCCAGCTGTCTAACCACAGTTCAAGGTACTTGTAAGCATCTACAGTCTCTACCTCAACTCCCTCAATAAGAACTGGTTGTAACCTCTGTCTGGACTTCCTAATGTCAATGACCAGCTCCTTGGTCTTTGAGGTGTTGAGCTGTAGGTGGTTCCTGTGGCACCAGACAGCAAAGTGCCTGACCAGGCTCCTGTATTCCTCCTCTCTGGCTGCATTCCCACCACGTTTCTGTGAACTGCTCCTTTACGTATGAGTGTGGGCGGGGCCTCGTCTGGACACGGAAGCCGAAGCGCACAAACGTGGGAGAACACGCTCTCCTTTCTCGTGCTGCAAATACGTTTTAGGGTCCAAACCAAACTACTGCAGCATCTGTGTGCAGCACAGAGGGAAACACAGACAGCGATTAGAGCAAGACGACAAGTACGCACTTTGTGTCCTTTTATCTGTGATATGAACTGATACAAAGCAGCAAGTTCAGCTTTAGAGCCCAACCTAATTCACAGCCGTGAAAATCACTTCCCTTTTCTCCTGTAATACACACCATGCAGTGAAAGAGTGGTAGAAAACTTTACGTTGAGATGGCAGAGTCACACCCTTCTGCCGCTTTTGTCACCAGCTAGCTTGGGGGGCCCAAGTTGAACCAGTTTTTCAGCTGAGCACCGAGTGCGTTCGCAGTGGAAAAACCACTGAATGGTTCAAATACTGGCACCGGCACCCTGTCGGTGGAAAAAGGGCCTCTGTCATCCCTGATACACCCCACAACGACTGTGTCATCAGCAAACATCTGAATGTGACACAGCTCAGAGTTGTATCAGAAGTCTGCAGTGTACAGGGTGAAAAGAAGAGGGGAAGCACCATCCCCTGAGGTGCTCCGGTGTTGCTGATCACAGTATCAGACATGGTGTCCTTCAGCCTGACATACTGCGGCCTGTTGGTGAGATAACTGGAGATCCAGGTGACCAGGCAGGGGTCCACTCTCATCCTGTTCAGTTTATCCTGAAGTATAAGGGGCTGGATGGTGTTAAAGGCAGTTGAGAAATCCAGGAAGAGGATCCTCGCCATGCCACTTCCCTTATCCAGATGAGAGTGTGCTTGGTTGCAGCAGGTAGAGGATGGCGTCCTCCACACCAACACCTGCCTGGTATGCAAACTGCAGATGGTCGTGGGGATGTTGCACCTGGGGTCTGAGGAGACTGAGGAAAAGCCGCTCCAACAACTTCATTAAATGTGAGGTGAGTGCCACCGGTCAGAAGTCATTCAGCTCACTCGGCCGGTCCTTTTTCTGTACTGGAATGATGCAGGATGTCTTCCAGAGAGTAGGCACTCTCCCCAGCTGCAGCCTGAGGTTGAAGATGCGTTGAAGTGGTTCACCCAGTTCACCAGCACAGGTCTTCAGCAGTCAGGGGCACACATTTTCCAGGCCCGCTGCTTTCCTGGGATGAAGCTTCCTCAGTTGACCCCTGACCTGGTCCGCCGTGATGCTTGGAGACGTCTGTGTTGTAGTGGTGGTGGTGGTAGAGGAGGAGGGGAGGGGTGCTGTGTTGACTGGAGGGAGGTGTTTTGAGGGAAGAAGGAGAGATGGCTGCAGTGAGGGGGAGTGTGGGGGGGACAGGGGCTGATTGAACACACACACACAGCTCTGGTCTTTGTTTGGTGGCCTGTGATGGTTTTCACACCTCCCTCATGTTGTTCTCCTTCAGCTTCTGCTCCACCTTCCTCCTGTAACTGTCCTTTGCTTCCCTCACATATTGTTTTACCTCCTGCTGTGCTGCTTTCATCACCTCTCTGTCCCTGCTCCTGAAGGCGGCGTTCTTCCTGTTGAGGACGGCTTTGACTTCCTGTGTTACCCGTGGTTTTTTATTATTTTTAGGATAACACCGTACAGTCACCATACAGAACATGTCTGCACAGAAGTTGAGATAATCTGTCAGACAGTGTGTTATTCCCTCTATGTCCTCACAATGTGGGCTCAGCAGCACATCCCCGTCTGTGGTGTTATAACAATCTCTGAGGGCACTTTCCATTTCAGGGGACCACCTCCTGATGGAGCACATTGTTGCAGCCTGCCTTTGAACCATGGGGGTGTACTGTGCTGTAGGTAAACCAGGTTGTGGTCAGACTTCCCTAATGGGGGTGGTGACTCTGTATGCATCCCTCGCATTAGCGTACAACAAGTCCAGTCCACAACCTGGTAGAAAGCAGCCAAAGCAGAGTCCAAAGTAGCAAATCCCCAGAGATGATCATAAATGCCTCAGGATGCTGTGTCTGCAGCCTTGCTGTGACAGAGTGAATCCTGTCACATGCAGTGGCTGTGTCTGCCATTGGGGGGATGTAAACACAGGCCCTATGACACTGTTTCAGAATGAAAGCAGCATTTCAGCCTCCCGTTTACATGAGAATGGAGTGAAAACAATACTTTTTGGAAACGGGGGCTCTCGCACATGCGCACTATGGTTGCGGCTCCTATATCCACACCACCAATTTGTGGCCTGGCTATAGGAACTGCAGCATTTTCAGTGTTTTGCGTTTCCGTGTAAAGGGAGATCGTTTCTGAAATGTCTCTGTTTCCACTGGAAACGTTGTCGTGTAAATGGGGCCCCAGACGTCTCCGTAAAGATAAAAAAGCTGCACTCACAGTAAATCCACTGGTTGTTCAGTGTGGACAGCTCATCAGTCTTGGTTGGCATTATGCTTCATTTTCACTAAAAAATTAGTGGTTAGCATAATTGACAAGCATGTGTTACCTACAGGTAACATGAGTGTAATAAAAAAGATTTGTCAGTGTATTTTGCAGATTGGGAACTTGTGCCACACTAGAAGCAGCTGTGAAAAACCATAGTGACCTTTCTTAACATTCGGACAAAAGCTCAGTTATGAGAGCTATAATATGAAATAACAAGGTAAACCGGTGCAGAAAGGATTACTTCACACAGAGTTACTTTTAGGCTATATTAGATTATCTAAATATTTTCCATAGTTTGAGCATCCCCACAGTGGCCTCACTGTGAAATGGAAGAAATTTTTAAAATTTGAGATTTTGTATATTTTTGCATAAAAACATTATGACATTCTCATTACTATAACAATACATATAAAAAAATAAAAGAAAATGGTCAAGTTGGTATTTTCTTTATTGAGGAAGATAATGAGGGCAGCACTGTGGTGTGGTGGTTAGCACTGCTGCCTCACAGCTAGAAGAACAGCTAGAAGGTCTGGGATCAATCTCGTCTTGGCCCGGGCCTCTCTGTGGCGTTTGCATTTTCTCCCCGTGTCTGTGTGGGTTTCCTCCCACAGTCCAAAGACACACAGTTACTGGGGTTAGGTTAGGTGGTGATTCTAAATTGCCCATAGGTGTGAATGGTTGTCTGTCTCTCTGTGTTGGCCCTGCGAGAGGCTAGTGACCTGTACAGGTGTACCCTGCCTCAGCTGGGATAGCCCCCCCAACCCTAAACAGGATAAGTGGAAGAGAATGGATGGATGGAGGAAAATTATCCAATATGCATATGTTTCAAGTGTGAATCTCAAAGATTAACAGTAAATTTAAAGAACAGTTATTCAGTCAAAGGCATCCCAAGATTCAGTTGGGAATGGATGCCCTGTTTTCAAACGCAGAACAAGGATTTGTTGAAGTAAATGGTAAACGGACTGGTTCTTATATAGTGCTTTTCTACTCTACTTGAGCACTCAAAGCACTTTATACAACATGCTTCAATTACACACATTCACACAAGCTCTTTTTTCTACACCTAAGTGCTTTCTATCTAACATTCACACACATTCACACCCCCATGAACACACCAGAGCGCAGCTTGGGGTTCAGTATCTTGCCCAAGGATACTTTGGCATGCAGACTGGAGCAGCCAGGGATCAAACCACCAACCTTCCAATTAGACGGTGACTTGCACCTATTGTAATTGGCCAGTTTAGCATTGTTTCCTCCTGTGCCTTTCTGGCTACTTTTTCAACACACGTTTGAATTTATCAGTGAGAGAATATCCATCATCTCCTCAATATGAGACATAATATTCATAGCATCAAAATAGGACTCACAAATATTAGCAAATTCCTGGAGGGCGATTGCTGAAACTATGGGAATGAATGTGAGGGAAGGGCACTCTTACCGGCCATATCCATGGAAAATTTAACCAGAGATTATGTGTAGTTATTTATGTGTCCTTATTGACCTAAGGATATGGTACATCTGCATTTGTATAGCATGACAGGATATGAAGCCATTATAATCAGAGATTCAAATTAAACAGAAAGTAAATAATGCAAGTTAATAACAAAGTTGCTCCTGGTCATCTGAGTTGTCCTGCTAATGGTTAACTGCCCCTGCTGTTTCTGCAGGGTGAATCAGTGGTGATGGAGTACCCTGTCTTTGGTCAAGTTTTCATTGGACTGCTGCTGGTGTCGTCAGTCTGCTGTGTTCCCCTCACAGCTCTGTATGCCTTCTGCAGGAAGAGAAAAGCTGGAGCCTGTGAAAAGTGTCCATCTTCTGTGAGTACAGTATCAGTTTAGGTACCAGACCTCCAGACATCTCCTGCTTCCTGGACCTCTTTATATCTCCCCTGCAGCTGAACAGCAGGAGTACAGCATTTCTCACCTGATACACAGTAGTACGTGATGAGGAGTCATTTGAGGTTTCCATCATCACATCATTACAGTTCACATTAGTGAATGCACTTTTGAGCTGTTCTATCTGCAAGAGGATGCCCCTAAAGTCTTTCTGGTGTAACAGTGTTGGAAACATGAGGACAGATAAAAACCAGGCATCAAACATAGGTGTTCTTTTTTTTTCTTTGAATCTATTATTGGATTATATCTCTCAAAATTAAAGTCAGACTTCAGATTCAAGTCAATGCATAATTCAAGTTTATAACACCTTACATACAGAATAAGAATATCCTGCTCAGTTTCAGCTAGTAGTGTCCAAATCTTAACTGTGGAACATATTATTGGTTAATAGATGTAGGTTGTCTGATTGACAGACATTTATAGCAAATACACTGGTCAACAACAAGAAACCGTTTTTGTCTGCTACCTGAGGAAAAACAACTGATTGTTACTAATGTGGGTATGCTGACTCCAAATATGCTGACTCCAAATATGCAAACAGAATTTCTCGAGCACGTCAGGATCTTGAGTTACGTAACTACACCAATAAATGCCAATCGCCAAACTCGACGTCAATGATTTTATTAGAATAGTGCAAACACACAACTGGTGAAAAAAAGACACAGACGGTGTGCCAGGATAGCTCAGGGCATGAGCAGGTGACCATGTATGCCGCTTGGCTGTGCGGCTGGCGCAGGTTCGAGTCCCAGCCCATTGCCATTTGCTGCATGCCTTCCCCTGTTTTTCCTCCCAGCTTTCCTGTCCATCTCCACTGGAAAACTCTCAAATTAAGCTGAAAAGGCCAAAAAAACAAAAAGACACAGATCCCAGAATCAATCATATGAGGAATCTCAAAATAATATAGTCCAGTCAGTCTGCCTAAACAGTGTGACAACGTGCTCTTGTGCTTCAATTCAATTTCAATTCAATTCAATTTTATTTATATAGCGCCAAATCACAACAAACAGTCGCCTCAAGGTGCTTTGTATTGTGGGTAAAGACCCTACAATAATACAGAGAAAACAAAACAGTCAAAACGACCCCCTATGAGCAGCACTTGGTGACAGTGGGAAGGAAAAACTCCCTTTTAACAGGAAGAAACCTCCAGCAGAACCAGGCTCAGGGAGGGGGGGTCATCTGCTGAGGGGGGGCTGAGGGGAGAGAAAAGACATGCTGTGGAAGAGAGACAGAGATTAATATCAATTAATGATTAAATGCAGAGTGGAGTATAAACAAAGTAAATAAGGTGAATGAGAAACAGTGCATTATGGGAACCCCCCAGCAGACTAGGCCTATAGCAGCATAACTAAGGGATGGTTCAGGGTCACCTGATCCAGCCCTAACTATAAGCTTGATCAAAAAGTAAAGTTTTAAGCCTAATCTTAAAAATAGAGAGGGTGTCTGTCTCCTGAATCCAAGCTGGAAGCTGGTTCCACAGAAGAGGGGCCTGAAAGCTGAAGGCTCTGCCTCCCATTCTACTCTTAAGTATCCGAGGAACCACAAGTAAGCCAGCAGTCTGAGAGAGAAGTGCTCTATTGGGGTGATATGGGACTGTAAGAGCCACTTTATAAGAAGTTTGATATAAGGTTTAGTCAAAGTTTATTACTCACTTCTAGTTCCTGAATAATTAAAACATGATGCATAAAGATTTGTAAATGTGCAATTGACTGTTGTTAATGTTGCTCCTTTTAATTTAATGAGTGACGTCAGATGGGGAAGGTTTGGAGGGCTGCATTAGGGACGGGAGCAAAACAGTTTTTCTACCATGTGACTATGGTGTGATAATTACAAAATAAATGTTTGAAAACTAAAACAAAGTCCACTGTCATACACGTCAGGATCAAGTTTCTGTGCTAGCAGCCCAGAGGCGGCATGGATAAGACAGAAGAAACGCCGCTACAGGTACTATGAGGTCTTCAAGATAAGATGGGGCCTGATTATTCAAGACCTTGTAGGTGAGGAGAAGGATTTTAAATTCTATTCTAGATTTAACAGGGAGCCAATGAAGAGAAGCCAATATGGGAGAAATCTGCTCTCTCTTTCTAGTCCCTGTCAGTACTCTAGCTGCAGCATTTTGGATCAGCTGAAGGCTTTTCAGGGAGCTTTTAGGACAGCCTGATAATAATGAATTACAATAGTTTAGTACATAGTAGTACAATAGCTTCATGAAGTTTGACGCTGTAGAAACCAGCAGTAGTCACCATCATGTCTGCATTATAGTGCCCCTGGTACCTGATCTCCATCTCAGAGATATCCTGGTGGAACCTTTCTCCATGCTCATCGCTCACATCACCCAAACTGGGAGGAAAGAAGTCAAGATGAGAGTGAAGGAAGTGAATCTTAGGTGATGTTCTGCAGCCCATGTTTGAATGAGACGAGCATGTCGGCAACCAGTTCTTCATAGTTTGTGGTTGTCCAAGAAATTCTGTCCCACCTGAACTAATGATTCCTGTGCTCTTAGTTCAAGGGTCTGAGCTTAGAGAGAAAGTCTTTGTCTCTAATAAGCTCACAGACTTGGGGTCCATCAGAGATCCAGCTTTAAGCTTAGCATCACTTTGGACCACCCCAGAAATTCTATTCATCACTGGATGTAGCACTAACACTTTGTTTTTATCTACTGATAGATCAATGCAGTCACTGTAAGAAACTGAAAGTTTCTGTCATCATTGATCCTCAATATTGGCAGTTAAACTTTAGCTGATTGAATTTCAATGAACATATTTGGATTCAGCCCCAGAATCACCCAAATTATTAATAAATTCTGTTCAGTTTCACAATTAGAAAAATCTTAGCACTCTATATTTGTGTGAGAAGCACCAGAACAGCAATACATGAGCTAAATATTGACATGTGTAAACTCAAGAACCTGACGTGCTAGAGAAATTCTGATTATAGATTTGGAATCAGCACATCTGAAATACCTTAAATCAGGTATTTTTCTCCAGGTAGCAAAATCATCATTGACCAGTGTTATACTTGTAATCTGGTATTTTATTTGACATTAGTTTCCTAAAGGGTTTTATGGTATTATGATGAATTTGTACACATATGTAACTTACTCAGTAAGTTATAAGCTGTATTGTTTGAGTAATTTTTTTCCCACTATCTTAAATGCTGTAAACATGTTTTAAAGCAGCAGTGCACAGAAGTGTGCACTAAAAATATAAAATGAAGTCAGTGCTGACTTCTGGCAGAGTTCAAACCCCACTTTCCCAAATGGAATTCCTATCCTTTAGCTGTCCCACCATAACATCATACTTCAGTGGACTTTGTGCTTTCTAAATTAATTCTTCTCAACTATTTGTGTCTAGAAAGAACTGTGATTGGCCAAAGTCTCAATCACAGGTTAGAGCCTGTGACAACCAAATCTTAGAGGTGCAGGGGTGTGGTTTCCCCGATCACTGAATGCTGAACACTTTTTTTTTTGTCTTATAATTACCCTTAAAAATGAACTTGTCTTCACATTGAGGTGAGTCCAATCAGGGTCAAACCATGTTTGTTAGCAGAAATGCAAAATACCACAGTGGGATTTTAGTCTAGTAATAGGATTATAGAGGTTCTAGTTTCTGAAACTAGGTTTTGCAGTTGCTCTTGTTGTGCATCAGTATTTCTGAATCATGATCAAAGGGCGGTTTTGTATCACTACTACCAAAAATTACACTTGATTCTTGAAGATTCAAGCTGGAACTGTTGTAATGTACTACCAAATGCTGGTAAGACACATCACACCATTATTTAAAGTAAATATCATGGACATCAGTCATTAGGTATTCCTGTCATCTAATTATAGCTTGTATTGATGTGTCTTTGTAACATGGTATGCAAATTATCTACATACTGAGTATTGTTGATAATTATTTTTGATAACTAATTTTTCTTATCCACGTTAAAAGGGCTGGAATCTAGTATCATATCTTCATTGTGACCATGAAAACATAAACATAAAATACCTGTATGAGCCAATATGCAAATAAACATGATTGTGATACAGACATATTTGCTTTGTAGATTCCCAAATATGTATATACAGTATATATCTGATGACCTAATAATTGGACTACTCAAAAAATGTGATTTTTGCTTTGTTGTGCCATTGTTGGTAATCACTGTACTCAATGAACTGTCAGTAAAAGCTAGTTTGATGTCAGTTTTCTTGAACAGAAAGCATCCTGTAAGTTGCCATTTTGTTGTCTTTCAGCTTCATGTGGATCAGTTTTGGTTTTTTAATTAAAGAAGTATGATGTTCATGTTGTGTGTGGCATGTGTAATTCTTTTAAGACATAAGAAGACAGAGAGATCTCTTTTTTTCTTTATGGGTTGTTTCCCAGCAGCCTTGTAAACACTTTCCAGTGTTTTTTAGTAACATGGACACCTTTTTGACATAGTGTGGCCTGCAATCAAACTGAATGCAAAAGTAAATTCTGTAATCAACTCATGGCTGGCACCACATAAAAAACATATAAATCAGACCTGCTTTAGACTTCTGTGTGGAATCTTTGTAGAGCCTACAGCATACCCTACATAAGTAACTGACATCATTGCTGGCATTTGTACTTGTGCTTTTTCATATTTCTCTCTCTAGTTTTTCCGTTTCTTTGTACAGTCCGTTCCGACAGTTTCAGCAATCTCCCTCCAGGAATTTGCTGACATTTGTGAGACCTTATATTGAGATGATGATTGCTATTCTCTCACTAATAAATTCAAAAACTGCTGTGAAAACATGGCTGGAAATGAACACAAGGAGTCGACAGTACTGAACAGGCCAATCACAATAGTTGTGGGCTGCTTCAATGCGATGTGTAGTTACATTTCTAGCGAGGTGTACATCAGGTTATGCCATAAGTTGTAGCATAGGCTTCAGAGAGGTTTGCTGTTACAAAATAGCTACAGCATACATTTCCCACTCAGGCTCAGCTCTTCTACCAATTGGAAGGTTGATTCTTTGCTGCCTGACTACTCCAGTCTGCACATTGAAGTATCCTTCCACAAGACACAGAACCCTGAGTTGCCCCCAATGCATGGGCTAGTTCTTATATAGTGCTCTTCTTCTCCTAGTTGAGCACTCAAAGCATTTTGTACAACATCCATTCACACAAACACTTTTTTCTACACCTATCTAGCATTCCAGGGTTTGAACCACTAACCTTTTGATGAGTAGTGGACCTGCGCTACTCCCTGAGCTACAGCAACCCCTATCAGAGTCTGAGAGTGTGCCAATGTTAGACAAGATGCTTAGTGATAGAAAAAAGCATGTGTATACCTTCAGTACTCCTCGTCATTTACTTGGGGTGGCTGTAGCTCAGTAGGTAGAGTGGATCACCTACTGATCGGTTTAATTCCTGGCTACTCCAGGCTACATGCCAATGTATCCTTGGGCAAGATACTTAACCACAAGTTGCTCTCCGACGCAACCGTCGGAGTATGTATGTGTGCGAATGATAGATAATAAAAGCACTTAGCTTAATAATCATGGAAGTGCTTGTATGAATGGGTGTGCATGGGTAAATGCAAATGTGTTGTATAAGCGCTTTGAGTGCTCAGACTGAGTAGAAAAGCGCTATATAAGAGCTAGTCCATTTACCATTCTTTTTCTCCAATTACATTAAACGACTTAACTATTATAATGGATACTACTAATGGATATAATGGTACTCAGCTAGAGTAGTAAAGTGCTACATAAGTACCTGACCATTTGACTTCATAACATGCCTTGCAATATTACAGAATCACTGGACTGTCATACCAACAACATACCATGATAGTATTAACATGAGTTTACTCCTACACTGTAGGAGATCTGATAAAGGTAAGCTGTACAAAGTGTAAATGTGGTCTGGGTCATTTGATTGAATCCTTTTCCCAATGTGTTCTGTCTTGGATTCCACTTCTAAGCATGTTAGATTTCAAATTAAAAATTCAAATATGAAAGAGGGATACATTTTTATTTTCTGCACTATTTTTAGTCTATTGAAACTATTTACCAGCTACCACTAGGCAGCCAGTTTCCCCACAGTGAAAAAGAATTTAAGAATCTGTTCCTGCTGGAAGCACTGCTTTATTAAGCAGAATGTAGGTACTTGGTGTTTTTGCAGGTTTGACCTGTAGGAGGTCACTCAGCATGTTTTCCACTGAGATTAATCTGATTTGGCATTTTAAGCTTCTTGTTTCCTCATCAACTGATCCCCGTCACAGCAAATTAATCTTTAAGTGCACTGAGGCAAATGTTGTTGTAAAATGGCTCTATATAAATAAAACGTAATTTAATTGAAACTAATTAAAACATTATGGTATTGCCATAAACACTAAAATTCCTTGGGTGCAAGAATTAACTCTTTGGTTAATTAATATTACACTTGCACACAGAACCTTTCATAAATACCATTATTCCAGATCAAATATGGCAAAATTTGTTGCAAGGGTTGATTCAATGTTATTCATGTATTGGATCAAATTAGTAATGGGCAAAATACTGATGCAGTACATGATGAACCCCTTGACATCACATTTTAAAGCATTCTGTGTCAGATGATTCAACTCATTGTCATTGTGCGCACAAGGCACACAACGAAATGAGTGTTCTAGATCACTCATCCAGAGACGAGCATCTGCGGTCATGCAGCTAGAGACCGGCGTTACCGTTAGGCAATGTGGTTTAAGTGTCTTGCCCAAGGACACAATGCAGCGTAGGGACAAGGGCTCGAACCAGCAACCCTCCGGCTGCAAGGCGAATGCCTACCCACTGCACCACTGCCACTGTCATTTGTAGCGTCTCAGCTGAGGGAGTCTGCATGAGGGCAAAGGTGGGATGAGATAAGCCACAGGACCTCCACCCAAAGGGTGTTAGTTTGTGTCCTGTCTATGGCCACTGCTGTTTGACTTTGTTTTACTTTTATTTTCATTTTCTGTTTGATTCTGTTTAGGCAATCAAACTTATTGGTTTAGTTCAGGAAAGCTAGTCGTTTGAGTTAAAATATGCCAGGAAACATTTAGCTCCAGCTCAGGTAGTCTGACATACTACAGAAGTCAACTGATGCAATAAAATGTGACACCAAAGCATGTAATGTAATGCAATGAACTTGCATTTATGTAGCGCTTTTCAAGTCTTACTGACCACTCAATGTACTTTAGAATACAAGTCACATTTTATCCAAGCCAAACCATAACATGCTGTATGTCATGTACTGTATTGCATAGAGGAAACCAGTCTGCTTTAATCTATCCTTTAAGCCAGCACTTGGCAACCATGGGAAGGAAAAACTAACTTATAGCAAACAGAGCACAAGGACCAGAGTAAGAGTGAACAAAACATCTGCTGTGACTGGTTGGGGTGAGAGAGCTGAAGCACAGGTACAAAGCAGGAACATACACTCAGTATAACACACAGGACTATTTGTAGACAGGGAACTAACCAACGAAGGATACAGAAGGGTAACAAGAAAGACGTGCTCACAGTCAAGACAACAGGGAGGAGGCAAAGCTCAAAGAAAGAGACTAAAGAACAGTAGAAAAAACTCCACCCTGTTCTGCCTGGGGACCTCAGACTTAGACGTTTCTCATACCCACTGCTTCACACTCAGCTGCAAAGTGAGTGGCTTTTTGCCATCTTGTGACTGTCCTGTGAGGCTTGGTGGTGCTGTCACTTGGTGTTGGCGCTCATTGTGGTATTGTATCACTTCCTGTTTCAGAGCACAGTCGTGTTTTGCTGTCTGTTAGCTGTTAAATCTGTATAGCTCGATCTATCTGGATAACAACATATTTTAGTGTAATCTTCACCTCCTTTATCTAGAGCACACTCTTTGCTGAATCACCTGTATTCACATTATTCACATTATTTATTTTTAGAAATTCGCTAGCTTAGCGCAGCTAGTAGCTTAGCTCTTAGCCGACTCACTAGCAGCATGGCTTCTTCTCCTGTCTCTCCTGCACTTTCCTGCTCTGGGTGTCACATGTTTAGTTACTCCTCGGCCTCCTTTAGCAGTAACGGTACTTGTAATAAATGTAGTCTGTTTGTAGCTCTGGAGGCCAGGCTTTCTGAATTGGAGACTCGGCTCCGCACCCTGGAAAATCCTGTATCTTGCCAGGCCCCCAGCAGATCTCGAGCAGCAGGGAAAACAGGCCGGCTGGGTGACTGTGAGGAGGAAGCATAGTCCTAAGCAGAAGCCCTGGGTACACCACCAACCTGTTCACATCTCTAACCGTTTTTCTCCACTCGGCGACACACCCGCCGAGGAACAAACTCTGGTTATTGGCGACTCTGTTATCAGAAACGTGAAGCTAGAGACACCGGCGACCATAGTCAAATGTCTTCCAGGGGCCAGAGCAGGCGACATTCATGGAAATTTGAAACTGCTGGCTAAGGCTAATCGTAGATTTGTTAAGATCATTATTCACGTCGGCAGTAATGACACCAGGTTACGCCAATCGGAGGTCACTAAAATTAATATTGACTCGGTGTGTAACTTTGCAAAAACAATGTCGGACTCTGTAGTTTTCTCTGGGCCCCTCCCCAATCAGACCAGGAGCGACATGTTTAGCCGCATGTTCTCCTTGAATCGCTGGCTGTCTGAGTGGTGTCCAAAAAATGACGTGGGCTTCATAGATAATTGGCAAAGTTTCTGGGGAAAACCTGGTCTTGTTAGGAGAGACGGCATCCATCCCACTTTGGATGGAGCAGCTCTCATTTCTAGAAATCTGGCCAAATTTATTAACCCTCCTAAAAACTGACTACCCAGGGTTGAGACCAGGAAGCAGAGTTGCAGTCTTACACGCCTCTCTGCAGCTTCTCTCCTCCTGCCATCCCCCCAAAACCCCAGCCCCACAGAGTCGGTGCCTGCTCCCAGACCACCAAAAAACAAAGCTAAAATCAGCAAAAAGCTATTTAAGCATAAAAATTCAAAAACAATAAATAATACAGCTTCATCAACTGCACCAAAAAATAAAACAATTAAATGTGGATTATTAAACATTAGGTCTCTCTCTTCCAAGTCCCTATTAGTAAATGATTTAATAATTGATCAACATATTGATTTATTCTGCCTTACAGAAACCTGGTTACTACAGGATGAATATGTTAGTTTAAATGAATCAACACGTCCGAATCACAGTAACTGTCAGACTGCTCGAAGCACAGGTTGAGGAGGAGGAGTAGCAGCAATCTTGAATTCCAGCTTATTAATTCATCAAAGACCCAGACAAAGTTTTCATTCTTTTGAAAGCCTGACTCTTAGTCTTGTCCATCCTAAATGGGAAATTCAAAAACCTGTTTTATTTGTTATTATCTATCGTCCACCTGGTCCTTACTCAGAGTTTCTGTCTGATTTCCAGGGCTGGACTGGGGCAAAATATCGGCCTCTTCATGGTTCCCATTTGCCTGTGGGATTCCAAGGTACTTGTAGCTGTCCTCAATGTCTGCAATGTTGCCTTCTGGTAGTGTAATCCCTTCAGTTCTGACTACTTTTCCTCTCTTAGTTACCATCCGACTACACTTCTCCAGTCCGAATGGCATGCCGATATCATTGCTGTAGATCCTGGTGGTGTGGATCAGCGAATCAATATCTCTTTCACTCTTAGCATACAGCTTGATGTCATCCATGTACAGGAGGTGGCTGATGTTTGCTCCATTCCGTAGTCGGTATCCGTAGCCAGTCTTGTTGATGATCTGGCTGAGGGGATTCAGGCCTATGCAGAAAAGCAGTGGGGACAAAGCATCTCCTTGGTAAATCCCACACTTGATGTTGACTTGTGCAATGGGCTTGAAGTTGGCCTCTAGTGTTGTTCTCCACATACCCATTGAGTTCTTGATGAAGGCTCTTGGTTCCTGTTGATCTTATACAGTTCTAGGCATTCCAGGATCCATATCTGCAGCATCGAGTCATAGGCTTTCTTGTAGTCAATCCAGGCAGTGCACATGTTGGTCAGCCGGGTCTTACAGTCTCGAGTGACTGCGCTATCTACCAGTAGCTGGTGTTTTGCTCCCCTAGTCTCTCTGCCTATCCCTTTCTGGGCCTCGCTCATGTATTGAGCCACATGCCTACTCATCTTAGTTGCTATGATGCCTGACAGGAGTTTCCACGTTGTACTAACGCAGGTTATGGGCCGGTAGCTGGATGGGACTGGTCCCTTCTGTCAGCCATTCTGGGTGTGTCTTAGCCGCTAGCAGCTGGTTCATTTGTGCTGCCAGGCACTTGTGGAGTGCAGTTAGCTTCTTTAGCCAGTAGTTGTGTATCATGTCAGGGCCTGGTGCTGTCCAGCTCTTCATGTGTGGGACTCTTTCCTGGATGTCTGCCGCTGTGATGTTACTCGAGCCCGTTCAGAGAGGTTGCTGTGGTCTGCTCATAGATCCACTAGCCACTGAGCATTGGTGTTGTGTGTTGTACCCCTCTCCCATATGCTCTTCCAGTATTGTTCCATCTCCAGTCTTAGTGGGGGTGCTGTTCCCCTATTGTTCCACTGCCACTGAGAGTACACCTTGGATGGTTCAGTGGAGAACAGCCAGTTTACTCTCCTGGCTTCTATTTGTCTGGTATACCTCTTCAGGTGGTTAGCCAATGCTGTGAGTCTTTGCTTGGCAGTCTCTAAGGCCTCAGGTATGGACAGTTTGTTGTACTTAGGCACCCCTTTCTTCATCACACCTGTCTGGAACTCTGATAATTGGCTAGCTTCAATCCGTGCCGCTTTGATATTAGCCTCTACCCGCCTTTTCCATGGAGGGTATTGCTCTTTGTGGCTTTTCATCTTATAGCCAAGCATCTCAAGGATCACTGTTGCCGTGGTATACATCAACTGATTGGTTTCAGTGATAGTCGTGGTAGGGATTGACTGTAGTGCTGCAGTCGCATCTTCTAGTAGACTTCTGGGGTACTTAGCGTAGTCTTGGTAGTCGGTGTCGAGGGGTCCCGTTTTCCTTCTTAACATGAGCTTATCTTTCAGATCAGCTGATTTGGTATTCAGCATACTAGTTGTTATTATTGGGGCTTGGTACCCAATCTTGGAGTATGACAGAGCCAGCAGTGGCCCCCAGGTCATTTGAGTTTGAGACTCATGTAGGCTCCTTCGCTCCAGTTGATCTTTCAGAGTTAACTTCAATAGTTACTTCGTTTCTTCTGATACTGTTGACCAGAACATTTTATTACAGAGATTAGAGCATACTATAGGTATTAAAGGTATTGCACTGCAGTGGTTTGAATCATATTTATCTAATAGACTCCAATTTGTTCATGTAAATGGGGAGTCTTCTTCACACACTAAGGTTAATTATGGAGTTCCACAGGGTTCTGTGCTAGGACAAATTCTATTTACATTATACATGCTTCCCTTAGGCAGTATTATTAGAAAGCATTGCATCAATTTTCATTGTTATGCAGATGATACTCAGCTTTACCTATCAATGAAGCCAGATGACACACATCAATTAGTTAAACTGCAGGAATGTCTTAAAAACATTAAGGCCTGGATGACCTCTAATTTACTGCTTCTAAATTCAGATCAAATTGAAGTTCTTGTACTCGGCCCCACAAATCTTAGAAACATGGTGTCTAACCAGATACTTACTCTGGATGGCATTACTTTGGCCTCCAGTAACACTGTGAGAAATCTTGGAGTCATTTTTGACCAGGATATGTCCTTCAATGCACATATTAAACAAATATGTTGCACTGCTTTTCTGCATTTGCGCAATATTTCTATCAGGTTGTCCTAAAAGTTCCCTGACAAGCCACTGGTATGGTTCCATGATTATGTTCAGTAATGTTGTCAAGGTGAGGGGGGTGGGGTTGTGAACAATAAAACAATAACTGTGGAAACACTTTGTGTCTCGACAACTATAAAATCAAGGTTGTTCAAAGTACTGTGGTCATTACTCTGATATAAAACATAGTAGTTAACATCACATAGCTAATCAAACCTGATAAAGCTGTCCTGAAATAGACTTCCAGCAATAAATGTGAGTTAATGGAAGACAAAAGCAGACATTTTCCAGCATTCACAAAGGTGAAGAAATACACTATACTGCCAAAAGTATTCACTCATCTGCCTTCACGCACACATGAACCTGAGTAACTTTCCATTCCTAATCCATAGGGTTTAAAATGATGTCGGCCCACCCTTTGCAGCTGTAACAGCTTCAACTTTTCTGGGAAGGCTTTCCACATGTTTGGGAATTTCTGACCATTCTTCCAGAAGCACATGTGTGAGGTCTATATCTATCATGGGGAGAGTTGCCACAGTAAAAATGATGATTTTGCCTAAAATCAATTATTTGTTTTCACTGATCCCTAATAAACCTTCTGTTGCCTGGTTTAAATCTCTGGACTCAAACATTTCAAAATTTTTGTGGAAAAATAAAACCTCAAGAATAAGTTTAAAAACTTTACAAAAGCTAAAATGCAGTGGTGGTCTAGAACTCCCAAACTTTTATCACTATTTCTTAGCCAATAGATTACAGTATATTTCAAGATGGATCAAATCAAGCCCTTTAGACAGCCCATGGCTGGATTTAGAACAAACACTCTGTGGAAAAGTGAAAATCTCTGATTTACCTTTCATTAGCGTCAGTATTAAACATCATAGCGGTTTTAAAAGTCTTAACATAAACACCTCTCTGACAGCCTGGTGGGAATTCTTAAAGATAACAAAGTCTTCACTTATCCCATGTGAACTGACACCCATTTGGAACAATCCAGATATATGTCAGAAAAAGACAGTACTGAACTTCTCAACATGGCAAGAGAAAGGAATAAAGAATTTAGAACATGTTATTCACGATGGGACCTTTATTTCATTTGAAGAACTTATTTCCAAATATGAAATTAGCAATAGCAAATTTCTCGAATACCAGCAGTTGAGGTCTATCATACAGGCAAGGTTTAATTTAAATAATTTAAAATT
This sequence comes from Archocentrus centrarchus, assembly GCF_007364275.1. Lineage (NCBI taxonomy): Eukaryota > Metazoa > Chordata > Actinopteri > Cichliformes > Cichlidae > Archocentrus > Archocentrus centrarchus. Next base: position 825,084 of record NW_022060266.1, on the reverse strand, counting down.
AGAAACCCCTGTACTGGTAACAGAATTTCTAAATCTTTATACCCCTAAATTATTATCAAAAATATATAAGTTATTATTAAAAATTAATGATTCAATATCCCTCCCAACTACAAAATGGGAGCGAGATCTTTCCATTAACCCAGAGGAAAACTTCTGGACACAGATATGTTTAAACACTTTCAAAATGACTAAAAGTCCGAATTTACAACTTATACAATACAAAATTCTCCATAGAATACATTATACAGGACACAGGATGTTCCAAATGGGCCTCAGAGACACAAATATATGCACCCACTGTTCAGGCAACCATACTGAAAACTATATGCATGCAGTTTGGTCTTGTACACCTGTTCAGAGGTTTTGGCAGAGGATATGTGAGGAATTATCCACATGTTTTAATTGCGATATCCCAACATCACCAAAACTGTGCATTCTAGGTGATTTAAGTGAATTAAACATGGAAACAAATATATCACACATAGTTCTTACTACCTTATGCATCGCTAAGAAAACTATCCTCATGAATTGGAAATCAAAAAATGATTCATGCGTTACTCACTATAAGAATCTACTTTTAGACCACATTAGTCTGGAAAGAATGTCTGCCACCTCTAAAAATCAACTGGCAAAATTTGAATCTCTCTGGTCCCCACTGATCAGCTCCATCGCATGATGGGGGTGACGAGCTGTGGTCTAGTTTCATGGCGCACCCGGTAGGTGGCTGGGGGTGGGCCGGGGGGGCCTGGGTGTCTGATGGCTCTGGCCTGGAGGCGGTGGCTACCGTTTTGTGGTTTCTGTGTCCGGGCCCTGGTTGTTGGTGGTGGGGACTTGGATGGTGCTCTTATGGTCGTGGGGTGTGGGGCTCGGGGTCCCGTGGTGGCGGTGCTGGCCCCGTCCGGGTGGCCGGCTTCCTCTGTGGGGGCCGGGGTGCGGGGGTCGGGGCCCTGGTGCCCGGGGTTGCCCGTTTCCTGGCTGGGCCCCTCCCTGCGCTGGAGGGGCCTGTGCCCCCTTGGGCGCGCCGCCGTGTGGGGTGGGTTGGCTGTGTCGGGGTGTCTGGCTGGCATTCCGGGATTCTGGGTGCCCTCCCCCATGGGGTGGTGGGGCGCTCAGGTGAGGGAGCAGCAGTTGCCCCACACGGGGCCGGTTGGTTCTGACTCAGGACCACTGTGTGCGTGTGTGTGTATGTGTGAGTATGTATGTGGGGGTGTGTGTCTGTGTGTGTGTGCGTGTGTGTACGTGCGTGTGTATGTGTGCGTACGTGCGTGTGTGTGTGTGTGCGATATTTGTTGTCCTTTGTATGCATGTGGGGTGTGTGTTGTGTCCTGTTTGCAGTGGGGGCAGTGGGTGCCGGCCTGGAGTACGGTGGCGTCCTGGGGGTGCGGTCACTTCAGGCCCTGGACCTGCCTTCCCTGGGCTGCGGGGGGGTGTAGGGAACTGGGGTGCCTAGTGAGCCAGTAGCTAGCTGGCTCTCTTCCTCCGGGGGGTAGTCCTCTGCCTCCCGGTCATATTTATCCTGGCCCCTCCCCTCCTCCCACTCAGTTTAACATCACATTATGCACACATAGGTTCTCGGGGGTGGGGGGCTCGTGCTGCAGTGAGTAGGGCCATCACCTCGGCTCTGCTCGCTGTGCTGCGTGATGTCCCACTCCACCTTTTTTAATTGCATTATACAGCTCACAACACATCATAGTACATATAGGGCCTTGGGGGGCAGGTGTGTCACACAGTGGTTAGTGGGTGGCACTGCTGAGGTGGCCCCACTTGTCTGTTCACTGCTGCCTGCACCTCAATTTTATTTACATTTTAGACATTGAGGGCCTTGGGGGGACAGTGTGGATGGGCGCTGTTATTCAGTGCTCATATTACATCTGTCCCTCCAATTTTAAAAGCACTGTAGTTTTCACACAGCCATACACATTCTTCTCAGTACATACATTCACATCACCCCCCCAACACGCTGAGTGGGAGGAGGGGGCGGGCGGGTCTTCTCACACCCCAGTTCCATGCACCCCGCCTGGGATGGGGACTGGCTCATTGTTCGGGGCTGGGTTGGCTGCTTCCCTGGGTTGCCGCTGGCTTGGTGCTGGTACCCGCTCTCCCACATTAGGTGTCCATGTATGTTACATGTGCGTATGCATGAGTGTGTGACTGGTGCATGCGAATGTGCGTGCGTGTGTATGTGCGTGTGTGTACATGAGGGAACGACTGGTACGTGTGTGTGTGTGTGTGTACGTGCGTGCTTGTGAGAGTGTGTGTGTGTGGACAGCTGGGCCTGGGTTGGTGGCTTGCCAAGCCTTGGCACCTGTGGGACACGGAGGGTGGGAGTTACCCCTCCCTACCGCTCCACGCTGCTCCCCACTGGTCGTCACTGCCGCCCCTGGGGTGTGGGTGCCCGTGGGTCCCGGGGTGTGTGGCCGGATGTCTCGGCATGGTTTTTGGCCTGCTCCCTTGGCGGCCTTGACCTGGGGGTGGCTTGGGCCTCTTTGGCGCGTGGGGGGCTCTGCCGGGTGTCGGGCTGCTCTCGGGCGCTTGGGGCCTCGGGGGCCGCATGCCTGGCTCGTGCTGGGGGTGCCGGCCTGCCGGGGGGGGTGGGCTGCCCGTCGTCTCTGGCTCTCTGGACTCTAGCCCCTGGATTGTGGGGGTTCCGTCTGTAGCCTCCCTCCTTCCTCTTCTGGGGAGTGTACGCGGTTGCCATCGGGATGTGTGGCCCCAAGTCTTCTGAGCTCCTGTGCTGTGGATGGCCTGGGTCCCCTGGGTCCTTCCCTATCTGCCTCTGGATCGCGGGGGGCATGGCTGCAGTTTCTCGCCCTCATTATCGAATACATTGCATGACAAAGGCGCATACACACACATTACTACAAACAATAAACTTGTGTGTGTGTGTGTGTGTGTGTGTGTGTGTATGTAGGTGCATATGGGTGTGTGTATGGATGTGTGTGTGTGTGTGTGTGTGTGTGTGAGTATATCAACCCCTTTTAATTTTTTTTTTTTTTTTTTTTTTTTCTATCTCCTTTCTTCCTTTTCTCCCCCCCCCCTTTTCTCCCCCCCACCTCTTGTTCTTGCCCCTTCCTTGTTGCCTGTCAGACTTGGCATGAATAACTAAATAAAAAGATAAATAAATAAAAATAAAATTGCAAACATTAACAAGAAGAGCCTATAGGAAACATATAGAGCTGTTCTTGTCAAAGCAAATATGTTTGGTACATCAGTGCATTCGGATCATCATTCCGATTGTGAAAGATGCCAGACATGACAGGCTAAAAAAAAAAAAAAAAAAAAAAAAAAAAAAAAAAAAAAAAAAACTTTTCTGGGAAGGCTTTCCACATGTTTGGGAATTTCTGACCATTCTTCCAGAAGCACATCTGTGAGGTCAGACACTGATGTTGTCTTGGTATACTGAAGCATTAAGAGTTCCTTTCACTGGAACTAAGGGGTCGAGCCCAACTCCTGAAAAACACCCCCACACCATAACCCCCCCCCACCAAACTTTACACTTGGCACAATGCAGTCAGAGCAGCACTTGGCGAGGAGCAGCACTTGGTGACAGTGGGAAGGAAAAACTCCCTTTTAACAGGAAGAAATCTCCAGCAGAACCAGGCTCAGGGAGGGGCAGTCATCTGCTGTGACCGGTTGGGTTGAGGGGAGAGAAAAGACATGCTTTGGAAGAGAGCCAGAGATTAATAACAATTAATGATTAAATGCAGAGTGGAGTATAAACAGAGTAAATAAGGTGAACGAAAAGAAACAGTGCATTATGGGAACCCCCCCAGCAGCCTAGGCCTATAGCAGCATAACTAAGGGAGGGTTCAGGGTCATCTGAAAGTGCTTGTATGAATGGGTGTGCATGGGTAAATGTAAAACATGTTGTATAAGCGCTTTGAGTGCTCAGACTGAGTAGAAAAGCACCATATAAGAACTAGTCCATTAACCATTTAATATTAAAGCATCAATAATTGGAAAGACTTCTTTGAACAGTCTAGTAGGAATGGGATCTAATAAACATGTTGCTGGTTTGGAGGAAGTAACTATTGAAGTTAACTCCGAAAGATCAGCTGGAGTGAAAGTGTCTAAACAAATACCAGCAGTGCTGAAAGCAGCCGAACATGAAGAATAATCTTTGAGATGGGTATGAATAATTTTTTCTCTAATATCTAAAATGTTATTTGTAAAGAAATCCATGAAGTCACTACTAGTTAGAGTGAAAGGAATACTCGGCTCTACAGAGCTCTGACTCTTTGTCAGCCTGGCTACAGTGCTGAAAACAAACCTGGGGTTGTTCTTATTTTCTTCAATTAATGATTCAATTCAATTCAATTCAATTTTATTTATATAGCACCAAATCACAACAAACTGTCGCCTCAAGGCGCTTTGTATTGCGGGTAAAGACCCTACAATAATACAGAGAAAACCCAACAGTCAAAACGACCCCCTATGAGCAGCACTTGGTGACAGTGGGAAGGAAAAACTCCCTTTAACAGGAAGAAACCTCCAGCAGAACCAGGCTCAGGGAGGGGGGGTCATCTGCCGCCACCGTTTGGGCTGAGGGGAGAGAAAGACATGCTGTGGAAGAGAGACAGAGATTAATATCAATTAATGATTAAATGCAGAGTGGAGTATAAACAAAGTAAATAAGGTGAATGAAAAGAAACAGTGCATTATGGGAACCCCCCTAGCAACCTAGGCCTATAGCAGCATAACTAAGGGATGGTTCAGGGTCACCTGATCCAGCCCTAACTATAAGCTTTATCATAAAGGAAAGTTTTAAGCCTAATCTTAAAAATAGAGAGGGTGTTTGTCTCCTGAATCCAAGCTGGAAGCTGGTTCCACAGAAGAGGGGCCTGAAAGCTGAAGGCTCTGCCTCCCATTCTACTCTTAAGTATCCTAGGAACCACAAGTAAGCCAGCACTCTGAGAGCGAAGTGCTCTGTTGGGGTGATATGGTACTATGAGGTCTTTGAGATAAGATGGGGCCTGATTATTCAAGACCTTGTAGGTGAGGAGAAGGATTTTAAATTCTCTTCTAGATTTAACAGGGAGCCAATGAAGAGAAGCCAATATGGGAGAAATCTGCTCTCTCTTTCTAGTCCCTGTCAGTACTCTAGCTGCAGCATTTTGGATCAGCTGAAGGCTTTTCAGGGAGCTTTTAGGTCAGACTGATAATAATGAATTACAATAGTCCAGCCTAGAAGTAATAAATGCATGAATTAGCTTTTCAGCATCACTCTGAGAAAGGATGTTTCTAATTTTAGAAATATTGCGCAAATGCAAAAAAGTGGTCCTACATATTTGTTTAATATGTGCATTGAAGGACATATCCTGGTCAAAAATGACTCCAAGATTTCTCACAGTGTTACTGGAGGCCAAAGTAATGCCATCCAGAGTAAGTATCTGGTTAGACACCATGTTTCTAAGATTTGTGGGGCCGAGAACAAGAATTTCAGTTTTATCTGAATTTAGAAGCAGGAAATTAGAGGTCATCCAGGCCTTAATATCTTTAAGACATTCCTGCAGTTTAACTAATTGATGTGCATCATCTGGCTTCATTGATAATGATGACTAGTAAGATGTCCTAGCTTTACGGAGGGCTTTTTTATAGAGCAACAAACTCTTTTTCCAGGCTAAATGAGCATCTTCTAATTTAGTGAGACACCATTCCCTCTCCAGCTTTCGGGTTATCTGCTTTAAGCTGTGCGTTTGTGAATTATACCACGGAGTCAGGCACTTCTGATTTGAAGCTTTCCTTTTCAGAGGAGCCACAGTATCCAAAGTCGTACACAGTGAGGATGTAAAACTATTGACGAGATAATCGACCTTACTGGGAGCAGAGTTTAGGTAGCTGCTCTGCACTGTGTTGGCACTGAAGAGCATAACAATGAAGGAATTAGATCCTTAAACTTAGTTACAGCACTTTCACATAGACTTCTGCTGCTACTCCTCCTCCTCGACCTGTGCTTCGAGCAGTCTGACAGTTACTGTGACTCGGGTGTGTTGATTCATTTAAACTAACATATTCATCCTGCTGTAACCAGGTTTCTGTGAGACAGAATGAATCAATATGTTTATCAATTATTAAATCATTTAGTAATAGGGACTTGGAAGAGAGATACCTAACGTTTAATAATTCAAATTTATTTGTTTTATCCTTTGGTGCAGTTGATGAAGCTATATATATATATATATTAGGGCTGGGACTTTAACGTGTTAATTTCGATTAATTAATTACGGGGAAATTAACGAATTAAAAATTTTAACGCATTTTAATCGCACTTTGCACCGTGGAACGTTTCTCAGTGCACGAGTTTCCGGCATACAAATTATATCGATGCACAATGTCCAAATTCAGGGGCCGCATCCTTCGAAGGACCCGGCCCACGTCCTTTGCAGCCCAGGAAGACCGCAAAGGGAGGAAGTGAGCGGCTAGCCTTCATATCAGCATCACCTGCTCTCACCTCTGCGTAGCTCATGTCGCCTACCAACCGTGAGTGTGAAGCAAAGCTGTGTAAAAGCAGCTGGTTAAACAGAGAACGAACTTTTTCTCCTTTTTGTGGTTTAATTTTAAGTCTTTATTCAAAATTAGCTGTTAAAACAAGCATAACAACATCAAGGAATACAGCTGAGCGAATGATTAATTTCCAACTATATTAAGTGAGACATTAATGTTGAATAAAACTATCCAGTTATGATGCTTAACTTTAATTTCAGGAGTTTGCTTATCACAGGAGCACTTCCACCTTTCGTTGGTCTGTGTAAAATTTTGAAGTTTAAGCTTATGTATATTGATTCATTCATCAACCAAACTTAAATTAATATTTATCGTGTTAAATATTTAAATGTGATTAAAATGCGATTAATATATATATATATATATATATATATATATATATATATATATATATATATATATATATATATATGCTTAAATAGCTTTTTGCTGATTTTAGCTTTGGTTTTTGGTGGTCTGGGAGCAGGCACCGACTCTATGGGGATGGGGTTTTGGGGGGATGGCAGGAGGAGAGAGGCTGCAGAGAGGCGTGTAAGACTGCAACTCTGCTTCCTGGTCTCAACCCTGGGTAGTCAGGTTTTAGGAGGGTTAATAAATTTGGCCAGATTTCTAGAAATGAGAGCTGCTCCATCCAAAGTGGGATGATGTCGTCTCTCCTAACAAGACCAGGTTTTCCCCACAAACTTTGCCAATTATCTATGAAGCCCACATCGTTTTTTGGACACCACACTGACAGCCAGCGATTCAAGGAGAACATGCGGCTAAACATGTGGCTCCTGGTCTGATTGGGGAGGGGCCCAGAGAAAACTACAGAGTCCGACATTGTTTTTGCAAAGTTACACACCGAGTCAATATTTACCAGGATCCATGTGTAGCATCAAGTCATAGGTTTTCTTGTAGTCAATCCAGGCAGTGCACAGGTTGGTCAGTTGGGTACCAGTAGCTGGTGTTTTGCTCCCCTGTTATCTCTGCCAATTCCTTTCTGGGCCTCGCTCATGTATTGAGCCACATGCCTACTCATCTTAGTTGCTATGATGCCTGACAGGAGTTTCCACGTTGTACTAACGCAGGTTATGGGCCGGTAGCTGGATGGGACTGGTCCCTTCTGTCAGCCATTCTGGGTGTGTCTTAGCCGCTAGCAGCTGGTTCATTTGTGCTGCCAGGCACTTGTGGAGTGCAGTTAGCTTCTTTTGCCAGTAGTTGTGTATCATGTCAGGGCCTGGTGCTGTCCAGCTCTTCATGTGTGGGACTCTTTCCTGGATGTCTGCCGCTGTGATGTTACTCGAGCCCGTTCAGAGAGGTTGCTGTGGTCTGCTCATAGATCCACTAGCCACTGAGCATTGGTGTTGTGTGTTGTACCCCTCTCCCATATGCTCTTCCAGTATTGTTCCATCTCCAGTCTTAGTGGGGGTGCTGTTCTCATATTGTTCCACTGCCACTGAGAGTATACCTTGGATGGTTCAGTGGAGAACAGCCAGTTTACTCTCCTGGCTTCTATTTGTCTGGTATACCTCTTCAGGTGGTTAGCCAATGCTGTGAGTCTTTGCTTGGCAGTCTCTAAGGCCTCAGGTATGGACAGTTTGTTGTACTTAGGCACCCCTTTCTTCATCACACCTGTCTGATAATTGGCTAGCTTCAATCCGTGCCGCTTTGATATTAGCCTCTACCCGCCTTTTCCATGGAGGGTATTGCTCTTTGTGGCTTTTCATCTTATAGCCAAGCATCTCAAGGATCACTGTTGCCGTGGTATACATCAACTGATTGGTTTCAGTGATAGTCATGGTAGGGATTGTCTGTAGTGCTGCAGTCGCATCTTCTAGTAGACTTCTGGGGTACTTCAGGTAGTCTTGGTAGTCGGTGTCGAGGGGTCCAGTTTTCCTTCTTAACCATGAGCTTATCTTTCAGGTCAGCTAATTTTGGTATTCAGCATACTAGTTGTTATTATTGGGGCTTGGTACCCAATCTTGGAGTATGACAGAGCCAGCAGTGGCCCCCAGGTCATTTGAGTTTGAGACTCATGTAGGCTCCTTCGCTCCAGTTGATCTTTCAGAGTTAACTTCAATAGTTACTTCGTTTCTTCTTCGTTTCTGTCTGTCTTGGTCCTTCTGTGTTTAGCTATCTTCCCATTGTTTTCTTGTACATGGTATTTAGGTTCCCTCCATGTTAAGTTTTCTTACGCATCATGTTTAGGTCACTTCCTGTTTTATTTTGACAATGTTGTGTCCTTGTGCCTTGTGTTTAGGTTTACTTCCCCTGGTCTTGTTAGTGTATTTCGTTCACCTGTGCTGTCACCTGTTTCCTTTTTCCCTTGTTATCCCTTTGTGTATTTAAGGTCTCTGTGTTGTTTAGTTCCTTGTCGCGTCGTCAGTCTTACATCAGTAGCTTGTTGGTTTTTTCTGCTGTGTGCTCCATGCCTCATCCATGTTAATGCCACGTTCAAGTCCATGTTAATGTTACGTTCAAGTCTCTGTTAATGCCACATTCAAGTCATTTGATTAAAGCCTTAAGTTCAAACCTCCTCGTCTGAGTCCTGCACTGGGGTCCTCTGCCGTGCCTGCACCAGCCAGAATCCTGACAGTACGACGCGACCACACAACGGACCCTGCGGACTATGATCTCCAGGAGCGCACAAGGGTAATTGAATATTACCATAATGAGAAGATGAGGTGGAAGCCTTGGCTCGCCCCGGAGCGTAGGTCTGAGTTTTATGGCACTCGCCTGGCCCTGGGCGGGCCAGCTGGCTGGCAAAGGTCCCAGCAACGTCGCGCTCCACCTCAGCATCAAGCCCAAGCCTCACCACGGCAGCTGATCGCTCCACCAGCTGCAACCCCTCCGCCCGTTCCGACGGCGATCACGTTGGGTGGCTATTTTTCTTCGCCGCCACCACGGATTATGCCGTCTCCGACAAGGGAATCGGCAGCCCTCGCCTGCCGAACATGTAAGCACTGCACAGCCCCAGCTTGGTTTCACTGCGCGGCCGGTGCAGCCTCTGGACAATACTGCTCACTCGCCCGTGTGTGGCGGTACTGGGCATTTTCCTAATGATAAAGACATTTTGTACACAGAGACTGATAATGTGGACAATGACATGAAGCAGGACATCACTGATTATGTGCTGGAGGTTTGTGAAAAATGGCTTAAACAGCCAAGTGCTAAGAATAAAGAGGCCGCTGCACGCAGTTTAAATGGACTAACTCGTAGTTTTCCCTGGGTTTTGGATTCCTTATCTGCTGTGATCAAAGACTTTGTTGCCGACCTAATGCAGTCAGTGGGTGCTCCTATTTCTTCTGGTGAAACTCGAGGCATAACGACTGTGGCTGACACTATTTCCAATGATCTTGCCAGTGAATTGACTGTGAGCAAGGTTCCTACGAGACTTTCTGCACCTGCACCAGTTTTGTTTCCGCGGGGGGAAGAGGCCATGGACAGCCCCGCTCCTGCACCCGTTCATGTTCCTCGGGTGGGGGCAGTTATGGGTCAGCAGCCACAGCCACCAGCCTCAGAGCCTCCACGTCAGCAGCCACAGCTACCAGCCTCTCGCCGCCAGCCTCCACGTCAGCCGCCTGCAGCAGCCCCTCGCCACCAGCCTCCACGTCAGCCTGCCTGCAGCAGCCCCTCGCCGCCAGCCTCCACAGCAGCCTGCAGCAGCCCCACGTCAGCACCCAGAGCCACTAGCTTCAGAGCCTCCTCTTCAGCCATCACAGCTGCTAGCTGCAGCAGCCCCCAAGCCACGACCACGCTCCATGGCGCCCACACCGCCTGCAGTAGCAGCCCCCAAGCCACAACCACACTCCATGAAGCCCACGCCAGCCTTAGCAGCTCCTGTTCCCCCAGCTCCAGTTCTCCCAGCTCCTTTAGTCTCTGCTCCCTTAGCTTTAGCTTCAGCACCCACAGGTCCTGCTCCCTCAGCCTGCCCTTTAGCCTCAGTCCCCGTTCAGGTCCATTTCACTCCCTTAGCTCCAGCTCCCCCTGCTCGCCCAGCTCCCCCTGCTCGCCCAGCTCCCTCAGCTCCAGCCCCTGTAGCTCTCCCTCGCTCTCCCATAGCTCCAGCCCCTGTGGCTCTCCCTCGCTCTCCCGTAGCTCCAGCCCCTGTAGCTCTTGGTTCCCTCTGTAGCTTCAGTCCCCTCAGTTTCAGGCCCCTCGGTTTTGCCGGTCCCCTCATCAGCTCCTTTGGTCCCTTATGCTCCCTCTTCTTTGGTCCCCTCAATTCCTCAGGTCCCCTCAATCCCTCAGGTCCCCTCCTCAGCTCCTTTGGTCCCCTCAATCCCTCAGGTTCCCTCCTCAGGTCCCTCGGCCCCCTCAGCTTCAGCTTCGGTCCCCGCAGTTTTAGTCCCTACACCTTCAGCTTTTGTTCCTCAGGTCCCCTCAGCCTTTTTAGTGCCTCAGGTCCCCTTAGCTCCCTCCTTAGCTCTGGTCCCCTTCGCTTTGGTCCCCTCTGTCCCTCAGGTCCCCTTAGCTCCCTCCTCAGCTCAGGTCCCCTCGCTTTTTCCGGTCCCCTCATCTGCTACTTTGGTCCCCTCAGTCCCTTTAGTTTCACTCCCGCCAGTCCCCTCTGGTCCCTCCTCAGCTCCTTTGGTCCCCTCAGATCCCTCCGCTTTGGTCACCTCTGTGTCTTCGGTCCCCCCAGGTCCCTCAGTCCCCTCAGCTTTAGTCCCTACACCTTTAGCTTTAGCCGCTCAGGTCCCCTTAGTCCCTCAGGCTCCCCCCGCTCAGGTCCCCTTAGTCCCTCAGGCTCCCCCTGCTCAGGTCCCCTTTATCCCTCAGGTCTCCTCTGCTCAGGTTCCCTCTGCTCAGGTTCCTTCAGCCCCTGTAGTACCTTCAATCTTCCCAGTCTCCCCAGTTCCTCTAATATTGGCCCCCTTGGCTAGTGCTGCAGCCCCTCTTGCCACGCCATATCCTCGTCACCGCCGCCGCTGGGAGCGCGGTCGGCCTCTAGCCACGCCACGTCTTCACCGCCGCCGCTGCTGGGAGCACGGTCGGCCTCAAGCCTCTTCACGTCCTCGTCTTCGCCGCCGGGAGTGCGGTTGGCCTCAAGTCTCGTCTCCACGTCCTCGTCGCCGCTGCCGCTGGGAGAGCGGTCAGCCTCAAGCCTCTCCACGTCCTCGTCTTCGCCGCCGCCGCTGGAAGCGCGGTCGGCCTCAAGTCTCGTCTCCACGTCTGCGCCGCCGCCGCAGCTGTAAGCGCAGCCGGCCTCCTGCTCTTCGTTTTCGTCGCCGCCGCCGCTGGAAGCGTGGTCGGCCTCAAGCCACGCCATGTCCTCGTCTTCGCCGCCGCCGCTGGAAGCACGGTCGGCCCCCAGAACTGAGTTGCCACTCTTGTGGTTTCCTTGGCAGTTTGCCTTTGTTTAGTTTTTCATGTTAGTCCTGGTCTTCCCTGTGCTGTCTGTCTTGGTCCTTCTGTGTTTAGTTATCTTCCCATTGTTTTCTTGTACATGGTATTTAGGTTCCCTCCATGTTAAGTTTTCTTACGCATCATGTTTAGGTCACTTCCTGTTTTATTTTGACAATGTTGTGTCCTTGTGCCTTGTGTTTAGGTTTACTTCCTCTGGTCTTGTTAGTGTATTTTGTTCACCTGTGTTGTCACCTGTTTCCTTTTTCCCTTGTTATCCCTTTGTGTATTTAAGGTCTCTGTGTTGTTTAGTTCCTTGTCGCGTCGTCAGTCTTACGTCAGTAGTTTGTTGGTTTTTTCTGCTGTGTGCTCCATGCCTCATCCATGTTAATGCTACATTCAAGTCTCTGTTAATGCCACGTTCAAGTCATTTGATTAAAGCCTTAATTTCAAACCTCCTCGTCTGAGTCCTGCACTGGGGTCCTCTGCCGTGCCTGCACCAGCCAGAATCCTGACAACATGCTTCCCTTAGGCAGTATTATTAGAAAGCATTGGATCAATTTTCATTGTTATGCAGATGATACTCAGCTTTATCTATCAATGAAGCCAGATGATGCACATCAATTAGTTAAACTGCAGGAATGTCTTAAAGATATTAAGGCCTGGATGACCTCTAATTTCCTGCTTCTAAATTCAGATAAAACTGAAGTTCTTGTTCTCGGCCCCACAAATCTAAGAAACATGGTGTCAAACCAGATACTTACTCTGGATGGCATTACTTTGGCCTCCAGTAACACTGTGAGAAATCTAGGAGTCATTTTTGACCAGGATATGTCCTTCAATGCACATAAGGGGAACTATGTGAGAGTGCTGTTTGTAGATTACAGCTCAGCATTCAACACCATAGTTCCCTCCAGGCTGGTCTCTAAGCTGCTGGACCTGGGCCTGGGCCCATCCCTGTGCAGGTGGGTTCACAGCTTCCTGACCAGCAGACCACAGGTTGTACGAGTGGGTCACCTCACCTCATCCTCCCTCACCCTCAACACTGGATCCCCCCAAGGCTGTGTGCTCAGCCCTCTGCTGTACTCACTGTACACCCATGACTGCGAGGCCACGTCAGAGTCCAACGTCATCATCAAGTTTGCTGACGACACTGCTGTTGTGGGACTAATCTCTCACAATGAGGAGACAGCCTACAGGAGAGAGGTCTCCCGCCTGGAGAACTGGTGCCAGGAGAACCACCTCCTGCTCAACGTCAGCAAAACAAAGGAACTGATCGTGGACTTCAGCAGGAAGCAGCAGAGGGACTACCATCCACTTGTCATCAGTGGTGCTGAGGTGGAAAGAGTGGACACTTTCAAATACCTGGGAGTGACCATCTCACAGGACCTGTCCTGGACTCATCACATAAACATCACTGTGAAGAAGGCCAGACAGCGTCTCTACCTCCTCAGGCGGCTGAGAGACTTCAAGCTCCCACTCAAGGTGCTCAGGAACTTTTACACCTGCACCATCGAGAGCATCATGCGTGGGAGCATCACCACCTGGATGGGAAACTGCACCAAGCAGGACTTCATGGCCCTAAAAAGGGTGGTCCGTTCAGCTGAACGGACCATCAGAACCACCCTCCCCAACCTGCAGGACATTTACACCAAGCAGTGCAGGCTGAGGGCCATGAAGATCCTAAAACAGCCCAGCCACCCCGGACACTCTCTCTTCTCCCTGCTCCCATCAGGCCGGCGTTACCGCTGCCTGAGGGCTAAGACTGAAAGGTTGAAGAAGAGTTTTTACCCACAAGCCATCCGTCTGCTCAACTCTGAGCCCTAACTGGACCATTATTGCACAATGTAAATATTATAATTTATAAAAGTGTGTATAGTGTATAGTGGTTAGCACTGCTGCCTCACAGATAGAATACCATCTGGAAGGCCTGGGTTCGATTCCACCTTGGCCCAGGCCTCTCCCTCTCTCTGTGTGGAGTTTGCATGTTCTCCCCGTGCTTGCGTGGGTTTCCTCCGGGTACTCCGGTTTCCTCCCACATTCCAAAGACATGCACTTACTGGGGTTAGGTTAATTGGCTACTCTAAATTGCCCATAGGTGTGAATGTGAGTGTGAAAGGTTGTTCGTCTTTCTGTGTTGGCCCTGTGACAGGCCGGCAACCTGTTCAGGGTGTACCCTGCCTCTCGCCCTATGACAGCTGGGATAGGCTCCAGCCCCCCCGCGACCCTGACCAGGATAAGCGGAAGCGAATGGATGGATGGATGGATGGATGGATAGTGTATAGTATATAGAGTATAGTGTATAGTGTGAATTACTTTTTTTTAATTTTTATTCTTCTTATTTATATGTGTGTGTATATATGGTTGCAGGTACAAAATACATTTCACTGTGCATTGTACTGTGTATAACTGTGCATGTGACAAATAAACACTATCTTAAATCTTAAATCTTAAATCTCTTAAATCTTAAACAAATATGTAGGACTGATTTTTTGCATTTGCGCAATATTTCTAAAATTAGAAACATCCTTTCTCAGAGTGATGCTGAAAAGCTAATTCATGCATTTATTACTTCTAGGGTGGACTATTGTAATTCATTATTATCAGGCTGTCCTAAAAGCTCCCTGACAAGCCACTGGTATGGTTCCATGATTATGTTCAGTCATATTGTCAAGGTGAGGGGGGTGGGGTTGTGAACAATAAAACAATAAAACAATAACTGTGGAAACACTTTATGTATCAACAACTATATAAGGTTGTTCAAAGTACTGTGGTCATTACTCTGATATAAAACATAGTAGTTAACATCACATAGCTAATCAAACCTGATAAAGCTGTCCTGAAATAGACTTCCAGCAATAAATGTGAGACAAAAGCAGACATTTTCCAGCATTCACAAAGGTGAAGAAATACACTATACTGCCAAAAGTATTCACTCATCTGCCTTCACGCACACATGAACCTGAGTAACTTTCCATTTCTAATCCATAGGGTTTAAAATGATGTCGGCCCACCCTTTGCAGCTGTAACAGCTTCAACTTTTCTGGGAAGGCTTTCCACATGTTTGGGAATTTCTGACCATTCTTCCAGAAGCACATGTGTGAGGTCAGACACTGATGTTGGAGAGAAGGCCTGGCTCACAGTCTCTGCTCTAATCCATCCCAAAGGTGTTCTGTCAGGCTGAGGTCAGGACTCTGTGCAGGCCAGTCAAGTTCTTCCACACCAAACTGGCTCATCCGTGTCTTTATGGAGCTGCTTTGTACACTGGTGTGCAGTCATGGTGGAACAGGAAGGAGCCATCCCCAAACTGTTCCCACAGAGTTGGAGCATCAAATTGTCCCAAATATCTTCGTCTGCTGAAGCATTAAGAGTTCCTTTCACTGGAACTAAGGGGCCGAGCCCAACTCCTGAAAAACACCCCCACACCATAACCCCCCCTCCACCAAACTTTACACTTGGCGCGATGCAGTCAGACAGGTACCGTTCCCCTGGAAACCACCAAACCCAGACTCGTCCCTCAGGTTGGCAGATGGAGAAGTGATTCATCCCTCCAGAGAACACGTCTCCACTGCTCTAGAGTCCAGTGGTGGCGTGCTTTACACCACTGCATCAACACTTTACACCACTGCATCAACACTTTACACCACTGCATCAACACTCTGCATTGAGCTTGGTGATGGAAGACTTGGATGCAGCTGCCATGGAAACCCATCCATGAAGCTCTCTACACACTGTTCTTGAGCTGATCTGAAGGTCACATGAAGGTTGGAGGTCTGTAGTGATGACTCTGCAGAAAGTTGGTGACCTCTGTGCACTATGACCCTCAGCATCCTCTGACCCCACTCCATGATTTTGTGTGGCCTCCCACTTCATGGCTGAGTTGCTGTTATTCCCAATCATTTGCACTTTTTTATAATTCAATTCAATTCAATTCAATTTTATTTATATAGCACCAAATCACAACAAACAGTCACCTCAAGGTGCTTTGTACTGTGGTTAAAGACCCTACAATAATACAGAGAACACCCAACAGTCAAAACGACCCCTTATGAGCAGCACTTGGTGACAGTGGGAAGGAAAAACTCCCTTTTAACAGGAAGAAACCTCCAGCAGAACCAGGCTCAGGGAGGGGGGGTCATCTGCTGAGAGGGGAGAGCCAGAGATTAATAACAATTAATGATTAAATGCAGAGTGGAGTATAAATGGAGTAAATAAGGTGAATGAAAAGAAACAGTGCAATATGGGAACCCCCCAGCAGCCTAGGCCTATAGCAGCATAACAAAGGGCTGGCTCAGGGTCACCTGATCCAGCCCGTTTTTACTGATTGGAAGGTCAGTGGTTTGATTCCTGGCTACTCCAGGCTGTAT
The DNA here is from genome assembly GCF_007364275.1 of Archocentrus centrarchus. Lineage (NCBI taxonomy): Eukaryota > Metazoa > Chordata > Actinopteri > Cichliformes > Cichlidae > Archocentrus > Archocentrus centrarchus. Next base: position 808,885 of record NW_022060266.1, on the reverse strand, counting down.
GCCATTGTATCCTTGGGCAAGATACTTAACCCCAAGTTGCTCTCTGATGCAAGCGTTGGAGTGTGAATGTTAGATAATAAAAAAGCACTTAGCTTAGTTAATCATGGAAGTGCTTGTGTGAATGGTGTAAATGTAAACATGTTGTATGAGTGCTAGGATAGAGTAGAACAGCGCTATATAAGAACTAATCCATTTACTTTAAATCTACAAATCTTTTGCACTTCATATTACATCAAACACGATATTCCGCAAACCAAATTCCAATCCGCTCTGAGATCCTACCCTTCATGAAAGCAGTACTTTAGTACTGTACTGGAATTCCTGACATTCAAATCAAATTGGTGTTCTTTTTCATATCTGAATAGACTTTTTCACTATGGTATTGAACATGATAACAAAGCACAAGAAAGAACCACTCTACAAGAATAATCATCTGCCTTCTTTATTACTGCAAGTCTACAGTAGATGTGAAGGAAGCAGTCTGGAGTTATTAGTAATAAAAACATCAGACAAGATGACAGTCACACCTATAATTACATAACTGATTCATACTTTCTCAGTTCAGCTTCATATTGACAATAAAGAGGAGATAAACAGTTAATGACTATATACAGTTATACAAACAGGCTACCATTAAACATTAGATTAGATTAGATTCAACTTTATTGTCATTACATATGTACAGTACAAGGGAACGAAATGTAGTTCAGCATTTAACCAGTAGTGCAATAAACAGTAGTTAAACAGTAATGGAATATAGTGAATATGCATGTGAGTATATTAATGTGAATATATTAGAGGTATTATAGACATAATGTACAGATAGAATTATTATGGGCATAATATACAGTTGAAATATAAAAAGATAAAGTGCTATAGCTATATGGAATAATTTACAATTTAAATCTCAATATGAGATAGATGTATTTATGTGTACATGTACATACAAAATGTGCTGAATGAGTAAAAACTATGATAATATACAATATACACTTATACAGTGATGTGCCATGTAACAAGTGATGTTAATGAATGTAGTGCAGTCAGGGATGTAAGTGAATGTTAATGGTGGACAGAGTTCAGTAGGGAGACAGCTCTGGGGAAAAAGCTGTTCCTCAGTCTGGTTGTCCTGGTCCGGAGGCTCCTAAAGCGCCTGCCAGAGGGCAGAGTGACAAAAAGTCTATGAGCAGGGTGATAGGGGTCTTTAAGAATACTGCGAGCACGCCGCAGACAACGCTTCGTCTGGATGTCCTCAACTGATGGAAGTGAAGTCTCTGTGATCTTCTGGGCCGTTTTCACTACTCGCTGTAGAGTCTTACGGTCTGCGACAGTGCAGTTTCCATACCAGACTGTAATACAGCTGGTCAGGATACTTTCTATCGCACAGCGATAAAAGTTCACAAGGATGGTCGAAGACAAGTGTTGTCTCCTTAGTGTCCTCAAGAAAAAGAAGCGCTGGTGAGCCTTCTTGACCAGGCTAGAAGTGTTCAGATCTTCTGTTATGTGTATTCTCAGGAACTTGAAACTGGCGACACGTTCAACAGCCATCCCCGTGATGTAGATGGGGTCAGGTTTGTCACTTTTCTCCTTCCTGAAATCTACAATGAGTTCCTTTGTTTTTCTGGTGTTAAGGAGCAGGTTATTGTCAGCACACCACATGGCCAGGTGCTCTACTTCCTCCCTGTAGGCTGTCTCATCGTTGTTTCTGATGAGGCCGATCACTGTGATGTCATCAGCAAACTTGATCATGGAGTTAGATTCATGAACAGTTTTGCAGTCGTGAGTAAAGAGGGAGTAGAAAAATGGATTCAATACACAGCCCTGTGGTACACCTGTGTTTAGTGAGATGGTGGTAGAATGGGTGTGGCCTGACCTAACATGCTGAGGCCTGTTGGTTAGAAAGTCCTTAATCCAAAGGCAGAGGGAGGGGTCAATGTCCAGATCTCCAAGTTTTGTGACTAACTTGGCAGGGATTATGGTATTAAATGCTGAGCTGAAATCAACAAATAGCATTCGTGCATATGTGTTATTGTTGTCCAAGTGTGAGAGCACAGAATGCAGCACAATGGAGACTCCATCCTCAGTGCTCCTATTGCTTCGGTAAGCAAACTGATGTGATTCTAGTGTGGATGGGAGGCAGTCCTTCAGTCGTGCCAGGACCAGTCACTCAAAGCACTTCATGATGATGGGTGTGAGTGCTATGGGATGATAGTCATTTAGACACATTGGGTTGGAGTGTTTCAGCACTGGTATGATCGATGTGGATTTGAAGCATGTTGGTACAGCTGACTGGGTGAGGGACAGGTTGAAGATGTCCGTAAAAACTTCAGTGAGCTGCTCCGCACATGCTCTCAGTACACGCCCAGGAATACCATCAGGGCCAGTAGCCTTGTGTGTGTTGATCCGGTTCAGTGCAGCATAGACGTCTGTAGACGTGAGTGTGAAGGGCTGAACATCTGCAGAAAGTCTGATGTTGATGGCTGCCTCCCTGCTGTCTTTGTCAAAGCGAGCGTGGAAGTCATTTAGCTCATTCAGGAAGGAGACATCTGCAGTAACCAGAGTGGAATTGCTGGGCTTATACTCACAGATGGCCTGAATGCCATGCCACATGCATCGGGGATGAGAGTTGGAGAAGTGATCTTCCACTTTAAGCTTGTAACGGAGCTTGGCCTTTTTGATGCCCCTCCTTAGTTTTGCCCTGGATATACTATAGGCCTGTGCATAACCTGATTTAAAGGTGATGTCGTGGTCCTTCAGCAGAAGACGTACTTCCTTGTCCATCTGTGGTTTCTGATTTGGGTATGTGATGATCTGTTTCTGTCAAGTGACACTGTCAGTGTCAATATAATCCAGCACAGAGGACGTGTATGTATTAATATCTATACTGTATGAGAGCCACAAGTAGCCTGCAAAGCAAACATACTCCAGTCAGTGTGATGAAACCTGTCCTGAAATACAGTCTGTCTCCTCTGGCCAGACCTTGATAGTTGTTACTGTTGGCTTCACCCGTTTGATTAATGGAGAGTACTTTGGAATGAGAAACAAAGAAAGGTGATCTGACTTTCCCAGGTGGGGGGGGGGGGGGGGGGGGGGGTCACAGTGTAGGCTCCGGAAATGTTTGTATAAACATGATCCAAGGTTTTGTTTCCTCTTGTGTTGCAGGAAACATGCTGGTAAAATTTTAGGAGTGCTGTCTTTAAGTTTGAGTGATTAAAATCTCCAGCAACTATAAATGCAGCCTTTGGATGGGCAGTCTGTTGTTTGCTAATGGCTGAATAAAGTTCGTTTACAGCCAGTTTGGCATTAGCATCCAGTGGCATGTAATTTCCCCATTGTGGGATCAATAAAGTATCATCATCATATAGACTGCAGTTATAATAGTGGAAGTGAACTCCCTTGGCAGATAAAAAGGTCTACACTTGATCATGAGAAATTCAAGATTAGCTGAACAGTGTCTTTCAACAATAGTAAAGTTTGTGCACCAGCCTTGTTGATATAAATACACAGTGCACCACCCCTGGTCTTACCGGAGTCGTCAGCTGTTCTAGCTCCCCGGAGTGTGTAGCATCCAGCAAGCTCGATAGCCTTGTCGGGTATGTTGCCATTTAACCATGTTTCTGTGAAGATCATGGCATTGCAGTTCATAAGTCTCTTACTGTAGGTGATGCGGAGTCGTATCTCGTCCATTTTATTCACCAGAGACTGCACATTAGCGAGAAAAATGCTGGGTAGTGGAAGCCGGTGCTGTGTTAGCTTTAGCCTAGCTTTCACTCCTCCCAACTTCTCTCGCCTTTGTTTATGGACTCAATGCCAAGTCCATAAGCAAAACTTCTGCCCAGCTGGGTAGAGTGTGTAGCCTCCAATATTCTGTGAAGCTCTGTAGGGACATGTTGAAGATTGGTGGTAATCCTGTCTGAGTAAAGTAGACCAATGTCCAAAAGTTCATGTCGGGTGTAGGATGTTAGAGCAAAGCTGTTTTGTACAAACAGACTTGACATGAGCAGGAAAGTACTGCAGAATTGCAAAAGCTGGTAGAGACACAAGGTCCCGCAAGATGGTAAGTCACACCTTACCATCTTGCTTGTAAGGTGTGACTTGATGAAAGGTTAAAATAAAAGCTGAAGAGGCAGTGAGTAAGGACATGAAGACCTGAAGTGTTTGCATTAAAAAACAGGCAGCTGCACAGTTTGATTTCAATGGTGCCTCACTGGAATCAAACTGATTCAGCTTTCTACATTTAAAGTCTAGTCTCCTGCACATCTAAATAATGTAGTATCAAAATTAACCAAACATTAAGGTGTTCATGATACTGTCTTTTTTTTTTATTATTATTAATTTTTAGCTATTATGGTGTTTACTGTCTTTGTTATGTTCTGCATTTACCATGTACAGCGCTTTGTGAGTACTATCTGTGAATAGCACTAAATAAATAAATTTTACTTATATACTTATCTGTCCCCTGAACTCAGATCCACATCTTGCAACTTGCATGACCAAGGTATTTGGTTTGCAGGGTCTGGATAAGCCATAGCAGGTGCAAATGGTTATTGGACAGGATTACAAATAGTGGAAGTTCATTTGGAAGTCCATTTAGACTGAAACAGGATTTCTGGCTCTCTATAGGAAAGGCCAGAGATCTCTTTCTCTACAGAGACTCTAATGTTTCAAAGATTTTAAATTCTAGTCTAGATTTATGTGGGGTGGCTGTAGCTCAGTAGGTAGAGCAGTTCACCTACTGATCGGAAGGTCAGGGGTTCAATTCCTGGCTACTCCAGGCTACATGCCAATGTATCCTTGGGCAAGATACTTAACCCCAAGTTGCTCTCCGACCGTTCCGTCGGAGTGTGAATGTGTGTGGATGGTATATAATTAAAAAGCACTTAGCTTAGTAAACATGGAAGTGCTTGTATGAATGGGTGTGCATGGGTAAATGTAAAAAACGTGTTGTATAAGCGCTTTGAGTGCTCTGACTGAGTAGAAAAGCACTATATAAGAACTAGTCCATTTACCATTTAACAGGGAGCCAATGAAGAGAAGCCAACATGGGAGAAATCTGCTCTCTCTTTCTAGTCCCTGCCAGTACTCTAGCTGCAGCTGAAGGCAAAAAAAAAAAAAAACAGGAGGAATTATATCCTTAAACTAAATTACAGCACTTTTACACAGACTTCTACTGTAATAAAACTTATTCCCCACAGCCGTGTAATCCATTAAAGTAAATGTAAATGTTACTAAGAAATAATCAGACAGGAGGGGGCTTTCAGGGAATACTGTTAAGTCTTCAGTTTCTATGCCATATGTCAGGACAAGAGCCAGAGTATGATTAAAGTGGTGGGTGGGCTCCTTTGCATTTCAAAAGAAGCCAATTGACTCCAATAATAGATTAAATGCAGTGTTGATGCTGTCATTTTCAGCATCTACATGGATGTTAAAATCATCCACTATAATTATTTTATATGAACTGAGCACTAAATCAGATAAAAAGTCTGAGAAATCAGACAGAAACTCTAAATAAATGTACTGCCAGTGTCAGTAATCAATGTGGATGATACACCAGCAGTGTCAAAAGGAACAACTTACTGTTCAGCCAACGCCAGATTAGCTGAAGCCAGCGTGGGCCCCGAGGCCAAATTAAGTGGGCAGCAGTGTTAATTTCGTTGATGAAATATTTTCGTCATCGTTTTTGTCAACGACCCTTTTTTTTCATGACGATAACGAGATGATAACTAAATAAAAACTACCTAAAAGGATAAAAACGATGACTAAATTGACACTTTCTCAATGAATAAAAACAAGACGAAAATGCTTGGTGGGGACAATATCCAATCAGAACTGATCTAATTTTGTGACAGGGCAGGACAAGTTAGGAAAACATCCAATCAAACGCACAGTTGCACAAATTTGCTCTAAACCTGGGAAGACCAAACTAGCCTGTGATTGGTCGTTACTTCCGATAGAACTAAGTGATGTAAACAATGTCAGCAGGGAGAAAGAGAAGAGCCGATGTATCGACACAATTGTCCTTTGACTGTGACAAACAAAATGATGTGTAAACCATGTGGGGCGACTATCTGGGGTAAAAACAGACAAATCTTAAACGACATCTGCAAACCAGTCACCCAGATCTCCATGCAAAGGTCAGCATTTTAATGTCATGCAGGGTAAAGTGTTTTTCCCAGTTTGTGTTTAGAGAAAATCTCCACACCGCGGTGGATTAGCCTTTATAATCTTAGTCCTGAACACTGCCCTGTACCTTTCAGAGCGTCCTGCTGTAAAACGCTCCGATTATCTCAGTAAGGTGTTAATGATCAGGTGTGTGGGAAGCAGGTGAAACACTAATGTTAATATTATTAATAATATTCCTTAACTTTTAATAAATGTTTAATTTCTTGTAAGTGTGTATAATGACTAATTCAAGGGAACTGAAGAAAAAGCATTTACATTTTACACCCTTTATATTTTAGTCGACTAACCTGGGGTGGCTGTAGCTTAGGAGGTAGAGCAGGTCACCTACTGATGGGAAGGTTCGATTCCTACTCCAGGCTGCATGTCAATGTATCCTTGGGCAAGATACTTAACCCCAAGTTGCTCTCTGACGCAACCGTTGGAGTGTGAATGTTAGATAATTATAGCAGATAATCATGGAAGTGCTTGTATTAATGAGTGTGCATGGGTAAATGTAAAACATGTTGTATAAGAGCTTTGAGTGCTCACACTGAGTAGAAAAGCGCTATATAAGAACTAGTCCATTTTAAATCGACTGTAGATTTAGTCGACTATATTCTTACAATAATTTTGTCGCCTAAAACTAAAACTATTCAGATGACTAAATTCTGACTAAAACTAAATTACATTTTCATCAAAAGACTATGACTAAAACTAAATCAAAATTTGCTGTCAAAATTAACACTGGTGGGTAGAACCTAGCAAATGTGCAGGGCAATGCCCAGGATCCTGCTGCACAGATTTTCCCTAGTGGAACACCTCTCCATGCCACCCATGATGTGGTCATACCCCTGACAGAATGACAACTAACATGTGGGGAGTTTTACTGTGTCAATAACCCAATGGAAAAGTGGCTGTTTAGACAGAGCTTTTCCTCTGTTCTTCCTATTATAACATATAAAGAGCTGCTCTGAGCATCTGAAGCTCTGTATTGTTTCAATGTACATACAGCAAATTAGCCTGCTCCTCCTGCTCTGATCAAAAGGGGGAGGGTAGTATGCCTGAAGTTTTATGGTCTCATTAATATGGCTGGGTGACAAGACCTTGGGTAGAAAGGCCATATTTGGCTACAGCATTAATCCCACTTCATCGGCCTACTACTGCAAACACATACAGCTGATAGAAAGTGCATAGAGCTCACTCATCCACTTGGCTACCAAAGGAAAAGCAGTTTCTCTCTCTTCCCACCATGGGCTCAAAGGGTGACCTGCCCAGGGCCTGCAAGACCAGTGGCAGGCCCCATGTGCAATCCATTTCACCCTGGCAGGCTCTAGCCTCCTGACACTGTGTAGTTTCTGCACAGTGTCAGGACTGGACTAACTGGACTGCCTTTGATATGGTCATATAGGTCAGTAAATAATGGCTGCCACAAGAGGTTCAACCTCCTCTCAAAGCGTCTCAAGTCCCTGTTCACCAGACTGAGTGTGGAGGACGAGATCCTTGACGGCCACCTGGGTGCCACCAAGAGGACACTATAGTCCAACTATTTCACACTGTTAAAGAAATCAGAGGCAAAGGGTAAAGGAGACCCTTGAGCCAGGTGTTGGTGAGAACATCCACCCTGATTGGGGAACTGGTCTCTGCCAAAGAAAACCATAGTGCTCTGTGTTCCATAAGGTCCACCTGGGCCACCCCATACTGACTCCAAATCATTTGCACCACCTGTGAGTACCTCCTCTCACCTGGGGCAGCTTCTGGTGCAAGAGACACTGCAACAGAATTAGCCCTGGGACATGTATTGCTTTCAGGGTGGTAAACTGAGAATAAGCACATGTTATGTTTCTATTGACCCAGTTTCTACAAAACTTCTCAAAGAACTCCTACCACTAATTAATACTTTGATCTTAAATACACTGCTCAAAAAAATAAAGGGAACACTCAAATAACACATCCTAGATCTGAATGAATGAAATATTTTCATTGAATACTTTGTTCTGTACAAAGTTGAATGTGCTGACAACAAAATCACACAAAAATCATCAATGGAAATCAAATTTATTAACCAATGGAGGCCTGGATTTGGAGTCACACACAAAATTAAAGTGGAAAAACACACTACAGGCTGATCCAACTTTGATGTAATGTCCTTAAAACAAGTCAAAATGAGGCTCAGTATTGTGTGTGGCCTCCACGTGCCTGTATGACCTCCCTACAACACCTGGGCATGCTCCTGATGAGGTGGTGGATGGTCTCCTGAGGGATCTCCTCCCAGACCTGGACTAAAGCATCCACCAACTCCTGGACACTCTGTGGTGCAACGTGACGTTGGTGGTTGGAGCGAGACATGATGTCCCAGATGTGCTCAATCAGATTCAGGTCTGGGGAACGGGCGGGCCAGTCCATAGCTTCAATGCCTTCATCTTGCAGGAACTGCTGACACACTCCAGCCACATGAGGTCTAGCATTGTCCTGCGTTAGGAGGAACCCAGGGCCAACCACACCAGCATATGGTCTCACAAGGGGTCTGAGGATCTCATCTCAGTACATAATGGCAGTCATGCTACCTCTGGTGAGCACATGGAGGGCTGTGCGGCCCTCCAAAGAAATGCCACCCCACACCATTACTGACCCACTGCCAAACCGGTCATGCTGAAGGATGTTGCAGGCAGCAGATCGCTCTCCACGGCGTCTCCAGACTCTGTCACGTCTGTCACATGTGCTCAGTGTGAACCTGCTTTCATCTGTGAAGAGCACAAGGCGCCAGTGGCGAATTTGCCAATCCTGGTGTTCTCTGGCAAATGCCAAGTGTCCTGCACGGTGTTGGGCTGTGAGCACAACCCCCATCTGTGGACGTCGGGCCCTCATACCATCCTCATGGAGTCGGTTTCTAACGGTTTGTGCAGACACATGCACATTTGTGGCCTGCTGGAGGTCATTTTGCAGGGCTCTGGCAGTGCTCCTCCTGTTCCTCCTTGCACAAAGGCGGAGGTAGCGGTCCTGCTGCTGGGTTGTTGCCCTCCTACGGCCTCCTCCACGTCTCCTGGTGTACTGGCTTGTCTCCTGGTAGCACCTCCAGCCTCTGGACACTACGCTGACAGACACAGCAAACCTTCTTGCCACAGCTCGCATTGATGTGCCATCCTGGATGAGCTGCACTACCTGAGCCACTTGTGTGGGTTGTAGAGTCCGTCTCATGCTGCCACGAGTGTGAAAGCACCACCAACATTCAAAAGTGACCAAAACATCAGCCAGAAAGCATAGGTACTGAGAAGTGGTCTGTGGTCCCCACCTGCAGAACCACTTTTATTGAGTGTGAGGGATGTGACAAAAAGCAGAGGAAACACTGGACCTAAATACACAAGAGGGTTGGTGAGGGGAGTGGAAACAGCTGGGAACACAGGTGAACCAAATTACGCAATGAGAGACCGAGACACCGACTGGACACTAAACACCGGGGAACACTGGGAAACTAGAAATCAAAACATAACCTAAAACCACAATCATGAACAGAAACAAAAGAAGTTCAAAGGAAAACTTGATTCAAAAACAAATCATAAACCAAAACGCTGGGTCAAAGGACCCAGGATCATGAGAAGAAGACAGTATATATTTTCATTTTTATGCAGATGATACCCAGCTTCATCTATCCATGAAGCCAAATGACACACATTAATTAGTTAAACTGCAGGAATATCTTAAAGACATAGAGGCCTGGATGACCTCTAATTCCCTGCTCCTGAAGTCAGATAAAACTGAAGTTATTGTACTTGTAAACCTTAGAAACATGGTGTCTAAACAGATTCTTACTCTAGATGGCCTTACCTTGTCTCTAGTAACACTGTGAGGAATCTTGGAGTAATTTTTGACCAGGATTTCTCCTTCAATGTACATATTAAGCAAATATGTAGGACTACTTTTTTGCATTTGCGCAATATCTCTAAAATTAGAAGCATCCTGTCTCAGACTGATGTTCCCTCTGAGGCAGAAGGGAAACAAAAGGAACACACACATATTAAGAAAGCCCTCAAAACATCATCAAATCAGCCAAGATGCAAAGGAATGAAGACCAAACACAAACTAGGGAGAATAAGAAGGACAAGAGGAACAACATTGTCATCCCTTATGTGGCAGGTTTGTCAGAGAAGAATTTTCTCCAAGCATGACATCCCAGCATACTTCAAACCAAGTCACACCATAAGGCACAAACTGGTTCATCCCAAGGACAACCCCCCCCAAACACAAGATCAGCAATGTAGTGTCTGCTGTCCAGTGCAGTGAAGAGTGCTTGTACCTCTACATTGGCTGTAGCTTAGGAGGTAGGAGGCAGGTCACCTACTGATCGGAAGGTCAGCGGTTCGATTCCTACTCCAGGCTGCATGCCAATGTATCCTTGGGCAAGATACTTAACCCCAAGTTGCTCTCTGACCCAACCGTTGGAGTGTGAATGTTAGATAATAAAAGCACTTAGCTTAGTTAATCATAGAAGTGCTCAGACAGAGTAGAAAAGTGCTATATAAGAACTAGTCCATTTACATTGGAGAAAACAAACAGCCTCTTCACAAGTGAACAACATAGAAGAGCCACCTCAACAGGACAAGACTCAGCTGTACATCTGCATCTGAAGGTCAAAGGTCACTCTTTGAGGATGCCAATGTTCACATTTTGGACCGGGAAGACAGATGGTTTGAAAGAGGAGCAAAAGAAGCATCCATGTCCACTGTGAACAACCATCATTGAACAGAGGAGGTGGATTACATCACCAACTTTCCCCCGCTTACAGTGCTGTCCTGAGCTCCCTCCACAGGCACCTCAACCCCCATTCACACCTTTGTTCAGGTGACCTCAATAGGTCACTTGATAGAATGGGGCGAAGTCCCAAATTGGTTTCACCTGAAACCACTGATTGTAATGACCCACGCTTCCTTTCACAGCTTGGCAAATGTGATTATACACATGATCAATAGAGGGTCATAACCACCTCCAGGGGACTACGCCCACTGGGGTTTAAATACCTGGGTCTCTCCACCTTTTGGTTTGAGAACTGAAGAAGCCTTTCAGATGAGAGGTGAAACATCTTTAAGAAAGTCCAAGATCAATTAGACTTTATTTGTCATTATATGTACATATAATTAAATTTGCATTCCAGAACACCCATCCAAGAGAAATACAAACAACAGAAACAAACAGGGGGGCAGGTGTCTGAGGTCATGCAGCCGTTTTACCGGTGCTACCTTTAGCAGGAAAACAGAAAGAGATACACTGGGATAGGTAGGTTCAAAAAAATCATCTGGTACTGTGTTCATTATGAACACCTTATGAGGTTCCAAAAACACCTCAGCAAAGCAGCAGCACATTTAAAGCCTGGAGAGCACTAGGGTGGGTAGGGGAGGGGCTGCCAGCGGAGACGAGCAGGATGCTGTGATGGCCACACAGCTTCCAGACCAGCAGTTCATGATGATGTTCATGATAAGATGGTACAGTCAGCCTCGGTTGCCAGGATACCAGTTCATACAGGTCACAACACGGGGTGGGGGGGCGGGGGTGAAGAGCATCTGTTTACAAACATCTCCAGGAGATGATTTAGACAGACAGCATCCAAGGCCGTCTGGGAGCCAAATTCCAAATAGTGCAATTGTTTTGGTTCAGGCCGTCATAACTATTTGCTGACAGACCTTACAGTTTTCTGGTTACCTCTCAGAAATCCAATCATCCAAATTTGGTTCTACTCCGCCATGCAGAACAGAGACTCCAACACTCCTCCAGATGTAATCCACTTCGATTCAGCTCTACTGAGTCTGATTGAGTTTGTACTGTTTCTGCATCCTTCATAGGCAGCCTTACTAGGGCCCAAACAGCTGCCCAGAAACCAGGTATCCCCAGGTCCAATTCAGGAAAAAATCCTGATATCAATGTATATGCCGCGTCCACACAGTGCAGCCAGGAGCGTTATCTTCCATCCCCACTGGAATCCATAACATAGCCAGCTGAGTATGTAGTCGGACCGGAGGAAAGAGGGTTCCCCTTCTCCCAATCTCCTCGTGATGAGAATTTGATCATCAATAGTGTTGAGAGACCAGCTGACCAGATCCATAATTTAAATTCCAGTTCGGGGATGTGTAAAGGGATGCTCTAAGCAGTGAAGCAGCAAAAAGCAGGGGTAGATAGGGAAGGCTGGGGAGAAGAGAAAAATGTGTCCGTCTCCACTGAGAGCAGGAAGAAAAAAATGTCACCCCGTTTTCAAGCTCCAGAGACTACTATGACCTGGATGACTGAGAACCTACACCCACATGTAGTTTTAGTCTTATAAACAGAATATTCTATGTTCAAATCTAGGAATAAAAAAAATGAAGGAATAAAGCCAACCAAACAAGATCAATGCTCCAACAAATTTTTTCAAATTTCAAATTTTATTTATTTGGGACAATGCACATTAATAAAACAATCAATACTTTGTACAGATTGTAAATGAGCCAGATTATAGCATATTTGCTAATTTGCATCTGTAGTCCCTAGGCAGAAGGACAAACAACAGAAGACGTCATGAGTTTACAATAACAGTGAAAAGACAACACATTGACAAACATTCAAACAATATACAAGTGAAAGTGCGAACATGTCTGGGAACTTTTAATAAACTGCTTAAGGTGCTTTTTAAAAGTACTGTAAGTGGAGCATTCTCTGATGTTAGTTGGTACAGTATTCCAGAAATGACCCCCTCTGACTGACAGAACCGTTTGTCCAAAGGTTGTTTTTCTACGGGGGATCTCAAGGTCTCCTCTGGAAGAGGCTCTGGTGCCAAAACCTCGGTCAGTTCTTAATTTAATGTATGTAGAAAGTGGAAGTGGAGCTAGTCCATGAAGAACTTTATAGATTAAGCAGCTATTTTTAAATTTAATAAAATTTTCAAAATTGAGCATGTTGTATTTTTCCAAAATATTACACTGATGATATGATAAGGGCTTTTGATCAAGGATTTTTATAGCCTTTTTAAATAATATTTCTATTGGTTTTAAGAACGTATCTCCAGTGAGTGACCAAGATGTAATGCAATAATCTATATGTGAAAATATCATTGAATGTAGAAAAATCTTAGCTGAATTAATTGTCATTGATGGTCTAATTTGTTTGAAGTTATTTAAATTAAATTTAATTATGCTTGCTGTAAGTTTTATATGTTTTTTAAAAGACAGTGTGGGATCCAGTGTGACCCCAAGGTACCTGAAATCCTGCACAAGATCAAGCTCTTCGCCCCCCAGGAACACACTAGACTGCTCCAGTTTTATAGGTTTTTTGTAAACATCATTGTAACTGTTTTTTTCTTATTCAGCAGTAAGGAGGACTGAAGGAGCCAGTGTTGTATATTCTCCAAGGCTAATGTGAGGACTGAAGATGCTTCCTGTGGACTTTTTGCAGGTGTAAAAATAACAGCATCATCAGCATACATTTGGAAGTGACACTTTGACACACATTTGGCAAATCATTTATATCCAAAGAAAACAGAACTGGTCCCAGAATAGAGCCCTGGGGAACCCCTGCTGGACAGTCAAGGTATGACGACATTGTGCCCCTGACAGACACAGACTGTCTCCTGTTGGATAAGTAAGATTGAAACCAAGCTAGTGCATCTTCGGCAAAGTTAAAATAAGTCAGTTTGGACAGAAGGACCTGATGATCTACTGTATCAAATGCCTTCTTTAAATCCAGAAAGACTGCACCAACACAGGTGGTTTTATCGAGCAGGGATTTCACTGTTTCTATAAAGACGCAATTTGCCGTCTCTGTGGAATGATACTGGCGAAACCCGAACTGCATGGGGTGCAGAAGAGAATGGTGGCTGAGATGTTTTTTTCAGCAACCTTAGATACAACAGGGAGGATGCTAATGGGACGATAGTTAGAAATATTTCATTTGTCTCCTGATTTAAAAATTGGTGAGACTATGGCAGCCTTCCAACTTGCTGGAACTGCTGCCATTCTAATGGATAGATTTATCAGATGTGTTATTGGACAGACCAGTGCATCTTTGTGTGTTTTTAAAAAGTGTGTGTCAAGCCCGTATGCATCTTTAGTTTTTGAAGCCTTCATTGATTGAATTATACTAGCGACTTCAATATCTGTAATTTGATCTAATCTAAAAAGAGGCTGTCCAGAGTCATTAGAATTGAAAGCTATCTCTGACTGACTAAACATTTGTCTTATTTCATCAATAGACTTAATGAAAAAATGATTGAACTCAGTTGCTATTTCTTTTGGATTAATCAACAGCTTATTATTAAGTTTTATTTCCAATCAATCATTGATCATTTTATGTTCCTTACCTATCAATTTATTTATATTTTGCCATATGATTTTGACATTTCCATTAGCACCTTTGATTATATCCAAAAAGAAATTTGCTTTGGCTTTATGTAGTGCATTAGTAGTTTTATTCCTCATGGAAGTAAATCTTTGCCTATCAACAGTAAACCAGTTTTCAAAGAGGTTTTGAGCAAAATGTCTCTTTCTTTCATAAGTTTTTTACAGTAGTTATTTAGCCATGTGAGTTGTTTTTCCTTATATTTTCTTTTCCTCTTTTAAGAAAAGGTTCCATAAGTTCTGTGATTTTTGAATTAAATATTTGAGAGTTGAGTTCAATATTATCTTCCAAAAACAATTTGGGACAATTTACTTCGTTTATAATATCTTTAAGATTTGAATGTGAATGTTTTGGAATAAATTTATGATGATTATTAAAATTAGCAGTATTGAATCGTTTTTTACTTAATTTGCGGGAGAAAAGTACAATATTATGATCAGAAAGACCTGTAATGAGATTATATGTTTTAAGAATCCTCTCAGCATGATTTGTAAATAAAAGGTCTATGAGAGTTTCAGAATGATTTGTTAATCTAGTCGGGTTTTCAAGCACTACTGCAGTGCCATTAACTGCAGCAACCACAGTGCAGCGATCACGATCCAAGAACGGGCTTAATTGTCACTTTCCTCACCCAAAGAAATTACACACATTTTTTTTTTCCAAATACAACTGAAACCTGTGCAGATAGAAAGAGTATGGTACAAGATCATTGTTGATACCTAAGCCAATCAATAGTCCAAAAAATAATGAAGTTACAGCCAATTTACCAGCACACAGCCAGCGATAACCCAGGGAAGCAGCCGACCCAGCCCCAAACCACGAGCCAGCCCCCACCCGAGGCAGGGTGCAGGAAACAGGGGTGTGGGAAGACCCGCCCACCCCGTCTTCCCACTCGACGTGTTGGGGTGATGCGTTGGGTGTATGTGTTGGTGTATGTGAGTGTATGTAATGGAAAGAATGTGTATGACTGTGTGAAAGCTACGGTGCTATTAAAATTGGAGGGACAGATGTAACATGAGCACTGATCAACAGCACTCATCCACACCACCCTCAATGCTCTCAGTGTCTAAGGCGTAAATAAAATTGAGGAGCAGGCAACAGCAAAGAGGCAAATGGGGCCACCTCAGCAGCTCCGCCCACTAACCATTGTGTGACACACCTGCCCCCTAAGGCCCTATGTGTATTGTGACGTGTCATGAACAGGGGTGAAAGTAAGCTGGTACAGTCCGGTACTGCGTACCACTAAAAGATTCTGCGCCGGTACGCAGTACCTGGAAGATGGGAGCGGCTGTCTGCTGTAAAGCCTCATTCAGAACCAGTCACGGCTGCGCTTTGTGTCAGAATAGATCTGCCAGCAATAAGCAGTCTAAAACACAACTTAATCAGTTAATAAATAGCTTTGTTTTTTCTCATTTCAAATTGTTTCTGAACTGTTTCTGAAATTGTTTCGCGTTATGTTGGAGCCTCACTTCTCTGTCTTCTCTCCCCTCGGAGTTCGAGGCTTTCGTCAGTGGCCAGCCTTTAAAACATTCACCGATACGTTTAATGTCGGTCTGCTCCTTACAAAATATCCCAGTTAAAAGCAAATCAACAAAGCAACAACACAGCACAGCTCAGAAACACTGCTTATGACCGGAGATTTCATTTACGCTACATGAGAGTGCATTTACCTCCAAAAGACAGTGGTTGCCAAGGGGATTGAGGTTTGCGAAAGTTTGGTGATTGCTTCTATCCAGAAGTTTTGTATTGGTGGACAGAGCCAGAATGTGTGGAGGTGGTCATCAGTTGTGTTAGTGTGCAGTGTGTGCAAATATCCCAGTTCCTTAACAATTGAAAAAAATATATTCCACATTGTCAAATGCTTCTAATTTCTGCCTTATACAGGTAGGCAACAGTAAAGTAAAACACACACACACACACACACACACACACACACACGGTTTAAGAATTTAACACTACTTTCACCCCTGGTCATGAGCCATAATGACTGTGATGTAATCAAAAAGAATGGGCAGGACACGATGCAGCACAGCAAGCAGAGCCAAGGGAATGGCCCAGCTCATTGCAGCATGAGTCCTCCCACAGCCCTGAGACCCTACATGTGTGAGTGATGTGTTGTTTAATTGAGTGGGAGGTGGGGAAGGGTCAGGATACATTTGACCAGGAGGTAGAAGACTACTCCTGTAGGCAGAAAGCCAGCTCGTTTACTGGCTCGGTAAGCACCTGCTGCTCCCTCATCTAACCTCATCTAAGGCTACAGCGCTTTAGAAATTCTGTTACCCATATAGGCATTTCTAAATTCAGTTGATTTAAATGAAATTTTGCCTTAATGATGGACCTCAATTGCTGATATTCAAGAAATTTACTGTTGCTGATTCCATATTTTGAAATAAGTTCTTGAAATGAAATGAAGATTCTATCTTTATTAACATGTTATAGATTTTTTATCCCTTTATGGTCAAGAAAACTTGATGAAACCAAGTGAGTTTTAAGTTCAAACATAAAAGTATACATCCACATATCTTACATTGGTGTCCAAATATGCAATCAGCAGTCAGCAACATTCAGTGTGCAGAAAAGCAAAAACGTGAGCTCGGACAACGTCGCTGGTGATTGTAACATACTCAATTCAATTTAGTTCAATTCAATTCAATTCAAATAGCACCAAATCACAACAAACAGTCGCCTCAAGGCGCTTTGTATTGTAGGTAAAGACCCTACAATAATACAGAGAAAACCCAACAGTCAGAATGACCCCCTATGACCCCCTTGGTGACAGTGGGAAGGAAAAACTCCCTTTAACAGGAAGAAACCTCCAGCAGAACCAGGCTCAGGGAGGGGGGGGTCATGTATCTCATTCAAAGCCACTGAGTACAATTTGCGAACCAGCTCCCAGCTTGGATTCAGGAGACAGACACCCTCTCTATTTTTAAGATTAGGCTTAAAACTTTCCTTTATGATCAAGCTTATAGTTAGGGCTGGATCAGGTGACCCTGAACCCTCCCTTAGTTATGCTGCTATAGGCCTAGGCTGCTGGGGGGTTCCCATAATGCACTGTTTCTTTTTATTCACCTCTTTTACTCTGTTTATACCCCACTTTGCATTCATTCATTAGTTATTATTAATCTCTGTCTCTCTCCCCCCTCAGCAAATGACCCCCCCTCCCTGAGCCTCAGGGGTGACTGTTTGTTGTGATTTGGCGCTATATAAATAAAATTGAATTGAAAATATGCTGTAGTTTCTGTCTAATATGCTTTACATAATTCAACAAATGCTGTATACAGCCTTGTGTTTAAATAAAAAATTTGACATGCTGTTTTTTCTTCATAGTTAAGGTGCCTCAAGTGGATTGTTAATGTCTGCAGAGCTGATCTGTCACTGAAAAATGTGCTGCGCAAGAACATCTGCTCAGTGCACTTTGAGCCCCATGAGTTAATGGGTGATTTTTTTTTCCAGCCAGCCAGCCTCTCTCTTTCTCTGTCTCAACATGCTGAAGTTTATAATAAAACATAATCATTTGTATATACTACTGTATGTAACAAACTCACATATCTTTTATTTACTGCCTTTACTTGCTGGAATTTATAAGAATTACATGTAAGTAAGTATTGTCCTTTGTATATAATAAATACTCAAATAAAATGCTTGACATTTCTCTTTTCTGGTCCTATCATATTTGCTGATTGAAAATCATGAAAATTTTCAGACATTTTCTTCCACTTATTCGTTTTCGGGGGAGCTGGAGCCTATCCCAGCTATCATAGGGCGAGAGGCAGGGTACACCTGTACAGGTCACCAGCCTGTCGCAGGGCCAACACAGAGAGACAGAAACCATTCGCACTCACATTCACACCTATGGACAATTTAGAATCACTTATTAACCTAACCCCAGTAACTGCATCTCTTTGGACTGTGGGAGGAAACCGGATTTCTCCGGATGTTAGAAACTCAACACAGATGTAATCTGTACATGTACATGTAAAAATGTAATCATAATCCATGTCATAACAGCATCCTCATTTTGTATTTGATTTGAGAAATAAGTTTAAGCCACTGAGGATTTGGTTTAGAGAATGGTAAATGGACTGGACTTATCTAGCGCTTTTCTACTCCATGTTGAGCACTCAAAGCACTTTACACAACATGCCTCATTCACATAAACACTTCTTTCTAAACTTAAGTGCTTTCAATCTAACATTCACACTCCAACGGTTGCATTGGAGACCAACTTGGGGTTCAGTATCTTGCCCAAGGATACCATGGCATGCAGACTGAAGCAGCCGGGATTTAACCACCAACCTTCCCATTAGTAGAGCTATAGCTACCCCAGTTTAGTGTTTTAGAAGTTCAGAAAAACTGTACGTTTATGTCTGTATCTTCCTTTGTTTAGTTATCACTCTTCCTGGTCTATTATCCTTGTGTGTTGCCTTGAGTTTTGCTTTTGTGTTTCTGTTCACCCGTGTCTCATCCTCCCCAGCTTTTTCCACTTCCCCTAATCACCCTCCTGTGTATATATTACCTCAGCCTCCCTTTGTTAGAGTGTTTGCTTATGTTCCTATTTATGTCCCTGTGGCCATCTGCCTTCCCAGTGTTCCCTAACTCCAGTATTTCTGTCATGTAATGCTGTGGCAGGCAGGATAGAGGACCCCAACACAGGATACACAAGGCAGAAAGCTTAATGTAAATTAAAGCTTTATTTGCTGAGTGCAGAAACTGACATCAACACTGACATAACACAGACAAGAATACTGATGAAACAACAATGAGGATGCAACAACAAGCAGAGGAAACACAGGACTTAAATACACAAGAGGGCTGATGAGGGGAGTGGAAGCAGCTGGGAACACAGATGAATCAAATAACACTAATGACAAGGGGGAAGCAAAACAGAACACAACACACAGGCACCAGAAGACTATCAAAATAATACGTGAAGTCAGATGAGGGAAAAAAGACACAGACTAGACACTGAAAACTGGGGAACACCAGGAACTAGAGATCAAAACATAACAAAAGAAACCCAGAAACAATAAATACAATACAAAACAAAGCATAAACAAAACACACTGAGTCAAAAGGACCCAGGACCATGACAGTACACCCTCACCCCCACCCCCCAAGGGACAGCCCCAGACGTCCCAAGCAAAACAAAAGAAACCAAAACAGACCAGGGTGGGCAAGAGTCCAAACAGAGGTCAAAAACAGTTCAGGGGGTCTGCCAGTGAAGTGACACAGACCAGGAGGCCATCAAGGCCAAAGAACAGAACAAAACAAAAACACTGGGCCCAAACAAAAATGGTAAATGGACTAGTTCTTATATAGTGCTTTTCTACACAGGTGCCGTTTACACGACACCGTTTTCATTTTGAAACAGTGTCGTTTTCATCTGTTTCGCCCTGCCGTTTACACGACAATGGAGTGAAAACCATGTGTTTCAGAAACGGGGTCCAGAGTGGAGCGTTTCAGAAACGCACCAGCTTGCGTTCTCGTGTAAACACTTGAAACCGGGGTGATTTGAAAACGGGTGACTCGCACATGCGCACTATGGTTTGCGACGGCCACAGTTTTTCGCGCATGCACAAATTGATAAACAGTACTCGCGGATTCACAAGTGCTTCTTATGCTTTTCTTGTGTTTTTACCATTTTGTAATTCCGCGTTGTGTGCACAGCGATCCAACCTCATCGTCAGTCCACACAAAACCTCTTACATTGGCCGTTTTGTAAGTAATGAACAACTTGCCGTGCTACCTACTGTGTCACTCCACGCATGCGCGTCTTGCGTAAACAAACTTTGCAAAGAGAAAACCAACGTCAACTTGTGGCCTGGCATGGGAACTACATCGTTTTCATCGTTTCACGTGTCATCGAGTAAACGCAGATCGTTTCTGAAACGCTATCGTGTAAACGGAAGGCTGAAACACATCAAAACGACACCGTTTCCAGTGGAAATGGCATCGTGTGAACGGGGCCTCAGTCTGAGCACTCAAAGTGCTTATACAGCATGTTTACATTTACCCATGCACACCCATTCATACAAGCACTTCCATGATTAACTAAGCAAAGTGCTTCATTTATCTAACATTCACACTCCAACGGTTGCATTGGAGACCAACTTGGGGTTAAGTATCTTGCCCAAGGATACATTGGCATGCAGCCTGGAGTAGCCAGGAATCAAACCGCTGACCTTCCGATCAGTAGGTGACCTGCTCTACCTCCTGAGCTACAACAATGCCACCAAGCCAGAAAAACAGTCCACAAAGTTCAGGGGGTCGCCCAGGCCAAGGGGCTAGACTTAAGGGCCAGGGAGCACCATGGAGGCTGATCAAGGGGCAGACCATAGTCCCATTGGCGGTGGCGAGACGAGACAGGAGGCTGACTGCAAACCCAGCGGCGAGATGAAACTGGAGGCCAACCGCGATCCCAGCGGTGGTATTAAGATAAGACAGGAAGTCAACCGCAATCCCAGCAGCGCCAGCGAGACGACACAAGACGGGGGGTCTGCCGCATGGCCAGCAGCGCAGACAGAGGATCTCTGGAGGATGGCTGTGATCCCAGCGGCGAAGATGGAGAATGTCTGGTTGTCTGCGCTGTTGGTGAAGACTCTTGGGCTGCATGGCTGGTAGCCAGCGTTGATGAAGACAACGGGACCCCTCGGGCAGCTTGGCAGGGAGCACCAGCGGCGAGATGAGATGAGATAGGAGGCCAACCGCGATCCCAGCAGCAGCGGGATCACAGAGATGCAGCTGACACTAACACTGACACTGGCAGAGGCTGCGGAGCTGCTGCAGGTGACGCTGAAGACTGTGCAGGAGACAGAAGAGACGCTGGGGCCACTCTGCAGGGCACACAGTTGTCTCCTTAGACGACCCGGGCTGCTTATGGGTCCTCTGCTTCACCTTGAGGCTGGACTGCCCCCACCTGAGAGACAGATACGGATGCAGGAGTGGGCCTGTCCTTGGCCACTCCCACCCAAGAAACAGGACGGGTGCAGAGGCAGGCAAGTCCATTGCATTATGGTATGAAATTGTTTCAAGGGTAACCATATGAGCCTCACTGACCACAGTTTTACTAAACTTAGTCTGTGATTTAATAGTTCCTTCAGAGGAAAAAGCTGTCATGGCTCAACCTGATAGACCCAAAACAAACAACCAGGATCAAATGCTCAAGGTTTATTTATACAAATCTGAAAACGGATGAATTTGCTAAGGGCGGAGGAAACTCAGTCTGAACAACGCTGGAAACAGGAGCAATGTCTGTAAAAAAGGGGAAAAAACGTCTGTGACTGCGGATCCAGGTGAAATAACAGAGATAGTGATGAAAACGTAGATCTTTACATTACGTGCAGATGAGTAACGTAGTGAGACAAGTCCAAATGCAGAGAGCAGATCCAGAATGCGCTGCTGGGTATAGGTGGAGAGTGGGCAGGCAGGAGACCGCAGCAGCAAAACAAGCAGGTTGGCCAATAAGTAAAGATGGTATCTCCCCAAACGGTGAGCCGGGCTCCTCTAACGAACTCCTGGAAGGGACAAAAAACTCATGTCAGAGACACAGAGAAGAGACGTGAGCACAGAATTAAACGAGCCCGTGCTTCACCGTGGAGGACGGAACGAACTGGCGGAGAATGACTGCCCCAGCTGGTCCTTAAATACCTTGCAGTTAATAAGCCGATCACCCCCAGGTGTGAACTCCAGCAACCTAGAAGGTGAACAGACTGATGAAACAAAACCCCTCCTACCAGCCCGGCACCATGACAAAAGCAGAATTCCCAGGGCTCATCCGCGATATTTAAACCCATTCGCAAGATTAAAGGTTGTGTCAGTGTTGATGGCTAACTTAACTTGTGGTTTGCTAAATGCTCAACTAAGTTTAATTGTTTTTGAGTATAACAAAAAGAAAAAATAGTTTTGATCAACATTTTAGGGAGTTCCACGCAAGTTGGTATTAAGCAAATTTTGAGTTACACTGTGATTAATGTTAGAAGACAGCAGCACTTAACATTAGTCTCAATTTTTGCTTGGCCTTTAAATCCATGTATCCAGGGTTTCACATGCCTTTTTGGGTGAGTATAGCCAGAAGTGTTTATGTGCGCATCCTTCTAATAGACTTAAGTGGTTGCTCTCAATAGTGTGCGAGAGAATGTCATTGAAGACAATGACTTGGGAACATTTTGCTGGTTTCCAGTAAGTTTCCAGTTTCTGGTTTCTTTTTAGTGCCAGTGGAATTGTTCAATAAATGCCCACAATATCAAGTATCTGTACGAGGACTAGGGTTTAGACGAGTTTGTAATGATTAACTGGGACTAGGGAGCATGGGCTCTGTGGCTAGTGCTTCGTCATTGTATTTATTTTATGGTTTTATGGCCTTACAGAACACACGGCTGGACTTCTCAAAAAAAAAAAAAAAAGGAAAAAGAAAAACCTGTTATAACTTTACAAAGACATAACTGGTAAATGTATGACGGGTAAGAACTGCAAAGAGTTTAACATGAATAGTGTTAAGCATTTACCTTGGTAGTTTGGTCTTGTAGCTTTGATGTAGACAACCGTGCTTTAAAATGGTTTGGTTTTTGTAGCTTGACTCCATCTTTGTTGGTATCTTGGACATTGTGCTGGACAGAGAATCATTTTTGGGAGGAACCTTTTAGTCTGTTGCTTTGGTTGGTGTTTAGTTTATTTAGTTGCTGGAATTTTGGCAAAGTAGTGTGGTCTTTGTTTGTAGCTGCAAGCTATGTGGTGTTGGACGCTGTTGGTCATTCAGGGAGGAACATTTTGACTTCTATTAGCTGTTTTGAGTGGAGCACACCTTTTGGTCCACTTTCTTAAAGATGGGAACCACTACCTCAGTCTGCCAAACCAGAGGTACTGTCGCTGATCTCCACGTAATGTTGCAGAGGCGTGTCAACCAAGACAGAGCCACAAAATCCAGAGCTTTGAGGGACTCTCATCAACTCCAGGGACCCTGCCACCAAGGAGTTGTTTAATTCAGTGACTTCACCCCCAGTGATGAGTGAGTAATACCCCTTGTTCCCAGACTCTACGTTCTGTATGGAAGGCATGTCAGTGGGATTGAGGAGATCCTCAAAGTATTCCTTCCACTGCACAACTATATCCTCAGTTGAAGACAGCAGAATCGCACTCCCATTGCACACAGTGTGAGTAGAGCCCCACTTTCCCCTCCTGACTCCCCTGGCAGTTTGCTGACCAAACATCTTATTTCATGGCCTTGCCAAATTCCACCCACACCTGAGTTCTAGCTTCAGGCACTCTGCTTGGCGTGACAGTACCTGTCAGCTGCCTCCTGAGTCCCACAGTATAATCAACCCAATATGATGGCTAAATGGTAAATGGACTGGTTCTTCCATAGTGCTTTTCTACTGTATATGGGCCCTCACAGCACATGTCTCAGTCACACACACACACACACACACACACAAGCAGTTTTTGCATCAAAGTGCTTTCTATCTAACATTCACATACACAGTCACACTCCAATGAACCACAATGATCGAACCACCAGCCTTTCTGATTAGTAGATGACCTGCTCTACCTCCTGAGCCACAGCCATCTCAATAACCAGTTCCCTTCACTGTCACCTCCGGTATCCACCATCTGGTTCAGGAATTGCTACCACAACAGACAAACCACCTTGCGACTGCAGGACCATACAACACCTCAAAATTGGAGGTGTGATCCAGGTACAGTGGTATGTAAATGTTTGGGCACCCCTGCTAATGTTCATGATTTTCCTTTATAAATCATTGGTTGTTCGGATCAGCAATTTCAGTTAAATATATCATATAGCAGACGAACACAGTGATATTTGAGAAGTGAAATGAAGTTTATAGGATTTACAGAAAGTGTGCAATAATTATTTAAACAAAATTAGGCAGGTGCCGCTCTTGAACAGAGACGGCGTCAGAAGCGTCTCGCCTGGACTAAAGACAAAAAGGACTGGACTGCTGCTGAGTGCTCCAAAGTTATGTTCTCTGATCAAAGTCAATGTTGCATTTCCTTTGGAAATCAAGGTCCCAGAGTCTGGAGGAAGAGAGGAGAGGCACAGAGTCCATGCTGGCTGAGGTCCAGTGTAAAGTTTCCACAGTCAGTGATGGTTTGGGGTGCCGTGTCATCTGCTGATGTTGGTCCACTGTGTTTTCTGAGGTCAAAGGTCAACGCGGCCATCTACCAGGAAGTTCATGCTTCCTGCTGCTGACCAACTTTATGGAGATGCAGATTTCATTTTCCAACAGGACTTGGCTCCTGCACACAGTGCCAAAGCTACCAGTACCTGCTTTAAGGACCATGGTATCCCTGTTCTTTATTGGCCAGCAAACTGGCCTGACCTTTAACCCCATAGAAAATCTATGGGCTATTGTGAAGAGGAAGATGTGATACGCCAGACCCAACGATTCAGAAGAGCTGAAGGCCACTATCAGAGCAACCTGGGCTCTCATAACACCTGAGCAGTGCCACAGACTGATGGACTCCATGCCACGCTGCATTACTGCAGTAATCCAGGCAAAAGGAGCCCAACTAAGTACTGAGTGCAGTACATGCTCATACTTTTCATGTTCATACTTTTCAGCTGGTAAACATTTATAAAAATCCTTTTTTTGTATTGGTCTTAATATTCTAATTTTCTGAGATACTGAATTTGGGGTTTTCATAGTTGTCAGTTATAATCATCAAAATTAAAAGAAACAAACATTTGAAATATTTCAGTCTGTGTGTAATGAATGAATATAATATACAAGTTTGACTTTTTGAATGGAAATACTGAAATAATTCAACTTTTTCATGACATTCTAATTTTATGACCAGCACCTGTATGCTATGCATCGGGGCGTCGCACGGGTCGGGTCGGGGGGGCAAAGTTATGTGGGAAAATTATTTCTCTAGTCGGCAATTTCTGTATTTAACAGCTGTGCATATATGATCAATAATAGAGGGATGGCACTGATTAGGCACCCCTGTGCTTGCTCACGGGGGACCATCTGATTGTTGGGCTAATATTGCTAATGCAGTGGGGTGGCTGGAGCTCGGGAGGTAGAGCAGGTTACCTACTAATTGGCAGGTTGGTGGTTGGGTAAGATACTGAACCCCAGTCGCTCTCTGATGCGCTCACTGGAGTGTGAATGTTAGAAAGTACTTAGAATGTATACATGAGGCATGTTGTATAAAGTGCTTTGAGGGTTTGTGTAGAAAAGTACTATACAAGTGCATTTACCATTTAAAGTGCCTTGAGACAAATGTTGTGAATTGGCACACTATAAATACATTTGAACTGTAATCTGCACACCTGACAGACCTCATGTAAGAACATTTTGATAATCTTCTGTTTAATTTGGAACAGAATACAATTAACGCTGCAGTCAGAGATCTTTACGCTAAGCTGCGGTGCCAAAATATGCCCCCAAAAAATATCAAATTCAATTAACTTCAGACTGTCACCCAAGATGACGTTCCTCTGACTAAAATAGTTTCGCATAAACTTTGTAGTTACCCTTTAGTACCATAGTAAAACAGATTTATTCAGATTAGGATTTCAAGTCAAATGAGTATTTTTTTCCCTGGTAAAGTGACAGGCAAACATATTTCACTCAATATAATTCATGAAAATTAGTGAATACCACAACTTAACTCACTATAACTGTTTCTTTCTCGAGGTTTGGAGTTTCCAGAAGAGGTGGCATAAATCCACTTCTTAAAAGATGTATTTGGGCGATCTTCATCAACAGAACATTTTTAACACCACCACAGGGCTGAAACAAAAAGGAGCCGGTGCTTATGTTCTAGCTGATGGTATTATGAAGGAATGAGCACACTTGGATATCTCTTTGCAAAAAACATCTGCTAGCCTCCCAGGTATGCAACACAAAAACCTTATAACTGCTTTGGTTGTTAGCAGGGTAGTTTTCATGGAAGACCCCCACATATTTGTGAGGGATTTCAGCCAGCAACCTCCAACAACCACTTGCCAATCGGTTGGGGACACACATTTCCCCTAGAGACCAAAGGCTCCCAGGAGGTCGCCGAGCTGACTGAGGCCTTAGTTATTTTAGTACCTAAAAGCAAAGCCTTCCTCACAGCTTACACAGAGCTGAGCAGCTGCTACAGCATTATTTTCAGTTTGGAAAGTTTTCTCTTTTTTCCATTTGTGACTGATGGCCTCATCACAAACACCTGCTGAATATAACATGAAGTGATAATGACCACACAAATGCACCATTTAACATGTTGTCAGTGGATATATAACAAAATAAAGGATTTCCAATGAAACACTAACCGAGTAAATCCAAGCAGCAAAGGCAACATTTCTTTGAACTGTCAACCTGGTTCTGATCTTAAAATGCAGACGGTGTAGCAGGCAGCGTTTAACCTAGGACACGCCTACTCTGCATTTACAATGTGGATAAACATGTATATCTGCAAAACTAAAAGCAGGAAAATGAAGAGTACAGTCATTTCTTTACAGCTGTGCTGTGACATTATACACAAGTCTGATCCCAGTGCTTCCATAAAGGGAATGAGGTGGGGAACAACATGAAATACAGTTACATAGGTCCACAGCATTCCATTTAAATCAGGAACAATGACATGCAGTCAGAACAAACTCCTGAGGTTCAGCGTTGAGTTCAACCTGCGGACAGACCGTCCCATCTGCTACAGTGTGGAGAGCAGCAGGCCTGTGCACTCGCAGTCTCTGTCCTGTTCTCGTACACAAAGCCAGCCTCGCTGCCCACCACCCTCCTCGCTCCAGCTTACATTAGTAAAGGCTCCAGGCCTTCTGATGCTGCGGATAAAGTGATGAAGAACTAGAGGATGGGGTGGTGAGTTCGCTAGGGCCTAGCTGCTTTCCACACACACACATTCAGTCCAGCTTCTCCTTCTGGATCAACGTAGGAGCGTCTACAAAGTCGCGTCCATTAAAGAGGATAAGACCGCCCGTTACTGCACTGGCTATTCCCCAAAACAGGACATAAGCCAGGGTCTCAGTCCATGTGTCACCTGATGGGAGACAACAGGTCACACTGCGTCAGTGGACAGAATTTATTTTGCATTTCTCTTTTGTCAAATAAACTTCTTGTTGTGGGTATAAGAACACATGTTATTGAGAGAATACTGCAGTTAGTCTTACCAGCCATCAGGAGGCAGATGATGCACATGGAAAATGCAACAACCATGATAATGGGCAACTAGAAGAGAAAAAGATGACCAGTGTCACATTAAGGACATCAGAAAAAGAACATATTATGAGTCTGGCTTCTTGAGCCCATCTTACTGTCAGAAACTTCCAGTCTTTGGGGTCACGCAGTGGGGTGGTCCAGTCAGCTTCATCCACAACATAGTTCCCCAGAAACAAATCAGTGGAATCCTGCAGGGGGAAAGGCCACCTCAGCTTCTCTGCACTGACATCTTTACAGCTGTGCTGCTCTATATGATTTACATTCCTGATACAAGACCAACTGTTGGATTATGTTTGATTGCAAAATGTTTTACACTGACTTTAAGGTATTATCATTTAAAGGTTAAATTTTTTACTGATGTCATTAGTTAAATCTGGAATGCAGCAGCACAGGAACAATACAGCCCTCACCGTTTGACACAGTTCAACATTTTTTGTCCTTCAGGCTCAGACTTTGCTTATACAAGAGCAGGTTTGCAATCAGTGGGAAAAGAAATGTGTGAGAGACAAACACACAGCCCCAAGTTAACCCCAAATTCACTAGTTATTCCACTGAAGTGACTGCATATTATAGCAAATCAGTGAAGTTTCTCATCACGAGGACACAACAGTGATGCTCACCTGCTGGTCATGGTACGGGACTGTGATTATCTCCCTACTAGGAGAGGAGCTGTGTTACATGGTAGCAGCTCTAAGGAAGCTTATTCACATACAGTCACACAGAACCAGGTAAAGTGAAACTAGATGTTTACAGACTGTTGTTAAAAGAAGGAATGCTCCACAGTGGTAAACACGGCCCTGTTGAGACGTGTTGCTGCCATAAAATTCAAAATGAGATTGTTTTTTTCTTAAAATTGTTCATTTCCTAAGTTTTCTTTGTTCTATTATGAATAAAATATAGGGTAGCACTTTCTATTACAGCTCAGCAATAATGTGGTAATCATGGGATAACAAGGTGGAAACAAAATATAATAATGTCGAAATTTACAAGTTATTACCATTCACTTAATAACAGCTAATATCCAAATAATATCATGGTGGCAACAGCGCTTACAACTGAGTAATATTCCACTGAAATTTATGTAATTGGACAATAAGGGCCCAAAAACAGAGTAATACTGTGGAAACAAAGATACGCCCATGAGGCTAAACCATTTAGTAATAGCAGTTTAATAATGTGGTAACAAGATGGTAACAAGATAGCAATAAGAAAGTAACGTCTGTGCATTTAACTTTTCACAATTTTTAATGAAGTGTAAAAACCACATAATTATAAAGTAATATTAGCTGATGTTGTAGCATAATAGGATAGTATTACCATATCCCATATTATGGTCTGCTTAACTCTCTGCCTCTCTTACTGCCTTAACATACAAACCTTCACACATTTCCACATAAAATCTCACACTGAACTAAGAACTGGTTATTCACTCAGCTCAAGTTCATGTGCTCATTCAATTTACAGTACCATTCATCAGCCTTAATACACTGCATACGTCACTTTACTGTATATCAATATCAGAACAAGTTTCTTTAAATGAATTTCACTAATTTTATACCATTTTCTTTGGTTGGATGGATCTGTTTTTGCTGTGTCCCAACTCTGCTCTGCTCCTTTCAAGCAGTGTAATAAGGTATTAAATGGCACAAAATGAAAATACTTTTTAAATGTTCTTATTACTCTTACCAAATTCTTGGGTAAAACAAACCATTTTGATTTTTTGTCTCTATTTTTATTATTTTATGTAACATTTTGTGCATGTCCCTAAAACTACTGTCCACCCTGTCATCATGGAGTATTCGCCCCTTTAAGAAACCAACTAATGAAATCAGCAACATCAGCAGCCTGAATCTGTCTTCCTTCAGTGGAGGTTGAAACAGCTGCAGCAGCTACAGTGAGCAGCTACACTTATATTTCCTAATTTTCATGTAATTATGTTGGTTAGATAATGGTTAGATGTGGTCAGCCTTAACATGTCCACCCTGTCAGAGGAAAAGCTGATTAATAGAAAAAGTTTTCAGAAAGTTTAAATATATTTTGAAACAGCATGTGGTCTCCTTCAATAATCAATAACTTTGGTAGCTGATGGTCCACCATGTGCTTCTTAAATGAATCCAAAAATGTCCCCCCTGTCGCCAACAGGGTGGACTCTGTATTGTATAGTTGGGATTTTACTTTATTTTTTTTACATATTTTGATGAGATGGTGATAATTTAAGAGTTCTTTGAACTTTTTTTCTCAAATTAGGCTCATACTGCTAAAAAGGGTCATTGGTGAGTTTTATTGTCTTTTTAGAGCAATGAGTGCAGGTGGAGCAGAGACAGCACGGGAATACTGGGAACACCAAGATGCTGCTCCACACAGAGGAAGAGATGAAGACAGTGGAAGAAGAAAGAAGAAGAAGAAGAAGAAACAGCCTTTATTGTCCCACAGAGGGGAAATTTGGGTGTAACAGCAGCCGCAGTTATTATAAATATAAATAAAGATATAATAATTCACACTATTAAGAAAAGAATATATATAAAATCAACAAACAATATTAACCTTAATACTACTAATAATAATAACACTATATACAATGTACATGATGTGCCTGTGTGTTGAACCTTAACAGGCCGGACTATTTACAGTATATTATATATTATCCTACATTGTGTAGGCTATTGTGGTTTTTGTTGGGAGCAGTGATGGTTATAAAGTCTTACAGCTGCTGGGAGGAAGGATCTGCGGTAACGCTCCTTTGTGCATTTAGGATGCAGCAGTCTGTCACTGAAGGAGCTCTCCAGCTCAGCAACAGCTTCCTGCATGGGATGGGAGACCTTGTCCATCAGTGATGTTATTTTGGTCAGAGTCCTTCTGTCTCCCACCACCTGCACTGAGTCGAGAGGACATCCTAGGACAGAGCTGGCTTTCCTGATGAGCTTGTCTATCCTCTTCCTCTCAGCTGTAGACAAGCTGCTGCTCCAACATACTGCTGCATAGAAGATGGCTGATGCCACCACAGAGTCATAGAAGGTCTTCAGGAGTGTCCCCTGCACTCCAAAAGACCTCAGCCTTCTCAGCAGGTAGAGTCTGCTCTGACCCTTCCTGTAGAGCGCATCAGTGTTATGAGTCCAGTCCAGTTTATTGTTTAGGTGAACACCCAGGTACTTATAAGAGTCCACTATCTCAATGTCCACTCCCTGGATGTTCACCGGTGTCCGTGTGGTGGGTCTGCGCCTGCGGAAATCCACCACCAGCTCCTTGGTTTTAGCGGCGTTGATCAGGAGGTGGTTCCGCTGGCACCAGTCCACAAAGTCCTGAGTCCACTGTCTGTACTCTGAGTCATCCTCACCTGTGATGAGGCCAACTATGGCAGAGTCGTCAGAGAACTTCTGCAGATGGCAGCGTGGGGAGTTGATGGAGAAGTCTGCAGTGTAGAGGGTGAAGAGGAACGGTGCCAGCACAGTTCCCTGTGGGGCCCCCGTACTGCAGACCAGCCTGTCAGAGACACAGCCCTGTGTCCTCACGTACTGTGGGCGGTCAGTGAGGTAGTCCAGTATCCACTCGGAGATGTGGTGGTCCACTCCTGACAGTTCCAGCTTGTCTCTCAGAAGTCCTGGCTGGATGGTGTTAAAAGCACTGGAGAAATCAAAGAACATGATCCTCACAGTGCTTCCAGGCTTCTCCAGGTGGGTCAGAGCTCGGTGCAGGAGGTAGATGATGGCGTCATCCACCCCGATGCCAGGCCGGTAGGCGAACTGCAGCGGGTCCAACGAAGACGACACCATGAGGCGTAGATGGTTGAGGACCAGCCTCTCGAGGGTCTTCATTAGATGCGATGTCAGGGCTACCGGCCTGTAGCTGCTAAGATCCTTTGGATGTTTGGTCTTTGGTACCGGTACCACACAGGAGGTCTTCCACAGTTGTGGTACTTTCCCCAGCTTCAAGCTCAGGTTGAACATGTATCCCATGATGCCACACAGCTGATCTGCGCAGCACCTCAGGAGCCTGGAGCTGATGCCGTCTGGACCAGCAGCCTTTCGCACCTTGATCTTACGTAGCTCCTTCCTCACATGATGAGTTGAGAGGGACAAGATGGAGGTGGGGGAGGGGGGTTGTGAGATGGAGTCCTCAGAAGTGAAGGGGGTGGGTGATGGCTGAGAGCTGAGAGGTCTGAGGTCCCAAGAAGAAGAAAGGTTGGCAGTCATTAAAGATGGTGGGGCTGACAGCAGGGGGGACTGGGCTGGGGGAGGGGTGGGTGGCTGGTCAAACCTGTTAAAGAACTGGTTCAGGTTGTTCACCCACTCTAAGTCTCCCACAACCCTAGGGCTTGGTTTGTGGCCTGAAATTGAGTTCAAACTCCTCCAAACCCCACTGATGTTGCTCTGCTGTAGCTGGTCCTCCATCTTCTTCCTGTAGATGTTTTTTCCATCCCTGATTTTCCTTCTCAGATCCTTCTGCACGGCTCTCAGCTCCTCCTTATTTCCTGATCTAAAGGCTCTCTTCTTCTCCTTCAGGAGAGCCTTTATTTCAGAGTTGATCCAGGGTTTGTTGTTTGAAAAACACCGTACCCTCCTGGTGGGCACAGTGTTTTCCACGCAGAAATTGATGTAATCAGTGATGCAGTCCGTGATGCTGTCGATGTCCTCCCCATGAGGGGCACAAAGCTCTTCCCACACAGTGGAGCTAAAGCAGTCTCTCAGAGCTTCTTCAGTCTCCTCAGACCATTTCTTCACTGTGTGTGTCACAACTGGTTCTCTGTGTACCAAGGGTTTGTACACAGGCTGGAGATGAACCAGGTTGTGATCTGAGCCCCCCAGGGGAGGCAGAGGTGATGAGCTGTATGCCTCCTTGATGTTGGCATACAGTAGATCCAGTGTGTTGGTATTCCTGGTGTGGCAGGTGACATACTGGGTGAAGGTGGGGAGAGTGGAGGACAGGGAGACGCGGCACATACACAGTTATCACAATAACATGTGAAAACTCCCGAGGAAGATAGTGCGGTCTCATACCAACAGCGAGCAGTTCAATGTCCTTACTGCAGAGCGTCTCTTTGATGGTTAGATGTCTGGAGTTGCACCATCTATCGTTCACAAACACAGCCAGACCCCCGCCCCTCTTCTTACCACTCTCCTTGGTTCTGTCGGCACGGATCAAATGAAAGCCGTCCATGTTTATGTGTGAGTCCGGGGTTAGCTCGGTTAGCCACGTCTCCGTCAGGCACATGAGGCTGCTCTCCCGGTAGCTCCTTTGATGTCGCGTTAGCGCCGCCAGCTCGTCCACTTTGTTGGGAAGAGATCTCACGTTTCCCATGATGATGGACGGGATGACGGGCCTGTACCTTCTCCCCTGGCAACGACGACCTATGCCCGCACGTCTCCCGCGTCTCTTCCTTCTCAGTTCGCGGGGAATATCGAGTCGTTCTGCAGGAGTAGGCACAGCGGAGCACCCGATGGAGATCAGCTGGTCCCGAGAGTAAACAATAGGACCGTGGCCACTCTCGCAGTCTCCAAACATAAACACCATAAAAAGGGTAAATAAAAACAAAGTTTTCCAGAAAAAAGTCTGCTCCATCATGAGGAAAAAGAGCAGAAGATACAGAAACACAAAAAACACATCTAATACTAAACAAAATGAGAAAAAACACGGAATTAGTGCGGAGCTGCTGAAACTGGCTGCCTGCTCGCGCGGCGCTGGAAGTAAGAAAGAAGAAGAAGAAAGAAGAAGAAGAAAGAAGAAGAAAGAAGAAAGAAGAAGAAGAAAGAAGAAGAAGAAAGAAGAAGAAAGAAGAAGAAAGAAGAAAGAAGAAGAAAGAAGAAGAAGAAGAGAAGAAAAGAAGAAAGAAGAAGAAGAAGAAAAGAAGAAGAAGAAGAAGAAGAAAGAAGAAGAAGAAGAAAGAGAAGAAGAAGAAGAAGAAGAAGAAAGAAGAAGAAGAAAGAAGAAGAAGAAAGAGAAGAAGAAGAAGAAGAAGAAAGAAGAAGAAGAAGAAGAAGAAAGAAGAAGAAGAAGAAGACGAAGAAGAAAGAAGAAAGAAGAAAGAAGACGAACAGAAGAAAGAAGAGAAGAAAGAAGAAGAAAGAAGAAGAGAAGAAGAAGAGAAGAAGAGAAAAGAAGAAAGAAGAAGAAGAAGGGTCTCCTGAGCTCAGTGAGACAGAGAAGGGGGGGAAATGGAAAAAAAAAAGAGAGAGAGGAAAAAAAAGGGAGCAAAAGTTCGTTCTCCGTTTAACAGCTGCTTTTACACAGCTGTGCTTCACACTCACGTTGCTAGGCGACATGAGCTACAGAGGTGAGGGCAGGTGATGCTGATATGAAGGATAGACGCTCACTTCCTCCCTTTGCGGTCTTCCTGGGCTTTGAAGGACGTGGGCCGGATCCTTCGCAGGATGCGGCCCCTGAATTTGGACATTTTCGTCGATATAATCTGTATGCCTGGAACTCGTGCACTGAGAAACGTTCCACGGTGCAAAGTGCGATTAAAATGCGTTAAAAAATTTTTAATTCGTTAATTACCCTATAATTAATTAATTGAAATTAACGCGTTAAAGTCCCAGCCCTAATATATATATATCCAAAAAATAGCACAGT